>NC_056625.2:136979272-137612129 GCF_002870075.4 Lactuca sativa | reverse complement strand
GGGGATTCCATGACATGATGAATATGTTCATGGTGAGGAGAAAGAGCGGCAACAAAGAATTATACAAAGACGCTCACGACTTTAATTCTTTTACAAAAAATGATCTTATTGAGCTGTCTAAGGCTCCTTTCTCCCATCCTACAAATAATCCCAAGGAAAATCAGTTCAAATCCTTCTTGGAAGATCAAGTGGCCAAGGAGTTTCCGTCAATCAAGATTGCAGAGTCTATTGTCAAGGTTCACTCCAAGGTATTTAATACCACGACAGAACAACCAATTACATCAGTGATGTGGCCTACTACGACTCAGGTTAAGCAAGTCCCTGTTCTTCAAAATTACATTGATGGTTCTCTTGCATCCATGCTTTATTGGGTGTATGATGAAGCCACGGATGCTACGGTCATCAAGTTAAAGAAAGATTGCATCCGTCTCTATGAAAAAAGGGACTTGCATCAATTTCACAAATAGGACATACATCATCTTGCTACTAAACAGATTGTGGTGGATGAGACAATATTTGAGCCCGCTGCGAAAGAATATACGACGATGGTGGCTCAAATTATTGAGAAGAAGATGTGGAATGGAGCAATGGGGAAATTTGACGTACTGGTGGTCGGCAAGGACTGAGTCAAAGCTAGCACCAAACCAAGGGGGAGATTGAAGGATCCAATTTATGGTTTGGTCTAGGCTTTAATGTATTTTGGTCAAGTATGAGTCTGTAATAGTGTTTAAGGGTTGTTTGTTGGGTTGTTGGACTTTTTGGGTGTTTACGGCTGTAAACACGTTTACGATCGTAAACTCTGTTTACGGTCACAAACCCATTTTACAATTCTGGAATTGTATATATAGTGGAGGTGTTAGTCTTTTGATGGTTGTTGACGCCATAGAGTCCTATCGAGTTGTACCAGACGATTTTCTGAATATAATCGTGTGCAAGCTTGATTTCTTTCATCTTATTTTTCTCCATGTGATTGATTGTTGTTTAACTACTGTTAAGATCCATATTTGGACCTTACACACACACACACATATATATATATATATATATATATATATATATATAAGAGTCCATATTTTGTTAGTTCCTTTTGCTCACTAAATTAATTGTAAATTAATTCTTGATCAATACTAATTAAATAATATGATTTCATATTAATATATTAGAACTTATAATATATTAATATAAATCACTAGTATCCTTTTTTTCATTTAGTCTATCCAATTGTTCCGATGCCATGCAACCCAAATGGAGCATGCCAAGTCGGGTCGAATACATACCAATAATAGTTATGGGCTTAGACACTAATCCAACAAGATGAGACTAGAATGTCAATTCTAGCTTATGATCTTTGAAAGATTGCAACTGGTGACCTGATTGCTGCTTCTGGTAGCAAACACCGGGTACAAGGAGTGTTTGCAGGAGGTAGAAGTTATGAGAGACGAAAAGGCAAGGGAGGAAAGTCTAGATCTTAATCTAGACCTCCTGCAGAAAGACAGTGTTTCAAGTGTAACAAGAGAGTAGGATGGAACAAAGACAAGAACAACAACAACAAACAAAATTCAAAAGAGAAGCAAGAAGCTAGAAGCTAGTTACGCCGAGGGAGAAGGAAGCAAAAATGATTGTTACTCTGTCACTTCTGATGAAGAAATCTATGGTAAATGGATTCTTAATTCGGGTTGCTCTTACAATATGTGCTCAAATAGGAAATGGTTTAATAACTATAAAAGCATAGATGGTGGAACCATGGTAATGGGAAATAACCATTCCTACAAAATGATTGGGATTGGTTCTATTAGAATCAAAATGCATGATGGAGTGGTCAGAACTTTGTTGGATGTGAGACATGTTCCTGAGTTGCGAAAGAATCTCATCTCTGAGAGTATATTGGACTCTGGTGGATTTAAGATAGATACACGAGAAGGAGTAAAGAGGGTTGTTCGCGGTTCTATGGTTGTAATGAAAGGTATTCATCAAGGAAACCTTTATGTTCTTTCGGGTACAATGGTGACAAATGGTGCAGCAGTTGGAACAAATGGTAGTGGTAGTGACCCATCTGAAAGCACTCGGTTATGGCATAGACGGCTTGGGCATATGTCTGAAAAGGTTCTTGATCTGGTTGGTTTGAAGAAGTGTTGCCTGAAATTTTGTAAGCAGTGTGTGTACGGTAAATCACAATGGTTTTAGTTCAAGTCAAGTAAACACAAAAGCAGAGGAATTCTAGACTATGTGCATATCGATGTTTGGGGTCATGTTTCATTCACTTCCAAGGGAGGTTCCAAATATTTTGTGACTTTTGTGGATGATCATTCTAGGTATGTTTGGATTTACTTTCCGAAACATAAGAATGAGATATTTGACACGTTCAAGAAATGGATGTTGGATTTTGAGCATTCTAACACTCCTAAGTGTACATGCAACCCTAAGTACCTTGGATCTATGTTTTCTCTATTATACATGCAAATATGAATATTCCAAGGTATTACCCTATCTAGCATACAATCTTTTTGTACTTGGGTAATATAACCAGTTAGAATACATACCTCTTGATGTGACTTGACTCCATGAAGCTTGAGAGCCTAGTGACCCAAGTGTGACACCTCAAATGGTTCACACAACATCATAAACACTTGGAATAACCATGAGAAGAAGACACTTTATGCTCAAATCGGCTAGCCCTCATATATGTATCACTAGTGCCAATTTCTTGAGCTAAAGGGGTCTATATATAGTGTCGCTATTAGGGTTACACCATGTAACTCATGACTTTACCCATTCCTTATGTTCCATGAGTTTTAACCTCCATGGAGTATCCATGGGTCACCACATGGGTTAAACCCAACATAAGGAATCTTGGATCATAATCCCACATATATAAGAATTAATGATTTACACAATCAATCCCCATATATTTAATTAGTCACTTTTGATCACTAAATTAAGTCCAAATTAATTCTTGATCAATACTAATTAAATTACATGATTTAATATTAATATATTAGAACTTATAATATATTAATATGTCATAAATGTCTTTTTCTCACAAACGGTCTATCCAAATGTTCCGATGCCATGCAACCCTAATGGACCATGTCGAGTCGGGTCAAGTACATACCAATTATATTTATGGACTTAGACACTAATCCAACAGTCTCCCACTTGGATATATCTAAAACTATTATTGAGTATGAATTCAAACCTAACTGGCAATCGTAACTCTCAAAAGCCGCTGTCGAACTCTAACCTTGTCGATGAACTCTGACCTTTGTCAATGGCTTGTCCATTAGATAAGGGATCATATATTCCTCCATTCTAGATATCATATGGACTGAGACATGGATTAAAATCATTCTCTCTGTCCATTTGTTGTTTCCCGATTTCTGATTTATGACGACTGAATGATTGAACAGATCAAATCAGTCCTGGCTTGGCCAAGCACTCACATGTGTCATCATTAAATCATCAAGGGGCCCACATATATCACTTTTATCCTGAGGGTAAAAGGAATAGATAAACTTCGACACATATGGCTTGTTCTACCACTTGTTGAATCATACACAAAGGCACGTTTTATAACATCGAGTTACCAATGCATTTTCGTGCAATCAATGTATAACCAACTTATAGTAACAACTCATATCTCTAGGTTTGAAGAATATAAGATATTATCGTCTCATGATCACTCGTGATAAAATCCATGAAGCGATTCCAATGAGCGCGAGTTGAATCCAATACTCAGAACTTATGAGCACTCATGAGTGTTGTAGCACCACCTTGTCCAACATCTTAGACCTCTACAAGCCCAACCCATGACAGTCTTGATTCATATCTACTTCCAACATATGAACGATTGTGGATGGTTTGAATAACTTAGTCATTTAGGAAGAACGACCTAGTTATTCTGGAAGTCAAAACATGCAAAATGAAACACAAGAATAATTGAATCCAATATGGTCTCAGAACTTATGAATATAAATAAAACACCTTTTATTCATCACCATATGATTACACATTATTAATTTCATATTGTTTCAGCTATCAACTTTATTCTTGAATTAAAAAACACTAGTTGTCCCATGCTCCGAGCATGTACACTATGTTTTTCTAAACAACAGCTTTGCCATACACCAAGTATGCACACTATGTTTGTCTATGATCTTTACTTTCTGAAATAGATCGATTGAACATAACTCCAATGATTTTCATTCACAGTCCAAAATCCCTACCGCAAATGCAAGAATTCCAAATTCATGCCATTTGCCGAAATCTGTTAGATTCTAAACTTATATGCATTGATCCTCTTGTAATGATTATGCACAAAGTCACAAAGACTTGACAACAAACATTACAGAGCATTCCAATGGAGATCAACTCCATGGAAACATCTTTCTTGCATTAAGTTTCCTAATCTTACACAGATTTATTGAACAACTTCCACCTTCCCATATTCCCATTTTGACTATCACTTCTAAACAAGACTTGCCTCTTTTCAGAATATGTCAACATGGTCCTTCCAAAATTAACAATATACTTCCAACTATCCCTGAGCAACCAATCTTTGGTAAACCTTAGATTGTTCTCGACAATTGCTTAATCATTTTAGTTATATCCAGTTCTAGACTTTTCCCTTCTTAATGCCCTGCGCATTTGGAAGAATTTAGAAAGGATAAATATTATAGCACATGCAATCGATCCTATACCCAAAGCAAATGGGACACGATTCATGATGTTTCACATAAAGACTTGATTCTAGATCAGTCTTTTGCTACAATATTTTTTATTTACCATGTTCTCAAAAGTTTGACTATGAAGAGAGATGCCGTAATCATAATCGAATTTTGAGAACACAATATATTTGAATTTTCTTAAGTTGAACCAAACCAACATAAAATTCATATATATTCTTGACTAAAGATGATTAAAATCTCAATCTAAGCCTTTTAGAATTGAAATAAAGTATAATTTCCTCTCCCTTAATTATAGCAAAACAACTTTTTCAACCCCTGCAACCTTAAGAATTGAAATTTTTGTTTTCTATAATTAACATTGATGTCTTGAAATACTTATCATAATTATCATAACACTTATGCTCCCACTAGCCTTGACATATATCCAGAAATTACTGGACTTCTAGAAATCAATACTTTATTGACTTTCTTACCAAAGTTCAGATTTCTGATACTAGATTGCTTTGATAAGACTTTATCAAAATCATACACCTCCCTTTAGATAGCTCACAGGTGTGTCTAAACAATTTCAGAACTATGAAAAGGGATGTCGTAATCATAGTCTCAATTGTTTAGACCTTTGCTTCATAAGTCCATGTTAGTGTGTCGGTTAACCACGCAGGCTCCACTAACGACTTTGACAATGCAAAGATTGCTATCTACTTGAAATCTACTTGGTGGAAGTGTTTCCTCACCATCATTTTCATGAATCGGAGAGAAACCTTGTGACCCTTAGATTTGATGGTATATTGGTTCTTATCCATGTGAATTTGTCAAAACCATAATCACAAGACTAGGTTAGTGACAAATCCAAACTCATATGGATTGAACTTGTGCAATCTAAACTTCTTGCCATCTGGCAACACAAGGGCCTGCCACTGTCTCCTTGAAATACAGGTTTTTCTTCTTGATTACTTCTTAAACCCTTTCAGCATCCTTTTAGACTCCCACTGTCTCCTTGACCTATAAGACTTTCTTGCCAAATATTAAAGAGATAGTGTGGATTCTAATCAAGACAAACACTTAACACAATTGGCCTTAGTTGGTCTTTGTTTTATCCAAAACATCACAACTTACCAATTTCAAATGTACAAGAGTAGAAAACTTTTACTCTGTATGTGTAATTTCATGGATTAGCACCAAAATCACATTTTCCTAAGTAACTAAGATTGGGAATTTATAAATGTTTAGTTACTTAGTATTTATCATTAATACTTTTCATGAAGGGAGACTTATAGTCCTTGTCCTACCTGTTCGGCTAACGACCCTCCACAGGTCAAGGAAGCGGTGGGTGAGAGTGGACACCAATTAAACTGCCATTTTATAAGCAGTAACCTTATACCCCCTGATAGACCGGCTTCGTGAATGAGGGCTACTAATGGTAAGACGACTTGCTCTTATACATATACATAAATATTATTAACTTATAATATTATAAAGTATAAGGGTTGAATTTTAACTTTTAAAATTCTAAGGGCTTAACTTGGAATTAAAGTATTCATGGGAAACCTTTTCAAACTCCAAAACTTGAGGGCAAGTTTTTGAAACTATTCAAAACTCTTGGATTTTCATAACTTATGAGTTTTAATTAAAGCTTTAAAACTTTTAATGAAGAGAGTCTTGGACATCCATAACTTAAGGACAAGTTATGAAGCCATGAAAACTATTTATAAGAAAGACTCTTCATTTTTTGTAACCTAAGGCATTTTTATGAGTTTTTAAGATTCATAAATGTGACTTTTCATATAACTTGAGGACAAGTTAGAAAAAACACATTTTATGAACAACTTTTAGATTCATTTGGATTGAAAACAACTAACACATATTTTTCCTTAATCTAAAAAATAACTCATAAAACAAGGTAACACAAAAAACTTTAGGTAATCCATAACTTATGGAGTTAAATGTTTGTTTTATGATGAAACTTTTCATGTTCCATAACCTAAGAATAAGTTATGAAATTCTTTAAAACATTAACACCAAATTTTGTAACTCCATAAAAACTTTGAATCAAATTTTTTTAAAAACTTTTTCATATCCATAACTTATGGAGGTTTCAAAAAACTCTTTAGATCAAACTTTTAAAACTAATAAAATAATCATATCGTTTTATCTTTTACTAAATTTTACCTAATTCAACTCATATAGCAAATAATTCAAATTTTACAAATAATTAGTTTTTCACAAAAACAAGTAGTTATCTTAAAATTTGACAAACGTCATGTTTTTTTCTTTTTTTTCAACTTTGAAAATCAAACATTTGCATGAATATAACAGAAAACAACCCATGGCCCTGATACCACTGTTGGGTTTTGAGCATTCAAACACTCCTAAGTGTACATGCAAACCTAAATACCTTGGATCTATGTTTTCTCTATTATACATGCAAATATGAATATTCCAAGGTATTACCCTATCTAGCATACAATCTTTTTGTACTTGGGTAATATAACAATTTAGAATACATACCTCTTGATGTGACTTGACTCCATGAAGCTCGAGAGCCTAGTGCCCCAAGTGTGACACCTCAAATGGTTCACACAACATCATCAACACTTGGAATAACCATGAGAAGAAGACACTTTATGCTCAAATCGGCTAGCCCTCATATATGTATCACTAGTGCCAATTTCATGAGCTAAAGGGGTCTTTATATAGTGTGGATATTAGGGTTACACCATGTAACTCATGACTTTACCCATTCCTTATGCTCCATGGGTTTTAACCTCCATGGAGTATCTATGGGTCACCACATGGGTTAAACCCAACATAAGGAATCTTGGATCATAAGCCCACATATATAAGAATTAATGATTTACACAATCAATCCCTATATATTTAATTAGTCTCTTTTGATCACTAAATTAAGTCCAAATTAATTCTTGATCAATACTAATTAAATAACATGATTTCATATTAATATATTAGAACTTATAATATATTAATATGTCACAAATGTCTTTTTCTCACAAACGGTCTATCCAAATGTTCCGATGCCATGCAACCCAAATGGACCATCCCGAGTCGGGTCAAGTACATACCAATTATAGTTATGGACTTAGACACTAATCCAACAATGGAAAGCAATGGTTGAGAACAGAACAAACAAGAAATTGAAAACATTGCAATCAAATAATGGTATTAAGTACACAGAAGGTGCCTTCAAGGAATTCTGTGATCAAGTACGCATTTCTTGACATTGGACAGTCAGGAAAACACCGCAACATAATGGGGTCGTGGATAGGCTGAATCGTACATTATGAGAGATATCAATGTGTATGAGATCATATTCTTCTTTGGGCAGAGAATGGTGGGTAGATTCGGTTGCGAAAACTTGCTACATTATCAATCGATATCCTCATGTGTCTCTAGATGGAGATGTACCCTATAGGGTATGGTTAGGGGAACATGCACATTATGACAAACTCAGAATGTTCAGGTGCACAACTTATTACCATCTTAGTGGGGGAAAGCTTGAAGCAAGAGCCAAGAAGGAAATTTTCTTGGGATATGCATTAGGTGTGAAAGGTTATCGTCTTTGGTGTTTGGAAGATTCCAAGTTTATAATCAACATATATGTCACTTTTGATAACAACTCCAATGTAGCTTCTTCAAAAGCTACGATGCCAAATGTTGATGACATTGAGACGGTCAAGTCTCAGGTATTTGATCAAGAACCTAAAGGCTAACAAGGTTTTATTCATGTTCAAGACAAAGATCATGGTGATATTCACAATGATATTGAACACGAAATGGTTTAGCAGGAAAATGTACACAAACCAGAGGAACAAGAGCTCGGGAACAATCAGGTTTCTACTAGGCCGAGGCGAGCAAATAAAAAAGTTCAAAATTTGGGGTCAAATCAACCCTTGAAGCGCTACTGACAAGCAAATTTGGTTGAGTATGCACTCTCGATGGAGGAAGATGAGCCGGTCTCCTTCAACGAAGCTATTTAGAATGGAAATAATGAGAGTTGGTTGGCTTCAACGGAAGAAGAGATGGAGTCTATTCGGAAGAACCAAGCTTAGGAGGTGCTCCTATTTTCCATAGGGAAGAAAGATATTGGTTGTAAGTGGGTGTACAAGAAAAAAGAGGATCCCTCGGAACTCGGTTGTAAAAGATATAAGGCAACACTAGTAGCAAAGGGGTTTGTACAAAAGGAGGGAGTAGACTACAATGAGATATTTTCTCTGGTAGTGAAACACACTTCCATCTGGGTGTTGTTGAGTATTGTTGCCCATGGTGATTTGGAGCTGGAACAACTCCATGTATAAAATGCTTTCTTGCATGGAGAATTGGATGAGGAAATGCATATGCATCAACCTGAGGGATTCAAGGTTGTTGATAAAGAAAGTCAAGTATGTCACTTGAGGAAATCACTATATGGATTGAAGCAATCTCCTTGATAGTGGTACAATCGATTAGACACTTTCATGCTAAAGCATGGGTTCTACAGAAGTCTGTATGATTGTTGTGTTTACATGCGGAAGCTTCATGGAGGTGAGTATATTTATCTTCTTCTGTATGTGGATGACATGCTTACTGCTTCGAAGAGACATGTGGAAATAGATAGGCTAAAATCTCAAATTGGTAAAGATTTGAGACGAAAGCATGGGAATTTCCAAGAAAATATTGGGTATGGAGATTAGAAGAGAGACGTCGAAACACTGATTATTCTTGAGAGATAAAGGCTACATTAATCGGGTTATTGCGAGGTTCGGGATGCAATATGATAAGTCAGTGGTGGCTCCATATATTAAGATCTCTAGTAGACAATCTCCGACATTAGGAAGCTGTGAAATAGGTCTTCAGGTATTTGAAAGGAACCATTGATATTGTTTTATACTTTGGTGGAAATACATGTCGAATTACTAGATTTTTGAATTCAGATCATGTTGGTGATCTGGATAGATGTCAATCTACTATGAGCTATGTGTTCAAAATACATGGTGCTCCAGTTAGTTGGCAATTGATGCTACAAGAAATAGTGGCACTTCTAACTACATAATCTGAGTAAATGGCTATAACTGAGGGTATAAAGGAAGCACTATGGTTGTGGGGGTTGTTTTAGATGAATTGGGGTTTGATCAAGATTGTGTAGACTTGTGGTGTGATAGTCAAAGTGAAATGCACTTAGCTAAGTATAGAGTTTATCATGCTCGTACCAAACATATAAATGTCATATATCATTTTTTGTTGGATGTCATAGAGGATGGTGGTATTTGTCTAATGAAGGTGCATACAGATGAGTACCCAACAAACATGTTAACCAAGGTGGTATCAGGTGGCAAGTTTAAGCATTGCTTGAAGTTCCTTAATGTTTATCAGTATTGATTTCCTTTGAAGGAAATGACCTTATGGGGAGGTCTTAGGGTGAGGTGGACTTATCACCCAGTGAAGTGAACTACGGTGGCTCGATCCCATATGAGAGTACGTAGGCAACCATGGTCAAATGGTGCAGACGGATTGAATTTTAAATTTCAAGGTGTGTGAAAGTTTTTGATGATCGGATACATATCAAGTAAAATAAATCACAAAAAAATAACTAATCAAAATAAAGAACAAAAAAGTAACAAACATGAAGAATTCACCAAATTGTTCCATTCAACAAGAAAAGAGGTTTTGTCTTCACCAAGAAGATGGGTTTGTCATAAAGACGGTCACCAAGACATTAACGACACCAAGCCATTCTACATTAGGGTTTCATCCTAATGTTGTATATATACTAAACTAATCTAGTGAATCCCTTAATTAAGGGGATTGTATCTAATCTACATATAAAGAGATCCTTATCACCAAGATATTAGATCTGTTATCCGTTCTATATTTATAGAGTATAAATACCTAATATACAAAGATATTTTCCTAATATAAAAAGATAACTAAGATCATGGGATCATGCTGACGTTGGTCATTCTCGAGTTGACGTTGGCGCTGGCGCTGGTGGTTAGTGTGTCATGGTGTTTGACTCATCATTTCATAAGGTGTTACCTTACAATCTCCCCTATCTGATGATGTCAAAACTAATCTCTAACAAGTTCTTCAGAATTAACAAATACACCCCCCCTAAGAAAGTGTATGACTTTTCCCATTTTAGGTTATCAGTAGTAGAAGCGGTAAGAGCAGCAGCAACAGTCAGCATATCATGAGTTACAACAACTGATAGATGATAAGGAGATGATAGAATGTTGATATTAGCTCCCCCTTATATTTTTCTCCCCCTCAGATAAGCAACATTTGAGTTTTTCTCCCCCTTAGATGTGTAATATTTTTTTAATAGTGTCTGCTATGAATGATCAAGTAACAATGTTTGTAGAACTGGAGATTTCTCCCCTTTTTGACATCATCAATAGGTCCTGGTTGTCCATTTTTTTAGACAGCAAATAACCTAAAATAAAAAAAACATCAAACAAAGCTAGAGGGTAAGATAGGTGTATCACACTGTGGTGTTGTTTAAATAATAGATCATTTACACAAAATTGTGAAGTCTCACCAGCGTATGGTTTTAAAAGTTGAATCATTAACTTTTTATATTAAAAGAAAAAGGGCGAGAATGGATAGATACATGTAATATATCATGGTACATGATATACCCATCGTCATAGAGTTTCTAACTTTTATTAGTGCGTGGTATGTCACAATGAATCATCAAGCTCTGTTAAGAAGATAAAGGAGATAAAGGATTGTCTCAATGACGCTTAGGTGAAATCAGCATGAATCATTAACATTTTAACTCATCAACAAGAAATAGTTTAAGCTTCTGTATCATAAAGTAAGTTACAAACTAGAATCAAAGATTCACCGTTAATTCATAGTGGTACCATGTCTACCTCAAACTAGGAGGTTAGGGACATGAATAACCCTTTGTCATTTAAGGACCGGACAAGTATCTCTTAGGATGATTACTATGAAATCAAGGTACGCCATTGGGTTATGCTCGATGTTTCAGCAGAACATGAGACTTGATGCATATGACAAGCATGCTGTAACACCCAAAAAAATAAAAGCCAATTTAAAACTTTTAGAAACATTTAAAACCATTAAGTTATTACAGTTTGTTTTCAAAATAGTTTAAGCATCAGAGTATTCCCATAATCAAATCGTAAAATCATGAAATATGAGGAGTTGTACGATCACGCCTTCGCCTTCCCACAATCATCCGTTGTCTCTGAAACAATAATCGATAAATGTATGCTCGAAGGCTTAGTGGAGTTACCCCCAAAATACTGTTACACCTATCGTCCACGTAACAATAACAACAATATCATAACATAACGAAACATAACAACATACAATGGGTCCACAACTTTACAGGCTGGATGTCACACCCCCGAACCAGACGGCCGAAATGTCTGAGGGCTCGCGTGACTTTAATTGAATACCATCACAATGAATATACATGAATCATAACATAAACGTCATCATGCATCAATATATTACAACTGGAATTGTTTTACATCAAGTACATTGGTTTAACATTACACATTCATAACATAAATAGTTTGAGTGTTTTTAACAACATAACATCTAACATTAATTCATAATACTCTTCCGCTTACCTGTTACCTGAGAATACAAGTTATTTTGGAAAAAGGTCAACATATGAAATGTTGGTGAGTTTATAAGAAATGTTGTGATAAAATGGTTTAAGCAGTTTTGTAAAAACCCAGAAAATCCGATATTTTCTAAAAAGACTTTTGTTTATCAAAGCGTGAGATCCATAAGTTGATGCATGAATGATTTTAAAAACATATATATATATATATATATATATATATATATATATATATATATATATATATATATATATATATATATATATATATATATATATATATACGAAGGGTATTTGGTAATATTGTTATAAAGTTTCGAACGAGTAGTATTAAATTCCCCGGAAAACCCGATGTTTTCCGATGTTGACATGTATTCGTAATTACTAATTTTTGTATTGTCTTAACGAATGAGTATTGATTTATCCATATTGTATATCGTCCTAATTATTGTCTACTTTGATTTCCCGTAAGCCTTAAAAAATGAAGAGAAGGGGAGTATTATGTCCCACTACTATCGTAAGAACCTTAGGTTGTCGTGGATGCGAAAGACACAATGGTCCATCTCGCACTTGATTACTGTGACCTTATTAGCTTTTCTAACGGGACACATTGGCCCACTAGCACATAAAACTATTGAAAGTCCTTTTATAGAATATTGGGTCATTGAAGGCCCAATAACATATAAGCGTTATCCCTTTGGGCCCAAAGATCATGTTGGTGGGCTTGCAAGACCCAACAAGCATAATTTGAAACTCATAAGCCCGAAGTTTGTAGATTTACTCATTGTAGTCATCACATATCTATTGAAGTGTTTTGATTTAACATTTGTTGTTTTGTATTGATTCGAGACCGAATCAATTCGTTTATAACGATATTTGGTATTGTAGGTGTATTTGTTTTTCGTTTTGTCGCTAGCCGGATATCTTGTATTTTGTCTTAATGAATTAATTTGTTTAGAAGTATGACTTTGACCCTTTTCACTACCTTTCTTTTATAAAAATAACACTTTTAGTCCTTTATATAAAAGAATTTCATTTTTAGTCCTTAAAAACATTTTCTTGACACTTTTGTATCATAAACTTGTTGAAAAGACATTTTTAACCCAAATTATATTTAGTAAACAGTTTTAGCCCTTCCAGAATGGTGTTTCTCGGTTAGAACCCCTAATTTCGCGACTTTTACAGTTTTGGCCCAAAATACAAAAAGTTTACATTTTGATCCTTTTTGGAGTTTAAAAGCATTTTTGACCTTAGAAATAGTTTTATTTCACTTCATGTCCCCTGTTTTACAGAATATTACAACTCAGCCCCTTAAAAACTTCAACTTTCGCAATTTTGGGCTTATTGGGCCGAAAAGCCCATATTTAGCCCAATAACTCAAATTTTTGCATTTTAAGTCCTTTGAAAATTCTAATATTCAGAAAAATGATTATGAAAACTGTTTTGACTCTTTTGACCCTCAAGAAACCGTGACATGGCAGATTTTACCCCAAGTTTTGTATTTTTAACATTTTAAGCCCTAAAATGAGTTTTATGTTAAAGTTTGTTCCTTATAACCTTATAAGCTATTTTTCGTGACTTGATTAGTGTAAAATAACTTAGATTATATTTGTTTGCTTTCTCATGTCATAGATCTAGAATTATCACCCCTTTTGTCACATATTTATCACAAAAACACATAACATCACACACATACATGCATAAAATCACACATAGCATACACATACACATAGATCTACACATTTTCTTGTATTCTCCCCCATAAAACATATGAAAACTGAAAATAGAGGGGTATGAAACTCACCTTGAGTTGTAGGTTTGGTTTTGAAGAAGACTAGAAGAAGTTTGATGCTAATTCTCGGCTTTAGCAACCTTCCTTGGAAGATCTCGAACTTAGATGATTTCTAAGAGAGTGATCATGATTTTGTATAGATTAGGAAGAGGTTTTTGATAAAACAAAGAGTCTAGGTCATAGATCCAAGCATGAACTTACCTTAGATGATGATTTTGTGGAAGAATCTCTTTGAAAGCCTCTTAGATCTCGAAAATATGGAGAGGAGTGGAGAGAGTTTCATTGAGAGAATTTTGAGTGAAGTGTGTGTGTGTGTGTGTGTGTGTGTTTGGGTTCGGCCGAGAGCAAAAGAAAGAGGAAGAGAAGAGAGAGTGAGTGATGAGATGGTGCATGGAGATATGAGTTATGTGCATGGAAATCCTTTGTGTAAAAATGAGGTGGCAATGAGAAAGTCAACTCTTCCTCTTGGTGGGCTTGGGACGAGAATGGAGAGGGGAAAAGGAAAGAATTGGGCCTTGAATGCTTAAATCTATTTTATGGTTAAGTTAGGTGATTTTTAGCCCAATAAAAATCAAACAATGATTTTTATGACCTATTAGGGCTAATATAAATTGTTTTTGGTCCAATAAGGTCCATTAAAGTTAATATAGTTTATTTTGGGTTCATAAAGCCCAAAAATGTTAAGTTTCGTGTATATAGGTCCAACTAGGGCCCATTTGAGAGTTCTAGGTTCAAGATGGATAATTTGGAAGTTTATTGGTCCATTAGGTCCAATAAGGAAGTCCTACTTCAAAGTGAACTCAAATTGGAATTTCAAAGGTTTCCAACTCTTTGTTGACCTCTTATAGGGCTAGAATGAAGTATTTGATGAAGTTTTATTGTTATAGAATGAGCATCATGCATGCTTTCATGTTATTGATTCATATTTGTTATATGTGTTGTAGTTACAAGGCACCAAAATTTCTAGCTGTGACATTGACCCACACTGTGAGTCTGGATTGCCTTCCGAGACCAAAGCTCACATCTGGTATAGTGAGGAGAACTCACCTGGCACTGCTGAAGTCTCATGGATAAAACGCCAACTGTTGGTTGACAGTCTCCCGAACTGTCAACATCAAATCATACCCAATTAATAAATGGATTCCAAGCCCAAGGTCCAACTCACACTCCACAGCCCAAAAGTCAAGTAATGGGCCAAAGCCCAACATATGGCCTAATTTTCCAAATTAGGCCCAACCCTTCACATGGGCCTTACCTTTAGGCCCAACCATCTATCCTAGTCCAAACACTTGGTATTCTAATGGCCCAATCTCTCATAATCATAATGGCCCAATTATGGCCCATCTATGGCCTAATTTTCTAAATTGGGCCCAATTCCCTCACATGGGCCTTACCCTAAAGTCCATCTAATTATTTTTGGTCCATTTACTTGTTCTTGGGTAACCCATTAGTAACCCAATCAGCAAAGCCCAATAGAAAGGCCCAACTCAAGGCCCAAGTGAAAGTAGGGTTTTCAGATCAAATGACAATTACGGTTAAGTGTTCCTACTTAACCCCTTAAGGACTTAATACATTAAGACCAATAGTGCCTTACATTAATTTGCAAATGATTATTAATTAACATTTTCAGTTTAGTAATTAATTCAAGTGTGGGTCCCGATAATTCCCCAAAAATTAGGGTTTTATGCCATTAGGGTTTTCCAAACCCTAATTAGGGTTTCAAACCAAATACTAGCCCATTATAACACGATTGGGATTTTAGTTCAATTAGGGCTTCATTGGGCCCATTAGGGTTTCATTAGGCCCACTAGTGTTTCATTAGTTGGGCACCACCTACTACCACCTCTGGTAGTGGTGGCTAACGGCGACTCACGGTGGTGGTGACAGATTTTCCTTACTATTCCGATCGATTACAATGTTACAACACCATATCAAAATAAACACACACACAAGAACACATGCACACACGCCCAACCACCCTTGTGGCGGCAGGCGGTGGTTGGAGGTGGCAGCCACCACCTCACGGTGGTGGTGGTGGCTTTTCCGCGAATTCCGGTTACATAACATACACACATACTTAGCACAATATAGCAACAACACACATATACAAAATAACACACGCACACACACACACACAGCCACCACCCTACGGTGGCTTGTGGTGACAAATGATTTCAAGGCATCAACCACCATGGTCGGCGGCCATGGTAGGTTTTTTCCTCATTCTGCGACGAAGCAATCACACCAACCCATGTTGTCTTGTTCATAGATGATTCTAGCCACCCAACTGGTGGCGTTAGGTGGCGGTAGCGGCATAGGGAAACGGGCAGCAACAGCGGCGACTTCGTCTTCAACGAAAAGGACTGCAACAGTGACTGTTTGGTGGTCATCGCATGATACCGAAGACCAGATGAAGAGAATAACAATGTCCTTCCCTTCTTTGACAGTAGCATCGACGGCCATGACCATCAATCGGCAACACCGTTTGGCGTGACAGACAACCTGTTGGAGGAAGAAGGGTTATGCGATCCACGATAGCGGCAACAACAACTACCCTAGCTCTTGACTTCATCGGTGGTAGGAGCGGCGACTAGTCGGTTGATGGCTCGCACCAGCAGTAAAGCCTCGGTTGTTGACGGTTATCAGCTGGTGTCCATACGTTGGTCGGAAGAACGAGAGAGGCGAATGCTGGCGGCTGGAAGGAGATGAGGTGAGTGTGGCGGTTGGTGCGTCCGGTTTGGGTTAGGGTTACAGGGTTGATGACTTATATACCCCGCACCTTTCAAACTTTGGCCCATAATGACACTCTTAGTCCCTCCTTCTCCCTTTTCTTTCAAAATAAATCCAAAAGTTACTAAATGGCCCTTTCTATGCAAAACCCTTATCAATTTAGGTCCAAAATTTACCATTTAGTCCCAGCCCCCAAAAATCTATTCAATATGAGTTCAATTAATACCAAACACCCTCCTGACCACTTGAATCTTCACAAAATAAGTCTCAAATTTACACTTTAACTGCCGGAGATTCAATTCTTGTCATTTGGCTTCCCGAAACCAACACCCCACTAATTATTATATGATTTTGGCTATAAAATAATAATAAAATTACATATTGGGGTTATGGATTTATTGTTTAATTATTCTATTCTAAACGGGATGTTACACATGCTTCGAGGGATGGAGTAAGGTAAAAAATGAATAATCAAAAAAATAAACACCCAAGCCTTGCAATAATTTTTTAATGTCGACTAGGCAATCTAACTTTGAAAGTTTAGAACATTCTAGAATATCAACGTGAGTAGGTGACTCAATGTCATCTCAGCAGATGCTCTCGATGATGAGATACTTAGAGAGAATTTGGTACATACAAGATCATTCTTCTAGGAACGATGAATTGTCTAAAGTTGCATACTAGGCTTAGCATAGCCACCGTCAAGTCATGAAAGGTACAATGATATCTGATATGGGCATATTTAGTTATAAAATTCATGCATTATCTTAATACTTTATGTTGATTTTATCTCATTTAATGAACAAAAGGTGCTTAATTAGTTTATAATTTCATTTTTTAGCAACAATTACATGTTCGGATGGAAAAGGAAGCGGAAATAGCGATTGGAAGCTTGGATCTTGGATTTTGAAGAAAGAAGGATGTTGCTGGACAGCTTGACCCCTCATCAGTGTTTTGTCCATATCTGATGAACCGTAACTCCGATTGACGAGATTCAAAATGTTATGAAAACTAAACACAATTTCGGACGACTTTCGTTTTTTGATAAAATGCTGATTCCAAACTGACTCGACGAGTAGGCCATAAACTCGACGAGTCTCTTCGAAGTTTCGCAATTCTGGATGCGCTGACTTGCCGTACACGGGTTTTAAGTGACGGACTCGCCGAGTAGGTCACTGGACTCGACGAGTCACTGCTGTTTTGTGAAAATCTATATAAAGGGACTTTCAGATCGATACCCTAGCATATAGATGAACCCTTGGAGGCCAATTGTCGACTAATGGTGCTGCTGGAGCGTGGGAAGCAAGGGAATCAACCCTACATTCAATTTTAAGAGAATCAAGGCAAAATCAAGTTTACTCTTTACCTAATCTCTTGTTTGAACTATGTTTTTACCAATTGATTTCATTTTTGAGCTTGTTTCTGCTGTAATCATGAGCTAAAACTCATAACTTCTATTTAGGTAGATGAATTTGTGAACATGGATTGATTATTTGATTAGGATTAATTTTAATTGGTGATTATGTTTTATTAAGCTTGTTAAAGAACCATATGTGTTAACAATAACTATTCTTCTATTTATAAATCAGTAATTAAGTTGTATGAACATCTCTTAGTTATTAATTTCATATGATTTATTGTGACCACATAGTTGTATGTCTAGGAATAGCGAATGTGAAACTAGAATTAACTAGAAGATAGGTAAGTTAATGTGTGAGCTTGTTTGATGAACATCAGCAAGAGGTTAATTGAAGGGATAATTTAATTAACCATTACAAGTCTTATTTAACCCGAATCAATAACTAGGAAATCCGTTAATTTAGACAATTGGCCACTGCTTGAGTTAATTTGTTTCCTAAGGAATAGTAATAGCGAAGATGAAACTAATCATCTTAGTCAGTAGCCAATGAAGAATTAATACGATACATTGAAATCATCCATGGGAACAAATGAGTCGAACCTAAACAGAAGTCCTATTTATTATTGAATTTAGTTGATTTTTATTTTCTTAGCTCTTAGTTTCTTAGTTTAAGTTTTAGTTAATTGTTTAAGTTTCTAGTCTTGCAAAACTAGAGAAACCCCCTTTCTATTACTTGTTTTATTTAGATAATATTAGCATTTCTTTTAAATTTTTACCGTTCCCTGTGTTCGATACCCTACTTACCTGAACTAAACTGTTAATCGATAGGTACACTGCCTTTCGTGTGTTCGTCTTTGTGTTTAAGTTAGTAGGATTAAAACTAGTTGGTTTTACACACATCAATATCATCACAAGAGACCAAATCAGATGAAGCATAGATCTCAGCTTCAAAAACCATTAGTATTGGCTTGTCAATTGTTAGCTCATTTGCCTTGGTCCAACTTGAATTCTCCCCTAAACTTGTGATTCATTTTTTCAATACTTTGAGACACTTTGTTAGCACAGTGTATGATCACAACCTTTCTCATCAGTTTCATTAAAATGATGCAATGAAATTGCAAATCTTGAACCAAATGTATATTGACACATTAGGTAGACCATCATCAAGATCCATTTGAAAGTATATTTGAAACACCTTGAGTGCATTCTCCCCCTTATATTTCTATCAAGCCAATAAAAAATATACACTTAAAACACTTTCCTTAGAACACCTACACACGCTCATTTTTGAATTTTTAGACTATAACTAAAAAATAAACAAACCAAAATGAAATAAATTTAACGACTATGAATGAAAATACATTAAAAATCTTAAGAGTAAATTAATTAAAACTTTTAGAAAATAAAACTTATAAAAATAAAATAGACATAAAAGACAACATTTAAACAAAGTAATAAAATCAACAAAAGAATAAAAACTAACAAAATTAATGACTAAAAATACTTTAACTTAAACAAAGTCTAACTAGTAGTCTAGAAAATTAAATATACCAAATAAATTTAAGAATTAGAAACAAAAATACCAAAGAATAAGAGAACCCCATATTCCATCATTGTATCTTTTCCTTCTTCTTTGAACCAGAAATTGGAGTAAAACCCTTAATTTATAAATTTAAACAACAAATCTGAATCGCGCAAAATCAATTTCTACAACTTTTGTTCATTGGATTTCAGATCAAGATCAGTGGAGTTTATATTAGGATCATCAATGATTTCGTTTGAAACTCCAAGCACATCCACAAATCAAAACAACAATGGAAATATATGTTTCTTATTCAGGGTGTACAAACGAAGATAAGGATTAAACATATGGTTCTAGTGATTCATAGGAAACGATGATTTACAACACTTACGACAAAAGCTTGATATACTTGATTACCAAAGACAAGGGCTATATTCTAATCAACAAATATCCTTTATGGAATCTGAAAGAAGAAATCGAGGAATTGATCAACAAGAAGCACTTTTACACAATTTCAGCTTTTGTTCAGACATGTGAGCATGCCAACTTTCCCTTTTCTTTGCTTCCTTAGCTTGTTATCACAAAAGAGAACCCATCATTCAATTTAATTCACCAATTTTCATATACTTTGTACATAAACAAGGCATCTACACAGCATGCACAACTCTTCTTTGCTTACTTATTATTTGAAAGCAACGTGAAAAAAAATTCACAACAATGCATTAAGTAGTGTATGGTCTTTTACGAAAAGACCATACTACCCCTATTACTTTCACAACCAGTAACCTATTCTTGATTAAACAAAAAAGAAACAACTTATTCAAACAACATGCACCTACCATTCTTTTCATATGCCAAGTGACAAAATTACCCTTGTTTATTTTGGAAAAAAACACAAGAGCACAAATGAAATTTACTTTTTCTTCCTTTCTTCCTTTCTTCATTTTCTTCCATAAGATGGAGTAACTTCAAAAGGAGGATCAGTGTGAGAGTTGTAGAGCATCAACTTATAATATCAGCGTGTAAACTTTCTTCCACATACCCACTCATTGGAGCCTAGAGAGACAACACCAAAAGACTTCATCAAGATGGAAAACAGGTTGACGCTGAAAAGAGAGGATTGTGAAAAAAATACTAGAGGATGACAACATATCAATGTAGCATTTTTCCATTTTTGTTATATATGAAAGTTTAATTGTTTATATATCACTTTTACATTTTATTAAATTCCTAACAACCTTTTGTTTTGTGTTTAATATAGATATTAGGGAAACTGTACACAGTGACAAAGCAATGGGAAAAAGGTCAATGGAGAAGTAGACGATAGTTAGCTAGTTTACTTTGGTAGAATCGTATAAATGATATTAAAATTTTCTTTTGGTTGAATTGTATTAAATTTGATATGTAGGAATATTAAACAATTTTCGCAAACTTGATTATTGAATATTATGCTTTTTAAGAAGAAAAGTTGACTACATGTGAGTAATATGAATTGCATCATCATTAGCTTCACATTATTTATAACCGGTTCTTGTTTGGAAAAGTAACCGAAACCTGGAACCGGTGGTCCATCTCCTGGTTCTTATCATATCGCAAAATCGGTTCCGGTTCTGGTCCGATTCCAAAGCTTATCCCTAAACTCAATCATTAATCAACATAAATAGATCAATTTAAAAACAAGCAACATATATAAACCTTTATAGTATTCAATATGATATTAATGAATTAACGTTAAACATAAATATATCTGGTGTTTCATGCACATACCCTATAGATTAGAAGGAAGTTGTTTCACATATCTTTGTTTTCAAAATCAAATAAAGATGACGTGCCTGATCTTGAAGACGTGATTTTCATGTGCAAAGAAGATCGATATGGAGAATGACCGAAAAAACATTGCAACCTGCCAAGAGGACGACAACAGCGGGGGACGGAAGGTAGTGAGGGCGGCTGGTGGTGGAACTTTAAACTACACAAATGAATATGCGGATTTCGATCGATGAAGGCGTATGAGTCTATTGAGAGGCCGAGGCAAAAGGTGTAGCCGAATGTCAGAAAGAATTGACTCAGTGACTCAGCCTTAGAGAGTCAAGCGAAGAAGAGGATGAAATCGGAGAGGGATTATTCAGAAAAAGGTTTGTAACTTTCTTAGAATACTTAAAGATTTTTCAAAATCCCTCTTAAAAAACTTTCAAAACTTGTTCCTAGATTGTGGGCAATTCCTAGATTGTTCATGGTGAAAACAGTATGAGATGAACACATGAATGTTTTTAGAACTTAGATTTTACATATTTCCAAAATTTGAGAAAGTATATATAACCAAATACTTGATGAAATATCGACCTATATCTAAGTGTACAGATAAAATACTTGGTAAATAGATAGTGAAATCAAATAAAAGAATTGACATACTATTTACCTAAAAACATGCAAATATAACGAATATGGGTCTTTGGGTTTACATTTTTTACATCGACACGTGTTTATACCATTTTAGGAAGATATTTTGGTTTGTTTATTTATGTGTTAGACAATTTTAGCATCCTAGTTTCAATGGGTACATTACTATTTCCACCCAAATAGGCATATAGTAAGCAAATTGTCATAGAACAAACATAATTCAAATTCATAACACATTAATAAATTAAATTCAATAGCAATAAAGTTTTGAAAACATAAATTCTCATCAAAACTAACAAGCATAACAAACAAATTGTCTTAAATATTGATTAAGGCAAAAAATGATAGAGTTGCACTTTTTCTAAAATGACCTTGTTTTTTCGTGTGATAGTAATCTACTTTTTAAGGGAGTACCTTTGAGTATTTAAAAAAAAAGGTTTATGACCTATTATTACCTATTTCTTATATCAAATGTGCACTTCTTATTATAAACTATTGTAAAATTACTTTCTTCAGTATCTATAGTTGTTTTTGGTTAATCTATCTCTACCCTATACTATGTCACTTTCCTTTTTTAATAAAAAGATAACAAAACCAAAATCATGGAAGCATATTGCACCGATTACAACAGAGCAATTTAAGCAATGTGTGATAATGCCCCATATAATGGTGGCCAAAAGGTAACTTGTGCAATAAATACTAATGGACATTCAATGAATTTTTTTTAATGCAAAAGAATATTAAAATCAAACAAAAGTAAGTGGGTCATCCTTTCAAAAAAATTTCATAAAATTAAAGTTGTTGATTTATTTTATTAGGATAATAGAATAGTTTCTAATTCAAATTCCTGTTTTTCAATAACGATCTTTGGATGAAGGAATAGGCGGGAGAAATAGAGTCTGGAGACCAAAACAAGAGTCAATGAGATTATGATTTAAAGATGTTTAAAATCAATTGTTGTTGATTTTATGGGATTTTTGTGAAACGTATTATATTTGATTATGTAATTGTAATTGATCGGTTATTTGTCAAATGCAGTTAGGTTATAACATAACGTTTGTTTGGTAATTTTTATTACTTAATATTTTATAATGCTTTAAATCTTTATATAAACAGATATGATTGTTTGTAAAAATTATGTTCTTAAATCTTTATTACTTAAATTATGTTCCAACTCCATATTTTTGTTGTTGAGATGAAAATGATGAGTTAATGTGTGTGGTTTTGAGAGAATAAATATTAAATAAATACAAATGGTGATGGATTATTTTCTTTGTTGCAGATGAGACTTTTATGAATCCAACAAAAACATTAGTTTGTCTAATTCGTATCCCGAAGTCAAATTGTCAGAATGAAGACCACTGTAGAGTATTTTGCGAAAAATATGTGCCTCATCCCAGTTGTGACCAAAATATCTTCCTAAAATGGTATAAACACGCAAATATACTATCTATGTACACAGTCACATGACTTGATTTCTACGTTGTATTTAATATCAATAAAAAAGTTTGTGTCAAACTTGGTGTTTGATCTACTCTTTATATATATATATATATATATATATATATATATATATATATATATATATATATATATATATATATATATATATATATATATATATATATATATATATATATATATATATATATATATACATATGTCACACCCCAAAACCACGAACGGCGGAAACGTTCAGGGGTGGAGGACGTCATGTACAGTATCACAACAGTGTAATATAATAAACAAGCAACAACATCATCCATTGCATTATAAGTAAAGTTTTAATACAAGTGTGTTCTTTTATTGTAGTAAGACACCAAAAATATACAATCAAAATAAAAGACGAGTCTTGTCTGCTCCGTCTTCTTAGAACCTGGCCATCGTACCCGTCTACTGTTGACCTGAGAATACAAGTTATTTTGAAAGAGAGTATCAACTTTAAAGCTGGTGAATTCATAAGTATTTAAGTGTCATTGACTTGCTTACTAAAAGCTGTTTCAAAAGTCATGTAAACCTTTAAATGAAAATGATGATGTAAGTATGAAAAGCCCTAGAAAATCCCTTATTTTCTATCAATTTGAGATGTAGTCTTCTACCAAGACCCAAATGTTTTGTTATGACAATGTACTCTTCTACCAAGACCCGAATGTTTTGTAAGTAAAATGATAGTTTTTCCTTTCTATTGACTAGTACTAAAAGTACTTAGTCTAACTCATCGTTTATGTGAGAGTATCATAAAATAAAGTGAACAGGAAAAATTACTAATGTAAGTGTTATCCCGAGGTACTAGGGCTAACACGACATATGTAACTGTTATCCCGAGGTACTAGGGCTAACACAACCTATATAACCTAATGAACATCCGAAGATTGTCCAATTGTCCTCTATAGCAGCAGTAGGGCGGAGGAAGGGTTAGTCCTTGTAAAGGTACTCCTAGTATAAGTAATAACCTAATGATCATCTGAAGATTTTCATCTCATCCTCTGTTGCAACAGCAGGATGGAGGAATGGTTAGTTCCGATATCGATCTATCTTTGATAAGTGATAACTGTTGACATCCGTAGATGTTCATCACCCACTGTTGCTAACAGCTGGGTTCCAGAATGGTTGGTCCCGTCCATATATCCCGAGGTACTAGGGATAGCGTCCCGACTAGATATCCCGAGGTACTAGGGTTATGCAGGAAGATTTACACAGAAGGTACTAATAAATCATCCTCGCAATTCGAGATACAAGTATTCATGTTAATATACACAGGTAAATGTATCTACGTAAAGGTACTCATGTAATGTGTTCATGTAAGCGTGATCATGTATCATGTAAGTATATGTAAACATACTCAGGTATCATGTAATCAATTGTAAATGTACTCATGTATCAGGTAATGTACTGGTATAGACTCATGAATGAACTGACTCTTGTGTGATTCCTTATAATAGGAATTATGTTTGATATCTTCAAATTATCCCTATGATAATTAACTGAGAGGTAATTGGTTGATCATGTAGGTTTATACACTCTTACTACTCAAGGGTGTGGGAAACTGAATGAAAGGTGTAAACTATAACATCAATAAATATATAAGAATATAAGTGTATATGCATAGTTTAGTTTAAGAATGTAAAATGGTTTGTAAGACATCTTATGGGTTTTGAACAATAATTAACAATGACTTGATGTCATTTTAATTAACATTTCAAAGGTAAAACATTTGATAACAACGTATTTTTAAGATTTGAAACCATTTCATGCATCACATTTTGTAGTATGTGAAATCTGTTAAATGACAAACACGGTTATAAAATACATATCAATGATTTAATAACATGTTTGTTTCTACTTGTATCCCCCCCCCCATTAAAGCATTTAAAATCATTTAAAACATTGATTAGGGGTATGAACTCACCTGTAGTTGGTGATTGGGATGAACTGAACAGTATAGGATTGCTAGGTGTCAAGTGAGGACTTGTACACACACTACGATCCTAATGAACATATAATCACACATATATGCACTCAATTAGTCTCAAATTACTAATTGATAATGTTAAAACATCCTATACATAATAAACACTTTATATAAGTGTTTTAAGCCCTAAGGATTGCATCTAAGCTATTGTAGGACAAGCCACTTGTGTTTAGGGTTCCGAAGGACCCCATATATGAGTTTACTCCTCATATACCAATACACATGGAGTTTACGGTTGTAAACTCTTGAGTTTACAGTCGTAAACTCCCAACCATGGGCGTATTGTGTGTTTTGAATTTCCAAATGATTCCTAGAATTATTCCAACTTGGTGGTTCAATTCTTGAAAGGGTTTAAGGCCTAGAAACACTCCCTAGAGGAGTTTATGGCCCCAAGGCCATTTCCTTTGGAGTTTACGGCTGTAAACTCCCTTGGAATGGTGTTTTTGTTGTTTTCAAGTCTCTTGCATTTGAAGGATAGGTTCTAGACATTTGTTTAAAGCTAATGAGGACCCTAGGCACACTTTGGTACCCTTGTTTGGTGTTTACGGCCTAGGAGCATTACCAGGGCCGTAAACTCACTTCAAGAGGTGATTTTGATGTGTTTTTGTCCTTCAATTAAGTGGAAACAATTCCATGTAATTGTCTAGGGCTTTAGGTGTATTAAAAGCACCATTTTGAGCTTGAATTTGGAGTTTACGGCCTAAGAAACTCTTGGGCCGTGAACTCCCAAACTTGGGTGGTTTTTGTTTGATTTCATGTCCCTAACACATTTATAAATGAGTCTAAGGCAGTAGCATAACACAAGGGTCGGTCTAGGCTTCGTTTCGGGAGTTTACCGCCCAAGAACACCTTGGGGAGTAAACTCCTAAATCTAGTGATTTAGCCTTCTAAATCATGTTATAAACACATATAAAGCTTTCTAACACTACTAGAAAGAGGTACTCACGATTTGGGATAAAAACCCGAAGATCCGTGAGATAGAAAATGGCTTTTCTCTAGTTGGAAATGTGAATAATGAATGAATTTGGTTCAGAATTCTATTTATAGTCCTGAGATATTTTGGCAGAAAATATTTTTATTCCTGAAATGATCTCTAATATAATAGAGTGTTGGAATAACAGTATTGCACAAAACCCTAGTGCACCCACTCTCCTGATATTTCCTGAAGTGTAAACCCTGAATTACTCAAACTTACGCGAAAAAGTCTGAAAATTAACTGTGACTGATATAACTTCTATTGAAGTGACATAGTTTGTACAGAATGGAAATTTCGGGTTGTCACATCATCCCCCCGTTAGAAGGAATTTCGTCCTGAAATTAGAATTTAAGCAAATAAGCAATTACAAATAACTAAGCAAAAAGGTGAGGGTATTTCAGTTTCATCTGATCCTCACGTTCCCAAGTGAATTCCGGTCCACGCTTTGCGTTCCAGCGCACCTTCACTATCGGGATACGGCTCTGCTTTGTTTGCTTGACCTCTCGGTCCATGATCTCTACTGGTTCCTCCACGAATTTGAGGCTCTCGTTGATCTCGATCTCGTCGAATGGAATAACAAGAGTCTCGTCGGATAGACACTTTTTCAAGTTTGACACGTGGAAGGTAGGATGTACATTACTGAGTTCTTGCGGTAGATTGAGCTTGTAAGCTATAGGGGCGATTCTCGCGAGAATCTCGAAAGGCCCTATGTATCTTGGATTGAGCTTTCCACGCTTTCCAAAGCGTATCAAGCCCTTCCAGGGTGAGACCTTCAGTAGGACTCGGTCGCCCACCTGGAATTCCAATGGTTTCCTTCGCTTTTCAGCGTAGCTTTTCTGTCCGTCTCTTGAGGCTTTCAACCATTCACGAGTTTGAACGATCTTCTCTGTCGTTTCCCGAATGATCTCCGGACCCATGAGAATGCTTTCGGGAACTCGTCCCTTAGCTAACTGGGTATCACCCACTTCAGCCCAGCACAGAGGGGATCTGCACTTTCGGCCATAGAGGGCCTCGAATGGAGCTGCCTTTATGCTCGTATGATAACTGTTGTTGTAGGAAAATTCAACAAGGGGTAAATGAGTATCCCAAGCTTTTCCAAAGTCAATCACACAGGCACGCAACATATCTTCTTAGGTTTGGATAGTCCTCTCACTTTGCCCGTCGGTCTGTGGATGGTAGGCTGTACTCATGTCCAGCCCACTTCCTAGGGAACTTTGTAATGACTGCCAGAACCTCGAAGTGAATCTACTATCTCGGTACGAGATGATAGATAAAGGAACACCGTGCAGCCTTACAATCTCCCTAATGTAAGTTCTGGTAAGTTTCTCCATCTTGTCTATTTCTTTGATCGGTAGGAAGTGTGCAGACTTGGTCAATCTATCGACGATGACCCATATGGAATCAAGTCCACCCGTCGTCTTGGGCAACATGGTTATGAAGTCCATAGTGATCCGCTCCCACTTCCATTCTGGTATCTCCGGTTGTTGTAGAAGACCGGAGGGTTTCTGGTATTCGACCTTGACCTTTGCACAAGTAAGGCATTTACTCACGAAGGTAGCAATATCTGCTTTCATGTTAGGCCACCAGTATAACTTTTTAAGATCCAGATACAGCTTATCTGAACCCGTGTGGACGGAATAATGCGTGTTGTGAGCTTCGGTCATAACCAAGTCTTTGAAGCCACCGTGTTTCGGTGTCCAGATCCGATCCATGAGGTATAAGGCTCCGCCACCCTTGACTTCTAAGTTCTTATCCATCCCTCTAAGGGACTCACCAGCCACGTTTTTAGATTTCAAAGCGTCGAGATGAGCCTCCTTTATTTGTGTGGACAAGTGTGAATGGATAGTTAGAGTCAAAGATTTGACTCTACGACCAGTATATTCTTTCCGACTTAGGGCGTCAGCTACTACATTGGCTTTACCCAGATGATAACGAATTTCGCACTCGTAATCACTGAGTAGCTCGACCCACCATCGTTGTCTCATGTTGAACTCCTTCTGGTCGAAAATGTGTTGTAGACTCTTATGGTATGTAAAGATCGTGCTTTTTGTACCGTACAGGTAATGTCGCCAGATCTTTAGAGCAAACACAACTGCTCCTAGTTCAAGATCGTGGGTTGTATAGTTAACCTCATGTGTCTTCAGCTGTCTCGAGGCATAGGCTATGACTTTACCTCGCTGCATCAGAACACATCCGAGCCTTTGGTTTGATGTGCCACAATAGACCACGAAGTCTTCTATCCCTTCTAGGAGGGACAGTATTGGTGCGGTGCACAAGGCTCGTTTGAGCGTTTGGAATGCTCTTTCTTGTTTCTCTTCCCAGTCAAAGGCCACGCCCTTCTGGGTAAGCGTTGTAAGAGGTTTTGCTATGCGTGAGAAGTTCTGAATGAACCTGCGATAGTAGCCATCGAGACCTAGAAATTGACGAATTTCGGTAGGTGTCTTCGGTGCTGACCAGTTCTCAATGGCATTAATTTTGGAAGGGTCCACGTGTATACCTTCTTCGCTAACGACATGGCCCAAAAATTCGACTCGCCGAATCCAAAATTCGCACTTGGAGAACTTCGCATAGAGCTTCTCCGATCGCAATGTTTCTAAGATTTTACGGATATGTTGGCTATGTTCCTCCTTACTTCGAGAGTAGATGAGTATGTCATCAATGAAGACGATGACGAACTGATCCAAGTAAGGACGACACACCCTATTCATCAGATCCATGAATATTGTGGGCGCGTTAGTTAATCCGAACGGCATCACTACAAACTAGTAGTGCCCGTAACGAGTTCGAAAGGCTGTCTTGGGAACATCCTCCTCTAACACTCGTAGTTGGTGATATCCGGATCGTAGATCTATCTTCGAGAAGTAGTTGGCTCCTTGAAGTTGATCAAATAAATCGTCAATGTGGGGCAAGGGATAACGATTTTTAATGGTAAGTTTGTTGAGTTCTCTATAGTCGATGCACATGCGAAACGATCCATCTTTCTTCTTGACGAATAAGACCGGTGCTCCCCATGGTGAGAAGCTTGGTCTAATGAATCCCTTCTTGAGAAGTTCGTTAAGTTGACTGGAAAGTTCCTGCATTTCAGCCGGTGCCAGATGATAAGGATATTTGGCTACTGGGGTAACCCCTGGCACTAAGTCGATTCTGAACTCGACTTGGCGTTGCGGTGGTAAACCGGGAAGTTCTTCTGGGAAGATGTCGGGAAAGTCACGTACTTCTGGGATGTTCTGAATGTCTTTCAGTTCTTGACTGGTATCGACGACGGGTGCGAGAAATTCATGGTACTCCTTCCGCAAGCACTTCTGGGCTTGAATGCACGAAATGATGCGAAGGCTCGTACTAGGTTTGTCGCCGTAGATAATTAAGGTTTCGTTGTTAGGAAGGTTAAGACGAACTGCTTTTTCAAAGCACATGATGTCGGCGCGAAGAAGACTCAACCAATCCATACTGATGATAACGTCGAAACATTTAAATGGGACTTGCATGAGATCTATCTTGAAAGTATGGCCATCTAAAGTTAAGGTACAACCTACGTATATGCAGTTAGTACTCTCTGTTTTCCCGTTAGCCATTTCCACCGTGAATGAACTATCTAATGCACATTGTTTTTGTTTAAGTAGGTGTGCGAATTTGTGGCTTACGAAACTTTTCTCTGCTCCATTATCGAAAAGTATGCAAGCATATGAGTTATCGAGGAGCAACGTACCAGTAACTATCGTAGGATCAGGTACCGCTTCCTCGTGGCCTAGGGCCATAACTCTTCCTACTCCTCCAGCCATCCCCGCTTTAGGGCAGTTCCTCTTGTAGTGGCCCACTTCGCCACAACCGTAGCAAGCTTGGCCCATACCGGCGTTAGGAACCTGGGCGGCTTGAGCTGTTGGAGCCTTGCAGTAACGGGCGGTGTGCCCCTTCCTGTTGCAGTTAGAGCAGAACATCTCCTTGCAAGGTCTGTGGTGGTGGAAGCTGCATTTGTTGCACTTCGGAAGAGTTCCAGCATAAGTTTTTGCTGGTAAGGGGTTCGCAGGGACAACAGGAGTCACTGTAGCAGCATTGATCGCCACAAGTTGTTGTTTATTGGAGGATCCTTGCGAAGCCCCTCTTTTACTCTTATTCCACCCCTTCTTGTTGTTGTCGAGGTTGGACTTCTGTGGTACGGGTGTAGGGATTGCTGGGTTCTGAGGTTTCCGGTGATCGATGAGAGATTGTGCCAGTTCCTTGGCGCTATCAAAGGTAATAGGCCTGGAAGCAATCACACTTGACTGGATCTGGGGCGATAGTCCCCAGATATATCTCTCTATCTTTTTGCTCTGGAGAGCAACCATATCAGGGCATAAGTTTTGCCAGATCACAGAACCTATTTGTGTAGGTCGTGATGTCGGATCCAACCATTTGAAGACCCCAGAATTCTTGCTCGAGTTTTTGTATTTCGCCTCGAGGACAGTATTCTTTCATCAGCATGTCTTTCAACTTTTCCCAGTCGATGGAATACGCCACCACCAAAGTTAGATAGTTAACATGGCTGTTCCACCATGTTAGTGCTCGGTCAGAGAAGGTACAAGCTGCAAACTTGACCTTGTTGCCTTCCTGACAAGCACAGATTTCAAAGACATATTCCATCTTTTCAATCCATTGTCTTAACACCATAACACCACCAGTTCCATTGAAGCTGCGAGGTTTGGCGTTTGTGAAGTCCTTGTAGGTGCATTCCCGAGGGTGTCCATGGCTTTCGCCATGGTTCGAGGGTGTGCACCTGTTCCTGATCCACTAGGGGCAGGAGCGTTGATTGCTGACACAGCAGCTGCAACTGCTGCTGTGAAAGCTGCCTGGAACATGTTGGCATCGAAAGGATTAGGTGGTTGAAGAGGTTCAGGTGGTGGTGGAGGTGGTGGAATCGGCGCTTCGTTGTTTGGGTTACGCCTTGGATTCCTGCGTGGCGGCATCTTTAACTATACGTTTAAAAGATGATGAAATGGATAAGAATAAATGATTAATGAATGTGTCTCATGGACTAAATCCCCATAGCCCAACAACAGAAGGAATAGTATGACAAAATGAAGGAGATAGCATTTGGATAATAATTTCCATAAGATTAGATATCTGTCAATAATACTGGAATTACAGATGTAACAAGTTCGGGAAAAATGGCCTAGAAGTAGGCCTTACATCAACCAAGATGGAAAATTTTGACAGAACTAAGATTAGATCAAGACCTAACAGGTCTAAGATTTATAAAGACAGGAAATTAGACCAAAGTTTTACATAAACTAGGTTATATCCAAAAGATGAGTTGACGATATTCTATCGGCGACGAGAACTGCTAGCATGAGTCCTTGATTCCGACAGTAGACGTTCAATGTCCCTTATACGCCTGTCCGACCTTGCTTGCTGAGCTCGAAGTTCTCTAACTTCAGCTCGGGTTTCAGCAAGTTCCCTCTGCAGATTTGCATTGCGGACCATAGTCCTTTCATGAGCAGACTCTAGTTGGCGAATGTGGACAGTGTTAACACTAGAGTTGGCGTCAACTTCCAAGACTTGATTGATAGTCGCCTGAGCCATTATCATGTTCCGAGAAATCCTACGCACCATGATTGGTAGGACTCTATCAGCAGAATCTCCTTCAGTCTCCATTGTAGGGAATGGGCTGACCCTGTTCATGAATCCATGTATTCAAGTTAGTGGCCCACAGAGGTGTGGGTCCTTGAAATGCCGGACGGGGGTTCAGGTTTTGGTTTTGAGCATTTGGGGGTAGGTTGTTGACTTCAGGCTCTGAGTCAGAACTATCGGAAAAACCCTCAGCATGGTGATCATCCAAAGGGATTAGGTGATCATCTTCTAGTTCTACCTCTAGCCAACTAGCATTGCCTTGGTTTGGGAAGTACGGATCGCCATGGTGAAATCCAGCCATTTTAATCTACGCGAGAAAAGGGATATAAGAAATAGCTAAATAGACGAACTGACTAAGATAATTACAGTAAGACCAAATACCCCTATGGTATTTCTTTATGATTGTGTTGGTAAGTTTTTAGACTTGTTGCCATATCACAACCATTCTTGGGCATAGGCTAATCACTCCTCGGACCAGCATAGTTGATCAGGCTATGCCATTCCCAAGACTGACCATATATCCCCAGGCTTACTTGTGATATTCAACAATCATAATACCTTTGTTCTTGTCATTGTGACACTGATTTTAGTATGAATGCAGGCACGTATACTTTGTTAAATATTTTATTATTTAAAAGTATAACTCTTAGACAGAGTGTTTTAATCTTAATGTATTTATAGTTAGTATATCTTTTATGGGTTGATATACTTTATTCACTATAAACAATGCTCTGATACCAATCTGTCACACCCCAAAACCACGAACGGCGGAAACGTTCAGGGGTGGAGGACGTCATGTACAGTATCACAACAGTGTAATATAATAAACAAGCAACAACATCATCCATTGCATTGTAAGTAAAGTTTTAATACATGTGTGTTCTTTCATTGTAGTAAGACACCAAAAATATACAATCAAAATAAAAGACGACACTTGTCTGCTCCGTCTTCTCAAAACCTGTCCATCGTACCTGTCTACTGTTGACCTGAGAATACAAGTTATTTTGAAAGAGAGTATCAGCTTTAAAGCTGGTGAATTCATAAGTATTTAAGTGTCGTTGACTTGCTTACTAAAATATGTTTCAAAAGTCATGTAAACCTTTAAATGAAAATGATGATGTAAGTATGAAAAGCCCTAGAAAATCCCTTATTTTCTATCAGTTTGAGATGTAGTCTTGTACCAAGACCCGAATGTTTTGTTATGACAATGTAGTCTTCTACCAAGACCCGAATGTTTTGTAAGTAAAATGATAGTTTTTCCTTTTCTATTGACTAGTACTAAAAGTACTTAGTCTAACTCATCGTTTATGTGAGAGTATCACAAAATAAAGTAAACAGGAAAAATTACTAATGTAAGTGTTATCCTGAGGTACTAGGGCTAACACGACGTATGTAACTGTTATCCTGAGGTACTAGGGCTAACACAACCTATATAACCTAATGAACATCCAAAGATTGTCCAATTGTCCTCTGTAGCAGCAGCAGGGCGGAGGAAGGGTTAGTCCCTGTAAAGGTACTCCTAGTATAAGTAATAACCTAATGATCATCCGAAGATTTTCATCTCATCCTCTGTTGCAACAACAAGATGGAGGAATGGTTAGTTCCGATATCGATCTATCTATGATAAGTGATAACCGTTGACATCCGTAGATGTTCATCACCCACTGTTCCTAATAGCTGGGTTCCGGAATGGTTTGTCCCGTCCATATATCCCGAGGTACTGTGGATAGAGTCCCGACTAGATATCCCAAGGTACTAGGGATATGCAGGAAGATTTACACAGAAGGTACTAATAAATCATCCTCGCAATTCGAGATACAAGTATTCATGTTAATATACACAGGTAAATGTATCTATGTAAAGGTACTCATGTAATGTGTTCATGTAAGCGTGATCATGTATCATGTAAGTATATGTAAACGTGCTCAGGTATCATGTAATCAACTGTAAATGTACTCATGTATCAGGTAATGTACTGGTATAGACTCATGAATGAACTGACTCTTGTGTGATTCCTTGTAATAGGAATTATGCTTGATATCTTCAAATTATCCCTATGATAATGAACTGAGAGGTAATTGGTTGATCATGTAGGTTTATACACTCTTACTACTCAAGGGTGTGGGAAACTGAATTAAAGGTGTAAACTATAACATCAATACATATATAAGAATATAAGTGTATATGCATAGTTTAGTTCAAGAATGTAAAATGGTTTGTAAGACATCTTATGGGTTTTGAACAATAATTAACAATGACTTGATTTCATTTTAATTAACATTTCAAAGGAAAAACATTTGATAACAATGTATTTTTAAGATTTAAAACCATTTCATGCATCACATTTTGTAGTATGTGAAATCTGTTAAATGACAAACATAGTTATAAAATACATATCAATGATTTAATAACATGTTTGTTTCTACTTGTATCCCCCCATTAAAGCATTTAAAATCATTTAAAACATTGATTAGGGGTATGAACTCACCTGTAGTTGGTGATTGGGATGAACTGAACGGTATAGGATTGCTAGGTGTCAAGTGAGGACTTGTACACACACTACGATCCTAATGAACATATAATCACACATATATGCACTCAATTAGTCTCAAATTACTAATTGATAATGTTAAAACATCATAGACATAATAAACACTTTATATAAGTGTTTTAAGCCCTAAGGATTGCATCTAAGCTATTGTAGGACAAGCCACTTGTGTTTAGGGTTCCGAAGGACCCCATATATGAGTTTACTCCTCATATACCAATACACGTGGAATTTACGGTTGTGTGTTTTGAAGTTCCAAATGATTCCTAGAATTATTCCAACTTGGTGGTTCAATTCTTGAAAAGGTTTAAGGCCTAGAAACACTCCCTAGAGGAGTTTACGGCCCCAAGGCCATTTCCTTTGGAGTTTACGGCCGTAAACTCCCTTGGAATGGTGTTTTTGTTGTTTTCAAGTCTCTTACATTTGAAGGATAGGTTCTAGACATTTGTTTAAAGCTAATGAGGACCCTAGGCACACTTTGGTGCCCTTGTTTGGTGTTTACGGCCTAGGAGCATTACCAGAGCCGTAAACTCACTTCAAGAGGTGATTTTGATGTGTTTTTTTTCCTTCAATTAAGTGGAAACAATTCCATGTAAATGTCTAGGGCTTTAGGTGTATTAAAAGCACCATTTTGAGCTTGAATTTGGAGTTTACGGCCTAAGAAACTCTTGGGCCGTGAACTCCCAAACTTGGGTGGTTTTTGCTTGATTTCATGTCCCTAACACATTTATAAATGAGTCTAAGGCAGTAGCATAACACAAGGGTCGGTCTAGGCTTCGTTTCGGGAGTTTACCGCCCAAGAACACCTTGGGGAGTAAACTCCTAAATCTAGTGATTTAGCCTTCTAAATCATGTTATAAACACATATAAAGCTTTCTAACACTACTAGAAAGAGGTACTCATGATTTGGGATAAAAACCCGAAGATCCGTGAGAGAGAAAATGGCTTTTCTCTAGTTGGAAATGTGAATAATGAATGAATTTGGTTTAGAATTCTATTTATAGTCTTGAGATATTTTGGCAGAAAATATTTTTATTCCTGAAATGATCTCTAATATAATAGAGTTTTGGAATAACAGTGTTGCACAAAACCCTAGTGCACCCACTCTCCTGATATTTCCTGAAGTGTAAACCCTGAATTACTCAAACTTACACGAAAAAGTCTAAAAATTAACTGTGACTGCTATAACTTCTATTGAAGTGATATAGTTTGTACAGAATGGAAATTTCGGGTTGTCACAATATATATATATATATATATATATATATATATATATATATATATATATATATATATACACACACACACATAACACTGCAAGATTGGTCCCTGTGGTATTCAAAAAACATTGGATGGGATCCAAAAACTTTCTCACCTGTATAGAAGGTACAAAATCAAGGTTTTTCTGTGTTTTGAGTCCTTAAGCAACTTGAGAAGACTATTTTACCCTTTTCATTTCTTTTTTTCTATTTATTTAATATATATTAATACCTTTTCTATTTAAAGATAATAATAATAAAATAATTAATCTACACACCAATCCCCTCCCATAACCATACATTTCTTTCTCTCTCTCTCTCTCTCTCTCTCTCTCTCTCTCTCTCTCTTTTTCTCCATAAAAAGATGTCGATTTTATCACCTCTATTCCCGTCAAGAAGCCATATTGGATTTAACGACTTCATCTAAGCAAATCCCATGTTTGACAAATTCTCAGTCAAATGATTCCACCACATTGAGTTATGGTGCTCCGAAGCCACCAACACCACCTGAATTTTCTCATGGTGCCTTGGCATGCCTATCGTTCACAACTCTGATCTACCTACCTCCTCCGATCCGACCAAATCAACTTCCTCTTCATTGCTCCTTATTTCCCCTCGATCTCCTCCGCCACCACCGTCTTTATCCCAACCTTTTCCTGTACTTACTTCCATAACTTCACAGCCTCCTAGAGACTCACAGTCCGCTCGGTCGCCATTAAAGTTGAAGACACCAATATTTCTTTCTCCGACAGCATCTCTCACAATGCTTTTCCGTCTTCTACCGTAATCACCCTAGGAAATAACTGTTACATAATTGATTGATTATTTCTCAAAAGACAATTACATAAGAATATATAGAGAATACCTAAAGCCTAACGGCTAAACCCTATAGGGATTGGGCCTAAACCCTAATGACTAACATCCCCCCATAATTTGATCTGATGGAGACGATTAAACTGTAAAAATAAACAAAAGAAGAAAACATCAACACTAGATGAAGACGGCGACATCGGCGATGGTTGAGATCTAACAATGGCGGCTAACATCGAATGCTCATCGGAGAAGAAGAGAGAAGAAGCGGAAGCCATAGATTATGTGGTAGAAAAAGAGAAGACTAGCAGTGGCGGTGATGATCATGTTGTTGGATAACGTGTCTAAGTCTATAACTATATTTGAGATGTACTTGACCTGACCCGGCATGGTCCATTTGGGTTGCACTTCACCATAACAATTTGGATAGTCTTTTGAGAATAGTATAGTTATGATTTCTTAATATATTATAAGTTATAATATATTAATATGAAATCATATTATTTAATTAGTATTGATCAAGAATTTATTTGGAATTAATTTAGTGATCGAAAGGTAACTAAGTAAATATGGACTCTTATATTTATATAGAGTGGGCTAATGCTTGTTTAGAATGGGCTAAGCTTGCTTGGAAAGCCCATGGATAGTCCATGGATCTTTAACCCATGGATCTTATGGAAATGAAAGATCATGGGTATTAGGGTTTACATGGATGTAACCCTAATCAACCACACTATATAAAGAGGTCATTTGCTCATGAAATGGCACTAGTGTGTGAGTATAAAGGGTGGGCCAATTTCTACTTGGTGCATACTATTCTCTCAAGTCTTCCAAGGTGTTTTGGTGTTTTGTGATTCCACTTGAGGCATCCACATTATTGGTGCTAGGCTCTCAAGACTCCAAGCAATCAACCACAAGAAATGGTATGTTATTCTACTAAAGTTTTATATTACAAGTACCCCATAACTTGCTAGTTAGGTTGAGAACCTTGGAAAATCAACTTTGCATGAATATTAGAGAAAACATAGATCCAAGGTTTCTAGGGTTGCATGTACACCATAGGAGTGTTAGAATGCTCAAAACCCTTAAGTGGTATCAGAGCCTAGGCTTGCTTTCTTGATATTTGATGCAAAATGCTTGAAAAAATCGATTTCTGCCCACTGTTCAATGGAATCGCCGAGTCCATGGGGGGACTCGACGAGTCTAAGCGAAAATGCATCCTACTCGTCGAGTAGGTTCTTGCACTCGGCAATTAGGAGTTGTTGTGTGCAAATTTTCTAGTTTTGTTGCTGGAAATGGACTAGAATCATTACCCTAAACTGTTTTGGTCTTATAAAACCTGTTTTTTGATGTGGTTATTATCAAAATTTCAAGTTTTTCTATGTGTTTATTGTTGGAATAGTGTCTAAGGCTACTACTATATTAGGCAAGTATTTGACCCAGTTGTGCATGGTCCTTTTGGGTTGCCTTCACCATAGCAACTTGATAGGATGATTTATTAAGAGAGAGTAAATATTATTAGTATATTATGAGAATAATATAAAGAATAATATATTGTTATTTGATTAATATAAGTCATAGAATTAATTGGAATTAATTTGGTGACTTAAAGAGATTAATTAAATAAGAGGGTATAAACTGTCAATTGTTTGATAGTTAAACTTTAGACTATAAATCCATATAGATATACATTGGACGGATTCTAGAAGCTAAGGATAGCTTCAAATCGTCCAAGGGGTTATCTAAGGAATGGATTTGGATAGCCTTAAGAGAAGATTATCCAATTAGGGTTTAGGTTGTAACCCTTAAGGAGTCTACAAGTATAAATAGACCCTATGGCAAAGGGAAATCGGTACTTGATCTAAAGTAAGAGAACCCTGGCCGATTTCCTCCCCTCTCCTCTCTCCCAATTCATCCTCCTTGCTATTTGGTGTTTGTAAACCATTAGAGGACTGACAATTGTGACTCTAGAAGCTCCAAGATCAACAAGGAATTCAAAGGTATGATTCTAGATCTGTTTCAATATTGTTATTACACCTAAATAGTCATTAGAAGTCTTGGATTCAAATCATGTCTAATTAGAAAGCCTAGATCCAAGCATTAGGGTTTTGCATGCGCACATAGGAAAGTTCTTATGGCTAAAACCCATCATTTATATGATTCTTGAAATTGTTGATATGAATGTTCATAGTTATGAGTTTTAGTAGATCATAGGAAATATTTGCAAATTGTTTGTTAGTGTAATTCTTGATCTAAATGCCTATAGATGGAGTCCATAATTTGTCCTCAAGTTAAGGATTACCAAAAGTCACTTCTTTAAAGAGCAATTAAAGAACTATAAGTTACATGAAATGAAGAGTCTTCATTTTGATTGACCATTAAACTCATAAGTTAAAAAGTCTTGAATAGTTTCAAAACTTTCCCTCAAGTCTTGGAATTTGTTAAGTCTCACACACACTTTAATTCCAAACCCTAGAGTTTTAAAAGTTAAAATTCAACCCTTATACTTTATAGTATTATAAGTTAATAATATATATGTATAAGAACAAGTCAATCTTACCGTTAGTAGCCTCGTTCACAAAGCCGGTCTATAAGGGGGTATAAGGTTTTTGCCTATAAAATGGCAGCTTAATAGGTGTCTACTCACACCCACCACTTCTTTGACTGGTGGAGGGTGTCACACCCCAAAACTGGAACGGCGGAAACGTTCTGGGGTGGATGACGTCATGTCAAGTATCACAACACATGCATTATAGTAATCAAAGTACAACAAAACATTGCATTAATAGTAATAGTTTTACATGGTTACATTACAATACATCAAAGTATACAAACAAATATAATAAGTACAGCAAGGTACTAAGCCGTCTTCATCAACAGCTCCGGGGATGTACCTGTCTAATGCTAACCTGAGAATACAAGTTATTTAAAAAGTGAGTATCAGCATTTTTACAAATGCTGGTGAGTTCATAAGCATTTAGTGACATTTATTCAAATAACTTTATAAAGTAGTAGTTTAAGTGTTTACTGTGTATTAGAGTTCCTTCCAGGAAATCCTATATTTTCTTTAATAAAGCAGCCTTCTACCAAGACTGGTCAGTGTTATGTGGTAAAAAGTCATTTTCCCTAAATTGCTATCATTATCAAAATACCGAATTTGATTATTGAGGAAAGCAAACGACATCAGGGAATAGCATATGCCTCAGCAGTGAGGACTGCTGACTAAGGCAAGGAATCATAGACTTCAGGAGAGTATCGAACAAACGACACGCCTGGTTCAGTCTTACAAATAGAGACTCAGACTCCAGAAGGTACCAAATGAAAGGTACAGCTCGTAAGGTCTAAAACGTGAAAAACAGACCCCGAACAGTATCAAATGAAAGATACGTCTTGTAAGGTCAAAACAGAGAAAACAGACCCCAGACAGTATCAAATGAAAGATACGTCTTGTAAGGTCAAAACAGTGTGACTCTGAAAATGAATTACCAGCATACAATGTAAATTGCCGGTGTGAAACCGTTATCTTAAAGCCAATGAATTATAAGGTAACCCGGGATACTCGTAACCATACTGACTAGAGTACCAGACGCCCTACAAGCGTCTAAAATATGACATTTGTCACCCGTTGGCTTGGTAGGTCGGGACTGTAGCTAGCAGTCTGGGTGCGGGGTTGTCAATCTCGTATAGATCAATACACACAATGTTCGCTCTCCCTACAAGAGATTCTGGTTACAAACTAGACGACGGAGAAGGCCGTGTCCTGAAGATGCATCCCAAATAGTGGGTAGAGACTTCCAAATAGTGGGTAGTGTGTAAGTGCTGAACTAGAGGTAGAGACTTCCAAATAGTGGGTAGTGTGTTTCTAATGTAAGTGTAGACTAGAGGTAGAGACCCTTAACTGAACTGACTAGAGAATTCTTGTATGCCCATACTCATATACATAATATATAACTAATGAATCAAATGACCTTCGGACGGCCATCCGATCCTACTAGACCACATCTCAACGAAGAAAAGGAAATAGGGCGGACGAGCCTTCCTAAGTCTTTCAATCATTACTTATATGTACCTATATAAGCACAGACATACATCTAACTACGACTAAGTGTGTATCAAGTAGAAGTGATTCTTGTGAAGTAGGAGTGTCTAAAAAGTTAAGTAGGAGCGGTCACAAGTGAAGTAGGAGTGTCGAACAAGTGAAGTAAGAGCGGTCGCAAGTGAAGTTGGAGTGTCGAACAAGTATAAGCGTATCACGAAGTAGAGACGACAATAAGTGAAGTAAGAGCGTCTATCAGGTATAAGCGAGTACAAGTATAAGTGAAATGGAGGCAATACAGGTATAAGCGTATCACGAAGAGAAAGCATTATCAAGTAGGAGTTTAAATTACATGAAAGCGAAGCAGTAGAAACTATCAAGTAAGAATATACATCGTAAAAAGAGAACTTTGAGGAAAAGCCTTTATACTCGGGGAAAAATCATAATTTGTATTCTTTTGTAAAATATAAATGAAAATCTTTGGAAATCTTTCATAAACCAGTTTAGAATGAATTTAGATAAAACAGTATAAGTAAGAGTTTTGAAACATTTGAAAACAATTATAGAGTCCTACTCTGTAAAACAGTGTAAAGTGTGGTAAAATCTTGTGCATGTGGGTTATCAATCACATGTGATTGATATGATAACTGGCATGTTAAACTTGTATCCCCCCTATAAAACATGTAAAAACATTTAAAAGGTTCATTTCAGGGGTATGAACTCACCTGGTGTAAGTAGGTCCGACGAAGGTGCCGTTTGGGCGTTCGGTGTCACGCAAGGACTCGAACACACACAATGACCTATTTAACATATGATAACATATGTTCACATACAATTAGTATATTATATACCAATTAAACAAGTATACGCACTCAAAGGAGCGGAAAACACTTTAGATAAGTGTTTGGGTGTCCCGGGTAGCGTCTAAAGGTGCGTATGGCTTAGGTATGGAGTTTACTCTCCGGGAGTAAACCCTTAATATGATGTTTACAGCCCAGGGACTACTCACCATGAGTTTATGGCCGTAAACTCAAGGTGAGGGTATCTAGTGTGTTTCAAAGCTTAATCTTGTTAGTGGGATTTTTCTAAGTCTAATTCCAAATAGGCATGAGTGGGTTTAAGGCTCCTATGGGCTTCTTTAGGGAGGTTACGGCCTAGGGACAACTCCTAAGGGAGTTTACGGCCGTAAACTCTCATTCCTTGAGTTTTGTGAAGTTTAAAGCCCCTAATACCTTCCTAGTAATTTATAATGAAGTGTGAGGCCATTTGGGGGAATTAAAACTAACATTTGGGCATGTTTAGGGGTGTTTACGGCCTTGGTACATACCTGGGTCGTAAACTCCCTTTAATCCCACAATTTCTTGTGTTTAAATGGTGTAAACCCAAAAGGATAAATCCCTAATTTATGTATTAAGTCCAAGGGTGTTTTAGGAGTGTGTTTGGGGGCATTTTAACCACTTTAAGAGGTGTTTACGGCCTTGGCATATGCCTGGGCCGTAAACTCCCTTTTATGCCTCAAAATGATTGTTTTAATTGATCAAAAACTCCTAGGCTAAATCCCCAATTTATTTCCAAGCCTTTAGGGACATTTTGGGGTCATTTTGGCCTCATTTAAGGTGTTTACGGCCTAAGGAGGAGCTTAGGTCGTGAACTCCTTTTCAACAGCTTAAATGTTCCAATTCTAAGTTACAAACACGATTCATAATGTTTAGAGTAAGCTAGGGTAAGCGGACTTACAATTTGGAAGTGTTTGGTTGTGGATTTGGGGCGAAAACGAGTCTAAAGAGAGAGTATAGAGAGAAAGAGGGTGGAAAAGGTTGAAATGGGGTTTACTCCCCTTTTTATATGGGTGGGAGTTGGAGCTCAGTGAAATTCTACCCGATACTGCCGTTAGACGGGGCTTTTGGTCGCACCCGATTTAGTGGTCGTAATAATAAAAACTAACTTTTTCCAATTAAATGGAAATGTGTGTTATGTGTTTTTATTCCCTTTTATCATGACTTAACGGCATATTAAATATAAACAAATGAAATGTTTATTTAATTGGCGACCTCTAATTAACGGAACTTTTATAAACTGGAATATTCCGTTAACGGTAACGGGGAATTGTAACGGAACAATTTGGGTTGTCACATCATCCCCCCGTTAGAGGGAATTTCGTCCCGAAATTCAGGTCTAGGCAAGGAAGTAAGTATGAGTGGCCAAGTAGAGGTAAGGGAGTACTTCCTTTACGGTTGTCCTCGCATTCCCAAGTGAACTCTAGTCTGTGTTTGTCATTCCAACAGACCTTCATGTACGGGATGCGGATTCTGTCTCGTGTATCTAGTGGGTTCCGACTGGTGTATCTACGAGGTTAGGGTTCTCAATGGTTTCTATCAAGATGAGTGGGGTCCGAATAGTGATGTCGGGTAATTACATATCAAGTTTAAGAAGTGGATCGATCAGGTGTGAATCTTGTGGTATATCCGAAGGTAGTAGTGGCCTGAATAGGGTTGGACCAAATCTCCATGAGAATTCTCATATGGTCCTAAGCTCTCGGAATGGTAGAGCTTTTCAGTACTCAGAACATAGTGTACTCCTATGGCAAGATCATCACTGAAGTGATCGCCATTCCGAAGTTCCTAACGTTCTCACTCGTACTGTGTGTGTAGTCCTTCAGGTTGGTTCTTAGGAATCTCGAGTGGTCTTTGGTTTCGCGTTTCCTGGCAACTGGCTGATAGAGACTTTCTAGATCGTAGAGTGGTTTGCGTGACTATGGTTATCAGTTTGCTGTAAAGTGTCTATCTCAAGCTTGTGCAAAATGGACCTGCACTAACGAATCTTGAGACACGGAAACCCTGAGGGTCGGGGAGATAGGGTTTCACCAGACGAGTGTTGGACTATCTCAGGAGGTGGTTCTACTATGTCTGGGTGAGATAGTATTCGAGGAACACCTAATAGTCCAATGAATCTCTGAGACTTTGGTTTATTCTAGTGCGGAAAGCGTATGTTCCTGTATAACCCTTCGGCTAACACCAAGGCTAGTGTCAAGTCTATAATCTCTTCGGGATCTGGGTCATGAGGTTTAACGCAACTACTTCCGCACTTTGATCAAGTATTCTTGGCTGCGAAGGTTATCCCGTGGTTCTCGGTATCCTAGTGTTCACTTCGGAGAGTGTATTTCATCGTCTACAGGGCGACGACGATTTCCTCCATGCGAGAGGGTGGAGGGTGATAGGCACTACCTGTCTATAACAGGATGGGCAAGGTGCCGGAGTAGTAAGAGCATCTACTGCAACTACTCTTCCGAAGGTTCTGAGTTTCCTCGGTCTAGGTCAATTCTAGTGAGTACAGGGTCTCATCACTCAGAACTTTACTAGCTTAACCCACAGTGATTCTCTTGACTCCGGCTCCTATGTTATGGAATAGGGTGAAATTGTTTTGCGAAGAGGTTCGTGGTAGAGCTCATGCTTGGCTTAACCACCAGTACGTGGTGTATGCAAGCAGTATACAATTGAGGTCGGCAGGATGTTCAGCTGTGCGACTCCACCCCAAACCCACAACCCAACGAGGAACAGGGAGTAGGGAGGAAACACACACCTTAAATCTTTTTGATCTCAATTATATACCACCTTTACGCATATACCTGGTTATGGTGGTCATTCCTTATGAGTTCTAATCTCTATGCTTATGAACCTGACGTGCAAGGTGCGAAGGGTCTTTCTGGGGATTCTTCTGAGTATGCTCCGAATGGTTGATGTCTTCTGAAGTATCTACAATTTCTTTCACTTCGGTGTTCATCTGACTACGAGGGGTCGGTCAATGGCGCACGGTACCCTCTCTTGGGTACTTCGGAAGGTTTGAGATAAGAGAGACGATTGACGGATCGCATTAGGTTTGATTATTTGTGTTAGGTTTAGGTTTGGAAGAACCTTTATTTGCCGACATGGCTACAAAGAAAGTTCTTTTTACACAGCACTAAGAATGTACACATGGCTGCACGAAGTCGAACCATGATTAATAGAGTCGTCGAAGTTGGCACACTCCGACATGGTATAAAGTGAAGATCGATAGAGTCATGTGCCGAACGGGCACACAAGTTCTAGGCGTCTCGGGTTTCGTCCTATGTATCACTACCGCAGATACTTGGACCAATAGAGTCGATGCGGAACTATAGAGAGTCCTAAGTGTTTCTGAGTAGAGTATCTTTTCATGAATGGATTCTCAACGGGCATTTCTATAATCGCCTCACATATACTAGTCATGTATATTTAAGGTGGGGAGGACTGTTGACTGAGCGACTCCGCCCTAAATCCACAACCAAACGAGGAACAGGAAATGAGGCGGCATTCGCTCACTCTAGGTCTGTCCATCTTAAATATACATGGCCGTAACGTATATGTTTAGCCATTATAGTTTTACCTGATGAATTTTTAAACTTTATAACAGTGCTGCGACTTTCGCCTTACTGGGAAGAATTTTCATTTGAATTAGTCTTTTATTGTTTTTAATTTAGTTATCTGGGATCGAGAGATGTACCAAAAATCTACCAGGTTCCTTGATGCTTCTCCCTAAGCATTAGAGTTAGACTCCTCATGTGTCCTTGTCCTTCCCTTCGGTTGGGCAGTTCTTCTTGAAGTGTCCCACTTCACCACATAGGTGGCAAACGGGATTGGTCGCCGCATTAGTGATCGATGCAATACGCTCCACCGGAGTTCTGCATACACGAGCAGTATGCCCCTTCATGTTACACCTAGCACATAAGAGTTCCCAACAGGCACCATGATGATGGTAGCTACACTTGCTGCAGTGGGGAAGGTCTCCTAGGTATGGTCTTCTTGAGGTCAAGAGGGAAGGATTGACAGGGGTATAGACTGCCTCAGCTCGTCGCCTTTCAGAAGATCCTTGAGCCGAGGTACTTCCTTCCTCAATCTTGAGTTTTCTATTTAGTGGGTTCGGTGAAGGTTTTTGGGTGACTGGGTATGAAAGTATTGGTTGCTGTTGTCCATCCCCAGGATTGGAAATACCGACTGGGCTTTTGCTAACATTGGCGGTGTTAGCATTCAGGTGAGCCATGACAGCTGCTGAGACTGCAGCTTGGAACGTAGCTTCATCAAATAAAAGAGCAGGTTTCTTGCTTGTGGATTGGTTACGCTTCTTCGATGGCATGGTTTTCCTACACGGAAAGGAAAACAAGGTAATGAGAGATGATGGTTAACCCTGGACATTTCTGTCCTAAACGTATTAGGCATAAATTTTTCCCGTGCCTTGGGTACAGGTCGTCTGAGTGTCGACCTACATCCCTATGATGTAGTCCTGGTAATCAAAGTGGGTGTATGAGTATCGGAAAAAGTCCATAATATGCGAGTCGTTCCAACCAAGTTACCTTTATACTGGGAAAGGTTTCACTCTCCGGCCTGGAGAGATTTGAGAACAGTTCCGAACGAAACTGCGGAAAGAGAGGCACACAAGGGCAGATGGCTAAAGTTCTCTCAATAGAGATGCGGGGATCTGCCCTAATCGTGTATCTAGCAACGGGAAACGACGATTTACCTAACACATAGCGTGAGTAGTCTAACCACTAACTCACTAAATTGTATTATGTTAAGGGTGTATTAGCGTGACGAACACGAGGGAAAAGACAACTCTCGGGTTCCATGTACTGGCTCCCTCGGTCTGCCTCGTATCTTTTACTAGAATCAGCGTTGGTTTCCATCGGGTAGTTTCCTAGGGTTCTCTTCTCGTATGGACATATTGAATTTCTACTCCGCCTTCCTTCTGATTTCCGACTCTGGGTGTCACCACTTCATGATGGATGACTGGGAATCTCCGAAGTTTAGGCGAATTTTCTCACCGATGTCCCTAAAAGAATATGGGCACTTGGTGCATTCAATAGTCTCGACCCAGTTCATTTATTTCCAAACAGGAAATCTTCTGAATGAACCTCCTCGGGGTCGGAATCAACTCTTCTGTCAAGCACTGAAGTGGGTAGGGTTTTCTACAGGGTTCGTGCGAGAATGGAAATGTCTAAAGAATCCTAAGAGATTATTAACATTTCACTGTATGATCCATATCGAGTCCTGCTACGATTACACAGGGTATACAAATCATATATAGCTTAGATCCGATAGGCCTTCGAATATGTGATACTACTCTAGAACCACATCCCAACGAGGAAAAGAAAATGGAGCGAAACCACACATTCTTAGCCTATGGGATCCTTATTATATATGACCTTGGGAGTATACTCTCTGTAGTTGTAGGTATATCAATAACGATCTTTTTAGTTCTTCACACAAGGTTATCTATGCATCCTAAAATACCCCTATGGTATTTTAATTCTTGTTTGTTTCTTATCTTCTGAGTATGAATTTTGGGATTAGTGTGGATCTTTTAGTGTTCTAAAATACTCCTATGGTATTTTAACTTTATGTTTGGCTCTAGCATTCCTAGTTGGTATGTTTCAGACCTGTTGCAACACCACTATCACTCCCAAGCACACGTTCATCGCATCTCGGATAAATGTAGTTGATCGGGTTACATTTATCCCAGCTTACGATTACATAACTGCCCAGGTTTGACGGTAATGCTCAACATCCGAAGACTTTTATTCTTGTTCTTCTTGTGATACTTTTGTTCGAGTGTTTAGATTCTGGATGTTATTATACATTGGTAAAATATGGTTATATTTTAAAGTATAATTCTTGGTCAGAGTGTTTTATCCCATTGTGTTTATAGGTTGTATATCTTTTATGAATTGATATATACTTAGCTCACTATAAACGATGCTCTGATACCAATCTGTCACACCCCAAAACCGGAACGGCGGAAACGTTCTGGGGTGGATGACGTCATGTCAAGTATCACAACACATGCATTATAGTAATCAAAGTACAACAAAACATTGCATTAATAGTAATAGTTTTACATGGTTACATTACAATACATCAAAGTATACAAACAAATATAATAAGTACAGCAAGGTACTAAGCCGTCTTCATCAACAGCTCCGGGGATGTACCTGTCTAATGCTAACCTGAGAATACAAGTTATTTGAAAAGCGAGTATCAGCATTTTTACAAATGCTGGTGAGTTCATAAGCATTTAGTGACATTTATTCAAATAACTTTATAAAGTAGTAGTTTAAGTGTTTACTGTGTATTAGAGTTCCTTCCAGGAAATCCTATATTTTCTTTAATAAAGCAGCCTTCTACCAAGACTGGTCAGTGTTATGTGGTAAAAAGTCATTTTCCCTAAATTGCTATCATTATCAAAATACCGAATTTGATTATTGAGGAAAGAAAACGACATCAGGGAATAACATATGCCTCAGCAATGAGGACTGCTGACTAAGGCAAGGAATCATAGACTTCAGGAGAGTATTGAACAAACGACACGCCTGGTTCAGTCTTACAAATAGAGACTCAGACCCAGAAGGTACCAAATGAAAGGTACAGCTGGCAAGGTCTAAAACAGTGAAAAACAGACCCCAGACAGTATAATATGAAAGATACGTCTTGTAAGGTCAAAACAGAGAAAACAGAACCCAGACAGTATCAAATGAAAGATACGTCTTGTAAGGTCAAAACAGTGTGACTCTGAAAATGAATTACCAGCATACAATGTAAATTGCCGGTGTGATACCGTTATCTTAAAGCCAATGAATTATAAGGTAACCCGGGATACTCGTAACCATACTGACTAGAGTACCAGATGCCCTACAAGCGTCTAAAATATGACATTTGTCACCCGTTGGCTTGGTAGGCCGGGACTGTAGCTAGCAGTCTGGGTGCGGGGTTGTCAATCTCGTATAGATCTATACACACAATGTTCGCTCTCCCTACAGGAGATTCTGGTTACCAACTAGACGACGGAGAAGGCCGTGTCCTGAAGATGCATCCCAAATAGTGGGTAGAAGCTTCCAAATAGTGGGTAGTGTGTAAGTGCTGAACTAGAGGTAGAGACTTCCAAATAGTGGGTAGTGTGTTTCTAATGTAAGTGTAGACTAGAGGTAGAGACCCTTAACTGAACTGACTAGAGAATTCCTGTATGCCCATACTCATATACATAATATATAACTAATGAATCAAATGACCTTCGGACGGCCATCCGATCCCACCAGACCACATCTCAACGAAGAAAAGGAAATAGGGCGGACGAGCCTTCCTAAGTCTTTCAATTATTACTTATATGTACCTATATAAGCACAGACATACATCTAACTACGACTGAGTGTGTATCAAGTAGAAGTGATTCTTGTGAAGTAGGAGTGTCTAAAAAGTGAAGTAGGAGCGGTCACAAGTGAAGTAGGAGTGTCGAACAAGTGAAGTAAGAGCGGTCGCAAGTGAAGTTGGAGTGTCGAACAAGTATAAGCGTATCACGAAGTAGAGACGACAATAAGTGAAGTAAGAGCGTCTATCAGGTATAAGCGAGTACAAGTATAAGTGAAATGGAGGCAATACAGGTATAAGCGTATCACGAAGAGAAAGCATTATCAAGTAGGAGTTTAAATTACATGAAAGCGAAGCAGTAGAAACTATCAAGTAAGAATATACATCGTAAAAAGAGAACTTTGAGGAAAAGCCTTTATACTCGGGGAAAAATAATAATTTGTATTCTTTTGTAAAATATGAATGAAAATCTTTGGAAATCTTTCATAAACCAGTTCAGAATGAATTTAGATAAAACAGTATAAGTAAGAGTTTTGAAACATTTGAAAACAATTATAGTGTCCTACTTTGTAAAACAGTGTAAAGTGTGGTAAAATCTTGTGCATGTGGGTTATCAATCACATATGATTGATATGATAACTGGCATGTTAAACTTGTATCCCACCTATAAAACATGTAAAAACATTTAAAAGGTTCATTCAGGGGTATGAACTCACCTGGTGTAAGTAGGTCCGACGAAGGTGCCGTTTGGGCGTTGGGTGTCACACAAGGACTCGAACACACACAATGACCTATTTAACATATGATAACATATGTTCACATACAATTAGTATATTATATACCAATTAAACAAGTATACGCACTCAAAGGAGCGGAAAACACTTTAGATAAGTGTTTGGGTGTCCCGGGTAGCGTCTAAAGGTGCGTATGGCTTAGGTATGGAGTTTACTCTTCGGGAGTAAACCCTTAATATGATGTTTACGGCCCAGGGACTACTCACCATGAGTTTATGGCCGTAAACTCATGGTGAGGGTATCTAGTGTGTTTCAAAGCTTAATCTTGTTAGTGGGATTTTTCTAAGTCCAATTCCAAAAAGGCATGAGTGGGTTTAAGGCTCCTAAGGGCTTCTTTAGGGACTTTACAGCCTAAGGACAACTCCTAAGGGAGTTTACGGCCGTAAACTCTCATTCCTTGAGTTTTGTGAAGTTTAAAGCCCCTAATACCTTCCTAGTAATTTATAATGAAGTGTGAGGCCATTTGGGGGAATTAAAACTAACATTTGGGCATGTTTAGGGGTGTTTACGGCCTTGGTACATACCTGGGCCGTAAACTCCCTTTAATCCCTCAATTTCTTGTGTTTAAATGGTCTAAACCCAAAAGGATAAATCCCTAATTTATGTATTAAGTCCAATGGTGTTTTAGGAGTGTGTTTGGGGCATTTTAACCACTTTAAGAGGTGTTTACGGCCTTGGCATATGCCTGGGCAGTAAAATCCCTTTTATGCCTCAAAATGATTGTTTTAATTGATCAAACACTCCTAGGCTAAATCCCCAATTTATTTCCAAGCCTTTAGGGACATTTTGGGGTCATTTTGGCCTCATTTAAGGTGTTTACGGCCTAAGGAGGAGCTTAGGCCGTGAACTCCTTTTCAACAGCTTAAATGGTCCAATTCTAAGCTACAAACACGATTCATAATGTTTAGAGTAAGCTAGGGTAAGCGGACTTACAATTTGGAAGCGTTTGGTTGTGGATTTGGGGCGAAAACGAGTCTAGAGAGAGAGTATAGAAAGAGAGGGTGGAAAAGGTTGAAATGGGGTTTACTCCCCTTTATATATGGGTGGGAGTTGGAGCTCAGTGAAATTCTACCCGATACTGCCGTTAGACGGGGCTTTTGGTCGCACCCGATTTAGTGGTCGTAATAATAAAAACTAACTTTTTCCAATTAAATGGAAATGTGTGTTATGTGTTTTTATTCCCTTTTATCACGACTTAACGGCATATTAAATATAAACAAATGAAATGTTTATCTAATTGGCGACCTCTAATTAACGGAACTTTTATAAACTGGAATATTCCATTAACGGTAACGGGGAATTGTAACGGAACAACTTGGGTTGTCACATAGGGTCATTAGTCGAACAGGTAGGTCAAGGACTATAATTCTCATTAAAAGTGTAATGATAAATATAAAGTAACTACACCTTTTATAAATTCCCAATCTTAGTTACTTTAGGAAAATGTGAATTTGGTGCTAACCCATGAAATTACACTTTGTACTTTACCAAATCGTTGGTGGAGCGTGTGTGGGTAACCAGCACACTAACATGGACTAGTAAGAGTGGCAAAGGGCGACTTAATGTTTATCATAGATCGGTGGAGCGCGTGTGGGTAACCGGCACATCGATTAGGTGATAAAGATTAAGGGTACCAAGTTAATTTGCATGGTTATTCACACCTTATTTGTGATCCGAGAGCATCCCATTCACAAACTTGAGAGGGCACAATTGAGATTTAAGCATGTCATTGAAAAGTTCAATGAATCTCAAAAGATCTAGGAGTTTCAAATCCAATTAAAACCTAATAATTTATTTCGTTTTTCATGGTGGAAATTGGTGAATCGTCATTCGCCTACCTTCAAATATTTTGTAGCTTGGATTACGGCATACCTCTTCCAAGTTATAAAATATTGTGTTGGGTCCTAGCCTTAATATTTCATATTGGGTGTTATATTAAAGGATTAAATCAACTAACTTGAATTTCTCCCATTGTAGATGTCTGGTTCAGACAACTATGGTCTTCCCAAATCTCTTGAAACAAGCTTTCCTAATGAAGATGATGTTTTGCGATTGGATCATGGAAATCATACTTCTCTTCCTCTACCTCATCCAATAATTATATGTAACCCACAAGTTTAAAGACTTAAATATTTCAAGGTCACTCAAGCCCTATTGGCAAGTCTATGTGCACTCACATCTTGGAGATGAAGTCACATACTGACAGGCTGGGAGAGTTGGGTGTCAAAGTCTCAAGGAAGTTGGTTGTTGACTGGGTTCTTCAATCACTTCCTAAGTCACATAGTGAGCTCTTTAAGGACTGATACGTAATAGACTATGACATAACCCATAATGATCTTACATATTTGCTTGTTGTTGCTGAATCAGCAATGATTTAGGGCACTGGTATAGCAAATTTGTTTGGAAGATCTACTTCCCAAACTTTCATGGACATTGACAATAGGAACATTAGAAGTCCAGAAAAGTCTTCTCTTCCCAATGGCAAGGGATCGGCCATAGTCAACCCGGTTGACCAAATGGTAAAGAGAAAGGCTAAGTCTGAGATAGTCCCATGTACCATTTCCAAAGAGTCCATATGTTTCTATTTCCAAAAGAAGGGGCATTGGTTGCGAAACTGCCCAATTTACCTGAAAGTTCACTAGGATGGTAAAATTCAATGAATTTAACTATGCTTCAGGTAAAGTCTATTACCTAACTCTATTAAGTTCCTATTTGGAGATTCTTATTACATGATCTGACTAGGTCACATTTTAATATTTTGTAGAATCGACGAGAGGAAGCTTAAAAGAAGAGTAAGTTGAGTCTGATCGCGAGGAGATGGATTTCAATCGCATGATTCGAATATCAGAATTTTGAGCTACTGCTTAAGATTGATGATAGATTGCTTAGGAATAGATAACAACATAGTTTTCATATGTATTTGCATTGTAAGAATAAGTTTTTCCTCAAGTTTTAAATAAAAGAAAAGTTTTGATTTTATTTATTTTTAGTATCCTTATAATGGCATTTGACAAAAAAAAATGTTGTTTATACGATTACATTGATAGCAATATTGGAAAATGGCTTTGATTCTTTCGTTTGTGATAGTGTCATAATTTACCAAATAAGGAAAGATTCTCATCACCCAAGCTTCAGTTGGATAGAAACTTGGAATCATGCAATTGGTATTGTATGATGGGTGAGAATTTTCATCTTTGGAAAATTAAGACTAATTCCTTGTTCATATGTATATGTGAGTCAAGTGAAGGACAAAGGGATCAGGTACACTTGGTAGTGCGCTGATCAGGTCCACCACAAAGATCGATAAGGCTTTTCATCATGATTTACTAAAAGTTAGTAAATATGGTTACACTTACAAGTTTAAGTGTAATTTTGAAACATTGGAAAAGTTTCAGTGTATGGCAGAACGAATGACAAGAATCAAATTAGGTAGAAAGATAAAAGTTTCTCGAATCTGAAAAGATGGGAGAGTACTTTAGTATCATGTTTTATGATCATCTTAATGATTATGAAACCATATCACAATTCATCCTCTAAAGACATCTTAGTACATTCTCATGGCTAAGAAGAGGAGTCATGATTTGTTGAAGTGGTTAAATCAAGAAGATGAGTCATACTTCGTTCCAAAACAATTCTTTGAGTCATACTCCAAGATTGTAACTTGAGTGACATATCTTAAAGAAGGATTATAACACTTGTCAAATGTAAGAGTAAAATGTTTTCTACTCCTGTACATTTGAAATTGGTAAGTTGTGATGTTATGGATAGAACAAAGACCAACTAAGGCTAATTGTGTGAAGTCTTTGTCTTGATAAGAATCCGCACTATATCTTGAATATTTGTTTGTCAAGGAATGGTTCTTGGCAAGAGAGTCTTATATGTTAAGAGGACAGTGGGAGTCTAAAATATCCTAAAAGAGTTTCAAGAACTAATCAAGAATAAAGCTTTTTGTTTATCACTAGCGCACGACTTGAGGTTTGTAACCTATCATGTTGACATATTCTTCTTTCTACGCCCATTCTAGTTAAAGTTGAGTATACATATGAGTTCTACAAGTTCTCAATTGTTTGCATAACAACCTGGAAGCGATGGTAGGCCTTGTGCCGCCAAGTGGCAAGAAATTAAGATTGAACAAGTTCAATCCATATGAGTTTGAATTTGTCACTAACCTAGTCTTGTGATTATGGTTTTGACAAATTCACATGGATAGGAACACATATACCATAAAATCTAAGTGTCATAAGGTTTCTCTTCGATTCATGAAAATGATGGTGAGGAAACACTTTCACTAAGTATATTTTAAGTAGATATCAATTGTGATATTTTCATTCTCAAAGTCGTTGGTGGAGCGTGTGTGGGTAACCGACACACCAACATAGACTTGTGAGAAATGGAAAAGGTCTAAACAGTTGAGACTATGATTACGACATCCCTTTTCATAGTTCTAAAAATTGTTTAGACACACATGTGAGTATCTAAGAAAAGGTGTATGGTTATTGATAATGTCTTATCAAATCGTCTCGTATCAGAAATCTACACTTTGGTAAGAAAGTCAATAAAGTATTGATTTCTAGAAGTCCAGCTGATTTCTGGACACATGTCAAAGCTAGTGGGAGCATAAGTGTTATGCTAATAATTATCATGTTAGTGGGAGCATGATAATTATGATAAGTGTTGCAAGTTAGGAATGTTAGTTATAGAAAACAAAAGTTTCAATTGTGAAAAGTTGTTTTGCTATAATTAAGGGAGAGGAAATTATACTTCATTTCAATTCTAAAAGCTTAGATTGAGATTTTAATTATCTTTAGTAAAGGATATATATATATATATATATATATATATATATATATATATATATATATATATATATGAATTTTATGTTGGAATGGTTCAACATAAGGAAATTCCATATATATTGCGTTCTCAAAATTCGATTATGATTACGGCATCCCTCTTCATAGTTAAATTATTAAAACATGGCAAATAAAAAATATTGTAGCAAAAGACTGGTCTAGGATCATGTCTTTATGTGAGACATCATGAATCGTGACCCATATGCTTCAGATATAGGATCGGTTACATGTGCTCTAATATTTATCCTTTCTAAATTTTCCAAATGCCTAGGGCATTAAGAGGGGAAAAGGTCTAGAATTGGATATGACTAAAATGATTAAGAAATTGTTGAGGACGATCTGAGGTTTACCAAAGATTGGTTGCTCATGGACAGTTGGAAGTATGGTGTTAAATTTTGGAGAGGAACCATATTGACCTATTCTGAAAGGAGGCGACTCTTGTTCGGAAGTGATAGTCAAAATGGGAATATGGAAATGTTTATCCATATTAGGAGTTGGATATTAAGAATCTATGAGAAACTTAGAAACTTTTATGCAAGAAGGATGTTTAAAAGAATGTACTTTGAGCTTGAGACTTCGTCGCCTTGGAATTGTCTTGTAACAATTTCCAGTGGAATGTATTGTAATATTGTTGGTCAAGTCTTTGTGACTCTTGGTACTTATACATTACAAAACAATATTGCACAATAGTGTAGAATCTAACACATTCGAGCAGTGATAAGAGTTTGGAATTCTTACACTTACAATAAAGATTTGGGATTGTGAAATGAGCATCATTGGAATCATGTTCAATTGATCTATTTCACAACGTAAGGATCATAAACAAACATAATGTGCATACTTAGAGTATAGCATGACTATCATTTAGAAAAACATAGTGTACATGCTTGGAGCATGGGACAACTGTTGTTTTAATTCAAGTATTAATTTGATTATTTGAAACATAATTCAGTGAATAATGTGTAATCAATATGGTGATAAATAAAAGGTGTTCTATTTCTATTCATAAGTTCTGAGACCATATTGGATTCGATTATTCTTATGTTTCACTTTGCATGTTTTGACTTCCAGAATAGCTAGGGTATTCTTTCAGAATGACTAAGTTATTTAAATTCTCCACATTCAGTCATATGTTGGAAGTAGGTATGAATCTAGACTTACATGAATTGGGCTTGTAGACGTCTAAGATGTTAGACATAGTAAAAGTTGCTACAACATTAATGAGTGCTCATAAGTTTTGAGTATTGGATTAAAGCCACGCTCACTTGTATCACTTCATGGAATTTATCTCTAGTGATCGTGAGATGATAATATCATATAAGTCTTCAAACCTAGATATATGAGTTGTTGCCTATGAGTTGGTTGTACATTGATTGCATGAAAACGCATCAGTAACTTGATGTTCTAGAACGTGCCTTTGTGTATAATTCAAAACGTAGTAAAACAAGCATATTAGTCGAAGTTTATTTGTTCCTTTAGTCCATGGAGGATTAGAAGCGATATATGGGCCCCTCGATTATTTTGTTTTGACCTATGTATCGGGCCCGGTCAGAACCAAATTGATTTGTTGAGTTTAGTTCTATGTGAAACAAATCAGAAATCGGGAAACAAACTATTGGACAATAAGTACGACGTTGTTCCATGGATTTGTCTAGTTGATATCTAGAACAGAGGATTATATGATCACTTATCTAAAATGGCGCTTCATAGTTCAACAGATTTTTAAGAGCTACAATTGCTGGTCGGTTCCTAAATTCATGCTTGCAACTATAGTTATTAGACTTATCCAAGTGGGAGACTGTTGGATAAGGTGTCTAAGTCCATAACTATCTTTGAGATGCACTTGACCTGACCCGACATGGTCCATTTGGGTTGCACTTCACCATAACAATTTGGATAATCTTTTGAGAATAGTATAGTTATGATTTCTTAATATATTATAAGTTATAATATATTAATATGAAATCATATTATTTAATTAGTATTGATCAAGAATTAATTTGGAATTAATTTAGTGATAAAAAGGTAACTAAGTAAATATGGACTCTTATATTTATATAGAGTAGGCTAATGCTTGTTTAGAATGGGCTAAGCTTGCTTGGAAAATCCATGGATAGTCCATGGAGCTTTAACCCATGGATCTTACGGAAATGAAAGATCATGGGTATTGGGGTTTACATGGATGTAACCCTAATCCACCACACTATATGAAGAGGTCCTTGGCACATGAAATGGCACTAGTGTGTGAGTACAAAGGGTGGGCTGATTTCTAATTGGTGCATAGTATTCTCTCAAGTCTTCCAAGGTGTTTTGGTGTTTTGTGATTCCATTTGAGGCATCCACATTATTGGTGCTAGGCTCTCAAGAATCCAAGCAATCATACACAAGAAAAGGTATGTTATTCTACTAAAGTTTTATATTACAGGTATCCCATAACATGCTAATTAGGTTGAGAACCTTGGAAAATCAAATTTGCATGAATATTAGAGAAAACATAGATCCAAGGTCTATAGGGTTGCATGTACACCATAGGAGTGTTAGAATGCTCAAAACCCTTCACATGAAACCATCAATAAAGGAGTTTGGTGAAAGGCAACGAGAAAGAAAGAGGGATCAATCTGTGGCGGAAGGAGCCAATTCCGACGAGATCGGCAACTGCATTGTTGATAGAGAAAGAAACGACTACATATCAGAGGCTGCTTGGCGAAGAAGGTGCCATCAAAAGGAGGAAGCAGCAACATCAGAAGAGGGTGAAACAGAAAAGTGATCCGAAGAAGTGGCTAGCCGAGGAGGAGGCAGAAGGCTCAGAGGCAGGGGTCATATGAGGAGGAAGTAAAAGTAGACGAGGCAGTGGAAGAAACCGGTGAAAGAGCTTTAGTTTGGTGTCGATGGTTGTTTTATTATTTAGGCAGAAAAGAGAAGAAAATGAAAAATATGGAACATAATGAAGGCACCATTGATGACTATAAGAGAAGGTCACGGGAGGTGGAAGGCAGTGGCTATGGAATGTGGTCAGAAGCATAGTTTTAACCTAGAGCTCTAATACCATGTTAAATAAATGATTTATTGATTCTGAAAAGACAATTACATAAGAATATATAGAGATTACCTAAATCCTAATTGCTAAACCCTAAAGGGATTGGGCCTAAACCCTAATAACTAACAATAACAACATCGTACTCATTGAATTTGAAGAATGAAGTTGGAGATGTATTGATAGATGAACAAATTGTGACATCCCCAAATTTCACGGCCAGAAAAGACTAATTTGTTTATGCCTTGTTTTAAAACAAGAGTAATCTTTTAAAGAAAATTGTTGCGGAATTTGATCCCAGAAAACATGATAAATACTTTATCAAAGCATCTCCGAAGAGATGTATTTTATTCGTTTTTAAAACATTTGGGATTACCTGGTCAATACAAACACATAAGCATAAATCGAACTTACAATCATCTACACTAATGATATACATCTCTTTAATCTCTCAGTGTAATGTGTCTTTGTATCGATACCTGTGATACAAAAATATTGAGTGGGTCAGATTTGAAAAACCTGGTGAGTACATAGGGATTTCAATCCCACAATGTTATAACATATATAATTTAGAATTCACACAATATAATTTTTTTCTCTCTCTATAAATAAATATATATATATATATATATATATATATATATATATATATATATATATATATATATATATATATATATATAACCAACTCTTACCCCACCCCGTCAATCCTCTCAACGAGACTATCCATACCCTTAGACCTTAAATTTTAACTCTTACTCCCAGATCTAATCCATATTCTTGAGTCCATGATTGTGCCCATTCCATACTCCTGGATAAGGGACAATTGGTCTATGTCTAAATCCATACTCCCGGACTAATGACAGAATATATGTCCTGTCCATACTCCCGGACTAAGGACAACTGACCATGTCTTAATCCATACTCCCGGATTAATGACAACTGACTAAGTCTTAATCCATACTCACGGATTAATGACAATTAACTAATTCCAATCCATACTCTCGCACTAGGGACGAATAACTATGTCTAATTCATGCTTCCGGATCAATGACATATTTTAAAGTTTTATTCTCCGTATATATCTCGCTCGTACTCATAAAGAGATACTACCCCATAACCATTATAACAAACCTTAGGTTTACTATTTAACCTAAGTTATCATAATCAATCAAGTATGTTCTTTAACACTTAATTCAGACATCACCAAATAACTCACACAAAAAATATATTTAATACATTCAAACAATACTTGTATTAAAATCATGTTCATGAAAGGGACTATTCACTCACATGATAAGACGATGATCGGACAACACTACGACTCTATAAAGTAATATTCTTCGATGAAACCAGGATGTTTTCTCCAAAACCGGGCTTGACGCAGGCAGAGTTTCGGCTCGAAAACTCTTTTTCTCGGGATCTTCGAGGCTTCGAGACTTGCTTCGGGTGTCGGGGATGATATCGGGACTTCGGAGGAGCTTCAAGACGACTATAGAGGGTATAGAAAGTGGGAGAATGAAGGAATTAGCAACCTAAATCGGTTGCCCTTCAATTTCTATTTATAGGGCTAAAATCCTAAATTCACGTCGTGAACTCGATCCTGCATGGGTCATTGCGTTCATCATCAGGCCACTTGATCTAGAAGGTGTCCATCACCTGTTCACGTCGTGAACACCCAGTTCACATCGTGCTTCCGGTAGTATAGACCTCTACCACCTTTCACACCTACTCATACTCGTCACAAGTATTGTCTCGCAGTCCCCAAGTTCCTATTTTCGAAAATCACAAAACATATTAACACATACGAATGTGTCCAAATAATCATAAAAATTTCCCTAGACTCTACCAGGACTTCTTCCATTCGTATCTTCAATCATCAATTCTGCTTCAACTCGGTTGGTGGTCGAAAATTCACACGATGGGATAACTTTAGGGATTACACCAATTGTTCTATCGTTTCACCAATCAAATGTGTACATTCGGATGTACCGTACACTTCTCTAGACGTACTGTTATTTTATCTGACGTATTCTAAAAGAAAGATACCACTCTTACGCTATCTTCCAATAGATATCATTCACTATCGTAAGCCTTCTCATTTCCTCCATTTACTCAGTTCACTATGAGTCTACACCATGACGTTCTATACACCAAAGCAGGCGTTCGGTGCATCGAGATGAGAATATAGATACAGGAACGCTTTGACGCGTATTCTTTCTTATTACTCCGAAAAGTTACATGCCAATTCTAATATCATAATTAAACGTTTAGAATCCTGAGCATATAAAATTTCCAGATCCGGTCGGCAAGAGACCATAGATCCGAACAACTAATATCATATATGGCAAACATATAGCATTTAGCACATAAAAGCATTTTAGGCATCTTTCCTAAACTATACTAGTGCTCATGTCTAAAATATGGTAGATACTTATCTCACAATCATCACTTAGCATTCTAAGTTTAAGTCTAGAAATCCTACAAATTCCTAGTTCGCTTAAACTAATGCTCTGATACCAACTGTGACATCCCCAAATTTCACGGCCAGAAAAGACCAATTTGTTTATGCTTCGTTTTAAAATCAAAGTAATCTTTTAAAGAAAATTGTTGTGGAATTTGTCTAGAAAACATGATAAATACTTTATCAAAGCATCTCCGAAGAGATTTATTTTATTCGTCTTTAAAACATTTGGGATGTCCTGGTCAATACAGACACATAAGCATAAACCGAACTTACATTCATCTACACTAATGATATTAGGGCTGTGCATGGGTCGGTTTGGGCCCAAACCCAACCCAACCCAAAGTGGTCGGTTTCTGGTTTTCAGAACCCAATAGGATCGGTATCTGGTCGGTTCGGTTTCTCGGGTTCTGAGGTCGGTTTGGGCGGTTTTTCAGTTTCTTGGGTTCAACCCATACATTCATGGGTTCTAGGTTTAAACCCATGGGTTTTGGGTTTTAACCCATTTTCCATAAATGAAGCAACAAGTTAAATACTTCAAAAAACACCAAATTTAAGTTAAATACTTCAAAAAACATGAGTCTTACAACAAATAGTCTATTACAAGTTACAACCAAAGTCCGAAATAGTCTACTACGACCAAAAAACAATCAAGTATGGGTCGGTTTCTTGGGTTGGATGAGTCGGTTTCTTGGGGCGGTTTGTCGGTTTTAAGTATGGGTCGGTTTCTCGGGTTGGATGGGTCGTTTTCTGACTAAAAACCGAAACCGAACCCGATTTTTTGGTTTTTAAAAAATTCAAACCCTAACCGTCGGTTTTGCTTCGGTTTCGGTTTTTTCGGTTTCGGTTTCGTCGGTTTTAGTCGGTTTCTCGGTTTCTTGGTTTGGGTTTGCTCACCCCTAAATGATATACATCTCTTTAATCTCTCAGTGTAATGTGTCTTTGTATCGATACTTGTGATACAAAAATATTGAGTGGGTCAGGTTTGGAAAACCTTGTGAGTACATAGGGATTTCAATCCCACATTGTTATAAAATATATAATTTAGAATTCACACAATATAAAAATTTATATATATATATATATATATATATATATATATATATATATATATATATATATATATATATATAACCAACTTTTACCCCACCCTGTCAATCCTCTCAATGAGACTATCCATACCCTTGGACCTTAAATTTTAACTCTTACTCCCAGATCTAATCCATATTCTCGAGTCCATGATTGTGCCCATTTCATACTCCTGGATAAGGGACAATTGGTCTATGTCTAAATCCATACTCCCGGACTAATGACAGAATATATGTCCTGTCCATACTCCCGGACTAAGGACAACTGACCATGTCTTAATCCATACTCCCGGATTAATGACAACTGACTAAGTCTTAATCCATACTCACGGATTAATGACAATTAACTAATTCCAATCCATACTCTCGCACTAGGGACGAATAACTATGTCTAATTCATGCTTCCGGATCAATGACATATTTTAAAGTTTTATTCTCCGTATATATCTCGCTCGTACTCATAAAGAGATACTACCCCATAACCATTATAACAAACCTTAGGTTTACTCTTTAACCTAAGTTATCATAATCAATCACGTATGTTCTTTAACACTGAATTCACACATCACCAAATAACTCACACAAAACATATATTTAATACATTCAAACAATACTTGTATTAAAACATGTTCATGAAAGGGACTATGCACTCACATGATAAGATGATTATCGAACAGCACTATAGCTATATAAAGTAATATTCTTTGATGAAATCGGGATGTTTTCTCCAAAACCGGGTTTCACGCAGGCAGAGTTTCGGCTCGAAAACTCTTTTTCTCGGGATCTTCGAGGCTTCGGGACTTGCTTCGGGTGTCGGGGATGATATCGGGACTTCGGGGGTGCTTCAAGACGACTATAGAGGGTATAGAGAGTGAGAGAATGAAGGAATTAGCAACCCAAATCGGCTGCCCTTCGATTTCGATTTATAGGGCTAAAATCTTAAATTCACGTCGTGAACCACTAATGTTCACATCGTGAACTCGATCCTGCATAGGTGATTGCGTTTGCATCAGGCCACTTGCTCTGGAAAGTGTCCATCACCTGCACGTCATGAACACCATGTTCACGTCGTGAACTCTGACAGTGGTGGAAGTTCGTGCCCCGAACTTCATAAATTCATATCTCTCGCATACGATCTCCGTTTTCGACGTTCTTTATATCCACGCGTAGGTGAGATTACGCTCTACATCTTTCATTTAGACTCCATCGGCTAATTTTTATTTAATTTTTATTATATTATTTTTAGTAGGCCGGGACAGGAAAACTCCGTTAGAAATTCATAACTTCTTCATCTGACGCTCGTTTTCATCTGTGTTTTTACCGTTGGACTCCTATCGCGAGATATTCAATTTTCGTTTAGATTGTTTCGGCAAGAAATCACTCGATCTCATATTCGAACTTTGGGTTGCATACTGCTAAGTCGAAACTTCGAAAAATCATAACTTCCTCATATGAAGTCAAATTTAGACATTCTTTTCATGCATGCTCTCGGTTTAATGTATTCTATGACTTTCGTTTAGATCACTAAGGCTAAATATCGCTCTATTGTAAATGCACTATTTACGTCATGTAGTGTCGTACCGGATCTGTCGCGAAACTTCGACAGATCATAACTTCTTCGTTATAACTCGGATTTCGGCATTCTTTATATATCCGGAATCCTTGTCACGACCACTACAACTTGGTTAAGATTATTTACTCTAAATAATATTCTATCAAAAAGTCTTTTTTTTCGCTTATCGTCTCTAACTTGACTAGACCTGATCTATGGGCGTTACACGAATTAAGGAGTGTGAGGAGTTGGGAATATTAGTCTATAGAGATGATTAGTGGACTCTACTTCAGATCTTCAAGAAACATGTGGGTGAAATGCATTCCCTTCTTCAAGAATGCTCTTAGACTCATCAGTTTTCTTGAATTCATTATCAGCAGATCCAGTAATACAGAGCTCTAACTTTCATATTGATCAATTCCCTAAAATTGTGATTGTTGTTTGTAAATATATGACCAGGCCAACCATATTCATTAGGATAATTTAGAGAATTGGGTGGATGTTCAAAGATGATGAATGCAAGGTGCAATAGAAGGCATGATGTGAATGACTTGACAATGGATTTAATGAAGCCGATGACGGAGGAGGTGTTGCCATCGTCTTCAAAGTCAATTGAGATCGACAGTGGGTGTAGGCTGTTGATGTGTGTTTTAAAATAGGGGCGTGTATGTGTGTCTATTTTGATTTCGTGGTATACGCTCTTGGGTATGTGTGTGATCGAGTAAAAAGTTGGTGTGTGTGTGTTTTGAGTTGTAGTTGTATGTGTATTTTTTTAGTTGCAGTTGTGTGTTTTTTTAAGAGTTGAGGTATATGTATGTATTTGTGAAGTGTTTGTTTAAGCTTCAATGTGTTTCAACAGAGAAGAAGACAAGGTGTATGTATGTGTGAGTGAGAGAGAGAGAGAGAGATAATAGAGAGAGAGTACGGTGGGGGTGGGTGGTGGCTACCATTCCTTTTTTCTTAAATAAAAATAGCATTAAAATAATTACAGAAAAAGGAAAAATAAATTTAAAGGGCTAACCGTCTTCATACTATGTTGGACATTCAATGGTATCCTTCGAGTTACAAACTTGATCTTTATTGTAAACTCCTGCCCCTTCACAAACAGACTTAACTTAATCGTCTTCATACTATGTTGGACATTCACTGGTAACCTTTCAAGTTACAAACTTGATCTTTATTGCAAACTCCTGCCCCTACACAAACAGACTTAACTTAAGATAATTTCTTTACTTCAATTACTGTAACAGACTGATGCATCATGTTCTAATGACCTCTTATCGTATGATGCAATGCTTGGACTCAGGTATTTTAGAGTCAAATTCTAGAATGGAATATACCTTCCTTCCTGTTCTAATGTGATATAATCACATTCTAGCATGTATCACTTCTAGCTACAAGCTTTTTACTTTAACGGCAACCATGATACTTCTATTGATCGCTTCGATTATCTTATACTTCAATCTTCTAGTTCAAGTCGGATTCTACATCGAACTTGGTTCTCTGAACCACGTAACATACTTATCCTAGCCGAACTCGATTTGATATGATCACTAGGGTCGTAATAACAATCATCTTCTTAGTCATTACCAAAAATGATGGTAATGACATACATGAACAAAACAAAATCAATTACTAGTGCCTTGTTAACCTTGTGACTTTCCCTGATCCAAGTGCGAGTCTTATGCTTCCGATAGTATAGGCCTTTACTACCTTTCACACCTACTCATACTTGTCCCAAGTATTGCCTCCCAGTTCACCAAGTCACCATACAAGAATTTCACATAGTCATTTAACACATCAGATAACATAACTAAGGTTTATATTATTCCTTGAAACGATTACATAGGTATTCAAGTTCACCCTACACTATGCCTCTTATATTAGGCTACACCACATGATACTATCTATATGGCTACTTTATTGATCCTTACTACTAATCCCTTGCATCATCACCTGTTTCATCAAGGATCATCTGGAATGCTCTTGCCTTTGGCTTTGGCGCATTCGGTTTTGTTGCTTCATTTTTCTTCGGACAATCTTTTGACATATACCCCTTGTCTCCACATTTGTAGCACACCTTATCATTAAACGTACAATCCTTGGAATATTGACCAATGCTCCTACACTTACAACAAGTTACTTCTCCGTATCATCTCCCATAGTGCTTCTTTTTGCACTTCTCACACCACTTTTCTTCATTGTTATCCATATACCTCTTGTTGTTGGGGTCATACTTCGGGAACCTATTTTCTTGTCAAATCTTAAAAACCCCTCAAACTTCCTCTTTTCCCCTACCTCGGCTTTTTCCATACCTTTTTCCCTAAGTTGGGTCTCCACATTATTGGCTGCTCTAACAGTTGTCTTCAAAGTAGTTTCCATTCTTACCATTACACCAAAGTTTGTTGGTAATCCATTAGCAAGCCTATCTATCTTGGAGAGTTCAGTTAGCACCAAGTAGGGGACTAGCTAATTTTGACGTTCTTTATATCCACGTGCAGGTAGCGACGTGATCTACAACTTTTGTTTAGACTATGTCAGCTAATTTTGACTTTATTTTTAAAGTTATATTTTAATAGGCATATACAGTTAAAGTCCATTAAAAATTCATAACTATGTCATCCGACGTCCGTTTTCGACTGTCTTTATACCTTTGAGCTCTTATTAATGAGATCTTCAATTCTCGTTTAGGGTGTGTCGGCTAAAATCGATCGATGTAAAATTTGATTTCCGCATTGTTTACTGTTATGCTAATCTTAGAAAAATCATAACTTCCTCAAACGAAGTCAGATTTGGACGTTCTCTATATGCACGTTTTCGGTTTAATGTCTACTATGAATTTTGTTCAGATTTCGTCAAAAATTTACTTTTTACGTTACGTGGAGCCATGTCGGTTTAATCGCAAAACTTCGGCGGGTCATAACTTCTTCGTTGTAAGTCAGATTTTAGCGTTCTTTATTACGGAATCCTTGTGACATATACTATGGTTAAGATTATTTATGCTAAAAATATTCTATCAAAAAGTCATTTTTAACGCTTATTATCTCTTGACTAACCCGAATCTACGGGTGTTACAATATCAGAATAATTTTGGAATAAGATTATATAAAAGAAAACTTACGGATAAACAATGTACCTAACAGTGCCATACTCTAATACCCTATCAAAAATATCAAATCAAAGATATATATACTTATGTAAGGAGACTATATTAAGAAAAAACTAAAGGGAAGAATAACACGAATAAATAATCATATTTTGAAGGTTTAACAAAGCATGGGTTAAATGAGATATATTATTCATCCATACTTGATTAGTTTTTGGCTACTTCGAACCTATAATCGTTAATCTTAAGTCAACATTAAATGTATGTGTAGATCTATATGAGATTGACACTTCATCCTGCGGTTGCTAGCTACAACCCCGACAGACATAACTTTATAGTCTTTTTCACGATGTCCGATGAAGCCTCACAGCAGGGAAATATCAAGTCATATATCTCGATTATGGGGACTCATTGTAACATTTCTCGGCAACCTTATTTAACTAATTACACTGCCTAGAGGAAAATTCATAGGAAGTAATTAAAGTATGAAAAAATAAGGAAAAGAATCGTATTTGTATAAAAGGAAAAGTATGGAAGAAGTAGTTTATCCTAGAAAAAATAAGATATAAATTATATACTCAAATGCAAAGATAGATACTTTCCTAAGTATCTTATCTAAATAACTCCTCGAAACTAATCGAATGTATAAACCACACTTCCTGAAAGATAAAAGAAGCAAACCAAACATTAAAAGAAAATATAGTAAGCAACGAATAACGTTACTCATTTTTATTTAGTTTTTTCTTTTAATCATCATGTATAGGAACTCACTTATTATGTATTATTTATGTTATTCTTAAGTCATAAATCGTGTATTACACGAGATTTAACTTAGTGATCAAATAAGATTAAAACCAAAATTCAACGCACTATGGTAACATTAATCCTTATTTAAAATCATACTTACAATTTATTATCCATAATAACATCATACTTATATTTTCTAGAAAAAATTAAATAAATTGTCTCTTTTCTTTACAAAAAGTTGCATTCTCAGTCCTTAACTTTATTGACGAAGATGGTCCTTATGATTTTAAATTCTTGCATTCTTGGTCAATGACTATTATACCATTTTTATTATCTTTTATCTTTTTTATTTAAGAATAATTTATGTTAATATTAACATTATTCTTAAGAGTAATTTAACCACCCACCCCTTTCCTCTTGTTTCATCCATCGCCCACCACCACGACTACTGATATGACCTTATTTAACTATATATTTATACTATTTTCTTAATATATTTTAGTAAAAATGTTATATTTTAAGATACTTAGTATGCTTGAAAATATTCAATTACAGTTAAAAATGGGAGTTGGGATGCAAAAGAAGGAAATGGAGCTGAAAAAGACGCAAAAATGATGTTATCAGACAAATTGACCCCTCTATTTAGTGTTTTGACCATATCTAATGACTCGTAACTCGGATTAAGGAGATTCAAGATCTTCCAGAAACTAGACAAATTTCCGAGTGACTTTCATGTTTGTGCCAAATACAGATTCCCATTTCCATGCCGTGGAAGATCAAAAATCCCGAAAAGCTTTCTGCTATGGATTTCAGTGTATGCATTCTTTGTGATTGCTACCTCCTAACTCGAATTTGCACTTCCAAGATAAAGAATATCGTTGTCTGCTATGGACATAGATGAAATTTAAGATGAAGACATCAATAGCTTGGAGAACACAAGGCATCAACATTATTTGACTGATTTGTGAATTAGGATACTGATATAAGTGAACAACAAGCCATGTATGAAAACATAAAATTATTGATTGTCTCACGTATGATGTTGCGGACAAAATTTGAAGAAAACGGTCATAAAGACCAAATATGTACAAACACATTAAAGACTAAATGTGTACAAACTAAAAAATATAAATGTGGACAAAAAACTAATCAACAAATGTATACAAATCAAAAAATATATTATCATTTTAAATCATTATCACAAAAATATATTATCTATATTCACATCGACAAACGTTTACATTTTGCAATTTATTCAACTTCAATTTCAATCAATTTGGATGGTTTAATTAATATATAACATCAAACAAACAAACCCTTAACATACATATATACGCAAGTACCAAAAGGTATTTAGCCTAACAGAAAGGAGGGACTAAGGGACAATCTTAATTGAATGGTCATGGGTTCAAGTCTCATTAGGAGACATAAGAACATATATACGCATAGCATATATATGTATTTATTTGTGTATGTATACATATACATATACACATGCATGCATGCATACATACATATAAATACACGAAAGTTGATGACAGAAACATAATTTCAATCAAACCGAATAAAACAAAGAAACTCTCAAAATATAGAATCATGATCATCATCAATTCGTCACTATATTTACGATTGCATACATCGAATCAATGAAAAGATTAGAATCCAACATTTACAATTATCGTAATCACATCCCCAAATGAATGGATTATTATTCTCTACTCCATCAACAAAACGAATTACAAAATCACAACAATGAAATGAATCTAAGTCAATCTGTAAAAACAGTAGTCATTGTCTTTAAGCAAGAGCTCAAACCCTTTCCCACATGAACAATCCAACCGGATTCTTAAACCACCGTCGCTCAGCCGATCCACCCCTATACATTCCTCTTGCTCCGCCGTCGCCTACAAAGTAAATCAATCAAAAATTTCGTAATGTTATGTTCTTCACACATCGATTAATCAAATAGCGAATCAGATTTCATACCCGATCAGTGGGAATTTCATCTTCAACATGTTCTTGAGATTGACTCATAGCATCCCAACAAGTTTGTCCAATCTCCCTAACCATATCTTCCATTTTCCTCAATCTCTGTTTCAAGAAATGATTTAAATCGTTTTATGTGAAACCCACGAACAAGAAACTGTAATTCGAGAAGTTAATTAGATACGAACCTCAGTTATAGGGCTCTGTTTTCGGATGGAAGACTCCGGCGGTGGCGTTGTTCTTGGATTTGGGGATGGGGAGATTCTTGACGGCTGTGTCCTGGTCTTCTGCGGTGGTTGATACTCGGAAAATGGATCGGAAAGTGTCCGGCGAAGTGGGTTGATTCTTCTTGTTGGCTCCGGCAAAGTAGGAGGTGTGGTGGTTGTGATTGTCGAAAGATCTTGATTGAAAGAAGAACTGGTGTCGGAGGAGGTTCGGCGAAGTGGGTTGTGGTTATCGATGGCGGTTGTGGTGGTGGTGGTGGTGGTGGCTGCCACTGCATCTTGGAAAGAAGTTGAGGGAATAGTGAAGATTGCGTGGCCAAGAGCGGCGGCAATGCGTGATTCTGGGCTGGTAGTTTTTCCGGCGGGTGACTTTGGGGATGGGGTCTGGGGGAGACGTAATGTGTTGAAGCCAGAGGGGTTGTTTCCGGTGAGTTGGACGGTGGCGGAGGGTGGCTGGAAGCCACGAGTATCTTGATGATCGCTGCTCATATTTGAATCTTTTTCTGAATTGTGATTTGTGTATTTGAATGTGTTCATAAGGCTTAAGAAAATGGCATTATATAAGAAATGAGAACGGATCATGCCCCAGAAAATTTGGAATGTGCACAAGGGATTTACGCCGTCTCTTCTAAATTAAAAGTTATGTTCTTGAAATCTTATATATGATAAATTATGGGAAACACAACTAGTTTTTTTTAGAATATCACACAAAATAGCTAAGAATTTTATATTTTATAAAAATGACTAGTGAATCTAGAATAAGTTATTTTGGACCCGATAAAAGACCGATGTTACATGTTTTTGTGCTATTCACTACACTCTCACACGACCTTGCAGATTCTCTAAAAAGTTTCTTACATATGAAGCATGGATTTATAATAATTTAAAAGTTGTTTAGTATATTTGTCGTTTCAAAATTTGGTTGAGTTTAAGTGAATAAGTTAGTTTCATGTTTTATGGTTTTTAGTTCCAATTAGCTCATTTAAAAAAGGACTTGTGGGATAGATTGGTTACTCATTTTTTTTATTCTGGATTAGTAAAATCAACTAACTAGGATGACTTTCTAATTTTAAGTTATCCACTTGATTTAATGTTTAGTTGGACTTAGATTTGTGGTTGAACTTTTTTTGGTGTTTTGTATTTTGTATTTATGTTGGTGTTTAACTAACGTGTTCTTAATATAATCAAGTTGTTTGAAAAAAATGTGCTATGGTTTTAAATGTTTATATAGTACTTGTATAAGGTTATAGGTTGATGAAGAACATGAATTAGGGTTTAATGAAATTGAACGAATACAAAGAAGAATTGTAAGAAACAAGATGAAATAGATTGAAAATTAAACACAATAAAGAGATTGTCCTAGAGGAAACCCCTCTCTCATAGCCACAAGGCTTGAGCCGATACAAGAGTATCACAAAAATATCCCCATGCCTACAAATGAAATCATTCCTCTCTCTCTCTCTCTCTCTCTCTCTCTCTCTCTCTCTCTCTCTCTCTCTCTCTCTCTCTCTCTCTCTCTCTGAGATCTTAGCCATTTTCCAGATTTACCCTTATTACTTCTTCCAAAATAATCTGATGAGAGACGATGGTTAACCATGGGTGTATCTATCCTTATTATAATAGGCATAAATTTTCCTGTGCCTCGGATATTAGTTGTCTGAGTGTCGACCTACATCCCTATGATGTAGTCCGGGTATTCAAGGTAGGAGTAAGAGTATCAGAAAGCCATAAGATGGGAGTCGTTCCTACTAAATTATCTTTATGCTGGAAAGGTTCACTCTCCGGCTTGGAAATATTTGAGGGGAGTTCGGAACGAAGATCACAGAAAAGAAGGCTCATGAAGACTTATGGCTAAACATCCTCAATCGAGGTTTTGAGATTCGATCTGATCGTATTACTTGCGACGGGAAAAGGTGATTTTCCTAACACATAGCGTGAGTAGTGTAATCACTAACTCACTAAATTGTATTATTTTATGGGTGTATTAGCGCGACTATAACGAGGAAAAGACACTTCTCGGGTTCCATGCACTGGCTCCCTCTGTCTACCTCATATCCTTGACTGGGACTGGCGTTGGCTTTCTTCGGGTGGTTACCTAGGGTTCTCTTCTCATATAGACATATTGAATTTCTAACAGTCTTACTTCTGATCCTGACTTTGAGTGTCATCGCTTCATGATGGATGACTGGAAATCTCAGAAGTTCAGGCGAATTTCCCACCGATGTCCCTAAAAAGTATAGGCACTTGGTGATTTCAATAGTCTCGACCTAGTTCATTTATTTCCGAACTGGAAATCTTCTCAATGAACCTCTTCTGGGTCTGAATCAACTCCTCTGTCGAATACTGAAGTGGATAAGGTTTTCTACCAGGTTCGTGCGAGAATGGAAATGTCTAAAGAATCCTAAGAGATTATTAACATTTCACTGGATGATCCATATCGAGTCCCGCTACAATTACATAGGGCACACAGATTATATGTAACGTAGATCCGATAGGTCTTCGAATATGTGATACTACTCTATATCCACATCCAAACAAGGAAAAGGAAGTAGAGCGAAATCACACATTCTTAGTCTATGGGATCCTTATTATATATAACCTTGGGAGTATACCTTCTTTAATTGTAGGTATATCAATAAGGATCTTTTTAGTTTTCCACACAAGGTTATCTATGGATCCTAAAATACCCCTATGGTATTTTAATTTCTTGTTCGATTCTTATCTTCTAAATATGATTCTGGGATTAATGTGAGTCCTTTAGTTTTCCAAAATACTCCCATAGTATTTTTAAACTTTATGTTTCTCTTACTGCTTAGCACAAAACTCGTGAGTCTGAAATAAGTCATTTCCGATTGCTTTGTCTTTTTACAAATCGATCAAAACTTGGTCATTTCATGTTATTCTTTCGTTTCGAATGTTGTTATATTTTAGATTTAAATAAAATATAATCTTTCTAGCGACAAATGTATTATATATTTCATAGTATTTTCAATCTTCCATATTGCATTGGATTTTGCTTCTCACATACGAGATAGTCTTTGTGTTTTAAATATCAAGTGAACAAGGAGAACAAGATTTTAAGAGTCAAACTTAAAATAATCCAAATCAAACGAAACAAGTAAACTCTTACACCTTGAAAGAATATTGGGCGTGTTCGTTTTGGAGCGTTTTGGAGCTTCTAGCTTCTAGCGTTTGACAAAACGCTCTGTTTAAAACAAAAAGTCTCGTTTGGCACTACAAGCTTCTAGCGTTTAGTTTAATCAAAACGCTCCAAATCCAAAAGCTACTTCATGTAGCGTTTAACAAAACACTACAAGCTACAAACTACCCGTTACCTGCTACAAGTTACCCGCTATCAGGTAGTTTTGTCAAACACGTCCATTGTGTGAATGAGTTGCAACGAAGAACTTGCTGATTTGATATTTACAATTTTAGAATGTATTTTTTAATTCATATACAAATCAACCAAACACGATTATAAAATCTAATCACTCATTCATTTATTTTCAAATGAAGAACTAAATTAAACTCAAAGTTCAATTGTCATCGTACAATGAGTGAGATGGAAAACGGGCAACAAGATGTGCCGCTAAGCCTTTTTGAATGGTAAAGCTAATTCTTTTAAAGACTACATCCGAAGATCTAGGAGATATAACATTACTATGCATGATTCGTTGTACTCTTTTAAGAAGCTCTACCGCATCCGGTGCGAGGAAACTAAACATATCAAATGCAAATGGTATGAACACGTGTTGATTTTCCATGCACGATCTCTCATGTTTGGTGACTTTGCTTGTGGTTGCTTTTAAAGTAGCATGTCCCGCTATGAAACCCCCAGCCCTCAGGCCCACGAGAGGGGAAACCTCTGTAAGATCGACACATGCGTGTTTCCCTCCGACCCATCCAAAAATCAAAATGTCAGCTAGTCTGAGGGTTAACCTTCCTTCTGTCGGGTCAGTCAAGAAATTAACAGGTGCCTCTTTCTTAGCAGAAACCCCGGAACGCTTAAATATGTCAAACAAAACATCCCTAACCATATTGTGCCTGTATTTGAACCCCGGGAGTTCTTTACAGTGAACTGCATGCTCTCCAAAAGAGTCCAAACATGCCTTACGACACACATGACATATCTCGTCAATTGGGAAAATGGGAATCATGAGCCGATATTTGAGAATAGTACAATACTCCACGGGAGACATGTGTTGGCCAGGCCCATCTATAAGGATAGCCAGAAGAAATCTTGAGCATGTGGTGCACGTAAGCACTGGAAAACCGCTTTCTGCCGAGCCGTCATGTCGAAATGCATTTCCATATCTTGGACAATTTTACGAAAAAAGGGCACTCGCCAGTGTATTCTGGGATTTAGGGGGGGGGGGGGCGGTGTCTTTAGTAGTAAAATTGTTAAGGTCAAAATCTGGAAGCTTGATGCGAAGGGCTACCAAGGCATAATCATAATCAGAATCCATACCATGTATACCGCTATCCCGTAAGATATGGTCTTGCAATACCCAAGATTGGGCCCTTGAGGCAACAAAAGCATAGGAGGTAGCCTCTACTGCCAAGTATACACCCAAACCCCCAAAACCTAATGGGTAAGGAAGCAATTCGCCATTGTATGTCACCAAAGAAATGGCCCCCACAAACCACAATGTCCTCAATCGCCACGCGTAATCCATTGTCAAATATTATTGCCGCCTCCTCCATGTGAACGGGTTGGCACATCCTCAACCCAAAGAAAAGCTTAGCAATACCCATACAAGAACGAAGAAGAAGGAGCTCACTCTGGGGGTCAGACAATTGTGGAAGAAGGAGCTCACTCTACTAACAGCTCCCCCAAGAAGTTTCACACCCCAAAGGCGGCCTCCCAATGTCCGCCGGAAATAGCCCCTCCCGTAACTTCCTACCATCACAAGAGGGCCAAAAGAGCTCGGTTTTCTTGATATTCAGTTGAAGGCCCAATTTTGGGCCAGTCACCGTAATGATGTCTAATGCTTTGGCCACCTCCTCCGAATCTCCGATAAGTGTGCCATCATCCAAGTACCAGGCATGGAGAAGAAGCTTTCAATTGTCTCTAATCTTATGCAAGAGCGGGTGCAACACAATGGCAAAGAGAAGTGGTCCCAAGGGGTCTCCTTGTTGAACCCCAGTAGAAGACCTGATATTTGTGTTGCTTAGATATAACCTTGCTGATTGACCATATAGGAATTCGACCCACGAGGAAATAGATAGACACCTCAATCTGACCTCATGAAGTAATGTGGATCTGTTAACAAGGTTAAAGGCATTAGAGAAGTCCACAGTAAGCATGGAGAGAGATTTGTCATCGTGGCGCTCACTCAACAACCTATTGGCGCTATGTAAAATGGCCTCAGCGCCACCCGACACCCCGACTCCGAAGTGAAAATCATTGAGATATTTGGCCATTTCTTTACCAACCCCTTTCATGGACAACTTGGAAACCAAACGTCTCCATATAGTACCTACTGCAATAGGTCGTATTCCCTTGTCAGGTTTTAAGAGCGGCGTGAGAGGAGCAGAGGCAACAAATTCTGCCAAGCTCGAAGGGCATCTTCCTCCTAGCCATAGATTAACCACAGAAGTAATAGCACGTAGGAGGTCCTTGGCATCTAAAATGTGTTGAGCTCTCAACCCGTCCCTTCCACACGAAGTGCCTTTAGGGAAGGATTTAATTCCCCCAAGGACATTGTCAACATCCACTACCAGGGGAGGTTCTGAAAATATGGTGTTGGGCATGGAAGGCGGTGGCTTGTATGGATGCTTATCCTCCAATGCCTTCGTGGTATCACCCCCAAAAGGAGCAACCCCCGAAGAACATACAACTTTCACTACTGCTGTAAAATGTCCATCGGCAACCTTACGAAGACATTGTCTGACATTGGTGCTGCCCAGTGTTCTTTTCTCCTGAATGTACTCTTCTTTTTTATCTTGTTGCTCCAGTCTTGCATTGTCAACTAAGTTTTTAACTAGCTTGGCGATACCGTCTTCAGTCCCCCAAGTAGCTAAAGTGCTCAGGATATTACAATGTTGCAAAGACTTCCTGTTGCCAGACCTACTTTCTTGCCTATTCTTGGGCCTGAACACCTGAAGAACTAAATAAAATGTGAATCTTATTTCTTTTTTCAAATTAAAATAACAATTTTCCTTTTCTTTATTTAGACAGAAGCAACCTTTCTTAGCGCGCTTTTCAAGCGCTTAGCTTCTGCTATAAAAAGGCGGCAAGGCCATAAAGTAAGGATTTGGATGCTTATCTTCCTTCCTACACCTAACTTGGCTATCGCTTGTCAGCTTCAGTCCCTGTTGAATCGTGTTTGTTTTGTTTGATAAGTCTCTCCTTACTAGACTCGTGACCCAGGAACTCCCCCTTAAGGTGCATTCATGGTGAGTAAGCCGAGTCCCTTTTTTTGGATAATTCCTTCCCAGGCTTTTCTCTTCTCCCTGACTTGCTAGTACTCAACCTAGAGATGAAAGAAGTAAGAGCCCCCTCTTGTCGCAAAATAGTAAATTAGGTTCAGTTGGAAAAACAGCTATAAATGACCACTACGAACGAAGGATGCAAGTCCTCTCAACAAACTCCATATCTGCAGAAAAAATGCCACTATTCTCAATTCAATATAGTAAGGCGTTTCTAATCTTCCTCGCAGCAAGCCCGATTGCTATTCGCCCTTTTTAGCACTAGACTGACATTCTCATTTCGCTTGTTCAGTTCAACGAAAGCCGGTACTAATCAAGCACAGTTTAGCCCTATGAGAAAAAGGATAGAAGTCTTACAGGAATTCGATCCAGCCCCGGTTTGAGCATCTCCCTAGCCTACCTACTTTCGAAGCTATCCTTTTGTCTCTCTATCCTTGCTAACGAGAACCTGTGAGACGGCTAGTATACAAGCTCGATCAACGTCCTTCTCTCCCGAGGTTCGAAATGTGGAGGTACTTTTGTTTTCTTCCATTTTGCTTTCTCTCCAAACCATAGAACACAGATTAGCGCACTCAAATTCGAAACCTCTTGTTTTACAAGGTTCTAGATTACTTGTTAGTGATTTATTTAAGATGATAATTGATGTGTGATACACAACAATTTATATTTTAAAATGGTATATAATATTACAATTTACAAATTATATAATTTTCTATACCATAAATTATTGGTATGACAAAAAATTATTTACGGATCACTTCCCATTTAGGATACAAGATAGATCCATTTGTAAAGGGAAAATGTCCTAAAAACACAATATATTAATTTTGGGTCTATTTAAATCCCCCCAAAATGTTAATAAAACCCCTCTCATTTAATGGTAAAACCGAAGGTTGTCAAGATCGGGATCTTATGTAGGATCATTTTTTTGGTTTAAAAGATCGGGATCGTAAAATCAGTATTGAAATCCTAAGATCCCACAAAAAAACATAATTTTAACTTATAAGTTCAAAATATTAAATTTAGTTTTCCGTTTATAACCTATAAAAACTTTTAAACATTAGTCAAACAAAAAAAGGTAAACGGTAAACCGGTAAAGAGTAAAAGTCGGAAAATAGTAAATTCAGAATTTTTATAATTTTTTTGATTTATTTTATTTTTTCCAAAAAAAATCAAGCGATAGTCGGATCGGATCAGATCCCGATTCTACAATCTTATGTACCATCCTACGATCTTATTTGCGATCATACCCCAGATACGATCCGTATATGATCTGGATCATTTGTCATACCTAGGATTGTAGGGATCGTAAAATCCTACGATCAACATCCCAATTTTGACAACTTTTATAACACAACTCATAACTATTTAAAATCTCTCAATATTTCAATACATACAAAAAGAACCCTTTTATTATATATATATATATATATATATATATATATATATATATATATATATATATATATATATATATATAATAATACGATCTATTATAAACATATTATTGAAAAAGAAACACGATATCAAATGTATTGTTGGAAATTTTAGTTTAAATATTTATATTTTTACTTATATATATATATATATATATATATATATATATATATATATATATATATATAATGGAGTATGTTTGAATGAGATATCGATGCTCAAATAAATGTATTTGAGAATACAAGTTAGCAATAGGAGTATGTGTGGGAATGAGTCCCACATTAGAAGAGAGACCATACTCAAGTGAGTTAATAAGTGTAAATGAATTGTAGGCTTACAAGTTACAAGCTTGTACATATGGTTTTACTTCAACTTCTACCTGCCCGGAGGGGAGTGTGAATCTTGGATTTCGTAGGCTAAATTCACCGAAATTGTACATGGGAATGAATGTAGCTCTGAAAACTCAGGCTCGCGCAACCCTCGTTTTTTCTAAACTTGACAGTTTTGGTCATTGGTTTGAATTTTTGTAATTGTGCAATTAATGGCATTTATCGGCACAGTCAATTTCCATTGTACCGTAGGAACAAACGACGGATTTATTGAAGGGAATCGAGTCCAACTCGAACTCAGCCACTGTGTTTATTACTAACGTTTTTTCCAAGTTATTCGATTTAGAAACAGAGCCCATAACTAAAATGTATTACATATCTTTCATTATATACTCCAATAAAAATGTCTTTCATTATAAACATGTGTTTGAAAAAGCAAATGCATTATGTTGGAATTTGAATTTCTAATCAGGTTTGGAGTTCGATTATATGTTGATGTTATTTTAAGCGTCATGAAATACCAAGGTTCTTAAAGGCGTGAGACTTGGCATGGCGGCAAGGCCAAACCTCAAGCTTTATGAGGCATGGCGAGCTTTGACATTTTTCAAGGCGGTGATTTTGTATTACTTTATAATCATTTTATCACAAAAGTATAGATTTATATCAAATGTTACAAGTTTTTATAAGTGTTATATCAACAAGTAATAATAAAATGTTAACAAAAAATGTAACACCCAAAATTTCAAACCAATTTAAACTTTTAAAAACATGTCAAGTTCATCAAAACATTACAACTTTGTTTTCAAAATATTAATTATCAGAGTTTTCCCAGAAACATAAACATAATATGAGGAGCTGTACAATCACGCATTCGCCTTGCCGCGATCCCCTCAGTACGAGTCTGGAATGCCTACCGGGCCCTCAGCTCGTATCTGGAATGCCATCGAGCCCTCAGTACGAGTCTATAATGCCTACTGGGCCCTCAACTCATATCTGGAATACTCTAGGGTTTGTTGGCTACCGCATGGAGCAGTACAACCTCAAACCAACCCACATAACATATAACATAACTACTGAACATCCAATAATCATATAACATCACAGGTAGTCCTACAGGTCTACCTAACTGGCATAACCACTAGCCTGCAACACCAACTCATATTCAACATCTAACACTGATAGGATAACATATCCAATGGGTCGGCCTTGGTGCCTTAGACCCCTTAGTATAGTGAGGATAACTCACCTCGCAACTGTCGTCTGAACTAGAAAGCTCAACTCCCAGATCACCAACACGAACTTCACCACCTACCATAAAACCCCTTTTTCATAATCTCCAAATTACCAGAATACCCTCAAAAGTCAATTGGTCAACTCTAGGTCAAAGTCAAAGTCCATAGTCAAAGTCAACAGTACATGTTGACTCGAATCGTTGAGTGTAGCTTACTGACTCGTCGAGTCCTCCCTGAACTCGAGAAGTCGTGAAATGCTTGATTGGCTCGTCGAGTTCCCCTTTAACTCGTCGAGTTCATACATTTCCAGGGAATGGAAGAAACCCTGGCCGACTCGCCGAGTCTTCGAACGAATCGCCGAGTTCAAGGAAATCTTCAACGGACTCGCCGAGTTGTTCATCCAACTCATCGAGTACATGGCCTTCTTCATGTGGCTCGTCGAGTCGACCTTGCAACTCGTCGAGTCCCTTCATTCCATCATCCATACAGACGCTTTTTAAGCCATGCAGATGCTCCATATTGCAGATCCCAGCTTCTAGGGCATGTTTATCACGTAAAGTTGCAAACTTTACGTGCATGCAAGGCCCTAGGGGAAATGACCAATCTAAGTTTCTAATGGAGCTTTATACCTTAGGAGAGTCTCATCCTTTCAAGAGATGGAAACTTTATGGACTTAGGACTCAAAAGGGGTTCAGATCTGAAGTTTGAGCTTCAGATCTAGCTCCCATAACAAAATCCCTTAATGAATAACCAAAGAAATCCCTAGCCTCCACATATGAATGATTCTAGAAGAAAAGAGGTTAAGGTAACATCTTATTACCTCCCAAAACGTGCCCAAGCTGGAGTGGATTCTGGATCCACACGAAATCCTTGATGCTAGCCTCTTGATCTACAAGTTTCCTTCACAAAATTCACTTCTCAAAGCTCGAAACACTCTCCAAGCTCACACTCACAGAAATTAGGATTTCTGGCTCTCAAGGGGTGATAGAGGAAAGTGGGAGGCGCTAATGGTCCAATTTATAGGGTGCAAAAACCCTGAAATTTAGGGTTTTCCACTGCCAGCTCCTACTCATCGAGTCAGCCATGCCGACTCGACGAGTTACTCATTAAATGACATATCCTGGCTCGCTGCTACTCGACGAGTCACAGCGTCAACTCGTCGAGTAGACCTTAAAAAAATGAAATCTAAAAGGAATAATAATGATACCTGACGGTTGGGATGTTACAATTCTCCCCCACTTAACTTAGACTTCGTCCTCGAATTCTGCTGTAGTGAATAACTCCGGGTAGTGTTCCCGCATCTCCGCCTCTAGCTCCCATGTCCACTCGGACCCTCTCCAACGCTCCCACTATACCTTCACCAAAGGTACCTCCTTGTTCCTCAAAATCTTCACCTTTCTCTCCAGTACGGCCACAGGCCTTTCCACGTAATTCAGGCGCTCATCGAACTAAATATCATCCAGTGACACCACCGCCTCCTGATCCATGATGCACTTTCGCAGCTGCGAAACGTGGAAAGTGTTGTGGATCCGACTAAGCTCTTCCGGCAGCTCTAACCTGTAAGCCACCTTGCCAACCCTGGCAATGATCCTAAACGGCCCAATATATCGGGGACCCAATTTTCCCCTCTTCCTGAAGCGGATCACGCCGTTCCAGGATGAGACCTTCAGGAGTACCATGTCACCGACCTGAAACTCTAGCTCGGATCGGCGCCGATCGGCGTAACTCTTCTGCCGACTCTGAGCGGTCTGCAGCCGCTGCTTAATCTATTGAATCTTCTTGGTAGTCTGCAAGACTACCTCCGTCCGACCCATCACCCTGTAACCAACCTCACCCCAACAAATTGGGGTGCGACATCTCCGCCCGTACAACAGCTCAAAAGGCGGGGCGCCAATGCTGGAATGATAGGTGTTGTTATGGGCGAACTCTGCAAGCGGTAGGTAGGAATCCCAGCTCCCACCAAAATCAATTACATATGCCCTCAACATATCCTTGAGGGTTTGAATGGTCCGCTCGCTCCGACCATCAGTCTGCAGATGGAATGATGTGCTGAAGTGCAACCACGTGCCCAGTTCCTCGTGGAACTTCTGCCAGAAATGGGAAATAAATCTAACATCCCGGTCGGAGACAATGGAGACCGGAACCCCATGGCGACCCACGATCTCGCGGACGTACACGTCGGCCAACTTCTCGGCCGATGAACTCTCCCGTATGGCCAAGAAATGGGCACTCTTGGTCAATCGATCCACGATGACCCAAATGGCATCAAACCCCTTCACTGTCCTCGGCAACTTTGTGATAAAGTCCATCGTGATTTGTTCCCAATTCCACATGGGAATCTCCAGGGGCTGTAGCTTGCCATGCAGCCTCTGATGCTCAGCCTTGATCATCCTACAGGTCAAGCACCTCTCGACGTACCAAGCAATCTCGCGCTTCATACACGGCCACCAGTAGCTCAAACTCAAATCCCGTTACCTCTTGGTGGGCCCCGGGTGAATAGAGAAGTGGGACTTATGAGCCTCTTTCATAACCGTCTGCCTAACCCCACCAGACATCGGAACCCAAACTCGGCCGCATCGGGTCAATAATCCCTGACTATCCTGCTCAAACCAGGTATTCTCGCCCTTGATCCTTTCCAGCTTCCAATTCTCCGGTCGCATGCCCTCAACCTGGGCATCTCTGATCAGACTCACAAGCGGAGAGTCCACTGCTATCCTCATACATACCGCTGGGGTGGAAGACCCAGCTGACTTGCGGCTCAAAGCATCTGCAACCACATTCGCTTTACCATGGTGGTAAAGGATCTCGCAATCGTAATCCTTGACTACATCCAGCCACCTGTGCTACCTCATGTTCAGGTTCGCCTGATCCATGATATGTCTCAAGCTCTTGTGGTCCATGTATATGGTGCAACGAACCCCATATAGGTAATGTCTCTATATCTTGAGGGCGAAAACCACCGCCCCCAACTCCAGATCATGAGTACCTCGTCTCATGCGGCTTGACTGCCGCGATGCATAACCTATCACCCGTCCCCTCTGCATGAGGACTGCCCCTAGTCCCGTGATGGACGCATCACAGAACACCACAAAATCCTCGACTCCTTCCGGAAGTGTCAAGACTGGGAGCTCGCACAATCGCTGTCGGAGGATCTCAAACGCCCTCTGTTGCTCAGGTCCCCACCGGAAAACCACCCCCTTCCTCGTCAAACGAGTGAGGGGTACCGCAATCTTGGAGAAATCCTGAATGAATCTCCGGTATTATCCCGCTAATCCCAAAAAAGCTCCTAACGTCCGAGGGAGATTTCGGAACCTCCCACTACATAACCGCCTCGATTTTGGCTGGATCGACCAAAATCCCCTCCTGGTTAACGAGGTATCCGAGGAATTGGACCTCTCGTAACCAAAACTCACACTTCGAGAACTTAGCATACAGTCGTTCCCCTCTCAAAACTCCCAGTAACTCCCGTAGATGTTCCTCGTGCTGCTCTCGAGTCTTGGAATACACCAAGATATCGTCTATGAACACAATAATCGAACGATCGAGCATCGGCCTGCAGACCCGATTCATCAGGTCCATAAACACTGTTGGCGCGTTGGTGAGCCCAAACGGCATCACCACGAACTCGTAATGTCCGTAACGCGTCCGAAACACGGTCTTCTCCACATCCTCCTCCCTCACTCTAACCTGGTGATATCCAGACCTCAAGTCTATCTTGGAAAACCATGACGCACCCAATAATTGATCGAAAAGATCATCTATCCTCGGGAGTCGATAACGGTTCTTCACCGTTAACTTGTTCAACTCCCGGTAGTCAATGCACATCCGGTGCGAACCATCTTTCTTCCTGACGAAGAGTACCGGTGCTCCCCATGGAGAACTGCTCGGACGAATGAACTGCTTTCCCAGCAGCTCCTGCAGCTGTGATGACAATTCCTGCATCTCTGGTGGTTCCAATCGGTACGGCGCCTTGGCGATAGGGGCTGCACTTGGCACTAAGTCGATCCAGAACTCGACCTGCCTCTCCGGAGGCACTCCAGGTAACTCCTCCAGGAACACATCAGCAAACTCCCTGACCACCAGAACCTCTGTAATTGGAGTCTGATCCCTGACCCGCGTATCCACCACATACGCTAAATAACCCGCACATTTGTGTTGAATGAACTGTCGAGCCCTGGCGGCTGAACAAAACTCTAATCCCACTCTGGTGCCCTCACCATATACAATCAACTCTCCCCCACTTGGGGTTCGAACCACTACTCGCTGACCCTCGCAATCAATCATGGCACCGAAATGGTTGAGCCAGTCCATTCCTACAATCACGCATACATCCCTCATGGGAATTGGAATCAAGTCTATCGGAAAAGGCACCCCCAAAGATCTGCATCTCACATCCACGGTAGATCGAAGTAGCAGAATCCCCGTGTTCGTTGGCAATAGAGACTCGCAACAGACACTCTAGCTCGCCTACTGGCACTCTGAACTTCCTACTAAAAGTCTGAGATACAAAAGATCGACTCGCCCCCGAGTTGAACAAAACCAAAGCAGGCAAGGAGTTCACTAGAAATGTACCTAATCACAGGTACAACAGATAATCATACAACAGATATAGTAAATGAGACCATATCAACAATAACATATCGATACACACATAGTCCACATAACCATATCAACAATAACATATCATAACAATCTAAAACAGCATGTAATGGTCCACATCTTTACAAGCTGGACTACCCCTGGGCCCTCAGTACGAGTCTGGAATGCCTACCGGGCCCTCAGCTCGTATCCGGAATGCCATCGAGCCCTCAGTACGATTCTGGAATGCCTACCGGGCCCTCAGCTCATATCTGGAATACTCTAGGGTTTGTTGGCTACCACATGGAGCAGTACAACCTCAACCCAACCCACATAATGTATAACATAACTACTGAACATGCAATAATCATATAACATCACAGGTAGTCCTATAGGTCTACCTAACTGGCATAACCACTAGCCTGCAACACCAACTCATATTTAACATCTAACACTGATAGGATAACATATCCAATGGGTCGGCCTTGGTGCCTTAGACCCCTTAGTATAGTGAGGATAACTCACCTTGCAACTGTCGTCTGAACTAGAAAGCTCAACTCCCGAATCACCAACACGAACTTTACCACCTATAGTTACCATAAAACCCCTTTTTCATAAATCTCCAAATTACCAGAATACCCTCAGAAGTCAACTGGTCAACTCTAGGTTAAAGTCAAAGTCCATAGTCAAAGTCAACAGTACATGTTGACTCGACTCGTCAAGTGTAGCTTACCGACTCGTCGAGTCCTCCCTGAACTCGAGATGTCGTGAAATCCTTGATTAGCTCGTCGAGTTCCCCTTTAACTCGTCAAGATCATACGTGTCCAGGGATTGGGAGAAACCCTGGCCGACTCACCGAGTCTTCGAACGACTCGCCGAGTTCAAGGCAATCTTCAACGGACTCGTCGAGTTGTTCATCCAACTCGTCGAGTACATGGCCATCTTCATGTGGCTCGCCGAGTCGACCTTGCGACTCGCCGAGTCCCTTCAGTCCGTCATCCATACAGACGCTTTTTAAGCCATGCAGCGGCTCCATATTGCAGATCCCAGCTTCTAGGGCATGTTTATCACGTAAAGTTGCAAACTTTACGTGCATGCAAGGCCCTAGGGGAAATGACAAATCTAAGTTTCTAATGGAGCTTTATACCTTAGGAGAGTCTCATCCTTGCAAGAGCTGGAAACTTTATGGACTTAGGACTCAAAGGGGGTTCAGATCTGAAGTTTGAGCTTCAGATCTAGCTCCCATAACAAAATCCCTTAATGAATAACCAAAGAAAGCCCTAGCCTCCACATATGAATGATTCTAGAAGAAAAGAGGTTAAGGTAACAGCTTATTACCTCCCAAAACGTGCCCAAGCTGGAGTGGATTCTGGATCCACACGAAATCCTTGATGCTAGCCTCTTGATCTACAAGTTTCCTTCACAAAATTCACTTCTCAAAGCTCCAAACACTCTCCAAGCTCACACTCACGGAAATTAGGGTTTCTGGCTCTCAAGGGGTGATAGAGGACAGTGGGAGGCGCTAATGGTCCAATTTATAGGGTGCAAAAACCCTGAAATTTAGGGTTTTCCACTGCCAGCTCCTACTCGTCGAGTCCCCCATGCCGAATCGACGAGTCACTCATTAAATGATATGTCCTGGCCCGCTGCTACTCGACGAGTCACAGCGTCAACTCGTCGAGTAGACCTTAAAAATATGAAATCTAAAAAGAATAATAATGATATCTGACTGTTGGGATGTTACAAAAAACATAATACTTATATGCTCGATCAAAAAAGGCGTAACAAAGAGCAAAAAAACTTGCCTTAAACAAAAAAATATGTGTCATAACATGTCTTAACGCGCCATGGCATGTCATATCACGCTTTGCCAAGTGTCACGCCTAACAACACCATGAAGATTTTCATAACGGCGGAGCACACCTTACTTCATGGCACGCCTTGGCGCGCACCATGACGCGCCTTTTAGAACATCGTAAACAAACATACCCTTTAATATTAGAATTTTTCTAAGTAATTATGTCATGGCTCTACCTCTCTATATGGAGGAAAGTTTTCATTTGGTGTGATTTGGTTAGGCCTGATTTATTATCTTTATCATACATGTTTGTTTGGATCGATAGTTTTTAACGTGGGGCTACGAAATGTGATGCTATGGAAGCTATTCTCATTGTTGGGATTTGGCTAATTTGGAAATATAGGAATGGTCTAATTTTTGAAGAGGTAGCTCCGAAAAGAGATAAGATTTTTGATAATTTAGTTGATTGTTCATTTAATTGGTTTATCTTCAGAAATTCAAAAGTTTCTGCTAGATGGGTTTCACCGTTTTCAAACCCTTTTCTAGTTATTTCTAAGTAATCTCCTAGCTTCTTCTGCTAGTTTTTTTGTTTTAATCTAATCTTCAGCTGTTCTAAAAAATTATAATTAAAAAAAAAAAAAAAAAAAAAAAAAAAAAAAAAAGAAGTTGTTTCAATTTCACATCAACCAAACACATAACAATATATATATATATATATATATATATATATATATATATATATATATATATATATATATATATATATATATATATATATATATATATATATATATATATATATATATATATATATATATATATATTTTAAATCCATCAAATTTCAAAACCTTTTTAATAATTCTAATTCATTCCAAAATATTTTACAAACCAAACTTCTTTTAGTGGTAAAATTGGTCCTTTAGTTTAGCTCTTTTTTCAACTTTGTATCTCTAAAAAGTTGTGTTTACAATTTTAGCATTTTTTCAAGGTTTTTGTAATACTCTTTGTCCTTGTTCAAACTAAAATTACTATATTACCCTTTATCCGATTTCTCAAAAATATCTATTGTTTAATAATGTTTACATCCTTATAATATTACATCATGCGTGTTCATGTTTTTCGTTTCCCTAAATCACAACTAAACCCGCATCGATTTACTTCGAACATAAACCAAAATCATTACAAACCATAAAAAAAAGGACCAAAATTGCAATCCGGCTTTTTAGGGAACAAAACCATAAATAAATGCTAAACCAAGGGACCAAAAATGTAACTTACTTAATCTTTAATTACATATTCCAATAAAAAAAAAAACTTATAAATCTCATATATATATACTTTTACAACTGAATTGCCTACACCATTTTCATCAAACACTTAAAAGGGCAGGAATTCCATTCCAATCTTTTTCACCCGATAACACCTTTCAAACATGAATTCCATTCCAGTCAAGGGCTGGAATTGGAATTGGAATTCAATGTTTGTGGAAGTTTTGATGGGGAGATTGTTTGCCAGATTGCTTTAAGAAATGCATGCAAACAGCTGCTGATAATAAACCAATTCCACTAAAGGCTATGATAGTGGAATTCTCAATGCTATTATTGTAACCCCTCTGTAATATAATTTATATCAATAAAATAATTTTATAAAAAAATAAATACTAAGTTTTATTTAAATAATAATAGTAATAAATAACATACCTGAATGAGACAAAAAAGAATTGCAGCATTTGCTGGAGCTAAAGAGAGAGTAATCATTCCTCCACGCAACTCATTTGGCACATAACTGTATGTTTTTTTAAACACTGATTTTAGGTATTTTTTTGGTTCGATGGAGTCAGTGAAGGAGTGGAATGGAATGAGTGATTCCACTGGAATGAAAAAGAACTCTGTGTTTGTTGTGTTGATCACAAGTAGGCTAGAACATGTCTTTAGAAATTGCAGTGTAAGTTGTTTTTGTTTATGTAAATTTTTGGTTTTAGATAAATTTACAATTCTATTTTCTGAAAAGAATTTAAAATTATATTTGTTATTATAATCTTATTTGAGTTTTAGAGAGCTTTTATTATCTTTACTATTATTTTTTTTCTATCACAAAAATAACCATCCATTTTGGAAAATGGATTTTGGAAAATTCATTACAAATATTTAATTATAAAAAAAATCTTTTTTTGTCAAACAATGATGTTATTATGCAAAATCTTGATGTAATTTCACACACACACACACACACAAAAAGAAAAAATTAGTTCCTCAAAATTAATTTTACGAAAAGCGTGGTTATTTTGAAATATTTAATCAAATACTCCTCTCCCATTTTTGTGATTAGCCCATAAAGAAATTATCGATTGTGATTAAATAATGTATAAACTTATAAACTATAAAGCAGCTTTAATAATTCAATAAAAAAAAAATCATTTCATGATCATGAAATGTAATCACTCATTCCATTACTGTGTCCATTCCATTCCGTTGTTATTCCATTCCATCCAACTAAACAAATATATAAAAAATAATAACTTACAACGTTCTCAAACGTGCCAAAGAAGGTAAAATGAGGCCAATAGATGCATGAAACAAGCAAAAGAGTCCTACAAGAATTCCAATTTCCTACACAAGTTTTTCATCAGTTATTTCCTTATTATATATATAGCATTCTACTTTCATTTCATTAATAAAAAGGATTTAAAAAAATAAATAAATAAATACCTGATAATCATAAGCTACAATAGAAAGAATAACTCCTGATGTGATGAAAGTGTATACAAGACAATCTTCAGTTCTTATGGATAATGGTCCATTTATGAACCATGGAAACATTGTGCTTCCCAACATTTTAGCTCCTAGTAAACAAGGGTATATCAGTCCAAGATTAACTTCTCTCCCATCACCCTATAAAAAACATTGTAGATTTTTCAAAGTCTAATGTCTTGATAAGAAAGAGATGAAAGTGGAATGATGTAAGAGAAAGAAATGAAAGGAAGATGCTATAATAAAGAAACAAATGTAAGTATGTTGTTGCTTTTCAATTTGAAAAAGTGTTCTTCAGAATCATCATAATATGTATAAGAAAAATGAAATAAAAGAAAGTAAAGTTCATGATCAATGTTAAAAGATAATAGATGTAGGATCATAGTTCATAGTATCTTACCACTATAGTTGGAGCCCATAATATCCAAAATGCAGCAACAGAAAAGTGAACACAAGATTGTGCCCAACCCAATAACCATATTCTTTTATCTGCAAAAAAACATATGACACTGAAATCAATATCCCTAAAACCTAAAACCCTAAAAGGATGCATCTTTACATAGAAAAGAGAGAGAGAATGAAGTGTTCACCATAGAAGATATGTGTTTTGAATGATATACGATACTCCTTAAATGTTGCAGGTGGGGATTCCCTCCATTCTTGTGCAATGAAAATGATACTAATGAGTGATAGTAAAGCAGTAAAAGTGGAAGGTGAAAGCATGTTCTTCTCAAAATCATTGCTGATAAACCAATTTGCAAAGACTTGGCTTCCAATTAAAGATGCAGACTCAAGAAATGTCATAAGCCAAAACATTTCATTCAATGAATCTAGCCTGTGCCCTAGCTGCAATGAAAAAGAAACAAGATATGAAAAATTGTTCTGAAGAAACTAAAAAAATAAATATTGAGATTGGAAAAGGCATACAGACCTTGTCATGCTCAACCACCATCCATGTCTCGAAACTGAATAAAAAAATTGAAGTGGCTAAAGAGAGGCAAACACTTGCTAACCAAATGCTTGGATGTGAGAAAATCGTCTTCAAGATAGCAACAAAAAGGTGGAGGATGCAAAACAACAAGCTAATTTTCTTTCTACCTCTGAAAACATGCATTATATCACATGTCACTAGTTTTTCAACGCAGAAACTTGTTGCATTGCATTCAGTATCTTTGAAGGTAGAAAAGAGTAAGAGGAAAAAGGGCATGAAAGGAAACATACATTAAGTCGGATAGCATGCCCAAGAAAGTCCCAACAAAGAGTGCAGATGCAGAACCGATGATGAGAGATGACACCATTTGCTCCTTGTTAAATCCAAAGTATGCCATTTCATACTCCCCAAACACTGACCACATGCCTTCCATTACTAAAGAATCAAACATAAAGAGTCATTACCCAATCCAGCATTTGAAACTGTAAGAAATGCATTTAGTTATGTGTACAACCAGCTTGAAGCAGCTTCAAGTAAAAATGCTCAGAAAATAGACTTAGAACTGTTGGAAATCTTAAAATAATAAGTATAAGGTGTAGCACAACCAGCTTCAATTAACTGAATGTTCTAATAACAAACATTGATTACTGAATTTTCAGCATTATTCGATTATTTACACAATGACCTAGGGAAAATTTTTAAAAAATGAACTTAAATGAAGTTGAATGTTAAATGTACAATCAATAATAACATATATCATGCGTAGATAATCAATCCATTGTTAATCTCATCATATTCTAGCTATGTTTCATCTATAAGTGCATTTTGCTTTCAGTTTACTTACTTTATTCACGCAAAGTGAAGAACTGATAATGGCAATGAACGGAAGCTGCTGACCTGAGGCGGAGCAAAACACGAGAAGAAATTTTCTCTGAAACCGAAGCAAAGAAGACGGAAGTGATTGATCGAAGACAGTGGAACTCCTGCTCGAATTCTGAGGTAAACAAACGATTGAGAGTAAGCATGATACGAATATGAATATGGACAGTGGCTGATTGTTTTCCCACACTTCACTCTCTATCACAACTCCCATTGAACCACGAAAAATGCAAGTCGAGCGTCGACTTAGGATCCAAACAAAGCAAATCAACTGCTATGGCGTCGCCGGTGATCGGATTTCATCAGACGCACTCCGATCTCTTAGATCCGATGGATTATGTGCCGGATTTTGGGCCTATAAAAAATATACTCCGAAATCCGAATGTGTATCCGTTTCAAGCCCTAACCCCTTTTCATATACCGCTTTATATATCACTCTTAAAATATTCAAAATTTCAACCCGTTTTTTTACTTTAGCAAAGTATTCAATTAACAAAAAAGTCGATAACATGATTTTTATAACTTCACAATTTTTTAACAAGAAATCTGTAGAAATTTAGAAGTATACAACTTTACATCACAAGCAAACCTATAAATATAAGTTAAAATTTTATAAAATCCAATGCGATATCACTAAGTTCTCATTAGGGCATACGATTGCAAATATTTACCATTAAATGTGATTAAAGTTGTAATTTACAAGACTAATTGAACAGAAAAACTACTTGTTAATCGAAAAACTATCTAATTGCTGAAAAAATAACGAATAGCTAATAAGCTATAGGTTTGATAAAATGAACTCGTAAAATAGTTGGAATATATAAAATAATATAAAAAGACATTCAAAAGATTAAGTTTTTTAATACTATGTAAATAATAAAGTGTAAAATTGGGAGTATTAAAAAAAGGCAAAATACAGAAAAATATAACCATTTATCTATCAACATTCAGAAAAAACTTTTATATTTTATTTATATGTGGAAAACCCTTACATTTTCAATTATCTTTCAGATTTAGGGAAAATGATACATACGCTTTATAAAGTTTTTAAGATTTACCTTTTTAGTCACTTAACTTTTGAAATCACTTTTTAAGGGAACAAGGTTGATTTTGTTCTAGATCTCGGTGTGATTTTCTTCTTCTGATCTTGGATAAAATGTAATAATGACTGGCAGAAAATGTTGGTGGTGAAGAAAGGAAAATACAGATGGTGATTGGTTTCTAGGTAACTATGAGAGAGAGAGAGAGAGAGAGAGAGAGAGAGAGAGAAATGGACCCTAATTTTTGTCACTATATCCCCTAAACCGATTAAAACAAGTAAATAGGACTAAATGACACGTTCTCCACAACTTGGTTTCCTCATAAAAACACGAAAAAAAACTAAATGACTAAAAGGGTAAACCCTAAAAACTTAATAGAGCATATGTGTCATTTTCCTTTAGATTTACTCAAATATCTGTTTTTTAAGAAAATTACCGCTCATTTTGTGGCATGGCATTTGTCATGTTCGTTTTTAAGTTGACAGAGAAAAAAATAAACAATGTCACTTATTTTTTATGGAGTAAATGGTTGTTGAGTAATGATCTATTTCTCATGTTTACCTTATACAAGAGACAACTCTACTTATTTATGTTTCTATATTAACCTAAAATCAAAAAATATAAATATCATGTCCTAAACCAATTGAAAATTTCTTTAAAAAACCATATACTTGGGTTAATGTGAACAGTAACCGAAAACGTAAGAGTTTTTCTAGATATAAACAAAATGTAAGAGTTTTTCTGAATGCGGATAGATAAAAGGTTGTGTTTTTTTTTGTATTTTGCCCAAAAAACAGTTTAATAAACATATTATGTTCATTACAACCTACACAAAAGCTCAAACATAATGTTATTCATCCAAAAAACCAAAAGCTAGTCAACATTTTTTGTCCCAAAAGCATTATATTAGATGTAAATCAGATAAAGCAAATGGAGCTTTTTCTATTCAGCATGAACACCAACAACAATAATACTTACAATAACACTAAATTAAACGCAAACATAACAAGTTCATTATTTACAAATAAACATTTATTATTATCACTCGACTATTGATGAAATAAGGTAACTCATCTTCTTCCAATTAGAGAGAGAGAGAGAGAGAGAGAGAGAGAGAGAGAGAGAGAGAGAGAGATTGCCAAGGAGCCGAGATCCACCCATAAAACAACTCCATGTCATTGCACAATATCATCTTCCTAAACAATTATGAATAATAATAATAATAATAAATTAATTTTCAATGACATAATAATTTTTTTTGATAAATTAGTAACGAATTTTAGATTTTCTTACACAAACATGAGTTCCCATCCAATCGGGAATGTGTTGAGAAAGAAGAGCAATGTATTGTTCCATTGCATCCTCTCTCCCTAAATTCTTTAAACGTTTCCATGCGTTCCTAAAATGATTTATTAAATCTTGATATGTTAACAATTATAGAAAATAAAAATAATTAATAAAAGAAAATAAAAATAATTTGCTAAATTGTTGATTATAATTCATACCAGTTGGCACGAGCAGAGACTTTGAGAGCCATGGGTTGCGATTCAAAGCAAGGTCCTTCAATGGCGACTCGATGAAGCCCATAAAACTGCATCTTCACTTCATTATCAATCAAATTTAACCTATCAGTTTTGGATCCCAAAAACGCAACAGCAGCACCGAATCTTCTTTCCAATTCTGTTGTCTCAATTCCCTGCCAATCATCGTCGAAAACCCCTTCTCTCTCCTCAAGCTTCACTTCGCCAACATCAATGGCGGATGATTCATGGTGTTCTTCAATAGTTTTGATGCAATCTTCTTGTGTTGATGATGAGATGTCGCTAGCGAAAACAGACTTCACAGAATAAACAGCGTCGTCTTTGGATTTGGTTCTCTGAGGAGTTTCGTCGAACACATAGCGCACATCAGCGGGACTAGATGATTCTTGCTGTTCTTCAATGGACTTCACAGTGTCTTCTTCTTTTGATGATCGCGTATCAGGATCCACCACATTACCCTCACCACTTTTATAAACAGAAAGTTGTTTAGATTTGGCTCTCTGAGGACTTTCGTCGAACATGTAATTCTCGTCAACGGAGGAAGATGATTCCTGTTGTGCTTCAATGGATTTCACACAAGCTTCTTGTATTGATGATCCCATATCACTAGCCAAAACAGGATCCACCACATTACCCTCATCGCTTTTCACCGAATAAGCAGCATCTTCTTTAGATTCGGTTCTCTGAGGACTTTCGTCGAACACATAACTCTCACCGACGCCACCGACACTTTTTGGATCATCGATCACATACTCAGTTAAGAATTCAGCTTCAGCATATCCGAAAAGAACATCTTCGCTAACTCTCACTGCATCTTCAAAGTACCCAGATTTCTCCTCTTTCTCAGAATCACAAACAACCCATTCTCTCTCGATCTTTTCTTCAACACTTTTCGATAAGGTTGAAGTCCCATCATCACAACTTGATGACATTGAAAACAGCTTTGCGATTAACAAGGAAACTATGAGAGAGAAAGAGATTGTAAACACTAATTCTTGAAAAAGCTCCATGACTGTAGCAAACAACGACAAAGATGGTTCAAAGCGCCACTAGGGTTTGGAAAATGGCAGATTAATGCGCCCAAAATTTTGATGATTGAAAGAGATTAAGGGATAAAAAGGAATTTTGTCGAAGGGAGAAAAGTATATACGATATTCCAGTACAATTTCAATGATGGCTTCTATTCTGCGGAAGGTTGAACTCGAACAATTTGGGCTGGAGCCCGCCATCGTTGAGAAGCTTACGTGTCCAATGATGTTTTCCTCATTATAACCGGCAAAACTTTTGACTTTAGTTGCACTTATCGTTAATATATAATTTAGGCCTGAAATTTTTGGATACGATTCGAGACACGATACGAAATAAACGAGTTTAGGTTAAGTTTTTCAAACTCGTCAACCCGTCAATCCGTTTATTAAACAGGTCATATATGGATTTCTCAAAAAATATACAGGTTGATCCGCCAACTCGTTTATAATTTTAATAAAAAAAAGTATATATTTTTTAAATGTATTAAGTATTATACATTATACAATTTATACTTTATACTAGGATAGGATATCCGATACCATTAATCATTTGACTCGTGGGTAACCATTTGCTTATTTGCATTGTGACAGACTGACAGGTTTGGCATTTGCCCTAATAATGTCAGTATCTCACAAACAAAATCGAAAAAACCCTTTCCCGGTCTTCCTTATGTAATGAACGACAGCATGAACTTACGAAGAACGGTGACATGAATGATTGAATTATTATCGAACGGCGGCGAAACATATAATTGAATTTATCTATGTTTGTATTAATGTTTTAGTTTGAACATCTTTCCATGAATGTTTTTTAATTTTCATTTGGATGTTTAAGACTTAAGTTTCTAAAATTCGAATATGTTTGCATCAAGACTTTATGCATGTTTAATTATCAATTTTATTTAAGGAATCTGATCCACGTACACACAAACCTAAATCTGGCTCACGAACCCGCCAAGGGGTCATATATGGGTTTATGTTCAAAACTCGTGACATGTATAGTTAAATGGGTCGTGTTCGGGTTGGTGTATTTTGACCCGCCAACCCGAACACGACACGATTGTCAGACCTAGCTAGTCTCTAACGAAAAATTTTAACTCGTAATGTCCCTATTGTTTGGATTTGTTTTGATTTAGGTCCCTAACAGATGTAAAAAGACTAATATACCCTTATTAATTTTGTTTTAATTTTCTATACTGTTAATTTATTAAAAAATATTAACATAATATGTGGGTCCCTCTCATTCCCCCTTCGTCTTTCCTCTTTAGTCTTCATCCTCTTTACAGCTAACCTACATCGATTATGTCCACCCTATATCTTTTCTCTCTCTCTCTCTCTCCCTCTCTCTTCCCTCTCTCTCTCTCTCTCTCTATCTCCCTCTCTCTCTCTCCGGTGAACACACCACCATCAAGATTCTCTAATCTCATTTATCTCTTTCTCAACTCCGGTAAACACCCTAACCCATGCAGTATCAAAATGTCAGTTGCGGAGATCTAAGTCGATATAGGGAAGTCGTAATATTGTCGTTTTCTCCGATCTGTAATCGAGTGGTGCTAGTGGTGGTTTGTCTTTGCCATAAGTGTCACATTTAGGGTAGTGGCGATCGTATACGATTTGAGAGCTAGAGGTAGCCACAAATGAATTGTCAGATGATGGCTTTAGAGTGCAAATCGGTGCTCGGTGGTGGTTTTAGAGAGGTTTCCGATGGAGAAGAAAGGTAGTGGTGGGTGTCGATGATCCATGGTGGCTTTAGTTGTAGATTAACACTTGATGTTGGCTATCGAGAGGCTTCTATGGTGGATTTGGAGAAGTTCTGGTGGTAGTGTGACTTTTGGGAGGTTTCCGACGGCGGTGGGTTTGGTGGTCTGGTTAAGGTTGTTGAGTGTAGAGAATAAGGAATAATCTATCTGATAAAATGTAGAGGGTGGGACTCATATGTTTTTTTTTCAAATTCTTTTAAATCACATAATAATAAATATTGATATAAATGCCATGTTATGTTTAGTAGGGACTTACTCTGAAATAAAAGCAAATAATAAGGACTTTTCGAATTAAAAAATTATGTTAGGTATCAATCATGCAGATTACTCTAATCCACAAGGACCATTCATATAATTTATCCTATAATTCTCTTAAGTGTTGAAGTTTTGAAATTTGCCACAAATAAACCAATTTATGTATTGTCCTAACTTTATGTTGATCGATTTTATTGAGTCAATGGGGTGCTTTGATGTGTTGTAAAAGCAGTTATTACAATTAAGATAATTATACTTGGTAAAATAAGTTGCTTAGATCAAAATTGCTACATAAAGTGACTAGTTTTTATGTACAAATTATAATTCTATAACCTCGTTTGCTCTGCTTTCTTTATAACGCTTGACGATAAGTGCATCGCTGGTGACAAGCTCATCGGTAAGATCTTTATCGCTCTGTTCACCCTAGTCTGAATTTTCTGAGTCGCTGATGGTCTTCCTTGTTTCCTTTCAAGACATTAGGGTAACAAATTTTTCCTTGCTCGAGTCTTTCATGATTTCCTTACGAAGAGCTTGGTCTCTTCATAATTTTGTAGATTACCGAACAACGAATTCAGATCCATAGAATCGATCTTCTCACTATTCTTAAGAACATCAACGTGATGGTCCCAACTTTTCCCAAGAGAATCAAGAAACTTCAGAACCAACTGTGGCGAGTTCTTAACGATTCCCATCTTGCGCATATCATTAACCAAACAATTAAACCTATTGAAGGTTTGGGTAAGAGACTCACCTTGTTAAGCAAAGAAATGCTCGTATCTTTGATTAAGATTGTTGATGGTCGTAGCCAGGACTTCCACGGTGCCTTCATAAGCTATAGTCAGCATGTACATCATCTCTTGTGTTGATTCATAATTTTGTATGAGATGATACACGTGGTATGGAAAAGAGTTTCCAATAACAGCCTTGGCTTTCACATCAAGACTGAGCAGTCTTTTGTTATCATCACCATAACTTGTTGTTGGCTTTTGCTTCAAGGGGCCAACGAGATCGTTGTTTACCATGGGTTGGTACATAGGGACATGGGGACCTTTTCAACAATATTTTCATCTCATAGTCAATGGTTTCAAGAACCACCATGGCCTTAGTTTTCCACTTGGCGAAGTTGTGTTCATCGAAGGGAGGAATTGTGTTGAGACCAAAGGATTTGGAATTTCTTGAAATCGACATAATAACTTAATGTATCACAAACCTGCTCTGATACCAATTAAAGGTTTGTATTTGATCGGATACACTTCAAGTATGAATAAGAAACATAAAACTAATCTAAGCAAAATATCAACAAAAAGTAAATAACACAAAAGTTCTCCAAATTGTTCCTTTCACCAAGAAAAGAGGTTTTGTCTTCACCAAGAAGACGGGTTTGTCACAAAGACGATTGAAACAAAGCCACGGTCACTACCACTAAATTAGGGTTTGCCCTAATGTTATATATATATATATTAATCTATACATGTATATCCCTTGATTGAATGGATTGTGTCTAATCTATACTAAAGATCAGATTCTTATCACAAAGATTACGGATCTTATATCTATTCTATAATTATCTATAATAACTGCCTAATATACAAAAGATTACAATCGCATAACTATACTAAGTGTTGACGTTGTTGAGTTTGAGACGTTGGCGTTGTTGACTTGTAGACGCTGACGCTGATATATCAACATGTCATGTGTTTGACTCATCAGATCATAAGGTGTGACCTTATAGTTTATGGCAAATGGGGTTAAAAAAAATTGTATAACCAAACAACAAAAAGGATGGTGGGGTCGGAAGCTTTAATTCGGAAGGTATGGATTCAAAAGATGGATCCCCATTTGGATTTTGGATCCGAGTCACTAGAGTGTGGATTCAAAAATGAATCCGGAAGAAGGTAAATGGGCTCGGTAAAAAATTTGGAATGGTACGATCCTAAATATGGATCCAAAATGAAAAAATGGATAAAATTCTATAATGGAAATAGATTCGCAAAAGGAAAGAGTATGGGCCTCGAAACTAATGAAAAAAATGGTGACCGAACCTTTTTTTGGATTGGTTTAAATGGGTCTGAGGTGGAAATTAAGTTGGAAAGCTTGGTCAAGGCGACAAAGCATGTGCAATAAATGCACAAAAGACAAAAGTGGAGTGTAGAGGGTACATGGCAGCGGCTGACTGAGAGATAAAAGAGAGATGTCGGCTAATCTCTATACTAATAAAAGAGTAGTCATTTTGTCATTTGTCACTATGTTAGATATCTTAATTAATATGATGCCACTTGGCAATCTATTAGTTCTCCATTTTAAATTTATTAGGCCTTCTAATTAATGTGATGATATTTGTCAATGTATTTATTCTCCATTTTAAATTTTAAATTTTATATCATGGTTTTCATTAATTCACAAATAAAAAATGTCTAATATATATTAAAAATTAATTATATATATTTATTTGAAGCAACGATTATAATTTCACAAAACTAATATAAATATATCTTAATTAATAATTTATTTAAAATAATTAATTATTAATTTTGAGGTTTCACTATAAAATTTCAATTAATTTTATAACCGTGGTTTCCACGGGTTATAAACTAGTTTCTTATAAATGGACAATAGTTGTCCCTCACTTTCAACAGCTGTTAAATGCGATGCATTGCAGGCTAGCTGTCTAGTCTCATTTGCGTTATATAGTACGCATGCATAACTAACCCGTAACCCAAATGTACTTTATATCTCGGAAAATTATATCCATACCCACTAACCTCCATTTCATCTTGGAAAATCCATGCATATAAGCAGTATATCACAGCTCAACCAACTTGTACATTCCGAAATAAATACCCAAGAACTCTAAAAATCATATATTCCGTACTCATACCCTATGTTCAATCTTTAACCCCATAACACTATTTTTGTCTTTTTCAAAACACTTTTTGCATGGGATAAAATCTAACACAGCCTTTTTAACAGAAACTTCATCTTCTTCGGAATAAAATATTTTTCTTCATAACTTAGATTTAACAGCAACAAAAAGCATGAACAGTAGCAACAAAATATTTATTTTTCAAACAACATCACCAACAAAAACAGTAAGATAACTCATAGAAGATTATTAAGTTGCGAAGGTTGAGAGAATCTTCAAGATTGATGAAAATCTTCAAGATAATAATCCAATCGGGATCGTTCCCTTGAACTAATCATGAGATCTTCAAGGTCTCGCTCTGATACCAATTGTAGGTTCCTATTTTATCGATTGGATTGGTGTAGAAAGATAATATCAAGAAGATAATCGTATGAACAATAAAGAACATAAATTTGTTACTAAACTGATAATGGATATATAGAGAGATAACAAATCTTACATGAACAACTCACATGGCTAGGGAGAATCCCCCAACCAACATTCTCTATAATCTATGTCTACATAGGTGCACTCATATATCAAATGACCACTCAACTCCACTTTATATACTAGTGGATGGAATACGTTTTCCATACAAGGGAATATTCTAACCTAATAAATCACTCATCATTGTAGAGCATTTTCATGCTCCAACAAAAACGACAATTTCAACTTCAAACCATGACTCAAAGTACAACGATTTTAAGGGAAAAACAAAGTATGAAGTTAAAAGAGAAAACATAATTTGGGCTTGAGTTTCCTCCACCACTAAGCCACATATAAAGAAATTTAGGGGATGTCTTGATAACCTTATGAATGGTCAAAAACATAGTCTTTTATGCAGAAAAATTACACTATATAACCCATAAGGATTAGAGATAAAGAAGACAAAATTTTGGCACCAAATGGAGACAACTGATACCATTCTTTTATCCAATCCTTAAACACCATTAACAAACTATAAATGAGTATTTTTAAAAGAATTTCGACCATAAGAACAAACCAATAACACCTATTATGGCTGGAAATTGATCAGTCAACATCACAAGAATTGAGAGTAGAGAGAAACATGATCATTGATACCAATTGGAAGCCAATTGAACCATGGACATATGAGAAAGAAAGAATCACAGCATATCACGATTGAGGTTAAGTTTTACTGCTTTTATTTAATTTATTCCATTTTTACATCGTAAAGCTAAAATCATTCGCATCAATAATTATCCGAGTAATAGAAAGTTAATGTCGATGATCGAAGGAAATTTGGGTCATTACAACAAGCCTAATATAGAAAAAGCCCATTCTACAGGCCACTTGCATGGTCGTGCAGACTCTACTGGGGGCATTTCTAGGATTTTCCCTTTTGTGCTATATTGGGAAGGTTGGTGAGGCACTTTTGCAAACTTTTGGATGTCGATTTAGGAGCACTTTCTCTGAAGATTAGGGAGATTTTGAAGACTTGAAACCTTGAAGAACTTATCCTTTCATCGTTGATTCTGGCTTTGTGTTTGGTACATCTGACTTTTATTTTAGTTTCTTGAGTTTAGTCATGATAGGCTAAACTTTCTTGGTTGATTTTGGTGAAATCCATGGATGATTAGTTATTTGAAGACTATTATGAGCTTTTGGTGTTTTTTATGAAAGTGTTTTGCATTGGAAGTTCCCTCTTTATATATATGTATTTATTCATGAGTTTATATGTATATATAGTGATTAGTTGGCTAATTTCTTGATTAAGTAATGGATCTTCAAATTAGCAAGGAACAAATGGTTCTTTTGTTAGTTTTAACTTCACACAATCATAAAAACACTTTATCCAACATGGCAGTGAAAGCATATTGACTCCTCTTGGATTTGGTGAATTTTTAAAACTTAATGCTATTCAATTTTCACTAATTACATGCTTAATGGAAATTGTGACTTTAACTAAGGAAATATATTATGATATCGTCTAGCTATTTTACTAACTATGTAAAGTCTAGGTAATCTCAAGCTTCTTGGATTGTTATAGCTAAACTACATTAAACCAAAAGCCTTGAACCATAATGTCTAATGATAATTAACTAGGTGTCCATGTGATGAAAGCCATAGTCAACCATATTTCTCCCATTGATTTACATAAAACTTTTGTTCTTTTTGAACTATAGTTTCCAAGTCTTAGTATAATTTTAGTTTCTAAACAACCAAGAGATTAAAATCCCCATTTTTACTTTTATTTTTGTTTCACATGTATTTGTACAAAAAGATTTTCATAGAGTTATAAAATGAGCCAATCTCTGTGGATACGATCCCTTTTCCACTATACACTATTTTGGTGTGCAAGATTTAGGGTATTTGTTTTGTTGGGCTCAACAACCACCAAATTTTGGAACCGTTGTCTGTGATTGGTTTAGATATATACCACCCAATCCACCCATCATAAACCAAATTCCAATAGAGATAGGAGATGAAGCTCCTGAGAGAACCTTGAGACAAATGATGAAGACCAATGTCACACAAACTCCAACTGGTATCAATTACCCTATTTTGGAAGGAGGCTCATAATTAAAGTCAAGCCTAGTTCGCCATCTTCTCACGTTTCATGGAATAGTAAATGAAGACCCTCACAAGCATTTGAAGATGTTCCGTATCATTTGCACAAGTATGAAGCCACAAGGGTCAACCGATGACTAAATCAAGTTAACGGCATTCCCCTTTTCATTGGCCGATAGAGCAATAGGTTGATTATTTAATCTTCCACTATGGTCGATAAATTCTTCGACCGACATGGCAAGAGCTTTCCTTGACAACTTCTATCCCGGTTCTAGAGTCTTAAGTCTTAGAAATGAGATTTGTGCAATCCACTAAGGTCAAAATGAGATATTCCATGATTAGGAGGAAGAGTGATGTGCAACTCGATGCTCCAAAGAAGATCACCCTCTAGTCACTCCACTAGTCACTCAACCGCTATTTCGTTCCCGACTTGCAACTTCAAAGACAAAAGCGGAGGAAAAAGATATCTTAGACAACTTTTGAATTATAGAGGTAAACATTCCCTTGCTTGATGCAATCAAGCAAATTCCTAGATATGAAATTTTTGAAAAGAACTTTGCACTGACAAAAGAAAATTATGGGGGAATGAAAAGATTTCTATGAGTGAAAATGTATTCGCAGTTTTACAAAGAAAACTTCCACCTAAATGCAAAGACCTCATAAAGTTTACGATTCCTTGCAGGATATGGGATTTTACTTTTAGTAGTGTCATGCTAGATCTTGGTGCTTCTATTAATGTCATGCCCTATTTGGTATAAGAATCGCTAAATGTTGGTCCTTTAAATGAAATAGGTGTCATAGTTCAACTTGCAGATAAATAAATTGTTTTTCCTAGGGGAGTCTTAGAAGATATTTTGGTACAAGTAAATCAATTAGTATTTACAACAAATTTCTATGTGGTCGATTTAGAGGAGCAAGTTTCCTCCCAATCGGCTCTAATCTTGCTTGGATGGCCATTTTTTAAAACGTCTAGGGCAAAAATTGATGTACATGCAAGTAATTTAACAATGGAATTTGATGGTGAAACAATAAGCTTTAACATTTATGATGCTATATGATATCCTAGTGATGTATCATCTTTGAATTTTGTTGATGTTATTGAAACACTAACCCAAGATTTTTTTGAGTTGACAAATGGTGACATGTTAGAGATAAAAATGAGCAAAGGGTTTGATTTTGAGAAGCTCTCCGAGAAATTGAGCCTATATTCCTTGGATCCAAGCGTCGAAAGATTGGTCACCAACTTGGAAGTGAAGAAATCTACACGAATTGATGTCAAGAAAGTTGAGTTACCTAAAATCCACACAAAGTTGCCACCTTCTATTGTTCAACCACCGAAATGAGACTCTTTCGGTTATCATTTCTACTCAGTTGATCGAATTTGAAAAAAAGAAACTACTCAAAGTGTTGAAGTAGCACAAAGAAGAAATGGGTTGGACGATTATAGATATCAAAGGATTGAGTCCCTCCACTTGTATGCATAAAATCTTAATGGAGGACGAATGCAAGCCAGACCAAGATGCACAAAGAAGGTTGAATCCACGCATGATGGAAGTTATGAAAAAAGAAATCCTAAAGCTTCTCAATGCAGGAATGATCTATCCAATCTCAGGTAGCAAGTAGGTGAGGCAGTGCAAGTGGTTCCAATGAAGATGAGAATTACGGTGGTCGAGAACAACAAAGGTATAATGGTCCCCACCCATGTGCAAAACAGGTGCAGAGTATGTATTAACTACCAACAACTTAATTCAAGCTTGAGAAAAGACCATTTCCCATTACCTTACATTGATCAAATGTTAGAAAGGTTGGTCGAAAAATCTCATTATTGTTGTCTAGACGGGTATTCCAATTTTCACCAAATCCTGGTGGCACCAGAAGACTAAGAAAAGACAAAATTTACATGTCCATTTGCCAATTTTGCATACCGTAGAATGTCATTCGGATTGTGTAATCCCCAACTACTTTCCAGCGTTTCATGGTGTAACACCTAGTTCCCATGTACATTTCCTTAGGTTATTTAAGCTTAATTTGTGAAGATTTTAAGTTTACACGGGTCGTACATAACAACTTATGAAGGGCGTAAGTCATTATGTACATGCAAGCAGTTTACACCCTATGTAGGGCGTAACTTTGGTTACGCAGTTCGTAGGTGCGAAGAGTTCAAACCCTAATTATGGGGGTGTGATCCCTATTTAAAGGTTCTAATCTCTTGAGAGCCTACCCATGCTCAGCCTCCACCGTTTCCTTCTCTAACTACAAAACCTTAGCCTTGGTGTGATCCTTGAATCTTGAAGTTATATTTTGGTGTGTTTTTGGTGAAGAAGGAGAACTTGGAAGGTGTGTTTGGAGTCCATAGCTTGTAGATCCAGACTTAACACTTCTTCAACATCTTTCAGAAGGTATAAAGTCTAAAACTTGTTGATCCTTTTGTTAGATCTAGCTTATTGTGAGTTTGTATGATTTTTTGTCCCTTAATCTTGGATCTAGGGAGTTTCAGCAACTCCATACCTCATAAAGAGTGTCTCTCATCATTTCTGAGCTTTGTGAACCATAAAAATGGGATTTTGGTCACTTCCACTCAACCATGCTCGATCTATTGAGCTTTTGGGTCATGATTAAGACTTAGGGCTTGGTTTTGTACTCCTTATAGCCATGCATAGGCATAAAGTTTGTGACTTTATCATTAAAGACGTCCATAAGGTTCAGATCTGAGAGTTAGATGTTTGGTCTTAAGGCATTAAGGTCTTATAAGAAAGTTGGCAAATAGTAAGATTATGCAGGGAGTAATCTAAGCTACACAGTTTGTAGCTTGGTTTGACCCCATTTTTCTACCAGAAGATTCCACGCAATGCATAGAGGACGAGTACACTTGGCGTAACCCTAGAAGGCCAAATTTTGGTATTTTTGGATGTTAGGTCTTGAGGGTTGGGTCCTAGCCATGGAAGGGTAAAATGGTCTTTTACCCAAGTCAGTCAACCAGAACTAGGACTTGTGTTTGGGGTTGTTACCTAATTCTAATTAGGGTTTATGACGTGTTATTTAGTGCGGGGAGTTTCAATAGGCATCTCGGGTGTGTGATTTGTTTGCCTAACATTAGATTGAGCTGAGTCTTCTTATTGTACTCATGGGTCGAAGGCACCAATACCGAACCATTCGATTGTTCTAGTTGTCTTTGTGACTCTTGCATGTTTATGTTGGGTTGGGCCCATTTATGTGTTGGGTTGGGCCCATTTGTATGATGGGTTGGGCCCATTATTATACATGCTGGGCTGGACCCATTATCTTGTAGGTTAGGTTGGGCCAATGATTATGTTGGGTTGGGCGGGCCAATTTAGTTATGTGTTAGGATGGGCCTATTTATATGATATGTGGTATTTTGGGGAACTCGCTAAGTTTCATGCTTATAGTTTTGTGGTTTAACATTTTCAGGTACTTCTTGTTTGAAAGGGAAGGACGTGACATGATTGCATTGCATCCATTGGAGATTTCACACTTATGATTTGATGATACTCTGATGTTATTTTTGAAACACTGATTGATATTGATGATCCTTCATGATATATGTATTGAATAATTTAGCATGTTAAAATGGTAAAACTTCTATGATTTTTGGGACGTTACAAGTTGATATCAGAGCCTAAGTTTGAGGGATTCGAGCACACTCTCGGGTATGTCTGAACTCAAACTGAGGATTTGTAATTTTTTTTTTATGAAAATGGAAAATAAATTTTCTAAAAAGATTATATAAAGGAAATAGGGGTGTGATGCGTGCAATTAGCTGAGCTCGAGTAAGCGATTCCCAAAATACCCATACCAATGTATTATTACTAGTATGCTTTATATGTGAATTTCATGTTAGGGTAGGGCTAAGGATACCTTCAGGAATCACATGCTAGAAATGCCTGATTTTTGTGATACCTTATAGCCCAGGAGGATTAGATGATATGTATTACTCGGAATTTATATCGGCTTAGTTAATTGCTAAGTGTATGCTTTAAAAATTGTATACAATTAGGATCATATAGACCTACAATAATTGGTTTGGCCTTATTTCTTGTTTCTTGTCTGGTTGTGGGCTTAGGGTAGAATCATTATTTGACAGTTTATGTGGTCCCATTTGTGTACAATTTGCATGCCTAAGGCAACCAGGGGTGTTGGTTGAGGTTCTTAGTAGTGTAGAGGTTAGCAAGTTGAGAATTTATAGGAGAGCCTAGGAAGTGTCATAGTAGGATATGTATGTTGTTTAGCATATAGATTGTGTGTATGGATTTATTGGGGTGACTCATAGGATTTGGGATGGTTCTTGAGGAAAGTCCGGATAAGTGTAGAAGGTAGGGTTGGGCCCATACTACTAAAAGCACAAGATTTATACTCGAATCAAGGATGGCCTCGGGGATTATAAGGAGCCTGCAGAGTGGGAGTTCTCTTGAGTTTATTCTAATTGTTTGTATGTTTGTATTTTAGTGTGGTGACCACTCGTGGAGGAGCTTCTGGTTATGGTTTTGGCTCCGGTCCAAAACCCATTGATGAGTAGTTGCGTGAGTTTATCACATCGGAGATTACCCATGGTATTATTGAGGCCACCCCTGTGATTTTTAGTACCATCAAGGAGGGGACTATGGGGCTTTTAAATGAGCAAATTTGGGGCCTTCCGGGCCGAGATCACAGCAGGACAGTTCGAAGCACGGACTCCCTCTTTTCGGGAGTTCAAGGCATGTGGAGCTCCAGATTTCTTTGAGGATAAAGACCCCATTGCCAGCAGCCAGTTGATCGCTGACATGGAGAATGCCCAACGAACGAGCTTCTGCCCTGAGGGGGTGAAGGTAGGATTTGCATCTTGTCTTCTGAGGGCCTAAGCCCATTATTGGTGGGAGGAGGTTGGCAGTACATTGGGATCTTCAGTTGTGGTGGACATGATTTGGGAGGAGTTTGTGATGAGGTTCCAAGAGGAGTTTGCACCAACTATTGAGGTGCAACAGCTGGCGAGGGAGTTTCAGGACCTTTGACAGACCACATACATTGTGGCTGAGATCACCGCCAAGTTCTAGGAGAGAGCTCTGTTGGTGCCGCAATATGCAGCTGACGAGGAGATGGAGAAGCTGAGATACCATGACATGTTAAGGGATGATATCCCTGAGTTTGTGAGTTTATCAGGGTGGAAAACCATGAATGATATGATTACTAAAGCTTGGGAGAAGGAGATTGATTTGGAGCTTCTGGGGAAGCGAAGGTTAGTTCAGACACCATGATCAGAGGGCCAGGCTAAGAGGCCCAAGACCGATGACATGAGACCGAGGGGCCTACAGGGTCGGGGCCGTTGTGCCAATTGTGGGAAGAATCATGAGGGTGGGTGTCAAGAGAAAGGAGGAAGTTGTTTTTGATGCAGCCAGTCATACCATTTCAGTAGGGATTACCCCCATGGAGCACTAATATGCTTCCACTACAACTAGACGGGCCATAAAAGGCCAATTGTCCAAGGATGACGAGAGGGGAAGTGGTGGTGCTTGTGCCAGCCACTTTGAGGATTACTGATGACCGCAAGGGAAATGGCGGAGGCACCTATGGTGAAGAGCACGGTGTTCCAGATAACTATCGATGAGGCTCAAGCATCACCGGATGTGGTTACTGATACGTATCTTTACCAAATCTTTTACTGTTTTCCTTATTTTATGCTTATATCTTATTGATCATATATAGGGAACTTTCTTAGTCAATGTTATGACAACTCATGTACTATTTGATTCGGGTGCTACCCGATCTTTTGTATCTTTTGCGTTTAACAAGAAGTTTAATGATGATCTCGGGATTCTTTATCCATTGGAGATAGAGATTGTTGATGATCGTTGGTTCATCAATAATCATAAGGATGGACTGGTTGGATCCCAATGGGGCCATGATTGACTGTGAGCACCAGTTAGTGAGAGCTCGAACCCTAAGTGGAGGACTGATTATTGATGGTAAGGGTGCTCAACGCGGTCCAAATCTTTGTTCAACCGCGAGGGCTAGGAGATATCTCCAGCAGGGTTGTTCTGGATTTTTGGCCTATGTGGCAGATACTCAAGTTAGGGGCATGACGACCATGAGTGATGTGCCCATCGTTTAGAACTTTCCTGATGTATATCCTGAGGATTTTCCTGGAGTGCCTCCCGAAAAGCAGGTTGAGTTCCGACTTGATTTAATTCCCGATGCGGCTCTGATGGCCAAAGCACCATATCGATTAGCACCACCGGAGATGCAGGAGTTGTCTACACAAGTTCAAGAGTTACTAGACAAGGGGTTTATCTAACCGAGTAGTTCGTCATGGGGAGCACCAATCCTATTCGTGAAAAAGAAGAACGGTTCACACAAGATGTACATTGACTACCGGGAGTTGAATAAGCTAACGGTGAAGAACTATTACCCACTCCTGAGGATTGATGACTTATTTGAACAACTTCAGGGTGTATCGTGATTCTCCAAGATTGATTTGTGGTATGATTATCATCAGATGAGGGTCAGAGAGGAGGATGTGCAGAAGACGACCTTCAAAATTCATTATGGTCATTATGAGTTCGTGGTGATGTCATTCGGTCTCACCAATGCACATGAAACATTCATGAACCTCATGACGCGAGTATGCAGAATGATGTTAGGTCGGTCGGTGATTGTGTTTATCGATGATATTCTGGTCTACTCCAAGACCAAGGAGCAGCATGAGGAGCACTTATGAGAGGTTGTGGAGACCCTGAAGAGGGAGAGGCTGCATGCCAAATTCTCTAAATGCAATTTATGGGTTGTGAGAGGTGTAGTTCTTGGGGAAAATCATCAACCAGAAAGGTATATTCGTCGATCCGAACAAAATCAAGGTGGCGATGAGGTGGGAGGTTATGAGGACGCCATCTGAGATTCATAGTTTTCTTTGTCTGTCAGGTTATTATCAGAGGTTTATACAAGATTTCTCCAACATCGTTGTGCCATTAATCCATTTGAAGAATAAGAATGTCACTTTCTAATAGGGGCCTGATCAGCCGGTAAACTTTTAGACATTGAGACAAAGATTATGCGAGGCCCCGATTCCCACTCTTCCCGAGGGTATGGATGATTTTGTGTTTTTTGTGATGCGTCTATATCAGGATTAAGAGTTGTACTCATGCAAAGAGGTCACGTGATTTCTTACGCTTCGATTCCTACATTATGTACGGTGTTCAAGTTATCTATAACCATGAAAACTTATTGATGCCCCAAAGCTCCTAATAATTATGTATTTATTGTGTGTTCAAAGTTATTTGGTTTCAGGAACTGATTTGAAGTTAAACGAGAGATAGCATGGATGTTTGTTCATGTGATGTTTTTAGATAGTTTCAAATGGGTCTTAGTGACGATCTACTTAATGTGGCAATACACATTTGGTTAAAGATTTGCAATTCCATTGCACCATTTTAATGAAATTGATGAGACATGTCATGATTTATGTAACGCCCGTGTTTCTTGGCTAGGCATTAATGATGATGTAATATTCTAGGTTAACCTTTGTAAACCGTTTTGAAATAATAAAAATGTATTATTTTAGTATTATGTGTTTTATGCTTTTGTGTGACTTAAATGAATTAAGAATAAATATGAGCGTTAATATAAAATATTAGGTAAGCCCAATAGCTATACATAAAGAGGTAGTAGTCGTGACAAGGATTCCAGATATTTAAAGAATGCCGAAATCCGAGTTATAACGAAGAAGTTATGTCATGTCGAAGTTTTGCGACAGAACCGGTACGACATTGCGTGACATAAATAGTGAATTTACGATAGAGCAATTTTTAGCCTTAGTGATCTAAACAAAAGTCGTAGAATACGTTAAACCGAGAGTGCGCATGAAAAGAACGTCTAAATTTGACTTCGTATGAGGAACTTATGATTTTTCGAAGTTTCGACTTAGTAGTACGACGGTAAAAGGACAGACGAAAACGGACGTCGGATGAAGAAGTTATGAATTTATAACGGACTTTTCCTGTCCCAGCCTACTAAAAATAATATAATAAAAATATAGTAAAAAATTAGCCAACGGAGTCTAAACGAGAGTTGTAAACCATAATCTCACCTACGCGTGGATATAAAGAACGTCGAAAACGGAGCTTGTATGCGAAAGTTATGAATTTTTGAAGTTTGAGGCACACATACCGAAGCTTATCCGAAGGGAACACGCCACGTTCAGAAGGGGAACGCCCCACATTCATTTTGCTCAGCCTCAGATGAGCCATGTCGTAGCTGACACGACCTGTCACTGGGCAGAGGAGCCGAAATGCGTTGCGTTCGGTCTGGCCAGGCTCCTCCTATAAATAGAAAGCGAGACCTCCGAGTTTTGTTGCTAATTTTCATTTCCTTCACTCCTTATACTTTCTCCTATATTGCAAGAAATATCCCCGAAGTCCCGGTATCATACTGACACCCGAAGCAAATCCCGGAGCCCCGAAGATCCCAATAAAAAGAGTTTTGAGCCGAAACTCTGCCCGCGTGAAGCCCGATTTTTGAGAAAACATCACGGTTTCATCGAAGAATATTACTTTAAAGAACCGTAGTGCTGTCCGATCATCGTCTTATCAGGTGAGTGTATATTCATTTTCTTCTAACACATAGATACAAAGTATTCTCTATAAAATACGTGCTATGTTTTTTTATATATTATTTGTTTATTTGAGATAAGTGTTGAAAGAATGTTTTATACACATGTTAAGCTGTATATGCATTTTTTATCCACAAATATGTTAGGTGAAACATGGGTAGATAGTTGATGTGTGATTAAATAAAATGATGAGAGGCCTCGATGTTGTTGCTGATTCAGTCATTTAGCGGAGTTTAGATGACGACCACAGACTCTTCTAGACAGTCCAGTGGAACGCTAACAGGATCGCCACCTATAGGTGTTATTGAATTTGGGTGTTCAATTGTTGTACTCCATCCACCACATGGTTGCCTAATTTGACATAAATTGTTGGGAAACCCCAAAGCAGTGTTGTCGCCCCGATGAAAATCCTTAGGCTATGTCCCTTTTGATAGTTGTTTTAGGGACGTAAAGTGAGGATAACGGGAATGGGTAATTGGGTTATTGTTGGTTGATGAAATTAATATAATTATTTATTGTGGGTTGAATACCTTATATGCTCACCAGGCTCCCAAGCCTGACCCACTCATTTTTCTTTGTATTATAGGTAGTGGCACCAGAGCATAAGTTGGATGACTTATCAAGATATTTTGGATTATAGACCAATAGTTGTAAATAACTGTTATAAGGTCTATTTTGTATTGTTTATGCTTTTGGTCTGTATCGGAACATGACATCCCGAGATTTTGTTATATAATGAAAATACATTTCTTTAAGAAATGATTTGATAAATTTTTATCATATTTTGTTTTGGGAACAAATTCCGCAACTCTTTTAATCAAAGGATTACTCTGAATTATTTTAAAAGCATAAATTAAATCGGTCTTTTCTGGCCGTGGATTTGGGGATGTCACAATTTATGATCATACACTGTGCTTACAAAGTGTCTCAAACAATTGAATCACAAGCGTAGGGGGAGCATTTAAGTTTGACAAAGTACATGAGCTAAAAGTTGACATGCAGGTAGAAATGGTTTTTGAAGCTGAGACCTATGCTTCATCTGGTTTGGTCTCTTGTGATAATATCATTGTAGCTTTGATGTTTTGACGGTGGCATTTCATAAGCCAAGTATGTAATTTTTAACAAATCATGACCTTGGAACAAATGATGTCGTATATGCCTTAAGTCTCATGTCTTCTAGAAGTTAATGACCTAATGGGGCTTCACTTCAAAAGTCTTTAACCCAACAACCATGTTTATATCTGTTGAGACTAAATGAGTCATCCATCTCTTGTGTTGAATTTGATAGCAAGGTCTATTGTTCACCTAGAGATATTTACCTGGTCACAAATGAAAATTCTTATAAGGCAAGGGTTTTATTCCCTCTTTTTCTCATGTCCTTGACCTCCTAGACTGAGGTATGCCATGGTACCATTGAATGAATTGACGGCGAATCTTTGATTCTAGACTGCAACTAACTCTATGATGTAATGATTAAACCACTTCTTGCTGATGGGTTATCACTGTCAATGATTCACTCTAATTTCACCTCAGTGTGATTGAGACATCCTACTTCTTTCCCATATGTCTTATTTATAAGAACTTAATGATTCACTGTGTAAAACTACACACTGATAAGAGTTCAAAATTCTGTGCCAATGGGTAACTATGTACCATAGTTTATCACGCGTAGCAACCCATTCTTGCCTTATCATTCTTCTTAAAAGTTTTATGATTTAGTGTCAAATGCAAGACACTTGAAAACTTTGTACCGATGTGTATATCATGTATTGTGATGTATTACATGCACCTACCCACTCTTACCCTTTTTCTTCTAATAGAAGTAGTTAATGATTCAATGTATAAAACCATACTCTGATAAGACTATGCAAAATTGTGTAAATGATCTACTATTGTAACAACAAAATAGCATGATACACCTATCCTATCCTTTAACATTATTTGATGTTTATTTTTATTTCAGGTTGCTTAGTGTCTTCTTAAAAAACATAAAATAAAATAAAATAAAAATTAAAATAAAAGGCAATGATTATTGAGGCTGTCAAAAAGGGGGAGAGATGTCTAGTTCTGATATGTTGTTACTTGATTATTCTTTAAATAACAAACACTCTTGAAAGAAGAAGACTATAACTCTAAAGGGGAACAAATCTTAGATGTTGTTTTTCTAAGGGGGAGCTAAATCTAAGAAGGAGCAAAAATCAACATATTAGTTCAGTTGTATTTATCTATTAGTTCATTCTATCTTAGTTTAGTTTTGACATCATAAAATAGGGAGAGATTGTTGGGTCACATACTTGTATAGATTTGATGATGCAAAATATACATTATAGTTATAGTTTATGATATGCTGATGGAAGTTCATAGGTTGAAGACTGAAGAACATCCTCTAATGCCCTAAAGACTCTATCAACACTGAAGGCATGAAGACACCATCCGCTGAAGACTGATCAGTGAGTCCAAGCACTAATGGTTATACACTGATAACACACTGATCAGGTGATACACTGACGACACTCGTTGATGGTACTATATGTTGAAGCAGAAGCAAAAGCTAATCTTGCTGACACAGATACCCTGATCAACGAGACTCCCTAAAGCTGATGCTCTCATCAGCACCTGATGTGTTGGTGCTGATATCCGAATCTGGAGAAAATCTGATCTGATCCATTCCTTATATACCAGATTAGTTTATATGTATATTAGATATAATCCCTTGATTGAAGAGGATTCGCTAGAATAGATTAGTGTGTGTGTGTGTGTATATATATATATATATATATATATATATATATATATATATGATGGGTTTTAGCCATATGAACATTCCTATGTGCACATGCAACCCTAATGCTTGGATCTAGGTTTCTCTAATTAAACATGCATTCAATCCAAGACTTCTAATGGCTAATAGACTATAATAACAATATGAAATCAGAATTAGAAGTTTACCTTGAATTACTTGCTTGATCTTCTTGTTCTTGGAGCTTTAGAGTCACAATTGTCACTCCTCTAATGGCTTACAAACACCAACTAGCAAAGGAGATGATTTAGGAGAGAGGAGAGGGAATAAATCGGCCAGGGTTTCTTCTCTAAGCACAAGTGTCGATTTCCCTTGACCCTTGGGGTTTATTTATACTTGTAACACTCTTAGGGTTTCACCCTTAAACCCTAATTGGATAACTTAGGCCCTAAGCAATCCAATACCCTAATAGATAAGCCCTTGGACGAAATCTAAGCCTATCCAAAGCCCTAGAATTCGTCCCCCCTTTATCCTTAAGGGATTTATAGCCCAAAGTCAAACTATCATACAATTGACAGTTTATACCCCTTTATTTAATTAATCTCTTTAAGTCACCAAATTAATTCTTAATTAATTTATGACTAATATTAATCAAATAATAACATTATTATTCCTTATATTATTCTCATAATATATTAATAATATTCCTTCTCTCATGTAAATCATCATGTCAAGTTGCTATGGTGAAGGCAACCCAAAAGGACCATGCACAACCGAGTCAAATACTTGCCTAATATAGTTGTAGCCTTAGACACTATTCCAACAGTCTCCCACTTGGATAAGTCTAGTAACTATATACACAAGTATACTCCGATTTGCAATCGTAGCTCTCAAAGACGCTGTCAAACTCTGATCTAATCAATCTTGTCCTTCAGATAAGAGATCGTACAGTCCTCTGTTTAGATATCATGCTGACAATTCTATGGAACTAATTTGTCTAGCATTTGGTTTCTCGATCTCCAATTTATTCGACATAGAACTTAATCGAACACATCAATTTAGTTCTGACCGGGCCCAGCACATAAGTCAAATCAAATCATCGAGCGGCCGAGATATCGCTTTTACCTTCTTAGGATAAAAGTAACAGATAAACTTCGACTTATATGCATTTACTTATTCATTAATCAACTATACACAACAATGTGTTTTATAACATCAAGTTACTGATGCGGTTTCGCATAATCAATGTACAGCCAATTAACAAACAACAAACCATATATCTTGGTTTTAAGACCATATGATATTATCGTCTTGCGATCACCCTTTTATCACATTCCATAAGGTGATTCCAGCAAGCGCGGGTTTGTTCCAATGCTCAAAACTAGTTCATAAGCACTCATGAACGTTGCAGCAACCTTTTGCTATGTCTAATACCATTTAGACAGTCTACACACCAATTCATGACAATCTTCATTCATACCTACTTCCAACATATGAACGATTGTGGACAATTTGAATGATTCGATTATTCTTAATAAACTCAATCATTCTGGAAGTCAAAACATGCAAAAACGAAACAAGAGTTAAACAATTAACACAAGACAGTAACATTACTCATAAATAATACTCCCTTATTTAATCATCAAATGTTAATTACATTTATCTATTACACGTTTCTAATACTATCTAATCTATACTAATATCATCCTTCAGCCCAATACTCTTAGCATGCTGCAAGTGCTTAACCCTACTTAGTCCCTTCGTAAGCGGATATGCTGGGTTATCTTCTGATGATATCCTCTTCACTACGAGTTGTCCTTCTTCTACACGATGTCTAATAAAGTGACATTTTCTGTCGACATGTCGAGATCTACCATGATCCCTCGGTTCCTTCATTATCACAGAAAATCTCCATGGGCTCCTTTATGGCAGGTACAACTCCAAGATCACCGATGAAGTTCTTTAACCATATTGCCTCCTTCGACGCTTCGCTCGCTGCAATGTACTCTGATTCGCACGTTGAATCAGCTACGGTTCCCTGCTTGGAACTTTTCCAAGTCACTGCTCCTCCATTCAGGGTAAAGACCCAGGCCGACTGCGAATGGTAGTTGTCCCTGTCGGTCTAAAAGCTGGCGTCACTATACCCTCGCACCTTCAAGTCATCACTCCCTCCGAGGACTAAGAACCATTCCTTTGTCCTCCGAAGGTACTTAAGGATATTCTTAACCACAATCCAATGGGCTCTGCCAGGGTTCCCTTGATATCTACTAACCATGCTCAAAGCAAAGGCTACATCAGGGCGAGTACAAGTCATAACATACATGATTGAGCCAACTGCGGAAACGTATGGTACTCGGCTCATTTCTGCTATTTCAGCTTCGGTAGTCGAACTTTGAGTCTTACTCAATTTGGCATTACTTTGTATCGGTAATTCTCCCTTCTTCGAGTTTTTCATACTAAAACGTTTTAGTACCTTATCCAAGTAAGTATTCTGACTAAGTCCTATTAGTCTCTTACTTTGTTCTCTCACTATCCTTATTCCCAAAATGTAGGAAGCCTCTCCGAGGTCCTTCATAGCGAAGCACTTCCCGAGCCACGAATTAACCTCCTGCAGAGTCGGGACGTCGTTTCCTATGAGTAGTATGTCATCGACATACAGAACGAGGAAGCTTACTATACTCCTACTGGCTTTGACATATACACACGATTCATCTTCGCTTCGTACAAAACCAAACTCTTTGACTTTCTCATCAAAGCAAAGATTCCATTTGCGAGACGCTTGCTTAAGTCCATAAATGGACTTTTCAAGCTTACACACTCTATTCGGATGCTTCGGATCGACAAAACCCTCTGGCTGAGCCATGTAAACATCCTCAGCCAACTTCCCGTTAAGGAAGGAGGTTTTGACATCCATTTTTCAAATCTCATAATCATGAAATGCGGCAATAGCTAGCATCACTCTAATAGACTTTATCTTCGCAACTGGTGAGAAGGTCTCATCATAGTCAACTCCGGGAGTTTGATTAAAGCCCTTCACAACCAATCGCGCCTTATATGTGTGTACTTTTCCACGCATGTCGGTCTTCTTCTTGAAGATCCATTTGCACCCAACGGTCTTACGTCCGGGCAGATTATCAACCAAATTCCAAACTTGGTTGTCATACATGGACTGGATCTCGTTGTCCATTGCCTCTTTCCATTTCGTAGACTCCGGGCCTGCCATGGCTTCCTTATAGCTATTAGGTTCATCAAGGTTTATTAGTGTACCATCAGCAATATACGTATCCCCTTCTGTAGTAATATGAAAACCATAAAACTGGGGTTGAACTCTAACTCTTTCGGAACGTCTAAGAGGTAATGATTCGTCAGTTGGTTCAACTGGAGTTTCCTCCTCGGGTTGAGTGCCACCGGTAGAGGTTCCTTCATCTATCGACTCTTGAGTCTCTTCAAGCTCGATTTGCCTCCCACTGTCTCCTTGGCTTATGAGTTCTCGCTCTCAGATAACTCCTCTCCTCACAACAAAGACAACATTGTCCTTCGGTCTATAGAAGAGATATCCAAAGGATTTCTACGGGTAGCCGATGAAAATACATCGCTCACTACGAGGTTCAAGTTTTTCATGAGTATCTCGTCTTACGAAAGCCTCGCAACCCCAAACCTTGATATGTGCTAACGAGGGAGCTTTCCCTGTCCACATCTCGTGAGGTGTTTTGGCAACCTTCTTAGTAGGGACTCGGTTAAGGATATGGACGGCAGTCTTTAAGGCATACCCCCAAAAAGAGATAGGTAGTGAAGCACGACTCATCATAGAGCGAACCATGTCTAACAAGGTTCGATTACACCTTTCTGCCACACCATTCAACTGCGGTGTCCTAGGTGGCGTCAATTGTGAAACTATTCCACACTCCTTGAGATAGTCATGGAATTCAAGACTTAGGTACTCTCCTCCTCGATCGGATCGAAGCATCTTGATTTTCCTGCCCAATTGATTCTCCACTTCATTCTAGAACTCCTTGAACTTTTCAAAAGTTTCTGAATTTTGCTTGATTAAGTAGATATACCCATATCTACTATAGTCATCGGTAAAAGTCACATAGAAGCGGTTCCCATCCTTCGTGGTTGATCTAAACGGTCCACATACATCGGTATGTATTAGGTCCAATAGACCCTCACCCCTTTCACATGTACTTGTGAAGGGTGACTTAGTCATCTTTCCAAGCAAACAAGACTCGCATGTGTCATCTTCCCTTTGGTCGAATGACTCCAACACTCCATCCTTTTGGAGTTGGGCTATGCACTTCTTGTTGACATGTCCAAGACGACAATGCCACAAGGATGCTCTATCCATACCATTGGAAGAATCCATGCATAAAACATCATTTCCTAAGTTATCTACAATCATAACAGTTTCATAAATTCCATTACACGGTATTGCTTCAAAATATAAGACACCATTTAGATAAGAAAGAATAGAACCATTCTCATTATTAAAAGAAAATCTAAAACCTTGTCTAAACAAACCATGAAAAGAAATGATGTTTCTAGCCATTTCTGGTGAATAGCAACAATTGTTCAAATCTAAAGATAAACCATTCCTAAGCACTAAAGAATACACTCCAATCTTGGTCACAGGCGACGATCTTCTGTTCCCCATGATTAGATTTATTCTTCCATGCTCCACATCCCTATTTCTTCTTAGTCCCTGCAAATCAGAACAAATGTGGTAACCACAACCGGTATCAAGGAACCAAGAAATAGAATGAGATGAGTCATTAGATTTAATTGTATATATACCCGCAAAATATGGCTTGATCTTTCCTTCCCTGATGGCTTGCAGGTAGTCTGGGCAGGTTCTCTTCCAATGCCCTATTTTATGGCAATGATGGCACTCTGCCTCCTTAGGGTTAGGACAGGGTTTAGCAGAATCAACTTTGGTCCCACTAGAAGATGAAACATCTCGGGACTTTCCCTTGCGGTGGCTCTTAGATGGAACCTTCCTCTTCTTGCCTCTTCCTTGCCCTATGACCAAAACAGGAGCAGCGGGTGGAATGGGAGCGGGTGCAACAAACTTGTCCTTGAGGTTGCTTTCAGCAACCCTAAGGAGACCTTGGAGCTTACTTAGGGTGACCTCTTCTTTGTTCATGTGGTAGGTCATCCTAAATTGATTGTAACACGGAGGCAAAGAGTGAAGCATCATGTCGATCGCCAAGTCTTCCCCAAAGTCAACATTCAACTTGCGAAGACGGTCGACATACCTTTGCATCTTTTTCAGGTGCACGGTAAGAGATTCTCCATGACCCATTTTGGCGGAAATCATGTTAGTGAAAATCTCGTAACGCTCTTGCCTCGCGTTTTGGTGGTATCTCTCCAACAAGTCTTGGTGCATTTTGTACGGATACATGTCCTTATAGGACTTTTGGAATTCGGCATTCATGGTGGCTATCATGATGCAATGTACCTTCGTTGCATCACGTTCATGAGTCTCAAAAGCAGTCATTTCAGCCAGAGTAGCGATTTCTGGGTTGATTTTCTCGAGCTTCTCATCTGGGACATACTCCTTGTCCTCATAGCGAGCAATTGTGCGAATGTATCTTATCCATTCGCTAAAGTTCGTCCCATCGAAAGTCACCTTTTGACAAAGGCTCATCAATGTGAATGAACTAGCAGCAGCGTTGTTTGCGTTCGATATCTACAAATAGAAAGGACAAAGATAGATTAGAATATGAATCCCTAATTATCACCCAATAAGAAAAATTAGGGCTAGGATCCAACAACAATATTTACATATTAGAAAAGGGACGCCGTAATCTAACATGCAAACAATTTTGAAGGTAAGTGAATGACGATTCACTAATTCTCCACCGCAAAAACATAACTTTAAGTTCTAAATGTATTGAGAATTCCTAGGTTTGGATGAGATTCATTGAAACTTTTCAATGGCATGTTTAAATCTCGATATGCCCCTCTCGTTTGTGATTGGGATACTGAGGATCACAAAGTGGGTGTGAATTACCATGCAAATTTACATGGTGCCTTCATTGTAACGACCAACTATTCGATGTGCCGGTAAACCACACACGTTCCATCGAACTATGATAAACAATGAATCACCCTTTGCCACCTTTTCTTAGAACCAATTAGTGTGCCGGTAAACCACACACGCTCCACTAACTTCTTAGCAAGGGTGCAAAGTGTAATTTCATGGGATTGCATCAATTCACTTTTCCTAAAGTAACTAAGATTGGGAAATTTATGAAAAACATGTAGTTACTTTGTATTTTAAATTATACTTTTAATGAAGAGATGAGGTTGCCCTATCCTACCCGTTCGGCTAACGACCCTCCACCGATTAAGCAAGCGGTGGGTGTGAGTGTACACCCATTAAGCGCCATTTTATAGGCAACAACCTTATACCCACCTTATAGACTGACTTCGTGAATGAGGCATACTAACGGTAAGAATAGCATTTTAATTATACATACATACATACATATATATATATATATATATATATATATATATATATATATATATATATATTAATCTTGTAATATTATATTAGTATAGAGTTGAATTTTAAACTTGTAAAAATTCTAGGGTTTGAAATTTAAATTGTCTAAATTAAACTTTTAATCACAAAACGTAATTTTCAAAACTTGAGGGCAAGTTTTAAACTTTTCAAATCATAGAGGATCAAATAACAAATAATCCAAATTAACAATTAATCACATAATTATCCATATTTGATTTATTTAATGATTTCTTGCAAAACAATTTACCAATTAAATTAAAATAATTAATCAATTATCATATAAGGAAATAAATATTTAATTAATAGATAAATATCTTTAATTAGGTCAAGAATATACTCATATATATCATAAAATCGGATTTACATTGATCTAATATGATTAAGGCAAGTATCTCAAAGATAAACAGCAAGAAATCCCGAAGTTTCTTCTTTCTGACGCTTGGACTCGCCGAGTCAAGCCTACTCGCCTAGTCCACTATGGGACTCGCCGAGTCCATCAGACAGAAACATAAAAATCGAATTTTGAAGACATCAAACAAGCAATCAATGCATCAATTCAATAGAAACCAATCTAGGCTCTGATACCACTGATGGGTTTTAGCCATATGAACATTCCTATGTGCACATGCAACCCTAATGCTTGGATCTAGGTTTCTCTAATTAAACATGCATTCAATCCAAGACTTCTAATGGCTAATAGACTATAATAACAATATGAAATCAGAATTAGAAGTTTACCTTGAATTACTTGCTTGATCTTCTTGTTCTTGGAGCTTTAGAGTCACAATTATCACTCATCTAATGGCTTACAAACACCAACTAGCAAAGGAGATGATTTAGGAGAGAGGAGAGGGAACAAATCGGCCAGGGTTTCTTCTCTAAGCACAAGTGCCGATTTCCCTTGACCCTTGGGGTTTATTTATACTTGTAAGACTCTTAGGGTTTCACCCTTAAACCCTAATTGGATAACTTAGGCCCTAAGCAATCCAATACCCTAATAGATAAGCCCTTGGACGAAATCTAAGCCTATCCAAAGCCCTAGAATTCGTCCCCCCTTTATCCTTAAGGGATTTATAGCCCAAAGTCAAACTATGTTTATGAGTATATTCAAAAATAAAAATATTCTTGAACCATAAATAATAAAAATATTCTTGAACCTATTTCTTTATCATGAATTTAAAATTTCTTGTAGAATAACAAATTCTTGAACAATCAATTGAAGAATAAAAACAACAAATACATTATTTCTTATAGAATACGGGTAACAATTGTTAATAATTACATCAAAATCTAACAACGACTAATACATTCTAAAAGAATAATGAGGTCCGTTTCAATTTTGTGGTCCGTTCTTCAAGCATCAACTTCTGTGATTCCAACAGAATTGGAATTCGTCATTCCATTCCAACAGAATTGGAATTCTTGATTCCATTCCAATAGATATTAGCCAAAAAACTGCTCATTCTGATATGTATATTAACCAAAAACTGCTTTTCATTTCCTTCCCTTCCCTGTTAAACACCCAATCCAAACATCCATTGTTTTCTATCAAATGCAACAAACCCAAACACCCCAATGATTTCTATCTAACATTCAAACAAACCCCTGGATTCTGAAGTGTATATTTTATGTAATACATTCCTGCCCAATTTTGGAATATATATCAAAGATTTTCAGATGTAGGAAAATACACAAAATTAAATAAATAAATAAAACATCATTTATCAAGTAATTATGAAGAAAAACTCACGGGGGATTTTACAGATAACCTTCTTCACTTTCTTGTAGCAGCCGGAGCATTTGAGATCGACATTCAACACCATTTTTGTCACCTGTTTCGTTATATCAAACAGATTTAATCGACATTAGTTCTTGAGTATATTAGCTCATTTTAATTCTTAAAATGCTTAATTAACAGGAAGATTTTGTCATGAGAAACTAGATTGAAAAGATAAAACGACAATGGCTTCGGAATTCAGATGAAACTTAATTGATAATCTGAGAGGGAATTGAAATATCAAATGAGTACCTTCTCAGGCGCCATGGCAGCGAAGGAAGAATCGATATGTGAGAGAGATGAAGAGACACAAAAGTGGTTCTTACCATTAAGATATGGAGGTGGGATTCGGTGCTGGCAGTGGCCCGTTTGATTCCTCTTCATCCTCGTCGCAGAACTCATCGAGATTCGGTCCGGGATCGCCGGCGATGCATCGTCCGGTGGGGATGTTGAAGAGAGCGAGGAGTGATGGTCCCATTAGGTCAACGATTATCCATGAGTCGGATTGAGCTTGGATCCAGCAAAGGTCTTGGCGAAGGTGCTGATTTTTGGCGAAGGTCGATGAGGCAGATACGACGTTGGTGGTCGCAGGCGGCAATGAGAAGGTGAGGAAGACCAAATTTTTTATTTAGGTTTTAAGGTGAGGAAGACCAGCGATTATCTCATGATTATAGGGATTATTTTTGGAAGTTACTAAACAAATTACTAAATTACCCTTATTTATTTATTTAATTTTTTTAATTAATTTGGATTGGCCCACATTTATGCATACAATAACACAATAATTACTTTAAACATTTGAACCTACCTCTCTCTCTCTCTCTATATATATATATATATATATATATATATATATATATATACATATATTCATGTATTAGGATAAAACTCTAGTTGTGTCTTTGTGACGGCTTCGTGCCATTTTCTTTGTGCACCTCGTTCTCTTGGTGAGAACACTCTTTCTAAGTGAAAGATATCTTTGTGATACTTCTGTGTTCTTCATTTTTTTCTTGTTTGTATCCAATCTACAAATCTACAAAGGGTTTGGGACCAACAACTCTGATGTTCTTTTTGAAACACTGATTGGCATTGACAATCCTTGATAACACCTATTTTATACATATATTTCTGGCGTTTTCTTATTATTTTATACTATGTTTTTATATTATTTGAAACTGAAAGGTACTTATAATGCTCGAGATTATATTTTACAGATATCATGTTGCTAGAGTGAAAAGGAAGCAAATGGAGCTGCAAAACACGCAAAATGGATGTTGTTGGATAGTTTGACCCCTCATCAGTGTTTGGGCCATATCTCATGACTCGTAACTCTTATTAACAAGATTTAAAATGTTCTGAAAACTAGATAAAATTTCTCACAACTTTCATGTTTTTAGAAAATGTTGATTCCCAGTTCCCATGTCGTGGAAAAGCATTTCCACAGAGTAGCTAATCGAAAAACTTTGTGTACGGGAAGATTCTATCTCCCATGGCGTGGCAATCCTTTCTCCATGTAGTGGCAACATTGAAACCCATAATAGAAATGAAAATTAGACCTAATGACATATCTTGAACCCTAATTCATTACCTACAAAAATAAACCCCCAAACTGCGATTTTGAGAGTTTAGAAGGCGGCTGAAGGGCAGTTAAGCTGATATGGAGCGAAGATTTGAAGGATTAGAGAGCAAATTCATGTTAGGAATCATCCAGTTTGCTTTTCTAATCACGATTAGTTTTCTTAACATTTTACCTTTTTGGATTTAGGTGTTAAAACATTTTGCTTTGTGTTCAAAATTAGACGAATAATGAGATTTTGGCTTAAATTGCGTATTTGGTTTATTTATTCTTATTTAATTTATCATGTAAAGTTTGATTGAAGATCCATATGTGTTAAAGATTGTTGCTTGATTACCTATTGCTAAGTTCATATGATTAGAAGAACAATCTTGTTATATATTCTTGAATCATAGTTTTTTTATTACCAAAAAATGATTGTGATTCGTTGGATCAAAACCTAGGGTTAGGTTGATAAAGTTACGAACTTTAATGTATGTGCATGTTTTAGATGATCAATCTTGGGATGGTTTAATTCTTATAACGTTTAGGATTAATACAAATTGAATCCTGCATGATACGAATTGAGCATTGAATTTAGGTATAACTAATTGGATGACTATGGAATTAAAAGTCCTTATAGTCATTAGTATTTGTGTATGGACCAAATACATAAATCAATTTAGCAATTGGTAAATAATGAATAAATAACCATTCCACTAAAGTAATTCTCAATTATTTTGAGATGTAATCTAATTTGAACCAAAGTACCTGAAGTGATTCATTTCCAAACAGATTATCTAGTTTGTTTAGTCTTAGATTTGTTTGAACTTTTATAGAAAACCCCCCCTTTTATTGGTTTATTTTGTTTAGTATAACTTATAATCAATATGCTAATGTTAATTCACTACCGTTCCACTTGAGTTCGACATCCTTTCTTATCAAAACTACACTATAATCGATCAGGTTCATTGCCTGTAAGGTGTGGTGTAGATGCGATAGACTAGAAATTATAAATCAAAGACTAGTGTATTATAATACACATCAAGTTTTTGTCTCTGTTTCTAGGGAATGGTTTTCAATTAATATCGTTTATTTGATTATTCGTTATTTGTTTTTGCATTTTCAGTTTTATTTTTCTTATCTTTGATAACATGTCACTTGTCGAGAAGATTTTTGTTGTTATGTGTAGGAATTCGTTATCATACGTATTGCCTGGTTTATCTTTTTGCATGGGTTTCGTGAATGGAAGATATTAGGGAATTCTTGACTTGTTTAGTCTACTACTTTGGTGATTTGTCTAACTCAATCTACAAGGTGTAGTATAGTGAGATGTGTCACTGTGGTTAAGTGGAAGACCGAAATCTTTCTAGTGTTGACTAGTTAGGTCAATTTTTGTTCGATTTATTAGTTAATGGTGCAATGTAAGCAAAGGAAATAGCTAGACGGGTCCCGAAAGTTTTTGTTTTCACAAATCACTTCTTGCATGCAAAGGATTTAATCAACAATTGTTGCATGATTCTGACGACGACGAGTAATCGTGATATCCTTTTTAGTTGTTTTGGTTTTTCTAGTTTTCTAGTTTAATTATTTTAGCGTACTTTTATTCTTTATTATTTATTTTGTTTAATTTTGTTTTCCATGTTGATGCTCTTGATGTTTTAGATCTGTGTAGAATTTTAGCCCTTCAGATGCTTTCATTAAGTTTAACGATTAGGACGAGAGGGTTTGAAACGATAATCTGAGAGATGTGATAAAAACTCAAGTGAAGGAATCATGCTTAAAAATGCAATATTTTTTAGAGCCCAGTAGCCACGACGTGGCCATCATACTGCCACGATGCAGGGAAGTGAAAAATCGTGATCCAGTTCTGCAAAGTCAAGGACTACAGCATGGGCATCATGCTGCCATGGTATATCAATGCTCAATGACGATTTTCGCATACTTGTCCCATCACTATCTGGAGTACGTTCTCTTGGATCATTATTTGGTCATTCATGGAGCAGTTCAGAAGTCCTGTTTTCCAGCCATTACATGAGATGCCTCGACCACACTACATTCGATTTCGATCTCACCACTACTAGCCAGGGTAGTATGTTCCCTTTTCTCCCTTTAGTTTTTATGTGATTTAATTTTTTATGCATGCAATGGGGACATTAAATAAATTAAGTGTGGGGTAGGGGGTCAAATATAGGAATGTAAGCATATTTATTTAAAATAAAAAAAATGACTAGGATTAAAAAAATTAGAGTATAGAGACTTGAAATAATAGTCCAATTTTGAAATCTAATTAACAAATTTTTATATTGTTGTGTTGGGACTTAGGTTTCAAGTGTTGTGTGGGACGATCTGATGTCAGCTTCGATGTTTAATTGAGCCAATATTTGTTATAATATATTTGTGGCTTCCCCGTTCTATTGAAATGATGGGACAAAAACATAACCTTGTTTAGTTTGAGGAACATAATACATTTAGCATCATGTACCTGAAATGTATCTAGGAAAGCTTATGTAGTCATTGCACTTTAGACTAATGCCTTTAACCAATAAGGGTTGAAGTTAAGCTCCCTTGCTTAAGAATATATTTTTCTTTTTAGGTTTTTAGTTTAGAGTAAGTGATAAAACAAAAGAAAAAAATAGAAATGTTGAGAGAATAAAAGCCTACAAAGTTTGAAGACTTGAAGATTAAAGATATTGAAGAATAAAGCGAAATTGCAAAAAGTTAAATGAGTATTTTATTTTATTGTAATTTTTCTTTTCTAGGTTATTTTCTATATGTATGCTTGGGGTTTTAATCAAAATTTACATTGTGGTTAAGAAATTTTTTTTAGGATATATTCGGAGGGATGCATAAAATGAATGTTGTTCAATATAATTGGGAAGTGTTTACGAGGATTGTGAGTATTTAGGATTGGAGAAGTATTTATGAATCATTAAACACAAAAACATGCATTGCGGTCGTGATGTAATGGATGAGCTAAAAATGGATTGTCTTGTGCGATGGTGGTAGCTAAGGTTTTTATGTGATAGTATGATGATTAAAAAAATCAAATTTTGCTTGAGGGCAAGCAAAAGACTAGTGTGTGGTAGTTTGATAACGCCTATTTTATACATATATTTCCATCGTTTTCTTATTATTTTATACTATGTTTTTTGGAACTAAAAGGTATTTATAATTCTTTGAATTATATTTTATAGATATTACATGTTACTAGAGCGAAAAGGAAGCAAACGGAGTCGAAAAAGACGCAAAAAGGATATTGTTGGACTGCTTGACCCTCGTTAGTGTTTTGGCCATATCGCATGACTTGTAACTCCGATTGGAAATATTCAAAATGTTTTGAAAACTAAACACAATTTCAGATAACTTCCCTGTTTTGAGAAAATGCCGATTTCCGGTTTCCACATTGTGGCAAATCGGAAAACTTCGTGCATGAGAAGACTCTATCCCCCACGGATTGGAATTCCTTTCTCTATGCCGTGGAGACGCTGAGACCCATAAATAGAGTATAAATTATCCATAATGACATATCTTGAACCCTAATTCATTCCCTACGAAAATAAACCCTCAAACTACAATTTTTAGAGTCTAGAATGCGGCCAGAGGGCCGTTAAGCTGATATGGAGCAAGATCTGAAGGATTCGAGAGCAGATTCATGTCGGGAATATTTTTGTTTGCTTTTCTGATCAAGATTAGTGTTCCAACTATTTTTACTTTCTAAATTTAGGTGTTAAAACCTTTTGCTTTGTGTTCAAGATTAGAAGAATCATTAGATTTTGGATTAAATTGCATATTTGGTGTAACAGCCCAAAAATCCAAGGTAAATATTTCATTTTTATTATAATAAAAACACTATTGTAACTTTGTTCTAAACATTGAAAAGCATTTTAGTTAACACAATTATCAGAGTCCAATCCCAAAGATCACATATTGCGGAAAGCGCGGGTATATATGTTGCGATCGCCTCGAGCTCTTTGATTTGAAAACTAGAGTACCTGACACATAAACTGAAAACCAAAAGCACAAAGCTTAGTGAGTTCCCCAAGTACCACATACCATACATACAGTAAACATATAGTGGGCCCCGCCCGGTCATCGAGCTGATCTCGAAAAGCATATAAACACATACACATGTAATATACACAACATACAAATAGTTGTCGGGCTTCGCCTGGCATTGGACCTTAGTCCAAAAGCATATAAACACAGGTAAGGAAACTCACCTCGAATGCAGAAGCTACCTAAAAGAATTCCCTAGTTGTTGTCCTAAAAACACCTTCGAACTATCAGATCAAGATTAACACCAAATAAACAATTGGATTCCATTCCAAGGCCTACTAACCATACTTGGGGTAAAATGACCATTTTACCCCTGACCCAAACAAGAACCAGAACTGAGTCCCAAACTCAATAACCAAGAAGGCCCAAAACCAGAAGATCCACAAAGTCCCACTAATGGCCCAATTTTCCAAATTGGGCACAATCCCTTATGGGCTTTATCCTAAGCCCATACTGATGGGTTTTAGCTATAAGAACATCATATGTGCTCATACAAACCCTAATGCTTGGATCTAGGTTTCTCTATTGTACATGCAATTTATCCAAGACTATAAACCCTAGATCTAGCATATGATAATCAATATAACATATAATTAGGGTTTAGATCATACCTTGATTGTTATGTAGCAATAACAATCTCAAATCCTCCTTGTATTGACATTAGAAAGCTTAGAGTCACAAATGTCACTCCTCTAATGGTTCACAAACACCAAGAGCAAGAGGATGAAGAGGAGAAGAGAAGGAGGCTACCCAAAACGTGTGGAAACCCTAGAGAACCAGTTCACCACGTTTTTGGAGCATAAGGGTTCTATATATAGTGATGCTATTAGGGTTATCTAACAAGGAAACCCTAATTTGGATGCTTAAGCCCTAAGCAACCCATGGACTCCTTTCCTTAAAGGCCTTGGACGATTTCTAATGGGTTTCCCCATAGAATTCGTCCACTCCTTAATATAAGGCAATCCATAGCCCAAATTGCAATTATCTTATAATTACAATTCCAGTCCCTTAAGTTTAATTAATCTCTTTTAGCCACAAACTTAATTCTTATTAATTCTTGACTAATATTAATTAAACAATATGATTTCTCCTTTAATATATTATTCTTATAATATATTAATAAATCATATTTAATCCTTTCTCTCCATAATTCATCCTATCAAGTTGCTTTGGTGAAGGCAACCCAAAAGGACCATGCACCATTGGGTCAAGTACATACCAAAATAGTTATGGACTTAGACACTAATCCAACAGTCTCCCACTTGGATAAGTCTAATAAATATTCTGCGTATGACTTCAGATCCTGATCTGCAATTGTAGCTTTCCAAAGCCGTCGTCAACTCTGATCCTATCAGATACGTGTGTCCTTTAGATAAGGGATCATATACTCCTCCACTCTAGATATCGTATGACATGATTTCTAATCATTCTCTCTGTACTATTTCTCGACTTCCAATTTATGACGACTGACTAATTGAACAAATCAAATTAGCCCTAGCCCGGCCGAGCATTTACGTTTGTCATCACTAAATCATCGAGGGGCCCAAAGATATCGCTTTTATCCTACTTTGGATAAAAGGAACGGATAAACTTTGATTCAATGCTCGCTTGCACTCACTCATCGAATCACACACAACAATATGTTTTATGACACCAAGTTACTGGTGCGTTTACATATTATCAATGTGCAACCGATTTGCAAGATACAACTCACACATCTCGGTTTCAAGAATATAAGATGTTATCGTCTCACCAATCACTCGTGATACAATTCATGGAGTGATCCAAGTGAGCGTGGGTTTAATCCAATGCTCAAATCATATTCATAAGCACTCATGAACGTTGCAACAAACATTTGCTTATGTCTAATACTCTTTAGACAATTCACACACCAATTCACGACAGTCTTTATTCATACCTACTTCCAACATATGAACGACTGTGGCCCGTTCGAATAATTTGACTGTTCTTAACCAATTAAATTATTCAGGAAGTCAAAACATGCAAAGCGAAACACAAGAATAATACTAATCCCATATGGCTTCAACCTTGAGTATAAATAAAACACCTTTTATTTATCACCATATCGATTACTCATTATTTGTTGTTTCGGGTAATCAACTTGTTACTTGAATTATTACAACACTTGTCCCATGCTCTTAGCATGCACACAATGTTTACCTATGGTTCTTACTTTGTGAAATAGATCAAATGAACACATTTCCAATCATACTCATTTCACAACTCCCAATCCTTTTCACAAGTGAAAGAATATCAAATTCTTGTCATTTATGGAATATGCTAGATTCTAACATTTTATGCAATGATCCTCTTGTAATATCACTGCACTAAAGTCACAATGACTATTGCCAATGAAATTACAAAGTCCTCTATCGAAGATTGTTACAAGACAATTCCTTAGATATGATGTCTTTCACTCAAAGTACATTCCTTTGAACATCCTTTTGCATAAAAGTTTTATTTTCAATATTCAATTCCCAATATGGAAAACTTTCCATATTTTCCATATGACAACTCATTCTTAATAGAATCTTATCTATTCATAATAATGTCGATATGGTCCATTCAATACTATACTTCCAACTACTCACAAGCGACCAATCCTAGGAGAACTTTGGATTGTCCTTTGATAGTTGTTTAATTATCTTAGTCAAAACTGATTCTTGTCCTTTTTCCCTCTACATGCGCTAGACATTTGGAAAATTTTAGAATGGTCAAATATTATAGCATTTGCAATCGATCCTATACCCGAAGCGTATGGGACACGATGCATAATGTCTTACATGAAGATTCGATACTTTATCAATCTTCTGCCATAATATTTTATATGCTACGTTCTCAAAGTTCGAACTATGAAGAGGAATGTCGTAATCATAATCGGAATTTGTGAACACACTATGTTTCCTTGACTAAATTATTAACATTCCACAACCATAAGCCTTTAGATTTGAAATGAAGCATAATATTCTCTCCCTTAATTATAGCAAAACAACTTTTCAACTATTGCGACTTTGCAAAGTATAACTCTTGTTTTCCATAATTAACTTGCAATATTTTTCCATAATAATCATACTATCATAACATTTATGCTCCCACTATCATGATTACTATTATAAACATAACACTTATGCTCCCACTATCTTTGACATGTATTTAGAAACCAACTTAACTTCCAGAAAAACAATACTTATTGAATTTCTTAAGTTCATGTTTCTAATACCCAATGCTTTGATAATATTTTATCAAGGCTTCTTAAACTTATACACCTTTGCCTTAGATACCGTAACCATAATCGAATTCGAGAATTCAATTTCACAATCACTATCTTTTTAAAATCTCTCTTAGTGAAAGTATTTCCTCACAGTCATTTTCATGAAGGAGGGAATCTTATGAAACTTAGATTTTAATGGTGTATGTGTTCCTATCCATGTGAATTTGTCAAAACCAAGGTTTACGACAAATTCAAACTCATATGGACCCAACTTTCTTAATCTTGACTTCTTGCCTTATGGTAACACAGCTGCCCACCATGTCTTCCAAGTAGTTAAGAAGCTCACCTTTTCCTATCAATGTACTTTTCATTGATCAAGGTCCTTGCCTTTTATGCGTTCAAATGAGAACTCATAGAACTCACATGCATAATTAACTCAATTAGAATGGCACAGAAACAAAATAGTGTCAACACGATAGGTTGTAAACCTCAACTCGTGTGCTAGTGATGATCGATAAGGTTTATTTTGATTTGTTCTTGAAACCTTTCAAGACCATTAAGACTCCCACTGACTCCTTGACATATATAAGATTCTCTTATCAATAAACATTTCTTGACAAACAAATATTCAAGAGTTAGTGTAGTTTTTATCAAAACACTTCATAAATAGGTCCTAGTTGGTCTTTGTCTTATCCAAGACATCACAACTTTCCTCATTTGATGAATGTTATAAACCTTCTTAATACTTGTCACTCATTGTCACAATCTTAACTCTAAGACTTGTTTTGGAACGAAGTACGATTGACTTCTTGATTTAACCATTTCTTCAATTCTTGATTCCTCTTCTTAGACATACAATTGTATTAAGACTCACTTAGAGGATCAATTGAGATATGGTTCTTAATCATTAAGACCTATCATAAAGCATAAAAGGTACTCTCCCTTCTTCTTAGAATGGAGAAACTTTTATCTTTCTGCCTACTTGATTCTTCTTATTCGTTCTGCTATTGATTTAAACTTTTTCAATCAATTCAGAATTACGCCTAATCTTATAAGTATAATCATATTTACTAAACCTTTAATAAATCATGATGAATATCTTTATTATTCTTGTGGTGGACTTGATCAACACGCAACTTTGTGTACTCGATCTCCTAGTCCTTCACTTGACACTTTGTCAATGAATTAGTCTAATTTCCAAATATGAAATTTCTCATTCATCGTGCAACCAAGTTGCATGATTCCAAGTTTCTGTCCAATTGAAACTTGGGCAATGAGAAACTCTCCTTATTTGGTAAATTTTCGACATTTCCATAATTAAGAATCAAATCCATTATTGTTAATATTGGAAACCTTCAAACATCAATTTTCATGCATGCCATTGCAAGGATAAATAAATAATATAAAATCAAAATTTATTTTATTGCAGAAAAATTTGTCCTTACAATGCAATTCATTGAAAAACTATGCTAATACATATTTCTTAGCAATCTAATTCTAACTCTAAGTAGTAGCTCAAGAATCTAATCTTCAAGTAATGCGATCGAAATCCATTCCTTCACAGTTAGATTCTGCTCACTTCTTCCCTTAAGCTTCCTCTCCTTTCGTCGATCCTACAAAACATCAATCTTATTATGTATTAAGAATCTAGAATAGAAGCTTAAAAGAGTTAGTCAATGGATTTTACCTAAAGCAGAGCCATACGTTTTGACTCTCCCATCTCTTAGATCTCTTAGGTAAATAGGGCAGCTTCGTCTCCAATGCCCCTTCTCTTGGCAATAAAAGCAAATTGACTCTTTTGGAACAGGACATGGAACTAGTTCAGACATTGCCTTTCTCTTATGATCAAACTTTTCGATCATAGCATGTCTTTCGTTGCCATTGTCTATATCCATAGAGGTCTTGAAGGTAGATTCACCAATCAACTTTTCTTTTCTATTGCGTCAAACCATTGCTGATTCAACAGCAATAAGCATATATGTGAGATCTATAAGGGTCATGTCGTAGTTCATCATATAGTACTCTCTTACGAACTCACCATATGAATTAGGAAGTGACTGAAGAACCCAGTCAACAACCATCTCCTCACAGACAACGGATCCCAACATTCTTAACCTATCAATGTGTGACTTCATCCCTAGGACATATGCACACACCGACTTTCCTTCTTTATGTTTACTTGCCAAAAGGGCTTGAGTGAGTTTGAACTTTTCAAGTCAACAACCATCTCTTGTTCCTTGATCGAAATGTGGAATATCATCTTCATGTGGAATGCTTGTTCCACGGGATTTGGGAAGACCATAGTTGTCGTACTTTGACATCTACAAAACGGGAGAAAACGAATTCAAGTTAGTTGATTGATTGAGTCCTTAGTAAATCACCCAAATGAGATACTAAGGCTAGGATCCAACACAATACGCTACAACCTAGAAAAGAGATGCCGTAATCTAGTTGCAGAATATTTGAAGGTAAGTGAATGACGATTCACTAATTTCCACCACGAATAAACGAAAAAGAAATTTAAGTTTTAAATCTATGAAAATTCCTAGATCCTTTGAGATTCATTGAACATTTCAATGGCATGTTTAAATCTCGATATGCCCCTCTAGTTTGTGACTGGGATGCAGAGGATCACAAAGCGGGTGTGAATAACCATGCAAACTTACATGGTGCCCTCACATGTTACAGTCACCTATTCCATGTGCCGGTAAACCACACACGCTCCACCGAACTATGGCAAACATTGAGTCACCCTTTGCTACCTTTGCTTAGAACCATTTAGTGTGCCGGTAAACCACACACGCTCCACTAATGTCTTCGCAAGGGCACAAAGTGTAATTTCATGGAATTGCATCAATTCACTTTTGCCTAAGTAACTAAGATTGGGAATTTGTAAAACATTTAGTTACTTTTGTACTTCATTATACTTATAATGGAAGGTTTTGTCCTATTCTACCCGTTCGGCTAACGACACTCCACTAGTCAAGAGTGCGGTGGGTAAGAGTGGATACCCATTCAATCACCCTTTTATAGGCAATTTCCTTAAACACCCCTTATAGACCAGCTTTGTGAATGAGACCTACTAACGGTAAGACTGACTTTTACTCATACATATATCGTATAGGGTGTATTTTACACTTTTAAAATACTAGGAGGTCAAATTTAACAATTATACTTTTAATTCAATTAAATTGTAAACCTAAACTTTTATGGATTTATTAAACCTCTTTTAATTATACACCTTAATTAATTAATAAAACCATAAGGGTGTGATTTGAACTTTTCAAAACAATACTAGGGTTTTAGAATTTAACATTCCTAAATTAAACTTTTAATCAACTTTTAAATTCCAAAACTTGAGGGCAAGTTTTTGAAACATTTCAAAACATTTAGGTTTAGAATTTAAATATACATTAAAATTAAACTTTTAATCAAAATTTAAATTCCAAAACTTGAGGACAAGTTTTGAAACCTTTTCAAAACATTGGGGATCAAATAACAAATAATCTAAATTAACATTTAATCACATAATTATCCATATTTGATTTATTTGATAATTTCTTGCAAAATAATTTACCAATTTAATCAAAATAATTAATCAATTATCACATAAGGAAATAAATATTTTATTAATTCATAAATATCTTCAATTAGATCAAGAATATACTCATATATATATATATATATATATATATATATATATATATATATATATATATATATATATATATATATATATATATATATATATATATCGTAAAATCGGATTTATATTGATCTAATATGATAAAGGCAAGTATCTCAAAGATAAACAGCAAGAAATCCCGATATTTGCTCTTTATGACGCTTGGACTCGCCGAGTACCCCAATGGACTCGCCGAGTCGAGCCTACTCGCCGAGTCCACTATGGGACTCGCCGAGTCCATCAGACAGATTCACAAAAATCGAATTTTTCAACTTGAACAAACATACAAAGCATCAATACAATAGAAACCAATCAAGGCTCTAATACCAATGATGGGTTTTAGCTATAAGAACATCTTATGTGCTCATACAAACCCTAATGCTTGGATCTAGGTTTCTCTATTGTACATGCAATTTATCCAAGACTATAAACCCTAGATCTAGCATATGATAATCAATATAACATATAATTAGGGTTTAGATCATACCTTGATTGTTATGTAGCAATAACAATCTCAAATCCTCCTTGTATTGACTTTAGAAAGCTTAGAGTCACAAATGTCACTCCTCTAATGGTCCACAAACACCAAGAGCAAGAGGATGAAGAGGAGAAGAGAAGGAGGCTACCCAAAACGTGTGGAAACCCTAGAGAACCAGTTCACCACGTTTTTGGAGCATAAGGGTTCTATATATAGTGAGGCAATTAGGATTATCTAACAAGGAAACCCTAATTTGGATGCTTAAGCCCTAAGCAACCCATGGACTCCTTTCCTTAAAGGCCTTGGACGATTTCTAATGGGTTTCCCCATAGAATTCGTCCACTCCTTAATATAAGGCAATCCATAGCCCAAATTGTAATTATCTTATAATTACAATTCCAGTCCCTTAAGTTTAATAAATCTCTTTTAGCCACAAACTTAATTCTTATTAATTCTTGACTAATATTAATTAAACAATATGATTTCTCCTTTAATATATTATTCTTATAATATATTAATAAATCATATTTAATCCTTTCTCTCCATAATTCATCCTATCAAGTTGCTTTGGTGAAGGCAACCCAAAAGGACCATGCACCATCGGGTCAAGTACATACCAAAATAGTTATGGACATAGACACTAATCCAACACATACTTCCCTTAATTGCAATTCAGAATACCTCAATTACCCCTTGGGACAAACTTGCTCAAAATCATAAATCAAAAGTCAAAGTCAATGGTTCAAGTTGACCTAAGTTGCCGAGTTGCCCTTCATCTCGTTGAGTTTCTTCATCAGACTGCAAAGATTGGGCAAAACCCCATCAACTCGCCGATTTCACCCATGAACTCGTTGAGTTCTCCAGAAACCCAACCTCTTAATTCATTAAGCCGACCTTTTCGAAACTAAGGGCTTCTCAACCCAGATCTTAACTGAAATGGACTTAAGAAGGGTAAAGTTTCCAACTTTACCCCTAAGAACCACCAACATGGGTTCAAAACCCAAACCCTAAACTTAAAAGGGTAAGGACTTAATCATTAAGCACTTATTCCATAAGGACACAACTCCAAGATGCAGATCTTACCATATGAGGCTAGATGGCCATGTAAAGTTTCCAACGCTACACTTATTCATGATTAGAAGAAGCTCAAAAGCTTAAAAGAGACCAAAAGAAGGGCTTAATGAATGCATGAAGCCCTCAGGACCATAAAGTTGGCACCTTTATGCCAAGAGATCTCATGAAGATCATAGATCTAGAAAGGATAAACACTTGGGACTTCCACTTTCTCAACAATCACCCATCCATGGCTAAAGGCATACAAATAAACCCAAGAAGTGATCTAATCTAATACTAAGCAAGGTTAAAACTTTATACCCAAAATGTGTTGGAAATGGAGTAGAGAATCAAGATCTAAGAGGTCCTTCTTGAACCACCACCTTGCACCAAGCTTCTCATCCTTGAATGAGCTTCAAACATACACCAAAACACACACACAATGGACTCGCAACACTTTAGGATGCTCTAGGGTCTCAATATTAGGGTTAGGGGCTATGGAGGCTTGAGATGAGGCTAACACCTGGAACTTAAGGTAATTAAATAGGGTGCACAACCCGAAAACTTTGGTTTCCTAAACAGCGCCTAACTCGTCGAGTTGGATCCTCCAACTCGCTGAGTTGTATCATTAACATCGGGACCATAACAACTTCTACTTGCCGAATTGAGGCTCCTCAACTCGTCGAGTAGACCCATTAAATCCTCATGATTCTTCATCTTCAACTCACCGATTTGGCTCCTCCAGTTCGCCGAGTTCAACTTGAAATTGATATAATTCCACAATTAACCTTCTAGATTCTGGGTGTTATGAATCTCCCCCACTTAAGTCAGATTTGGTCCTCGAAATCACTCCTTACTAATACATAAAAAAACGAACAGCCTGCGGAACACAATCAAAAATTCTGCGTATAGAACAATCTTCCCAAGGCAACCAAAACTTCCAACCCGAAACCAACATTCAAACCTTTAGCCCCTACAACCCACTTCTACCTTTTTGAGACCTGAAATCTATGATGGTCTAACTCCCTGACAGACCACTCTCGCGGAGACAACTCCATACCAAACTCTCAATGAATAACTGACTAAACATAATACTTCCATCTCTGATCATACAACTACCTATCCAACTCCACTGAAAACATCTTTATAATATTTCTTCCAACCCGATGAAGAACGAATCCCCAATCTATTAAATAAAACATATCCTACCTCGCCTGACTTCTGAAACCTAAAGTCCTAATGGTCTGACTCTTTGTCAGACTTCCCACACCGAACCGTTACCATGCCAATCTCATAGAGTTTCATTCCAACTAAATGCTTCCAATCCATGAGCACATCGCTGCTTCAAAGGGAAACAAAGTCACTGACTATATACAACTATAAAACACTTTTAACCAACAAAAGGCTCAGATAATCCTTTGAGTAGAAGATTCATCCCTGCAACGGTTAGACTTAGACGAGAGCTACACAACAGGGTCAAATCAATTACTCTGAGATTATTTAATCCCACTGTAAGCGACTTAGCATTTCCCAATCACCCAATTACTTCAATTATACATCAAATCCCAAAGCATTAATACTGCATGAAACACTGATACTGCCCGAAACACTGAGACTCCCCGAAACACTGATATTGCCCGAAAATCATGTTGCCTCCTAGCTGCTTTCCAAAATCCACCGAGACCTACCTGGTCCCAATTTGCCTGCCAATTATCTGAAACACCGGGTTCCTGCTCGTTTTCTGAGCCCAAAAGACTCGCGACTTCCGAAAGAAAGCCCCACAGGCAAAAACTACCCAACCCATCTCGTCGTCAATTTGATGCTGAACTGAACGCTACAGGACTAACTGTAGTCTTACCTCATACCCGGTCTCCTACGACCTACCATATGCTGATTCCAAACATTTTGTAGCCCTCCCATAGCCTTGCGAACCAACCCACCTTGGCCTAAACCATCCGAAGAAAACCGCAAGCGAAATGCAGGTTTGTTACAACTCACCACTGAATAAGGATCGGTGAATGCTACAGGCCACCCCACATTCTTACAACACTCCACACCAACTGACCACTAGTGAATGCTACGGGCCACACCGTTGTCTTACAACACTTCTACACTAACTGTTAAGTAGTGAATTCTACGGGCCACCCCGCAGTCTTACAACAGTTCTACACTAACTACTAACTACTAAATACTACGGGCCACCCAGTAGTCTTACAACACTTATACACTAACTGATAACTAGTGAATGTTACGGGTCACCTCACAGTCTTATAAAACTTCTACTTACCATAATCGCAGCCCAAAGCCTTACCTTTGATCTATCAAATCGAATACACCCTAAGTCAAGCACACACTTGACCGAATGCCCAAACTGAACTCGAGCCACGCCTGGAACCCCAAAATAGTTTCCCAAAGCCTACTAACAAGAACCAAGAGAACACAACCTCAATGTTGATAAGTTTCCCAAACTTCCAACTCACACAATCCTCAATCTAAACAACGACTTGGATCGCCTTCCTCCTGACGGGGAAGCGAAACTCATCCTAGTTTCAAAACCGCTTCTGCTCCTGAATCCCTGGACGATTGTCCCCCAATTTGATTCGACTAAATTCTCACAGCACACGAGAATTGAATAATTCCCAATCCTTCTCACTTTCCAACGATCGATCCTCTGATAACCAACGCTTATTCTTGCTAATGATCCCGTACTAGCCAACTTAAAAGACCGCACAAACCATGAAGACTAGTTGAATACTTCCTAAATCCCTTCAAGAATGATGATCCCAGATGCTTAACCTGATATCTACCTCAAATCTTAAAGTCCAAAGGGCGGATGCTCTAACCAGAGCCCCAACAATAAACAACTACCCATGATACCTCAAAAAGCCAAACCAAGTACTATTGCTAAAACCACAGAATGCTGGAGATACTAGACAACTAACCTGCTAAATCCTAACCATAAACATTCCACACAATGCTCCTGAACCCATTCCGGCTACCACCAAAATAACATAGAGCACTCCACACTCCAAACCCGCTATAAGAGAAACAATCCCTTACTAAACCACTAACGATTCATGGCATGCAGATGGCATATAACATTTCTTGAAGATATAAGTCAAACATAAGCAGAGAAATAGCCCAAATATACACTTACGCAAACCAAAGCAAGTTTCCAAACAATAAAAATACTGATATGAACTGAAAAGAACATACTCACAATGTCGCCTGAAGAAACCCCAGATTACTCTTCTTGCCGAAGTATCTACGATGAAACCTGGGTTGCCCCAACCACTAAGCAAGGGCAACTCGCTTTGATATGACCAGGTTGATGAGAACGATTGTGACATCCCCAAAATCACGGCCATAAAAGACCGGTTTGTTTATGCTTTGTTTAAAAATCAGAATAACATTTTAAATAAAAGTGTTGCAGAATTTGTCCCAAAACAAAATATGATAAAGATTTATCAAAAGCATTTCCATAGAAATGTATTTCATTAAAAGACTTGGGATGTCATGTTCGTACAGATCAAAAGCATAAACAGTACAATATAAGCCTTACTACATTATTTCATATCTACAGGCCTATATCCGTAATCCCTCTTCCAAACATCATAACTATGCTCAAGCGCCACTACCTGTAATACATAAAACTGAGTGGGTCAGGCTTGGGAGCCTGGTGAGCACATAGGGTTTTCAACCCACAATAAATAAGTTTATTAACTTCATTAAATTAAACAAACCCGATTACCCGTTCCCGTTATCCTCACATTACGTCCCTAAGCATCTATCATAAGGGACCTATCCTAAGGATTATCATCGGGACAGACACTACTGCTAAGGGGATTCCTCAGCAATAAATGTCCTTAAGGCAACCATGTGGGGGATGGAGTACATCTGGTGAGCACACAGTTCAAATAAACACACAGTTCGAATAAACACCTACAGGTTGCGAGCCTGCTAGTGTTCCACTGGACTGTCTAGAATAGTCCGTGGTCGTCATCTATACTCTGCTAGATGACTGGATCATCAATAACATCTATAACGAGGCCTCTCATCGTTTTATTTTATCACACAGCAACTATTACATCTACCCATGTTTTACCCAACACATTTTGTAGATATAAAATACATATACAGTTTAAATCATTGAAAACATGTATAAAACGTTCATCCAGCATAGATAGCAAGTATTCAGATAATATGCACACATAACACGTAATTTATATAAAATACTTCATATCTATGTGTAAGCTGAAAGTAACTATGCACTCACTTGAGAAGGTGGTGACTCGGTACTTGGACAGCGCTTCGTTTACTTTAAAATAATTTCCTTCGACGAAATCTAATATTATCACCAGTATATTTTAGTCTAATATTACCGTGACTAATTATTATTATTACTATTATTATTATTATTATTATTATTATTATTATTATTATTATTATTATTATTATTATTATTATTATATAAGCGTTTAAACAATACTTTCCAACCACTATGTACAGACAGGGGCCAGACATAAAACACTGGAGGGCATGACCATTTTGGCATATAGCACTTCTGAAATCCAACAACCCTATGCGGCCCTTTAAACCAGATTCCCCGTACCGCAAGAAGTTAAAAGATATTATAACGACACTTATATAAGTCATAATAATAGCTCAAATATTTATTATAAATTTATAATAACAATACTAATTTTAAATATAAACTATATTTTAAAATAGGGTAAGCATAACTTACTTACAAGGGGATTTTAGCTAGGAGTCGGGCTCTGCAGGGGCAGAACTTCGTCGCTGAATCTTTCTAAGAAAGATGTGTGCAGCGCTTCAGCGCTCACCTTACTATACTAAAACTACAGAAAGAGAAGTCGAATCACGAGGAACCGAAATGCTCGGGGGATAAGGAGAGAAAGACTCTTGAATCAAGAGAATGGTGCAAGAAATATGAGAGCCCAAGCCTCTTATTTATAGTAATTGAATTTACAAAAACTACCCTCCATAATTACTTAATGACCTTATAGTTATATAATCAACTAAACACCCCTTTATAATACTATTTTAAATAGATTTAATGATATTTGCACTAAACTAATGTCGAAAGAACTCAACATTAGTCTTATAATGACCGCATCGTCGATACCTTTCTAATGATATATACATATGTATATATATATATATATATATATATATATATATATATATATATATGTGTGTGTGTGTGTGTGTGTGTGTACGTATATATGATTTATACTTTATTTTAATACGTAAATATGCTATTATAATTTGTAACTCGTTCATACGAACTCTGTTTTTGACGTTATTTATATCCACGCGTAGGTGGAGACGTACTCTACAACTTTCGTTTAGACTCCGTCGGCTAATTTTGACTTTATATTTAAAGTTATATTTTTAACAGGCCGGGACAGGATTGGTCCGTTAAAATCTCATAACTTCTTTATCCGATGTCCATTTTCGTCTGTCTTTTTATTGTTACGCTACTAATAACGAGATCTTCGATTCTCGTTTAGGTTGTGTCGGCTAAAAATCACTCGATCTAATATTCGAATTTTGGGTTGTACACTGCTATTCCGAAACTTCGAAAAATCATAACTTCTTCATACGAAGTCAGATTTGGGCGTTCTTTTTATCGATGTTCTTAGTTTAACATATTCTATGACTTTCGTTTAGATCGCTAAGGCTAAATCTCGCTCTATCGTAAATTCACTATTTACGCTTCCCGGTATCGTGCCGGTTCTGTCGCAAAACTTCGACGGGTCATAACTTCTTCGTTATAACTCGGATTTCGGCGTTCCTTATATGTACGGAAACCTGGAGACATATTCTAAAACTTTATGTAGAGATATCGGGCTTATCTCACACTTTAATTTTGACGCTTATTTTTATTCTCTATTAATTATACATTTATAATTAAATAATAAACACATAACACACATAATTCACATAATACTCAAATATTTCATTTTTATTACTTCAAAAAGAGTTACAATAGTTGACCTAGACTATTACATTGACAAAAATTCTTAGCCCTGAAACTCGGGCGTTACAGTTGTCTCCCCCTTAGGATGATTCCGTCCCGGATTCATGCATCAGCAAACAGATGTGGATAGCGACTCCTCATGCCATCCTCTGTTTCCCAAGTGAGATTCGGCCCATTCGAATGTTTCCATCGGACTAGCACTAAGTTGACCATCTTGCGTCGTAACTTCTTAGTCTTACGGCCAACAATTGCCTCAGGCTCCTCGATCAGCCTTTTGTTCTCATCCATCCTTAACTCTGAGATTGGAATTATGTCGGGAACATCTCCCGTGAATTTCCTCAAATAACACACATGGAAGGTGTTATGAATACCATTGAGTTCTTCGAGCAATTCCAGCTTGTAAGCTTGGTTGCCAATCTTCTGAAGAACTTTGAATGGTCCAATAAACCTTGGACTCAACTTTCCTTATTTCCCAAATCGTATAAGTCCCTTCCACGGTGAGACTTTAAGCAAAACGGAATCCCCAACTTCGAAGGTTATCGGTCGTCTTTTCTTGTCAGCATAGCTCTTCTGACGATCCTGGGCTGCTAACATCCTTTCCCTAATCACCTTCAACTTCTCAGCAGTCTCATAGACTATCTCGGGGCCCATAAACTGCTTCTCTCTGGCTTCAAGCCAACAAGATGGTGTACGACACTTCTGTCCATACAAGGCTTGGTAAGGTGCCATCTTGATGCTCGAGTGAAAACTATTGTTGTAGGAGAATTCTACCAGAGGTAAGTGCTCATCCTAATTCCCTTGGAATTCGAGGGTACATGCTCTCAGCATATCTTCCAATGTCTGAATTGTTCTTTCTCTCTGACCATCAGTTTGCGGATGGTAAGCAGTACTCAAACATAAGTTTGTACCTAACTCCTCTTGCAGACTCCTCCAAAACCTCGACGTGAAACGACTATCACGATCTGACACAATCGTAAGAGGGACACCGTGAAGTCTTACAATTTCCTTCACGTAAGCATTTGCGAGCTTATCCATAGACCACTTCTCGTTGGCTGCTATGAAGTGTGCACTCTTGGTGAAACGATCCATGACCACCCAAATCATGTCGTGTCCGTTCTTCGTCCTGGGCAGTTTAGTCACAAAATTCATGGTGATGTGTTCCCATTTACCCATGGGTACAGGTAAAGGTTCTAAACTCCCATACGGTTTTTGATGTTGTGCCTTGACTCTCGCACATGTCACACACTCGGCCACATACTTCACAACATCGAGCTTCATTGTCAGCCACCAGTAGTAGGGTTTTAGGTCCCTATACATTTTAGTGCTACCAGGATGAATTGAGTACATGGTCTTATGTGCTTCCTCCATCAGAAGGTCTCTTATTCCTCCCGTCTTAGGTACCCAAATTTGATCTTGGAATACCTTCAGTCCTCGACTGTTTGTACCGAACACTAACGTTTTGCCCAAACGTTCTTCCTTTCGATCATTCTTCTCTAAAGCTTCTTCTTGAGCTTTTCTGATACTTTCCACAATCGTCGAGATGACTTCAATTCTTAACGCTCTTGGCCTTTTCCTTTCAAGATTGACTTTCCGACTGAGAGCATCAGCAACAATATTTGCTTTACCTGGGTGGTAAAGTATCCCACAGTCGTAGTCCTTGAGTAGTTCTAGCCAGCGTCGTTGCCTCATGTTCAACTCCTTCTGATTAAAGAGATACTAGAGACTCTTATGATCAGTGAAGAGCTTGCACTTCGTGACGTAGAGGTAATGCCTCCATATCTTTAAGTCAAATACTACCGCTGCCAACTCCAGATCATGAGTGGGGTAGTTCTTTTCATGCTCTTTCAATTGTCGAGATGCGTATGCTATCACCTTTTCTCTTTGGGTCAGAACACAACCCAACCCAACTCCAGATGCATCACTATAAACCGCAAAGTCCTCAACTCCATCGGGTAGAGAAAGTATTGGTGCTTCACATAACTTCTTCTTTAGCTTCTCGAATGCCTCATCATGCTTCTTACTCCACGTATACGTAGCTCCTTTATGGGTCAACGCTGTTAATGGAGCAGCTATCGAAGAAAAGCCTTGGATAAATCGTCGATAATATCCGGCTAATCCTAGAAAGCTTCGGATCTCCATGGGAGTCTTTGGACGTTCCCACTTCATCACAGCCTCGATCTTTGCGGGGTCAACCATTATTCCCTCCTGGTTAACAACATGACCCAAGAATTGGACTTCCCGTATCCAAAAGTCGTATTTAGAGAACTTAGCGTAAAGCTTCTCCTTCTTTAATACTTCCAACACTTCTCGTAGATGCTTGCCATGCTCCTCCTGGCTTTTCGAGTAGATGAGAATGTCGTCGATGAATACTATCACAGATTTATCGAGGAATGGTTTACAAACCCTGTTCATCAAATCCATGAATGCTGCTGGAGCATTGGTTAGTCCGAACGACATAACCAAGAACTCGTAGTGTCCATATCTTGTTCTGAATGCAGTCTTCTCAATATCCTGCTCTCTCACCTTCAACTAATGATATCCTGACCTAAGATCGGTCTTTGAGAAGTAGCTCGAACCTTGCAGCTGATCGAATAGGTCATCAATCCTCGGCAATGGATACTTGTTCTTCACCGTTGCCTTTTTCAGCTCTCGGTAGTCTATACACACTCTCTCATGCTTCCGTCCTTCTTCTTCATGAATAACACCGGAGCTCCCCAGGGTGATGAACTAGGTCGAATGAAACCGTTGTCCAACAGCTCCTGAAGTTGCGTCATAAGCTCCTTCATCTCTGTCGGTGGTAATCGGTATGGTGCCTTTGCTATCAGTGTCGTTCCTGGTAACAAGTCTATACGAAACTCCACTCGTCTATCAGGTGGTAATCCGAGAAGATCTTCGAGAAAGACTTCCGGATAATCGCACACAACCGGTATATTCTGCACCTCTTTCTTTTCCGTCTTAGCATCGATTACGAATGCCAAGTACGATGCACATCCTTTGGACAAACATTTCCTGGCTTTCATCAGGGAGATGATTCCAGAATTCACTCTGCGTTTATCCCCATACACCATAAATGATTCCTTTCCGGGTGGGTTTATCCTAACTATCTTCTTTCGGCATAATATCTCGGCATCATTGGCGCTAAGCCAATCCATACCCAAAACGATGTCGAAACCGTTTAACTCTATGGGTAATAGCTCCTCATGGAATTTGTTTCCGTTTAAGTCAATGACGATGTTCCTAATACAATTACTAACAGGTACGAATTTGCCACTGGCAACTTCTACAATCAGGGCATTATCAAGTTTTTCTACAGGTAATGCTAATTTCCCACCAAATTTATGCGACACAAAGGGGTAGTTGGCTCCGGAATCAAATAGTATATTTGCAGGCAAACCATTTACAAGAAAGGTACCTGAAGCGACGTCTGCTGCCTCCTTTGCAGCCTCAAGCGTCATCTGGAAGGCTCTCGCCTTCGGCTTCGGTGGAATGTTGGGCCTTCCCGCATCTTTCTTCTTTGGGCAATCCTTGGAAATATGCCCTTCTTCACGGCACTCGTAGCACACCCTCTTGTTGGTGGTGAACTCATTGGCATAGTGCCCCGTTTTCCCACACTTGTAGCAGGTTACTTCCTCACCACATTTTCCCGAGTGCTTCTTCTTGCACTTCTCGCACCATTTAAATTCATTTCCTCCCCCGAACTTCTTTGAACCGGACTTTCTCTTCTTTTTGTTGGGTTTAGCAGACCCTTCAAATTTCCTCTTCTCGCCAACCTCGACTTTGCTGGCAGCTCTTCCCTTAATCATATCCTCCACAGAATTGGCAGCCCAGATAGTTGCCTCCAAAGTAGGTGCCTGACGTACTGGAACCGCGTATTCCCAGGGTAATCCCTTTGCGTACTTATCAATTTTCGTCAGCTCATCCGAAACAAGACGCAAGGCAAATTCCATCTTTTCAGTGAAGTTGTCCATGTATTCATCGATTGACATGCTCCCCTTCTTCAGGGTTAGAAACTGGTTCTCAAGCTCGAGCAGGTTTTGAGCTGAGCAGTACTTCCGTTTGAATTGCACCAGAAATTCTGCCCATGTCAGTTGCAGGGGCTTGTTGGGGCTTAAAGTCTTCCCCAAGGTATTCCACCAACATACAACGCCTCCCCGAAACTGACGTACTGCAAACGTGGTCTGTAGCTTCCCTCTGCAACCACATGTCGTGAAAGCTAACTCCATCTCCGAGATCCAATCCATGACTCCGATTGGATCTTCCTTTCCCGTGAAATTCGATGGCTTGCAAGTCTGAAAATCCTTGTACTTGCATCCATTTCTCTCGAATCCGTCATCTTGGTTATTTTGTTGAACTATTGGCGGGTTGACTTGACCAACAGTTCCACTGTAGTCTCCTTCCTCAGTCTGCCCTTCGTTCAACTCGGGTTGATCGATCTGAATACTAGCTTCCTCTCGATTTTGCCGGAGCAAACGTCTAGTTTCCTCCATTTGATGATCCTGTTGGATTAGTGTCTAAGCCCATAACCATATTTGGTAAGTACTTGACCCGGTTGTGCATGGTCCTTTTGGGTTGCCTTCACCAAAGCAACTTGACTGGAGAAATTAAATAGAGAGAGAGGTTATTGTGATTTATTAATATGTTATAAGAATAATATATTAAAGGAAAAATCATATTTGTTTAATTAATATTGGTCAATAATTAATTAGGAATTAATTTTGTGATCAAGTGTAATTAATTAAACTAGAGGGCTGAATTGTAATTATAAGATAGTTGCAAGATAGGCAATATTTATCCTTGTTAAAGGATGGACAATTTCAAGGATAAGGATATTCTTAAAATCGTCCAAGGATAAGTAGATAAGGGTTTTTCAAGGCTTATCTTGTGGTTGCTTGGTGGGCAAGCAACTGGATAAGGATAAGGACTGAAACCCTAATCTAAACCCTATATAAAGATCTCTAGGCCTTTAGAATTCGTGTACATGCTCCTAAGAGGTCCCAAGGACGAATTCCATCTCCTCCCTCCTCTATCTTAAGCCTCTCCAATTGCTTGTGGTGTTTGTGAGCCATTAGAGGCACTACACTTGTGGTGCTTGCTTTCAAGACTTGGGATTTGAAGATTTAAGTTGTTATTGCAATATAACAACAAGAGGTATGTAATCCAATCTTGTATCTTAAATTTCGAAAATAGCAATGCACATTAGGGTTTTATTCTTGTGTTCATAATGTTGTGTATCTAATAGTGAAAAAATAGATCCAAACTAGGGTTGCATGCACACTTAGGATTGTTTGTATAAAACCCATCAGTGGTATCAGAGCCTTTAGTTAACTTGTTTTCAATTAGTTTTATTCAATTGTATGAACTTGAAAAATTAGGGTTTATAGCCAATAAACCCTAGGAGGCCATAGATTTCGAGATTAGGGTTTCCTAACCCTAATTTGCGAAAATCTTGAAAGGGTTTTTGAATCCTTTCCTTTCAATCCAAGATTTCGAAATCTAGGGTTTGCAAACCCTTAGATTTCGAGATTTGCCTCCTTCCCCAAGATAAGATCCTAAATTTTAGGGTTTTGGATAATCCCATATCTTGTAATTATCCTTTAATAGTTAATATGGTAATTAAAGATCATGAATTATCCCATCCCCATTTTCGAAATTTATAGAGAGATTTAAGGGATTAGGATAACTTAAATGTTTAAATGGTAATTATCTTTTAGATTTAGATAATCCCTTATGATTTGATAATTTAAATTAATAGTTTAATTTAAGATAATTATTAAATCAAGAGTTTTAATAATTAAAATTTTAATTTAAGTGACATTAAATTTCGAAAATTTTAATTGAAGATTAAAACCCTAGTATTTTTAAAATGTTTAAAATACACCCTATTCTATTATATTATTACAAGCTTAATAATATATATATATATATATATATATATATATATATATATATATATATATATATATATATATATGTATAATTAAAATGCTAGTCTTACCGTTAGTAGGCCTCATTCACGAAGCCGGTCTATAAGGTGGGTATAAGGTTGCGGCCTATAAAATGGCGCTTAATGGGTGTACACTCACACCCATCGCTTGCTTGATCGGTGGAGGGTCGTTAGCCGAACGGGTAGGATAGGGCAACCTCATTCTCTCATTAAAAGTATAATAAGAAATACAAAGTAACTACATGTTTTCTAAAAATTTCCCAATCTTAGTTACTTTAGGAAAAGTGAATTTGATGCAATCCCATGAAATTACACTTTGCAACTTGCTAAGAAGTTAGTGGAGCGTGCGTGGTTTACCGACACACTAATTGGTTCTAAGCGAAGGTGGCAAAGGGTGATTCGTTGTTTATCATAGTTCGATGGAGCGTTTGTGGTTTACCGGCACATCAAATAGGTGATCGTCACAATGAAGGCACCATGTGAATTTGCATGGTAATTCACACCCGCTTTGTGATCCTCGGTATCCAAGTCACAAACGAGAGGGGCATATCGAGATTTAAACATGTCATTGAAAAGTTTCAATGAATCTCATCCGAACCTAGGAATTCTCAATACATTTAGAAATTAGAGTTAGGTTTTTCATGATGGAGAATTAGTGAATCGTCATTCACTTACCTTCAAATTATTTGCATTTAGATTACGGCACCCCTTTTCTAAGATGTAAATATTGTTGTTGGATCCTAGCCCTAATTTTTTCTAATTGGGTGATAATTAGGGATTCATATTCTAATCTATCTTTCTCCTTTTCCTTTGTAGATGTCGAAATCAAACAACGCTGCCGATAGTTCCTTCTCATTGATGAGCCTTTTCCAAAAGGTTACTTTCGATGGAACGAACTTTAGCGAATGGATAAGATACATTCGCACAATTGCTCGCTACGAGGACAAGGAGTATGTCCTTGATGAAAAACTCGAGAAGATCAATCCAGAAATCGCTACTCCGGCTGAAATGAGTGCTTTTGAGACTCATGAGTGTGATGCAATGAAGGTTCACTGCATCATGATAGCCACAATGAACTCCGAATTCCAAAAGTCCTATGAGGACATGTATCCATACGAGATGCACCAAGACTTATTGGAGAGATACCACCAAAACGCGAGACAAGAGCATTATGAGATTTTCACTAACATGATTTCCGCTAAGATGGGTCATGGAGAGTCTCTTACCGTGCACCTGCAAAAGATGCAAAGGTATGTTGATCGTCTTCGCAAGTTGAATGTTGACTTTGGGGAAGACTTGGCGATCGACATGGTGCTTCACTCTTTGCCTCCGATGTACAATCAATTTAGGATGACCTACCACATGAACAAAGAAGAGGCCACCCTAAGCAAACTCCAAGGTCTCTTGAGGGTCGCTGAGAGCAACTTCAAGGACAAGTCTATTGCACCAACTCCCAATCCACCCGCTGCTCTTGTCTTGGCTATTGGTCAAGGAAAGGGAAAGAAGAGGAAGGTTTCGTCTAAAAACTATCGCAAGGTTAAAGCCCGAGATGGTGCCTCTTCTAGTGGGACCAAAGTTGATCCCGCTAAGCCCTGCCTTAACCCTAAGGAGGCAGAGTGCCACCACTGCCACAAGATAGGACATTGGAAGAGAAGTTGCCCAGAGTACCTGCAAGCCATCAAAGAAGGAAAGATCAAGCCATCTTTCGCAGGTATATACACAATTAAATCTAACGATTCTAGACATGCTATTTCTTGGGTTCTTGATACCGGTTGTGCTTACCACATTTGTTCTAATGTGCAGGGACTAAGAAGAAGTAGGGATGTGGAGCAAGGAAGAATCAATCTAATCATGGGGAACAGAAGATCGTCAACTGTGACCAAGATTGGAGTGTATTCTTTAGTGCTTAGGAATAATTTATGTTTAGATTTGAACAATTGTTGCTATTCGCCAGAAATGGCTAGAAACATCATTTCATTTCATAGTTTATATAGACAAGGTTTTAGATTTTCTTTTAATAATGAGAATGGTTATATTTTAGCTTATCTAAATGGTGTCTTTTACTTTGAAGCTATACCATGTAATGGAATTTATGAAACTGTTATGATTGTTGATAACTTAGGAAATGATGTTTTGAATATAGATTCTTCCAATAGTTTGGATAAAGCATCCTTGTGCATAGTCGTCTTGGACATGTTAACAATAAACGCATAGCCCAACTCCAAAAGGATGGAGTGTTGGAGTCATTCGACCTTAGGGAAGATGACACGTGCGAGTCTTGTTTGCTTGGAAAAATGACTAAGTCACCCTTCGCTGGTACGTGCGAAAGGGGTGAAGGTTTATTGGAGCTAATACATACCGATGTATGTGGACCGTTTAGTTCAACCACAAAGGATGGGAACCGCTTCTACGTGACTTTTACCGATGACTATAGTAGATATGGGTATATCTATTTAATCAAGCAAAAGTCAAAAACTTTTGAAAAGTTCAAAGAGTTTAAGAATGAAGTGGAGAATCAATTGGGCAGGAAGATCAAGATGCTTCGATCCGATCGAGGAGGAGAGTACCTAAGTCTTGAATTCCACGAATATCTCAAGGAGTATGGAATAGTTTCGCAATTGACGCCACCTAGGACACCACAATTGAATGGTGTGGCAGAAAGGCGTAATCGAACCTTATTAGATATGGTTCGCTCTATGATGAGTCGTGCTTCACTACCAATCTCTTTTTGGGGGTATGCCTTAGAGACTGCCGCCCATATCCTTAACCGAGTCCCTACTAAGAAGGTTGCCAAAACACCTCACAAGATGTGGACGGGGAAAGCTCCTTCGTTGGCACATATCAAGGTTTGGGGTTGCGAGGCTTTCGTAAGACAAGATACTCATGACAAACTTGAACCTCGAAGTGACCGAAGGACAATGTTGTCTTTTTTGCGAGGAGAGGAGTTTTCCGAGAGCGAGAACTCATAGGCCAAGAGGACAGTGGGAGGCAAATCGAGCTTGAAGAGATTCAAGAGTCGATAGATGAAGGAACCTCTACCGCTGGCACTCAACCCGAGGAGGAAACTCCGGTTGAACCAATTGACGAGTCCTTACCTCTTAGACGTTCCGATAGAGTTAGAGTTCAACCCCAGTTTTATGGTTTTCATATTACTACCGAAGGGGACACGTATATTAGTGATGGTACACTAGTAAATCTTGATGAACCTAATAGCTATAAGGAAGCCATGGCAGGCCCGGAGTCTGCGAAATGGAAAGAGGCGATGGATAGCAAGATCCAATCCATGTATGATAACCAAGTTTGGAATTTGGTTGATCATGTGGCTGGACGTAAGATCGTTGGGTGTAAGTGGATCTTCAAGAAGAAGACCGACGTGGATGGAAAGGTACACATATATAAAGCGCGATTGGTTGCGAAGGGCTTTACTCAAACTCCCGGAGTTGACTATGAAGAGACCTTCTCACCAGTTGCGAAGATAAAATCTATTAGAGTGATGCTAGCTATTGCCGCATTTCATGATTATGAGATTTGGCAAATGGATGCCAAGACCGCTTTCCTTAATGGAAAGTTGGCTGAGGATGTTTACATGGCTCAGCCAAAAGCGTTTGTGGATCCGAAGCATCCGAATAGAGTGTGTAAGCTTGAGAAGTCCATTTATGGACTTAAGCAAGCATCTCGCAGATGGAATCTGTGCTTCGATGAGAAAGTCAAAGAGTTTGAGTCGTGTGTATATGTCAAAGCCAGTGGGAGTATAGTAAGCTTTCTAGTTTTATATGTCGATGACATATTACTCATAGGAAACGACATCCCGACTTTGCAGGAGGTTAAGTCTTGGCTCGGGAAGTGCTTCGCTATGAAGGACCTCGGAGAAGCTTCTTACATTTTGGGAATAAGGATAGTAAGAGAAAGAAGTAAGAGACTAATTGGACTTAGTCAGAACACTTACTTAGAGAAAGTACTAAAACGTTTTAGTATGGAAAACTCAAAGAAGGGAGAATTACCGATACAAAGCAATGCCAAATTGAGTAAGATTCAAAGTCCGAGTACCGAAGCTGAGATAGCTGAAATGAGCCGAGTTCCATACGCTTCTGCAGTTGGCTCAATCATGTACGCTATGACTTGTACTCGCCCTGATGTAGCCTTTGCTTTGAGCATGGTTAGTAGATATCAAGGGAACCCTGGCAGAGCACATTGGATTGCTGTGAAGAATATCCTTAAGTACCTTCGGAGGACGAAGGAATGGTTTTTAGTCCTCGGAGGTAGTGATGACTTGAAGGTGTGAGGGTACAGTGACGCCAACTTCCAAACGGACAGGGACAACTACCGTTCACAATCGGGCTGGGTCTTTACCCTAAATGGAGGAGCAGTGACTTGGAAGAGTTCCAAACAGGAAACAGTAGCTGATTCAACGTGCGAATCAGAGTACATAGCAGCGAGCGAAGCGTCGAAGGAGGCAATATGGCTGAAGAACTTCTTTGGTGACCTTGGAGTTGTACCCTTCATAAAGGAGCCCATGGAGATTTTCTGTGATAATGAAGGAGCGGTTTCCTTGACCAAGGAACTGAGGGATCATGGTAGATCTCGACATATCGACATAAAATATCACTTCATCAGACATCGTGTAGAAGGACAACTCGTAGTGAAGAGGATATCATCAGAAGATAACCCAACAGATCCGCTTACGAAGGGACTGAGTAGGGTTAAGCACTTGCAACATGCTAGGAGTATTGGGCTGAAGGATGGTATTAGCATAGATTAGATAGTTTTAGAAACGTGTAATAGATAAATGTAATTGACATTTGATGATTAAATAAAGGAGTCTTATTTATAAGTAAAGCTACTGTCATATGTTAATTGTTTAACTATTGTTTCAATTTTTGTATGTTTTGACTTCCAGAATAATTGAGTTTATTAGGAATAATCGAATTATTCAAATTGTCCACAATCGTTCATGTGTTGGAAGTAGATATGAATGAAGATTGTCATGAATTGGTGCGTAGATTGTCTAAATGGTATTAGACATAGCAAAGGGTTGCTGCGACGTGCATGAGTGCTTATGAACTGGTTTTGAGCATTGGAATAAACCCGCGCTTGCTGGAATCACCGTATGGAATATGATATATAAGAGGTGATCGCAAGACGATAATATCATATAGTTTTAAAACCTAGATATATGGTTTGTTATTTGCTGATTGATTGTACATTGATAATGCGAAAACGCATTGGTAACTCAATGTTATAAAACGCATTGTTGTGTATAGTTGATTATTGAATAAGTAAATGCATATAAGTCGAAGTTTATCTGTAAATTTTATCCTAAGAGGGTAGAAGAGATATCTCGGCCGCTCGATGATTTGATTTGACTTATGTGTCGGGCCCGGTCAGAACTAAATTGATGTGTTCGATTAAGTTCTATGTCAAATAAATCGGAGATCGAGAAACCTAAATGCTTGACTAATCATTCCATAGAATTGTCAGCATGATATCTAACAGAGGACTGCACGATCCCTTATCTAGAGGATAGGTTACTGATAAGATCAGAGTTTGACAGCGTCTTTGAGAGCTACGATTGCTAATCGGGTTGCACGTTACATTTGTGGTTACTAGACTTATCCAAGTGGGAGACTGTTGGATTAGTGTCTAAGCCTGTAACCATATTTGGTAAGTACTTGACCCGGTTGTGCATGGTCCTTTTGGGTTGCCTTCACCAAAGCAACTTGATTGGAGAAATTAAATAGAGAGAGAGGTTATTGTGATTTATTAATATGTTATAAGAATAATATATTAAAGGAAAAATCATATTTGTTTAATTAATATTGGTCAATAATTAATTAGGAATTAATTTTGTGATCAAGTGTAATTAATTAAACTAGAGGGGCTGAATTGTAATTATAAGATAGTTGCAAGATAGGGCAATATTTATCCTTGTTAAAGGATGGACGATTTCAAGGATAAGGATATCCTTAAAATCATCCAAGGATAAGTAGATAAGGGTTTTTCAAGGCTTATCTTGTGGTTGCTTGGTGGGCAAGCAACTGGATAAGGATAAGGATTGAAACCCCAATCTAAACCCTATATAAAGACCCCTAGGCCTTTAGAATTCGTGTACATGCTCCTAAGAGGTCCCAAGGACGAATTCCATCTCCTCCCTCCTCTATCTTAAGCCTCTCCAATTGCTTGTGGTGTTTATGAGCCATTAGAGGCACTACACTTGTGGTGCTTGCTTTCAAGACTTGGGATTTGAAGATTTAAGTTGTTATTGCAATATAACAACAAGAGGTATGTAATCCAATCTTGTATCTTAAATTTTGAAAATAGAAATGCACATTAGGGTTTTATTCTTGTGTTCATAATGTTGTGTATATAATAGTGAAAACATAGATCCAAACTAGGGTTGCATGCACACTTAGGATTGTTTGTATAAAACCCATCAGATCCAACATCGCTTGGATCATCGCTTGCACTCCGGCCATTGTGGTTGGCTCAGCAACGGCTTCTATCACCGGTATTTGCTCAATCACTGGGGGTTGGTTTCTATTCCCATTTGCATTCACGTTTCCGCTACGGGTCCTTGCCATCTTGATCTATACACCGAATAAGGTGAATTTAGATCTTTATTTAGGACTGATGTTCAAATCGTCCTTATCACCCCGAAACGTTTACATGCTAGTTCTAATATCGTAGTCGTACGTTTAGAATCCTAAACACATAAGGTTTCCAGATCCGGTCGGCAACAGACCATAGATCCGAACAAATAATAGCATATCAGGCACAAATCATTTAGCACATAAAAGCATTTTAGGCATAATTCCTAAAATATTCTAGTGCTCACACCTCACAATCATCGTTTAGCATTCTAAGTTTAAGTCTAGAAATAAATCCATATTCCTAGTTCGCTTAAACTAATGATCTGATACCAACTGTGACATCCCTAAAATCACGGCCAGAAAAGACCGGTTTGTTTATGCTTTGTTTAAAAATCAGAGTAACATTTTAAATAAAAGTGTTGCGGAATTTGTCCCAAAACAAAATATGATAAAGATTTATCAAAAGCATTTCCATAGAAATGTATTTCATTAAAAGACTTGGGATGTCATGTTCGTACAGATCAAAAGCATAAACAGTACAATATAAGCCTTACTACATTATTTCATATCTACAGGCCTATATCCGTAATCCCTCATCCAAACATCATAACTATGCTCAAGCGCCACTACCTGTAATACATAAAACTGAGTGGGTCAGGCTTGAGAGCCTGGTGAGCACATAGGGTTTTAAACCCACAATAAATAAGTTTATTAACTTCATTAAATTAAACAAACCCGATTACCCGTTCCCGTTATCCTCACATTATGTCCCTAAGCATCTATCATAAGGGACCTATCCTAAGGATTATCATCGGGATGGACACTACTGCTAAGGGGATTCCTCAGCAATAAATGTCCTTAAGGCAACCATGTGGGGGATGGAGTACATCTGGTGAGCACACAGTTCAAATAAACACACAGTTCGAATAAACACCTACAGGTTGCGAGCCTGCTAGTATTCCACTGGACTGTCTAGAATAGTCTGTGGTCGTCATGTATACTCTGCTAGATGACTGGATCATCAATAACATCTATAACAAGGCCTCTCATCGTTTTATTTTATCACACAGCAACTATTACATCTACCAATGTTTTACCCAACACATTTTGTAGATATAAAATACATATACAGTTTAAATAATTGAAAACATGTATAAAACGTTCATCCAACATAGATAGCAAGTATTCAGATAATATGCACACATAGCACGTAATTTATATAAAATACTTCATATCTATCTGTAAGCTGAAAGTAACTATGCACTCACTTGAGAAGGTGGTGACTCGGTACTTGGACAACGCTTCGTTTACTTTAAAATAATTTCCTTCGACGAAATCTAGTATTATCACCACTATATTTTAGTCTAATATTACCGTGACTAATTATTAGTCTTATTATTATTATTATTATTATTATTATTATTATTATTATTATTATTATTATTATTATCATTATCATTATATATGTTTTTAAACAATACTTTCCAACCACTATGTACAGACAGGGGTCAGACATAAAACACCGGAGGGCAGGACCATTTTGGCGTATAGCACTTCTGAAATCCAACAACACTATGCGACCCTTTAAACCAGATTCCCCGTACCACGAGTAGTTAAAAAGATATTATAACGACACTTATATAAGTTATAATAATAGCTCAAATATTTATTATAAATTTATAATAACAATACTAATTTTAAATATAAACTATATTTTAAAATAGGGTAAGCATAACTTACTTATAAGGGGATTTTAGCTAGATGTCGGGCTCTGCAGGGGCAGAATTTCGTCGCTGAATCTTTCTAAGAAAGATTCGTGCAGCGCTTCAGCGCTCACCTTACTATACTAAAACTACAGAAAGAGAAGTCGAATCACGAGGGACCGAAATGCTCGGGGGATAAGGAGAAAAAGACTCTTGAATCAAGAGAATGGTGCAAGAAATATGAGAGCCCAAGCCTCTTATTTATAGTAGTTGAATTTACAAAAACTACCCTCCATAATTACTTAATGACCTTATAGTTATATAATCAACTGAACACCCCTTTATAATACTATTTTAAATAGATTTAATGATATTTGCACTAAACTAATGTCGAAAGAACTCAACATTAGTCTTATAATGACCGCATCGTCGATACCTTTCTAATGATATATACATACATACATATATATATATATATATATATATATATATATATATATATACGTATATATGATTTATACTTTATTTTAATACGTAAATATGCTATTATAATTTGTAACTCGTTCATACGAACTCTGTTTTTGACGTTATTTATATCCACGCGTAGGTGGAGACGTACTCTACAACTTTCGTTTAGACTCCATCGGCTAATTTTGACTTTATATTTAAAGTTATATTTTTAACAGGCCGAGACAGGATTGGTCCGTTAAAATCTCATAACTTCTTTATCCGATGTCCATTTTCGTCTGTCTTTTTATTGTTACGCTACTAATAACGAGATCTTCGATTCTCGTTTAGGTTGTGTCGGCTAAAAATCACTCGATCTAATATTCGAATTTTGGGTTGTACACTGCTATTCCGAAACTTCGAAAAATCATAACTTCTTCATACGAAGTCAGATTTGGGCGTTCTTTTTATCGATGTTCTTAGTTTAACATATTCTATGACTTTCGTTTAGATCGCTAAGGCTAAATCTCGCTCTATCGTAAATTCACTATTTACGCTTCCCGGTATCGTGCCGGTTCTGTCGCAAAACTTCGACGGGTCATAACTTCTTCGTTATAACTCGGATTTCGGCGTTCCTTATATGTACGGAAACCTGGAGACATATTCTAAAACTTTATGTAGAGATATCGGGCTTATCTCACACTTTAATTTTGACGCTTATTTTTATTCTCTATTAATTATACATTTATAATTAAATAATAAACACATAACACACATAATTCACATAATACTCAAATATTTCATTTTTATTACTTCAAAAAGAGTTACAATAGTTGACCTAGACTATTACATTGACAAAAATGCTTAGCCCTGAAACCCGGGCGTTACAACGATGGCATAACTCTACTTCCATTGTGCATTCTTAACGGTTGTGACCCTTCAACCTGCTCCTGCCGTACTTAGACCTGTTGTGCTCATCCCCATGCACCCCTTCATCCTTCATGTAACCACTATGACCCCTCGGGCCTCTGACACCAGCTATGGAAACATCCAACTGCTCAGATCGTCGAGCCAAATTGGAAGTCCGCTTCCTCTTTCCCATCTGACTATCTAAACCAATATTCTGCTCTTGGGTTACCCCGACCACCCATCAACCGCATGAGTAACGGAGGCCCGCTCCTTGAATCTGGCGACCACTCTATCAGGGACAGGCCCAATGATGTCGGGTAACTCCTCGTGTAGGGGTCGCGAAACCTCCGCGACGGTCTAATCCTATGGTTGACCCTCCTGAAGACATGGTGCATCATTCACCCCCGATCCCAAATGACAAGAGCTAACAATAGGATCCTCCTTCCTGTAGGTTTCTAGGGGTCCACAAGCTTTGGGCTCCAGATGAGCCCCCACTGAATCACTACGATCTCGGTCCGAGAGTCCCCGATATGACTTTCCACTAGCTCCAAAATCCCATCCTTGACTGAACCAAAGATCACAAGAGTCTGCTCCAAAATACCGCGGGTAATCTTCGACGATATGAACTCCCACATTTGCTCGCTAATAGGTTCATCACCTGCACCTGATCTGGAACTCGAATCAGAACCAGAGCCAAAACCAAAACCATCTCACTGAGTACTCATCTCTAAACTGAAATATGACAAGCAAACAATCAAAACATACTAAAGTATCCTCCTCCCATCAGCTTCTTAGATTCTCCAAGATTCTCACTGATTCGAGTATGGATCCTATGCTATCAGTAGTATGAGCCTAATACTACCTTCCACACGTATCCATACTTTCCTCAGAAATCCTCCCAAATCCTCTAAGTCACTTACTCAAACCAATGCACCAAAACTCACTAATCCGTACCATTAAACCACTGAAGCATATCCTAGGTTTTCCTAGGTTCCCGAACTCACCCTGACTTCAGCTACTGAAGGATGCCCATTAATGTCAATTAGCTACCTCATGAATATAGTCACATGCAACAGAGATCAGATAATCCTTCGAGTAAGATACTCAATCCTAGAATGGTTGGACTCAAACGAGAGTTGTGCAATAGGGTCAAGTCCATCACTATGAGATTATCCAACTTGTACCACATGTGACTTAGCATATTCACTTAGTAGCTAACTCACATTTCTAAGAGCCCCACAAAGCACAAAGAAAACAACATTCCAGCAAAGGAAAAATCTAACCAACATACACTAATCGAGCCATTCTACTTACTCATCAGAAATCCATACTAGCATGCAATTCTAAGGCTCATACAATCAGGCACATAAAAGGCATCTCTCCTATCACTTAATACTGAGCAGATCCGTAGCCCTAATCTAGCATTCCGTTCTCATAATCATATCATATAGCATAATAAACAAGTATTGCAGTCTGGGAACCATTTACTTAAGCTCGGCCGATTGCACGCATCACACCCCTTTCTTTGATTAGAAGTTCCTTTTTAGTTAAATGTTTATTTTATAAAAATTTCACCAAACCCTTAGTTTGAGTTCAGGCACACCAAGGCTTTGATACCAAGTAAAAGCCCAAAAATCCAAGGTAAAAATTTCAATTTTATTATAATCAAAACACTATAGTAACTTTGTTCTAAAAATTGAAAAGGATTTCAATTAACTCAATTATCTGAGTCCAATCCCGAAGATCACATATTGCGGAAAAAGCAGGTGTATGCACTACGATCGCCTTGAGCTCTTTCATTTGAAACTGGAGTACCTGAAACATAATCTGAAAACCGTAAGCACAAAGCTTAGTGAGTTTCATAAGTACCACATACCATACATACAGTAAACATATAGTAGGCCCCACCCGGTCATCGAGTTAGTAGGCCCCACCCGGTCATCGAGTTGAGCTCAGAAAGCATATAAATACATACACATGTAATATACACAACATACAAATAGTCATCAGGCTTCGCCCGACATCGGACCTTAGTCCAAAAGCATATAAACATAGGCACATGGAAGAGTCACAAAGACAACTAGTATTCTATCAGCATAACATAAACATGGGTCGACATTGGTGCCTTCGACCCGCTAAACACAGTAAGGAAACTCACCTTGAATACAGAAGCTTCCTGAAAGAATTCCCTAGTTGGTGCCTTGACAACACCTCCGAACTATCATATCAAGATTAACACCAAATAAATAATTGGATTACATTCCAAGGCCTACTAACCATACTTGGGGTCAAATGACCATTTTACCCCTTACCCAAACAAGAACCAGAACTGAGGCCCAACTTCAATAACCAAGAAGGCCCAAAACCAAAAGATCCAAAAGGCCTAATAATGGCCCAATTTTCCAAATTGGGCCCAATCCTATATGGGCCTTATCCTAAGCCCATGCTTCCCTTAATTACAATTTAGAATACCTCAATTACCCCGTGGGACAAACTTGCTCAAAATCATAAATTAAAAGTCAAATTCAACGGTCCAAGTTGACCCAACTTACCGAGTTGCCCTTCAACTCGTCGAGTTTTTTCATCAGACTGCAAAGATCGGGCAAAACCCCATGAACTCGCCGAGTTCGCCAGAAAACCAACCTCTTAATTCATTAAGCCGACCTTTTCGAAACTAAGGGCTTCTCAACCCAGATCTTAACTGAAATGGACTTAAGAAGGGTAAAATTTTCAACTTTACCCCTAAGAACCACCAAAATGGGTTCAAAACCCAAACCCTAAACTTAAAAGGGTAAGGACTTAATCATTAAGAACTTAATCCATAAGGACACAACTCCAAGATGCAGATCTTACCATATGAGGCTAGGTGGCCATGTAAAGTTTCCAACGCTACACTTATTCATGATTAGAAGAAGCTCAAAAGCTTAAAAGAGACCAAAAGAAGGACTTAATGAATGCATGAAGCCCTTAGGACCATAAAGTTGGCACCTTTATGCCAAAAGAGTTCATGAAGATCATATATCTGGAAAGGACAAACACTTGGGACTTCTACTTTCTCAACAATCACCAACCCATGGCTAAAAGCATAAAAATAAACTCAAGAAGTGATCTAAGCCAATACTATGCAAGGTTAGAACTTTATACCCAAAATATGCTGGAAATGGAGCAGAGAATCAAGATCTAATAGCTCACACACACACACATACACACACACACACACATATATATATATATGCACATATCAGGGATGAAGGGACAAAATGAGGATATTTTGGGTTCAAATGCAAAAGCAGACGGGAAAATGACACATTAGCCCTACAATGTATTACACGTTTCCCCATTAAGTACCTCAACTTATTTTTGTGCTTTTTGAGGGAATAAAGTTGTTTTAGACCTGCTTTTTTAATCACTACTACCTACTATAGCAAGTTTCATAGGCCACATAAGTATTTGAAGCTGACGCGACTTCCTTTTCAATTCCAACTCACACCCACAAAATGATATGGATTCCTTCTCACTTCCATATCACAAATTCAGCCATCAATCACCATAGGTTTAGCATCACCAAACTTACGTCTCTCTCCATCTTCTTGTATTTATTTCTTCGATCAACTAATTTCATGGGTTTGATCTTCGTTATCAAATACCAAAAAAATGTTCAAGCATGTTTATAGTTAATGTCAAGATCTAGGATTCAAACCAATCATTTAAACTTCCGTGCGGTTCATATTTTGTTTTTGTATGAGATGCGCTACTAATCGCTTCTATATATCCATATTCGATCTACACCTAATTCACAATTTTGAAATCCAAAATGGGAAACAAAGGTATTCTTACTTCTTTTTAGACTCTCAAGTAATGTTCAAATACCATTTCAAAGTTCAAACCTAAAGCAACTAATTATAATACTCCAACAAATCAATGGAATTCAGAAGATTACATAGGAACCTGGAAGATGGAGCTTGCACTGGGTTCTCCGGATATCTTCTTGACACCTCGTTGATCAACTATCATGCTTGCCCTTTCCAGATTTTTATGAAATAAAGCATGCAAACTGTATTTTCATGTTAAAAGATCAATCACTGCTCAATCAGAGTTTCAAATGTGTTTAAAAAGAACGAAAACAAACTCGATTTTGGGAAGGAAAAATATGAATAAGAAATCAAGTAATCGGGTTGGACAACACTAGCTGTGTGTGTAATACCGCGTTGTACTTTTCATTTTCCCTCAACAAAATCTTCACAAACGAAAATGTTGAATCAAATAGCCATTTTGCGCCAAATTATAATCTCCTAAACACCATAAATCTTCTAATTTCTTTTCTAGGGTTTATATGTTTATCACAATGATGCCCGACTTAGACAACCTTGTAAGCACGTCTTCGCTTCCCTTTACTTGTTGTTCTAATAGTTCAAGACCACGAGCCATGGGAAACTGCAATTTATGTGACCCAAAATATGCTAAAGAATCAAAAACCTCGTTACCAATCCAATATGAAAGTAACATAGAACAGTTTGCTAAGATCAATAAATCGGTGGAATTGAAGAGTTTGAATGATTATTGGAGTGATTGGGTTACGAAGAATGTCGAGTTGGGCGTTCCTAAATCAGAATTGTTTCAATCACCCTTGGAAATAACAACGTCGTTTATGGAGAGAGCCTAATCAATCTAGCATGAAAGATGGTTTAAGCAGAGGTGATACATGTTCTTTCTCCCTCGTTGTTGTTGATTCCCTTTCTAATAGTCTTTTTAGACTTTTTAAAGTCAATAAGTGTCCATGTGCCAAAGGGGTAACCGGTTTACCCCTTCGTTTTGTCCAAAATGACTAATTAGATCCAAGAAAACAGCTTTATTCTCTCATAAAATACGAAAATAAGTTAAATGACTGAATAAACAAATATAGATGTAGAAGAAAATAGGAGGGAAAAGTCTAAGAGTACCCTTCACTGATGTCCACGTGATATTTATGACTAGTTGCTTTTTAGGTACTACCAACCTTTTAATAACAAGGCCCAAAATGGTGGTGTGTCTATTCTCCTCGTTTGGTTGAATTAAGAGTAATCCTAAAAACATCGAAAAAATTGAAACACATATCATGCAAATCTGTTTCTCTATTGCTATCATCGGGTAGGGAAAAATAATGATGTTTTATTATCATATTAATTTGATTCTGTTTTTAGTTTGAATTTTTCTTTTTACATAAATTGTAAAGAAAAATAACTTTCATATCAAATAAATTGTTTATTTTGAAAATCTTTTCATATAAATGAATCAAACGAGTAAGAACAAAAGTTTATATACGTTTATTCGTTTAAATTTAGCGAATAAATAAATGAACAGATAAACGAACAAACTTTTTTATTTATATTTATTTGTTTATATTTGTTAAATGTTAAATGAATATAAACAAACATATTTATATTTATTTGTTTATGTTTTTTAAAAATTTGTATAAAACAAGTTTAAAAAGTTATTAAAAAAGTTTAAAAGGATTCTAAAAAAGTTAAAAAGAAGTAAGTGAAATAATAAAAATGTAAAAAAACTTGTAAATAATGTAAAAAAATCTGTAAAATTTTTTTGTAAAAAAATAAAATAAAATAGTCTTAAAATGTTGTATAAAAATAAATTTGAACAAGAAAATACTTTAGGATAATGTTGTAAAAAAACTAAAGTTTTGACCAAATTTTAAACAAAATTAAAAATTTTTGACGAAAATATAAATATTGAAATGACTTAAACATTAAAAGCCCAACAACTAACAAGAAGTCAACAAAAAGAAGTTTGCGGTTACAAAATTACAAACAAAGAAAAACAGAACAACACCAGTCGGTCCAGCTACATGTATTGTTTTTTCTCCTATGTTTATACCAAATATACACCAATGAAATTATATCTCCAAACAACTATAATAGATTACTATAATACAATGTTAGAGTAGTCGGTATGGGTCCAAACGAGGTTCGACGCGGGTGATCTGGCATCTCTCGACGCCGTCGTAACGGGGGGAACACTCCCCCCCCCCCCCCCCCTACTCGTTGCATCTCGTCGAGGTGATTCTCGTTGGCGTGGCGACGGGAAGAAACGGAAGAAAATGACCGTTTGAGTTTGCAACGGTTTGAAAAAGAAAGTTAATTATTAAAAAAAAACATTTTATCCTATAAATACTCTCATTTTATTAAAATTTTCACACACTTTCTCTTCTCCTCTCTACATACTTTCAATTATCTTCAAAAAAAATATGGATCCTTTCGACTCGTCCGATGATTCAGATGACGATATTTTTTTTAGGATGATGTATCATTATTACACTACCGACCTGCTACAACCAAACCCAGCCCCGCTACTAACAAGACACGCGATGTTAAACAGAAATCGCGAGGAAGGACACGAACATCTATATCACGATTACTTTGCGGATAATTGTGTATACGGGGTGAAGGACTTCAAAAGAAGATTTTGTTTGAGTAGGGATGTGTTCTTACGAATCGTCAACGCCTTGGAAAGCCGGCATCATTTGTTTACTATATTTTTATACCAAATAAATAAAAATGTACTACATGTTTATTTAATTTTACAACATATGCAATATATTTTTAAACTGTAGTTAATTTATGTTTAGGTACGAATTTTTTCAATTAAGATATGATGCTAGAGGTAGACGGGGGTTTACAACGTTGCAGAAATGTGCTGCGGCAATTCGTTTGATGGCTATGGGGGAGTCACCCGACACCATGGACGACTATATGAGAATGTCTGAAAGAACCGCAAGAGTGAGTTTGTATACATTGTCAAGGGGTGTTGTTGAAACTTTTGGAGACGAGTATTTGCGGAAACCTTCGTTGCATGATTTGCAAGAATTGTATGCGGCGCATGAAGAACGTCATGGGTTTCCCGGAATGATCGGAAGCATTGATTGCACACACTGGAAATGGAAAAATTGTCCGGTAGCATGGAAAGGGCAATACACAAGTGGTCATCACGGATCACTTTCATTGGTGTTAGAGGCTGTCGCTTCTCAAGATTTATGGATTTGGCATGCATTTTTTGGGGTTGCGGGTTCCAACAACGATGTCAACGTTCTTGATTAGTCGCCAATATTTGACGATCTTTTGAATGGAAAAGCCACGGATGCTCCTTTCACGGTGAATGGAAACGAATACAAATATGGGTATTATCTTACAGAAGGAATATATCCTTAGTATTCCACATTCGTGAAGGCATTCCGCCACCCGGTTGAAGAACGAGACACATTTTTTAAGAGAAGACAAGAAGGAGCACGTAAGGATGTGGAACGTGCTTTTGGAGTGCTGAAGGCGAAGTGACATATAGTCGAACATGCAGCACGACCATTGGATTTAGAAACTTTACGATATATCATGTATGCATGTATCATAATGTATAACATGGTAGTAGAAGATAAAGGGAGAAATATTGCACACTATATCCCAACAGAGCCCAGACACGTTCAGTTTCAACCAGGACAACATATTATTTGCATCGCGTTGTTGACATTCAAGACGCAAATAAACACAGACAACTTCGAGAGGATTTGGCGGATTATATCTTCTATGGTAGCAATAACGATAACGAATAGCGTTGTCTTTTTTTTTTTTTTTTTTTTTTTTTTTTTTTGAATTTGGATGTTATTTCTTTTTTTGTTTTTGGATATTATGTGTAATTTAGTCTTTATGTTAATTTTAATCTTTAAAAATTTTTAATTTTTTTTTTTTATAATTTTTAAACATTATGTTTTATTTATTATTTATATTTAAAAAATATTTGTATAAATTTAAAAAAAATCGAAATAAATAAAAAGTAAATTATAAAACGGAAAAAAAAGTAATAAAAAAAACAAAATAATAAAAAAAAATATATTTATTTTCAAAAAGTTGGTGTTGCATCTTGTTGCTTATTTCTCCACTTGGTGTCATAACACCATTAGCTTAGGTGTCATATGAGGTGACACAACTTGGTGTTGCACCTTGTTGTCCACACCCAATACTCTTACAGAAGTATCATTTCTCGCTTTCGATATTCCTCATAGGAGGCCCTAAAATATAGTTAGAGAGGATCTTGCATTTTTTCGGGACAATTGCCGTATTATATATCAAAGTTTAGATACTTAACCATTTTATATATTGCTTTTGAGGGATTTCGCACATATCAAAACTAGTATAGTAAAAATCCTGATTAAGACCTTATTAATCTCCGATTACTCCCTAGGTGATACTCGACTGACTAGAAGACGTTTAATGATTAATCTTTGCCTTCAAAACGAAGAAGCAGTGGCAAACGATGAAACTATAATATTTTGAAGAAGTTGTATCTCAATAGAAACTATTTGAGGAATAATTAGTGTTGTATTAATCATATTAACTTATTTTATGATGATATTAGCGGTATTCACTAATTTTGTTATTATATTATTCATATTTAATTTTTTAAAATTTAACAAATTAATTATCTAGGTCTCCATTTAATCTCTCGATTAATCCCCACCAAGCCGGTTAATCCCTTAACCATAGTCCACCGACTAGCTAACTTAAAACGTTTTCTACAACTTTGGTCAAAACACATAAACTCAAAATTCATTATATTTTACACAGTAAATTAGATTTATTGACAATTTAAAGACAATTTAAATGGAAAATAAGCAATGATCACCCTTAATATAAAAAATTAAAAATGGGTTAGATTTTAATAATTTATCTAATTTAGGTAATTAAAAAATGTGCCTCCGTCCTTGCCCCAATATTCGATTTAAGTTTTGCAATTTAAATAATTATTCTGTCAAATTCTAAAAGAAAACTGATGTTACTACAATATGCTACCATCTAGTATGATATTTTAGCGAATCGCTACAAAAATAATCTCTCTTTCCAAGGATTTTTTTCCCTAATAAATCTGTCAATTCAGGCCGATGTCCGTTTACATCAATAAATATTGATAGTCAGGCTCATTAATCTTCTAAGTATTCTTTTAATATTTATCTTAAACAACATTTTTATCAACTAATATATCATTATATACTTGATAAATAACATAATGTTAGAATATTATTATTATTATTATTATTATTATTATTATTATCAAACACTGGGAATATAGTGTTTAAAAACAGTGAAAGTTGGTACACGTCCATAAAACACACACACAAAATATTTTCATATGCCACCACAATCATGACTTGACATAACCCCACCTTATCATCAAATCTTCTATGAATGCACATGCATTAAAATGTGTTGTAAATAAGTTATATGAATTATATATTTTTAATTTAGTATTTAAATTATTAATAAGGCCCTTCAAAGTTGAAACATCCTATTGGTGTAGGATGAACATGAACGTAGTAATTTGGGATGCCATGTCACGATGACTCATGAGATAAGAGGGGGATGGTCTTCAAACAAATGTCAAACCCTATAAGATCTCAAAACATGCTAATAAAGATTTTTTTTTTTTTTTGTAACCATCAAATTTTATTAAGAAATTTTAATACATTAATTTATTTTAATAATACGGAAAGAAATATAAAACATGTCTTTGAGTCATATTTAGTTATTTATATTTCAACGAGGTTTTTGGCTGTTGTAAGTTGACGATTCATGTTCAAGTTTCATGTTGAAATAAATAAAATTAAAAATAGTGTAGGAATATATTAGGGAAATCTCCAGAAAAGTCCTAAAATTTTAGTCTAATTTATGAAAAAGTCCCGAACTAATTTTTGTTTATAGAAAAGCACAGAATACTAGCTAAAACTTCGAAAAAGCTTTTTTTGACCGGTTTTATAGATTTAGCTGGTATTCTGTCCTTTTTCGTTAGTTTGCTCAAAATATTATGACTTTTCTGAAAATTACCCGATAACCAAAATATTGAGACTTTTTTGAAAATTGCTTTGGAATTAATGGATATTATTATTAATAAATCATTTATCAACATAAAAAATATTTTTTTATTATAAACAAAAGAAATACATTTGTTGTTAATTTCTAGGAATAGAATGGTCAATTATGTACTTCTCTATTATTTGTTGACCACTTCAAAGTCTCTATGTTCTTCCTATCTATCGTTGTGAGTGTCATAGTGGGAAATACTCTGTTAGGCGTGAGTACAAGAGTTAATCATATTTATTAATACACAATCAGTAAGTGTCTACTTGCTATTAGGCATGATGCTATATGATCACATGTTATTAGAAAATATCATTACACGAACATATAGATCTTTCATTATGTTCTTTAACCTAACTACCACCTAACCTCAAAACATTACCTGATAACAACCATAAAATTACACGCATCTATCGAGAGTGAAAAGTAAACTTTGAATGACAATTTAAATAGATAATCACCATTCACTTGTTTCCATATAAATTATCATTCACGGTTCACTTTTCACATTTTATAGATGTATGTTAGCTGATGGTTGTTAACATGTGAGGTATGAATGTTAATTGGTAGTTAGGTTAAACAACATAAGAAGAACACCAACATTAGAGGAATGCTAACTAAGTACATCTCACCATCATACCCACAATAATACATAGGAAGAACGTAGAGAGTTTGAGTGGTCAAGAAGCAATAGAGGAGTACTTAGACCACCAATTTATTCCTAGAAATTAACAACAAATGTATTTCCTTTTTTTATAATAAAAATATTTTTTATGTTTATAAATGATTTGTTAATAAAAATATCAATTAATTTCATGGTAATTTTCAAAAAGTCCTAATATTTTGGTTATTAGGTAATTTTTAGAAAATTCTCAAAATTTTGAGTAAACTAACGAAAAAGGAAAGAATACCGACAAAATCTGCGAAATCGGCCAAAAAGGGTTTTTTCAAAGTTTTAACCGGTATTCTGTGCTTTTCTGTAAATAAAATTTAGTTTTGGACTTTTTCGTAAATTAGATTAAAATTTTAGGACTTTTCTGGAGATTTCTCAATATATTATATTTATTGTTCCAACTGATAATTTTTTTTCGATATAATAAATAATTATTTTTAATATATAAATTTGTCCTTCAAGCATAACAAAATATCAACTAATCTTTGATTTGTTATCATATTTCACTGGTACAAAACTACGAATTCGTCATACTTAGTCGGAATTGAACGGTCCCACATTTGAATATTTATGTGGCTAAAGATACGTAAATAGATTTCACAGTTCGCAACATATGAACTCGGACTTGTGACCATTCGGAAATATATTGCCACACCTTCGAACATTTATGTGGCTAAATGTCACTAATAATTTTTGGCTGATTATTTAGCCACATATAAATTTGGAACACGTGACAACCGAAGAGTAAGTTCGTAACATTAGTTTTTAAAATTTTAACCAAGGTATAGAACCATTAAAATTGACTTCATTTTGATTAAAAAACCACAATTTTTTTTCATTGTTAGTTTCTTCCTATTAATTTTGAACTCATATTATTTCCAATTTCATAATTCTTCCCCTACATCTATGTATTTCGAATGTGTTTTTTATATTAGACTTCTAGTAGGCTTCATAAATTTTTTTGACTCCAACCATATGTATATTTGCATTGTTCTTTTTTATGTGTTATGAGAAGAAGTTTATTGGGTTTTTAATGAATAATATCAATCTCACTATAGTTTTCTATTTTAAATTTGAATATGAAGATTTATATGTAGTTGATAATGTATTCTTATACATGGTTTGTGTTGCAAAATTAAAAATTTAAAACCCTATAAAAGTATGTACAAAGCCTATCATCTAGTCTAATAGAGAATACAAAAAAGATGGTAAAGAGATTTTATTGTATTTCGTTAAAATTATGTAGTTTTTAATGGTTCTATACCTAATATTAGGTACATAACAGCCACATATTCCCTATGCCATATATATATATATATATATATATATATATATATATATATATATATATATATATATATATATAACATGACAAATCTATGTCACACACTTGAACACTGTTACTAAATGTGACATATGGTCACATGAAGTAATTGTTTATGTGTCTAAATCGTAGAGTCGAGTTTGTCACACATGATTTCAGTGTAGCAAGAATCCGGTAAATATGGTCACATAACTTATAAGATTTATGATGATGTCACTATAAGTGTTTTATGATGATAGTTTGAATGTAAAAATTGAAAATATATAAGATTCGGAGGGAACTTCATTTTTTTTTTCAAATTTACTAAAATTTTATATTTTCACTCTTTACTAAAATTTTAATAATTTTCCCTCTTTAACAAAAATTCAATAATTTGTTTCCCTCTTTTTAAATTTTTTTAACCTAATGGTCCTTTTATTCTATCTTTTTCTCTTTAGGCCCTGCTTCTTGTTGGTGATTTTAGTGCCACCATGTCGTTTTAAGTAACTGGAACTAACATGTGAGCTAAGGGGATTCATGATTTGTACTCTAATACATGTACGGGGTTGTGCGGAGTGCATGCATGTATAAGATCGAGTCAGAAGCCGGTTCGACGACTAGTCGGGGGTTCGGGGGCAGCGCCCCCGGGTCCGGGGTTTCCAAAGGGGTGGCCCCCTTTGGCGGGGTCTAGGGGAGGCGCCGCTAGCGGGGTCCAAGGGGCAGAGCCCCTGGCTGGGGTCCCACTTAATTTTTGGTAACCCTAATCTGGATTAATATTACTTGCTTTCAAAGCAACTAATGACGGCCCAACCCTAATGAAACCCTAATCGTGTTTAATATATAAACAACTCTTCGTTTCCAGAAGGGTGACGTTCTTTAGCTCTCGTTTTTCATCACACATTCACAGAACCCTTTAGCATAATAGCTTACGTTTTCTGTGCCTAGAAACGTAAGTGTCCGCTTGGATTATCCTAGGCTGAATTTCTTGTAACCCAGACATAGGGTATAAATATCAGTTCGGAAAGTGATATCACGATCCAAGCTGGTATCCAAATCTCCACCGCAAACCCTAATATTCCCAACACTTCTCCCACCCCTTAGACGTGCCCCCTTTTCGACCACCATAGGCGATTACAAAGCCTTAATCCAACATTGTTCTCTTCCTGCTTCTCCACTTCATTATCTCACACATCTTTCTCTTCATGTTTGTAATTGCAGGTAAACAAAGGGTTTGTGCCCCCATCATTCATATTTAAAGATCAAGATGGAAAAACTGTGAGCCTCTCGAAATTCAAAGGCAAGCCTCTTGTGGTCTATTTATACCCTGCTAGTGACACCCCTGGTTGCACTAAACAGGAATAGGTCTTTGGGTGCTCTAATTTCGATGACCTATCAATATATTCATGTGACGAAATGGCAAATGTTGACCTCGAAGCAACTCTCTTGTAGAATATGGCTCCTGAGATGGAAGTAGTTATATAATTAGTGTGATACGTAAAGCTAGTGGGAGGGAGGAGTAAAAGAATCATCTTTGTTTTTACTTATCTTCACCATTAATTTCTGATGACGTTTCAAACTATGCCAATAAACTCCTAAAGGAATCATCTTTGTTTTTACTTATCTTCCCATATGTTCACCATTAATTTCAAATCTTGTGATGAATCCTATTACCAACTTGAAACGCCCAATTTTCACAACCAATAATTTCATTTTATTAAGGTAAAACTCCAATTTATAAATTAATTATTTAAGAAAACAATTTATTCCAAATTACATTTATTAACTACCATAGTATCATAGAAAACGTGGGATCTATAATGTTGCTGATAAGTGTGTACAGTCCCGTCTTCTCCTTCCCATAATCACCACTGGCACCTGAAAGCATAAACAACTGGGTAAACATAAAGCTTAGTGAGTTTCCCCCAAAAACCACATACACATAACAACGGCATCATGCATACAGAGCCTTCAGCTTGACTGGAATGCCGCACCGGCCTACAGACTATCTGGATCGCTCACAGAACCTTCAACATGACTAGTTTGCCTCACCGGGCCTTCATCCTATCTGGACCGTTTTCTGGAATACCAGGGTTTGCTAGCCTACCGTTTCAACCCAAACGCTCATCTAGATCCTCTGTGCCTTCGGCTTACACCTGACCTGCACATGGTATCTTGGCCTACAACATAAAGCAGGACCGCCTCAACCCACCACCACCAAATGTCGACATACAAACAAACAAGGATGAAATAGGCACATAAAATAGGAAAACATCAATCATACAACTTAATCCTGCCTACTAGTCCTCTCACAGCACAAAGTCTCACTACCAGCTAACCTCCGTAAAATGCATAACCATAAGTAGCCAGAGGTGAGATAGCCACCCGAACAGATGATCCTACTCTAGAGCCACAACCAAATAAGGAACATGTAAGATAGCTTAGATCAAGAGTTTTCAGGCTAGCCTATATAACCACATATAGTCCCTAACGCACTCCACCAGATGATAACCAATAAGTACAGATAACATACAGATCCAACAATACACTATAGCATAGCAACATCCTACATACCAAGATACTGATTCAACAGATCACTACAGCATAGCAATATACTTAATACCAGAATACAGATCTAGTAGATCACTACATCATAGCATCAAACTTGACACCCAAATACAGATCTAACAGATCGCCACAACCTATTAGCATACTCGATACTAGAATACATATCTAATTGATCACTACAATACAACGACATACTAAGTAGCAACAAATTAAGAAATTTCTGACTGTATATAATCAGGGGTGAGATAGCCACCCGGACAGTAGAACTCGTTTCTGTCTTAGGAATTCATTCGTGGAAGTTCTTATCCTTACACGAATCTGCAGTTGAATCACCCACATAAGGTGAGTTCATACCCCTATAACCAATCTTTTAACTGTTTTAAATTCTTTTAAGAGGGGGGGGGGGGGGGGGGATACAAGTTGAACACAATGTTAATTGTGTAAATATTATTTGTGATAACCATAACGTTAAAAGATTTCTTATGCTTTTATAAGTTATCAAATCATTAAAAAAAACTCTTTTAAAGTTATGTTATCTTGTTTATAAAACTCTGTTTTTTGAAATGCAATCATAACTCAGTAGATAATTGAGTCTTTTCGTTAAGTCAGTAACAGTTCAAGTAAGCATACTAGTAAACTATAATAGGTATAGTTAGGAGTTCAGTTCAAATTATAACTTATACAGAGAGGATCATACTATAAAGATAGGAGCATACTATAACTAGTACAAAGAGGAGCATATTATAACTAGTAAAGAGAGGAGTATACTATAACTAGTTCGGGGAGGAACATACTATAACAATAACAGAAGAATAAATCATGAACTACACACTTATGCTATATATTCCTAGTATCCTAGGAAGACATCGTATCCTTAACTCACTGTTTATTACAAATTAAGGTAAGAACACATTATACTGGGTTTGCACTAACAAAGGTACAAATACAACGTACCAGGGTTAGCAAACACGAACTAATAACATATCTTACTAGGTTTGCACTAACAAAGGTAAAAATACAACGTGCCAGGGTTAGCAAACACGAGGTGATATCATATCTTACCGGGTTTGCACTAACACAGGTACAAATACAACGTGCCAGGGTTAGCAAACACAAGGTGATAACAATAAATCAAACCAGAGTTATTTATAAAGGGTACATCTGCAAAGTACCGGATAATAATAAATAAAATACATAATTATATACAAGAACTCACAACAGTATTGACTGAGGCGGTAAGAGTACATAATTTCATTGCTTCTAGTAGTCGTCCAAACAATAGAACATTGAGTAAACCAAACTAGAAACTTATCAGTAAAGGGTTTAATCCATATTATTAAACCAGTATAACTTAAAGGACCTTAAGTGGTTAGTTCTATAATACTGTAGTTTATACATGGGGGTTATATATCATTAATATCTAATAGGTAGTTAGATGTGTGATTTCTGCCTTACTTCCCATTCCTTGTTTGGTTGTGGGCTTAGGGTAGATTCACACAATTAACTATCCGTTTGATATTAGATTATATATAGCTAGTGTAAACTAAGTGATTATAGAAGGAACTCTTGTGGTTACCATTTTTACTAAAGGAAATAAGGGTTATTCTCAAAGAATGTTTTCTTCAAACATAAAGTAACTATTACAGTTAACTCCGTGAGTACCAAATGAATACGCCAGGGTTATATACAATGAAGATATAACAAACAATGGGATGTGTGACTTCCGCCTCATTTCTTGTTCCTTGTTTGGTTGTGGGCTTAGGGCAGATTCACACAACCGATTATTTGTTTACTCTGGGTTTTATATAACTGTATCCATTTAGCAATCATAGAAAGGATTGTAGAGCTATTTTTACTTAACTTTCATCATATCAGAAGATATAGGATCTTCTGGAGGAACATGCGAACTTTTCTAAAAGAACTTTCAACTTACTTTACATCACTAAAATACTTATGAACTCACCAACTTAAATGCTGATCTAATCTTTCAAAATAACTTGTATTCTCAGGAAACTAGCAGAAAGGTATGCGCACTGGGATTCAGAAGATGAAGTATAGTAGCTTCATGTCTTGTTTTGTTATTTACTTTTGGATTCAATATTTTGTGAATCACTACTTGTAAACACTTTAATATTAATACAATGGTTTTTTGTTACTATGATTGCTATGATACATGTGTTGTGATACTAAACATGATGTCCTCCGCCCTCGAACGTTTCCGTCGTTCCGGTTTAGGGGTGTGACAGAAGAAACAACAAATCGTAGCAGTTCACGCTGCTACCACTCCTGCTTCAACAACAACAGCTGCACCAACACCTGCAAGGCCATATGCAGGTTCCCTTCCAAAATGCGATAAGTGTAATTTCCATCATAATGGCACCTTCCGAGACCTGAAATGCACCAGCTGTAACCGAAGAGGGCACACCGCCCGGTATTGTAGAGCACAACCTCAACAAAACAACCAACCCAACAATGTCGGGGCCAGTGAAGCATGTTATAGTTGCGGGGAGACTGACCATTAGACACGAAACTGCCCCAAGGCCAACAATCGGGGTGCCGGGGGATCAGGCAGAGTCCTAACAATGGACAAGGGGAGGCTGTGCAGGATCCAACGGTAGTCACGAGTATGTTCCTCCTTAACAACATCCATGCATGAATCTTATTTGATAGTGGGGCGGAACGAAGTTTCGTGAGCAAATTTAAACACTTACTAAACCAAAATCCTCAAAAGTTAAACGAAACCTTCACGGTGGAAATGGCTAATGGGAAAACTGAAACAACCAACGACGTATTTCTAGGGTGGACGTTAAAATTAAATAAACACTCATTTCAAATCAACTTAATGCAGTTACTATTAGAAGCTTTGATGTGATCATCGGTATGGACTGGTTTAGCCTCCACCATGTCGATATTTTGTGCTTCGAGAAGGCCGTTCACCTTCACTTACCCAACGATGAAACCCTAATTATCTACGGTGATAAACCCGGTGCAAATCTCCGTCTCATATCGTGCATCAAGGCACAAAAGTGATTGCACAAAAGGAACCATGCCTTCCTAGACCACGTGGTGGATAAAAAGAAGGAAGAGAAGAACATCTAGGACATCTCGGAGGTAAGTGACTCCCCAGACATATTTCCTGAAGACCTCCCGTGGATACCCCCTGAACGACAGGTCGAATTCCGGAATGACCTAATACTTGGAGCCATGCCAATTGCCAAATCACCGTATAAATTAACCCCTGCAGAAATGCAAGAGATCTCCAACCAATTTAGCGAGCTGCTAGACAAAGGGTTCATAGGACCGAGCTTCTCTCCTTGGGGAGCTCTAATTTTGTTTGTCAAAAAGAAAAATGGTTCCTTTCGCATGTGTATCGATTACCGTGAACTCAAAAAGCTCACCATCAAAAATCGATACCCTCTTCCTAGGATCAATGATCTATTTGACCTATTAAAAGGAGCCAGTTACTTCTCGAAATAAATTTGAGGTCTGGATGTCATCAACTGCGAGTCCGAGAAGAAGATGTCCCCAAAACTGCCTTCCGAACTCGTTACGGGCACTATGAATTCGTGGTAATGCCCTTCGGTCAAACGAATGCACCCACAACGTTTATGGACATGATGAATCGAGTCTTCCGAACCTTCCTTGACAACTTCGTGATATTCTTCATCGACGACATATTGGTTTATTCTCGGAGCAAGGAGGAACACAACTAGCATCTACCGCAGGTTTTGGAGACTCTAAGGGTGGAAAAGTTATACGTGAAATTCTCCAAGTACGAATTCTGGATCTACAAAGTGGAATTTCAGGGAAACGTATTCAGTTAAGAAGGGATAAATGTGGACCATTCCAAGATCAAAGCGATTGTGGGTTGGGTAGACCTGGCCATTTGTGTATTCGTGTCAAGAAAACGTGTCAGCCACGAATTTGACACAAGACAATTACACGATGAGAAATAAGCTTTATCTCAATTTTTAAGATGTATTCGTGTCGTGTCTCTCACAGATTCGTGTCTTTGTGTCTGAACTTTCCAGGTCTAGGGTTGGGCAACCCCAAAAACCCCGAAGGAGATCAGGCAATCTTGGGCAACCCCAAAAACCCCGACAGGAGGTTCATTCAGAATTTCTCCAAGATCGCCAAGCCACGCACCACTCTAACCCAGAAGGGTGTACCCTTCACCTGGGGTTTGAAACAAGAAGCTTCCTTTCAAACCCTGAAACTAGCCTTCTGTAGTGCTCCGATGTTTTCTCTTTGAGAGGGAACAAAAGATTTCGTGGTATATTGCGACACATCAAATCAAGGGTTATTCTGTGTACTTATGCAGCGCGGGAAGGTTATAGCCTATGCATCTAGGCAACTGAAGACCCATGAAGTAAACTATAACACTCGCGATCTCGAGCTAAGAGCTATGGTCTTCGCTTTAAAGATTTGGAGGCACTACCTCTACGGGACAAAGTGCACCATTTTCACAGACCATAAAATCCTCCAATATATCCTGAACCAAAAGGAACTAAACATGAGGCAGCGACAATGGGTTGAGCTGCTGAATGACTATGAATGTGGGATCAGGTACCATCTGGGCAAGGCCAATGTGGTGGCCGATGCCCTAAGAAGAAAGGAATAGTCGAGTTGTCGGGTAAGAACACTAACGATGATCATCTATTCCCACTTGTCTTTGCAAATCAAGGAGGCTCAATTAGAAGCCTCGAAGTCGGAGAAAATCACAAACAAAGCCTTCCGTGGAATGTACAAGAATATTACAATCAAAGAGGACGAAGCATACTACCTCATGGACCGGAGCTGGACCCTAAAATTTGGAGGGTTCAGAGACGTGGTCATGAATGAAGCACACAAGACAAACAAGACAAGGTACTCCGTCCATCCAAGTTTTGACAAAATGTATTTAGACCTTAAACAACAATATTGGTGACTGAACATGAAGGAAGAAATTGCTACCTACGTGGGCAAGTGCCTGACTTGCGCCAAGGTGAAGGTAGAATATCAAAAGCCCTCGGGACTCCTTCAAAAACTGGAGATACCTGAGTGGAAATGGGAGAGAATCACAATGGATTTTATCACCAAATTGCCCAAGACGACTGATGGGTTGGATGCCATCTGGGTGATTATCGATCGGTTGACCAAATCCATCCATTTCCTGCCAATTAAGGATACATATAAGATGGAAAAGCTGACCCAAATCTACATAAAAGAGCTTGTGCGATTACATGGTGTGCCAATATCTATTATCTCAGACAGAGAAAGTAGGTTTACCTCCTGGTTTTGGCAGCCACTATAGAGGTCTTTGGGAACCCAACTCGATGTGAGCACCGCCTACCATCCCCAGACAGATGGGCAAAGTGAGAGGACCATCCAAACCTTGGAGGATATGCTCCGAGCCTGTGTGATAGGCTTCTGCAAGGCATGTGATACCTATTTTCCTCTAATAGAATTCTCGTACAACAACATCCATCACACAAGCATCCAGGTAGCTCCCTTTGAGGCCCTTTATGGACGAAAATACCGATCACCTCTCTGTTGGGCGGAGGTAGGAGACACACAATTAGCAAAAGGGCAGGTACCAAACAACACTCTCGCTGGGCTCGAGATTATCCGGGAAACAACTAAGAAGATCGTTCAGATCAGGGAACAACTCCAGGCATCTCGAGACCGACAGAAGAGCTACGCCGATAGACGACGGAATCCCATAGAATTTAAAGTCGGCGATCGCGTACTGCTAAAGGTCTCTCCATGGAAGGGGATGATACGCTTCGAAAGGCGGAGAAAGTTGAATCCAAGGTAAATCGGACCATACGAAATCCTTGACAGGATTGGTCCAGTGGCTTACAAGCTGCAGTTACCACCAGAGCTCAGCAATGTACACCCTATTTTTCATGTGTCAAACCTAAAGAAATGCTTATTGGACGAGACCCTCGTTGTCCCGCTTGACGAAATTAAAGTAAATGAAAATCTCCATTACGTTGAGGAGCCAGTTGAAATCATGGATAAAGAAGTAAAACGAACAAAACAAAGTCGCATTCCCATTGTGAAGGTCCAATGGAGCGCCAAACGAGGACCAGAATTCACATGGGAACGCGAAGATCAGATGAAGCAAAAGCACCCCCATCTTTTCCCCAGTTCTTGAAGGCTGCTCCAGAACAAATTTTCGGACGAAGTTCCCTCTAACGGGGGGATGATGTCACAACTAGAAAATTAGGGTTAAGATGTTGATCCTTGTACAAGGCAATTTCCTCTATGTAACCTTGCAACATTACATTTAGTGAAATTCAAACTGTAATGCTATTTAAGTTCATATGTTCCAACATTGTGATTCAAGCCAAAACAACCTCATACAAGTCCAGAATTCGATCCAATAAGCCAAGTCCAATCAATTTTGGGCCTTAGCCCAAGAATTCTCGGCCCAAAACCCTTATTGGACCAAGACTTCTTCATTGGGCCCTATTAGGCCGATAACTTCTCTATTTGGTCTTATTGGTCCGAAAACCCTTCTTTGGGACCTAATGGGCCGAAAACCACTATTGGGCCTCTCATTGGGCTGAAAGCACTTTAATGGGCCTTGTTGGGCCGAAAGCTTTTAATTGACTTTTCTTTGGGCCAAAAACTCATACTTGAGCCTTATTTGGGCCGAACACTCCTTAATTCGACCAAAAACCTTTCATTGAATATTAGTGGGCTGAGAACTCTTTTGGGCCAAGCAAAGATCGTAGCCCACTATCCTTTTTGGGCCATCCTTGGGCCGACAACCCTCTTAGGTTTGCTAGGTTTTGGTTAAGACAAAAAAAGGAAACGGAAATAGAAAGGAAAATTGCCATGACACCTCATCTTTGTATAGCATACAACAAGGCTTTGGACCATCAAACATCCATGCATATCCCATCAATTTATCAAGAGGTCAACCCCTACTTCCTACCCCCCTCTTTCTCTATTTTCAGCCGTAAACCCACCACCCCCCTTCAACACTCTTTAAAAATTTTACTCTCTAAGTCTCAAGAACATCCTTCTCCTTCTCTCCAAAAATCTCGAGTTCATCCTTATCAAAAATAGGATTTAAGGTTCTTAGTAAGTTCTATGTTAAACTCAAATGTTTTGCTTCATGCTTATGCCAAGATCATTCCTCTTACACTCTCATTTTCGTGTATATGACCCTTAGAGCACCACCATTTCGAGAATCTCACCAAGATTACAAGCTAGGCTCGAAATTTATTCTTCTTCTTCCACTACATATCGAAAATTCCCAAGGTGAGCTTCATACCCCACTATTTTCATGTTTTTCATCCTTTTGGGGGGAATACAAGTCAAGTTTTGTTGAAATCTTTGGATGTTTTGCATGCTCTTGCGTGTTTATGTGACTACTTGTGTTTAAAATGTTGAATGCTTCATGCTAATACTCCAAAAAAATCAAGATTTACAAGTCTCATGAGGCTGGAGTTAATCTATCCTTGGAAAGTTCATGAATCATGGTTATGTGTTGAAGATGAAACAAGTTCACCACTAAAAAGGGTTCTTAATATATATTAAAACTCACAAGGTATATGTTTAATAAAGTTTTGTAGTATGTTTGTTCACTCAAAATTGTAAAAACATGTGTTACACTCAAAAAGTGGTTAACTTTTGGTCATATGAAATGTTAACCTTTATACTTACACATATAATGGACTATAATCAATTTTCAAGATTTCTATAAGTATTTTGGTAAAAATCATGACAAGCTAGAGGCACACCAAGATAGTATATTTTGTGTTACAAAACTTTTAAACAAAATTTTTGGAGTGTTAAACAAACTACAAAACTTTGTTGTTTTACTAAAAACTATTTTTATTGCTAAAATAGTCGTAACATGTTGTCACATTTTAGTAGTTTGAATACTTAAAGGAATATTCTATTTACACAACGTATATTCCTTTTTGATAAATTCATTTATGATTATTTATAAAAAGCGTTATAAATAATTTAACTAAAACGGTATACAAACCAGAATTTTTACGGCAGAAAATTTCACGTAAACCTGTTAAGGCACTTGTGAGACTTTCCTTCGCCGTACCTACCTAGCTTACACCGTAAGTCCTGTAGTTATAACCAGAGTCTCCTGGAGGGAGAGCGAGGTAATTGGGTATAGATCTATACGGAGTTGACACCCACCACACCTGAGCTGTTCGCGACAGCTAGACTAGGCCAGTCTAGGGTGAAAAATATCTTACCGAAACCGACACCTGAAGAACGTCATGACATACATTTTAGTTTTATCAAGCATGGTTGTAACGACTCACATAGGGATTAACAAGGTATTTAGCATTTACGAAATTACACAATTTACTGGTTTTATAAAAATATAAAACTATGCATCACTCATGCACTTTACTATCACCGCTCTAGTCTTAGGGTTTTAAGACTACTTTTTCATAAAACAGGAAATATGGGATTTTCTGGGAACCCACACTCTTTTCAATTTCGAACTAAAGAAAACAAAGAACACACATGCACTTATCCATAGTTTTGGAACGAGACTTACAAACCACTTTCACAGAAAATATCGGATTTTCTAGAGTTTTTCAAATTATTACAAATCAAAGATGTTACAAAGTTTTTATACAAATATGCTTATGAACTCACCAAATTTTTAGTTGACGCTTTTCAAAATGACTTGTATTCTCAGGGACTCAGTGAGCACGTACCCAGGCTATGGATTTTGGATGTTTACTACATTTTTGGAACATCATATTTATTGTCACTTTTGTGTAAAGTTGTGAAACAAATACAATTATGTAAACAATGTATGTTGGTATCTTTAATGTATGATGTTGGTTGCTATGTTTTCAATTATATTCAATTGTGATGATACAATACAATGAAGTCATCCGCCCTCGGAAATTTCTGCCGTCCTGCTTCAGGGGTGTGACACTAATCGATAAGGTGCCTTGGCTTTCAGAGTTGAACATGGAACCAAATCAATACGAAACAGAACCTGTCTTTCAGGTGGTACTCAAGGTAAGTCCTCCGGGAACATATATTGATAATATCGAACGATCAACACATCGTCAACTATCTTCTTCCCCTCCTCTCTAGTCTCGAAAACATAGTCCACGAACCCATAACAAACATTCTATAGATATGCCCTATCTCTCGCAGATTAACACAGAGCTAGTCCACGCTGAGCACCCTCACCATGAGGAACTAGTTTTTCCCCACTTGGTGTTCAAACCCAAACTAACTGGAGAGAGCAGTCAGTCATCACCATATTCGGGCTCAACCAATCCATACCCATGCTTACCTTTCTCTCTCATAAAGGTATATGAACCAAATCATCAGGTACTGCTCATGAAATAACTCCAATACACAACCCCGATGAAACTTCGATACACGTATTGCACGGTTGTTAGTGATCTCCGCCTCTAGCGGATAATCCATAATCAAGATCTCCAGGAGTGTCAACAAACCTCTTGCTGAGAGCAAGAGATACAAATGATCGGGTGGCGCCCGAATCTAAAAGGACCATGGTTGGAAGGGTTGGGTTTTGTGTACTAAAACACTCCTATGGTGCACATACAACCCTAATAGCTTTGGATCTAAGTTTTCTCTAGTTATACATGCAACAAAATTATCCAAAGCATAAACCTATTTAACATACAAATTTGGTACATGAATCATAAAACTAGTTAGAAGAATACCTCTTATTTGTAGCTTGTAGCTGTTGGCCTTTCAAGAGCTTAGCACCTGAAGTGTGATGCCTCAAACAAGTCACAAACACCATGAAAAAATGGAAAATGATGAGAGAGGTTATGGATCGCACAAAATCGTCCATCTCTTAGAATAAACCACACTTCGTATGATTTTTGGCTTTAGTAGGTTACATATATAGCGTAGAATTCCAAGAGTTACATGTAACCCTATTTCTTACACTTAGGCTTATGATCCGTAACTTATTTGGACTAATAATTTATGGACTTTCACATATGATTAGCGCATTACAAATTAATCATGGATCATGAGCCCTAACCATATGTCTCACTGATTTACATAATCAGTCCCCGTTAATTTAATTATTCTCTTTTGATCACTAAATTAATTCCAAATTAATTCTTGATCAATACTAATTAAATAATATTATACTTATAATATATTAATAAATCACAAATAACCGCTTTCTCTAATATCCATCTTGTCAAATTGTTCTGGTGAAGGCAACCCGAAATCGACCATGCTACTCTCGGTAAAGTACATACCAATTATAGTTATGGGCTTAGACACCTAATACAATAGTCTCCCACTTGGATAAGTCTAATAACTAAAATTGCAGGTACGAATTCAAAACCCGACTAGCAATCATAGCTCTCAAAAGCCGCTGTTGAACTCTGATCTTATCAGCAACGCGTCCATCAAATAAGGGATCATATATTCCACCATTCTAGATATCGTATGAACTGAGACATGGATTATAATAATTCTCTCTGTTCATGTGTTATTTCCAATTTCAGATTTATGACGACCGACTAATTGAACAATTCAAATCAGTCCAGGCTTGGCCAAGCGCTTAGGGTTGTCATCACTAAATCATCGAGGGGCCCACATATATTGCTTTTATCGCTCTTAGGGTTGATCTATTTACTTATCAAATCACACACAACAATATGTTTTATAACACCAAGTTATTGGTGCGTTTTCATATCATCAATGTGTAACCGAATTATAAACTGCAACTCATATCTCTCCGTTTCAAAAAATATAAGATATTATCGTCTCACAATCACCCATGATAAAATCCATGAAGTGATTTAGATGAGCGTGGGTTTAATCCAATACTCAAATCTTATTATAGGAGTACTCATGAGTACTGTAGCAAACGTGTGCTATGTCTAACACTTTAGACAATCTACAGACAGATTCATGACAATCTTGCGTCAATACCTACATCCAAAGTATGATCGAATGTGGATGGTTTGAATAATCTTATTATTCGGGAAGTCATAACATGCGAAGTGAAACACAAGAATAATCGAATCCAATATGGTCTCAAAACTTTTGAATATAAATAAAACACCTTTTATTTAATCACCATACTGATTACACATTGTTCATTGTATAATGTTTCGATTAATCAACTTACTACTTGAATTAAAATAATAGTCATCACATGCTCCAAGCATGCACACTATGTTTACCTATGATCCTTACTTTGTGAAGTAGATCAATTGTAAACATTTCCAATGACATTCATTTCACAATTCCAAATCTGTATCGTAAGTGTAAGCATACCTAGTTCTTGCCACTTACTATAATCTGTTAAATTCTAAGCTTATATGAAGTGATCCTTTTGTAACGACTATGTACACAAGTCACAAAGACTTTGCGAATCACAATACATTCCATTGGAAATTGTTACAAGACAATTCCATAGATATGAAGTCTCATATTCAAAGCACATTCCTTTGAACATCCTTCTTGCATAAAAGTTTCTAACATACTCATAGATTCTTGATATCCAACTCCCATTATGAAAACTTTTCAATAATTGCCATATGACTATCCATTCTTAATAGAATCTTATCTATTCAGAATTATATCAATATGGTCCATTCATTAATATACTTCCAACTATCCACAAGGCATTTGGAAAATTAGAAGATGTGAATATTATAGCATATGCAATCGATCCTATACCCAAAGCATATGGAATACGATTCATAATGTCTCACATAAAGACATGATAATGGACCAGTCCTGTCACACCCCAAAACCGATAACGGCGGAATACGTTTCGGGGTGGATGACGTAGCGAACAGTATCATCACAATTGCATAATAGTAGAAACAAGAAACATACAACCATAGTATTACAAAGTGAGTTTAATTACAAGCGTGTTTTGTAATATTTAACAATCACCCAAAAGTAAATCAAAAATAAGAGATGGGTCTTGTGTGCTCCACCTTCTCCAAAAACGCTGCGTCTGTACCTGTTTATCTTTGACCTGAAGATACAAGTTATTTTGAAAGCGATTATCAGCATAAAGCTGGTGAGTTCATAAGAGTTTAGTGTGAGTTTTTGTATACAAGGCATTAGTGTTAAAAACGTATCATTACGTTCATAAGTAGTAGAAACTTAGAAAATCCCATATTTTCCAGGAAAAACATTGTAAGTGGCAATCTGTGAAAAGTATGTATTCTTTATTCCTTTGAAAACAGTTTAGTTTATAATTACATTGGCGATCTCCAATTGACAAGTGTGATGGAATAGGTTGAGCCGGGAAATCAGTGATAGAGGTGCAAGCTTCCTTTAGTGATAGATACTTACTTACTTCGGGATGCAGTTTAGCATTTAGTGTAGTATTTTAGAGTAGTTGCAGGGTATTCCTTGTAAATTACCAATAGTGAGGATAATAGAGGATCCCATGACCTTCCCGGTCATGCAGAGTATAGTGAAGTAGTGGCATCCCAGGACCTGTACGGCGCGGACTGAGATTAACAGTCGGGATGTAATAGCGTCTGCCCCGTATAGATCTATACATGAAGAGTCGTCTCCTGCTGGAACACTCCGGGCGTAGTGAATAGCGAATAGAGTATCTCGTAGCGGGTTAGTGTATTATTGTTTGTTTAGTGTTTTCTCTATGGTTATAGTGTAGAAATCTTTTAGTATTGATCATAGTGAATTCTCTTACTAGTGTATCGTCTAGTAATAGTGAGTATTATAGTGTAGATAGTCATAAATTTAGCGAGTAGTAGCGGTAGCGACCCTAACCATACCTATTATGGTTATCTTAGTGGGGATGTTTCTTAGCACGTTAGTGACTTTAGTATTAAGTGAAAGCAGTAATATTCGTATCCCATTCTGATATACAGATTTTATATAAGTAAGAAATCAACGACAGTCGGACGGATAACTACTACCCTAAGCCCACAATCAAACAAGAACAGGAAATAAGGCGAGATATCGGTCCTAAGTCCTCCAAGTCTTATTTATATAAATATATCAGAGTGGTTACCTTTTGTAAGCAAATTGATTAAATAAAAGTATTTTTCCAAAAGAACATTTAAATTCTGATTCACTGTTTAAAAATAGTTTGTAAAAGGTAAAATCCGTTTTCCTAGGGCATAGGGACAAATCACATGTGATTTGAGTTAAGAGTAGTGAATCACATGTGATTAATCCTTGTAACTCAGAAATCGTTTTGTAAAACTTTACATAAACATTTACAAGCAACTTGTATCTTCCCCCTAAAACATGTAAAACACTTGAAAGGTTCATTAAAGGGGTATGAACTCACCTGAAATCGCGGAAATCGGGTGAATCGGGTAAATCGGGTAATAGTGTCGATTGAGCGTTTGGTATCAAATAACCACTTGAGCACCTTTTAGGACCCTAATGTCATATGAAATATGTATTTTACAAGAGGTTAATCATCTTGTGCTTTTCATTAAAGTATTTGGACATTCTAGTGTCGTCTTCGGGGTTTTAAGGCCTAGAAAGGGTTCCCGGGAGTGGTACAAGGCCATGAATGATTTACGGGAGGGTCCATGAGTTCACTCTCTTAGAGTTTATGGCCTAAAAGACACCCATTGGGAGTTTACGGCCGTAAGCCCCCTAGGCTTGGCCGTAAACTCAAGTGGTGTCCCAAAGTGTATGTTTAAGGCCTTATATCACTTCCTTAATTTAGTGGTGGGTGTTTTGGACCAAAAGAGAAGGATTAACATCAAAATTTGTGACATTTTTGGGGAGTTTACGGCCAAGACTTGTTCTTGGGCCGTAAACTCCTATAAATCCTTCAAGATGAATGTTTTACTTGTACAACATTGTCCCATATGTCTTAGAAAAATCCTAGAAGGCCCTATAGTGAGTTTGGAGCAATTTGGCATACATTTTTGGGGAGTTTACGGCCCAAGAACATCCTTGGCCGTAAACTCTTCATTTGGTATCAAAATGAGGTGTTTAATGGTACAACACACTCCCAAAGGCCTTAGGTAAATTCCTTTCATGCATTAGGGTAGTTTAGGGACTTGTTTGACACAAAAATTTGGGTGTTTACGGCCCAAGCTTAGCCTTGGCCGTAAACTCCTCTTTTTGTGTTCAAATGATTATGTTTAATGCACTTAAGCCTTCCTTGATGTTATGCCTAAATTACCAAACATCCTAGAAGTGTTTTTGGGGCTTAAAACATAGATTTATGGGGTGTTTGAGGTGTTTACGGCCTAAGCACTTGCTTGGGCCGTAAACTCCTTTTTAAGCATCATTTTCTTGTGTTTTAGTGTCCAAACCCTTCTAGATATATGCCTTAATTAGTCTACTAACATACAAGGAGGAAAAACTTGATCTTTGGCTTGGTTTTGGGGGTTTACGGCCTAAGGGGCTTCTTAGGCCGTAAACTCCTCTTTGAACTTTGATTCCTATGATTTTTGGCCCTCAAATTCAATGAAGCATGTCTAGAATAAGATAGAGGATGAGTACTTACGTTTGGAAGTCGGAAATTAGCGGAATCGGGGTCGTTTTCGAGTCTAGAGAGAGAAAGTAGAGAGAGAAAGTGGGTGTGTAGTAAATGAGTGTTCAAATGTTGTGCACACCCATTGCATATGTCTCGGGAATCGCACCCGATACACGGCTACCCGATGTTGAAAGTTACCTGGGTTAAAACTTTTTACCCGGGTGGAGTGGTTGAAAAGGTAATACAACTCTATTAGGTTAAACGGGGTTAACACATACGAGTTATATTTCTTATGATAATATTAAGCCATGCATAATTTAGATATTCGGATATTGACGATTCCAAATATTGCATAAAATAACGTATAGTGACACGTTCCGTTAGTGAAAATGGGATTTGCAACGGAATTAGATTTGGGGTTGTCACAAGTCCCTTGCCATAATATTTCCATATATAGATTTTCTTATGTTGAATCATTTCAACATAGCATTCACATATGTCTATGAGTAAATTAAAATTTCAATCTAAGCTTTTAGACTCGAAATGAATTATACGTATCCTCTTCCTTACTATAGCGAAACAACTTTTGAAATTTTGCAACTTTGCAACTTTGTAGCCTTTGTTTCCTATACCTAGTATTGTTAACTTGCAAGACTTCACTTAATAATCATGCTCCCACCGGCATAACAATTATTTTGTTACTAGCATAAGTTTTATGCTCCCACTAGCTTTGACATATACTCAGAAATCAACTGGACTTCTAGAAATTAATACTTATTGACTTTCTTACCAATGTTCAGATTTCTGATACAGGATGCCTCGATAAGAATTTATCTAGGTTTCTCAAAATCATACACCTTACCTTAGATAGCTCATATATGTGTCTAAACTATTTCAGATCTTACAACAGTAAGACCCGAATGTTTGAATTATTTGCCATTTCTCACAATTCGAACTATAAAGAGGGATGCCATAATCATAATCGATTTTGAGAACACAGTTAATACAACTGCTATCTCCTTAAAATCTACTTAGTGAAAGCGTTTCCTCACATTCATTTTCATGAATTGGAGATAAACCTTATGACACTTAGATTTTATGGTGTATGTGATCCTATCCATGTGAATATGTCGTTCAAAACCATTATCACAAGACAAGGTCCATGACAAGTTCAAATTCATATAGACTGAACTTGTTCAATCTTAACTTCTTGCCACTTGGCAGCACAAGGCCTACCATGTCTTCCAAGTTGTTAAGCAGCTCACCCTTACTGATTAATGAGCTTTCATTGATCAAGGTGCTTTGCCTTATGCAAACAATTGAGAACTCATAGAACTCACATGTATAGTCTACTTTAACTGGAATGGGTACAGAAACAAGAATATGTCAACACGATAGGTTAAAAACCTCAAGTCGTGTGTTAGTGATTAACAATAGGTTTGTTCTTGATTTGTTCTTGAAACTTTTCAATGAATTTTAAGACTCCCACTGACCTCTTGACATATAAGATTCTCTCTTCAAGAACCATTCCTTGACAATCAAATATTCAAGAGTTAGTTCGGGCTCTTATCAAGAAAAACACTTCATTTAGTTTGGTCTTAGTTGGTCTTTGTTTTATCCAAAACATCACAACTACCAATTCCAAATGTGAAAGAGAAAGAAACTTTTTCTACTCCACATTTCATGATGTGTTACAAACCTTCTTAGGACATGTCACTCAAGACACAATCTTGGAGTATGAGTCCCAGACTTGATTTTAGAACGGAGTATGATTTATCTTCTTGATTTAACCATTTCAAAAATTCACGATTCCTCTTCTTAGCCATACAAGTGCAGTAAGATGTCCTTAGAGGATCAATTGTGATATTGTTCTATAATCATTAAGATGATCATAAAACACGATACTAAAGTACTCTCCTTACTTTCAGATTGGAGAAACTTTTATATTTGTGCCTAATTGATTCTTCTTATTTGTTCTGCTATACATTGAAACTTATTCAGTGATTCATAATTATACTTAATCTTGTAAGCATAATCATATTCACTAAGATTTTAGTAAATCATGAAAAATAGTATTTTCATTCTTTGTGGTGGACCTTCTCAATGCACAACAGTGTGTACTAGATCCCCTAGTCCCTTACTTGACTCACATATATATGTGAATAAGGAATTAGTCTTAATTTCCCAAAGATGAAGGTTCTCATTCATCATACAATACAAGTTGCATGATTCCAAGTTTCTGTCCAATTGAAACTTTGGTGATGAGAATCTTTCCTTATTTGGTAAATTTAGACACCACCACAAATGAAAGAATCAAATCCATATTGCTAAAAATAGAAATATACAAACATCAATTTTCACAAATGCCATTGCAAGGAAATATAAAATAAGATAAAATCAAAATTTTCCTTTATTTATAAAATTTGGAAAACCTTTCCTTACAATGCAAGTACATATGAAAACTATTTTTTCTAAATATTCCTAAGCAATCTATCATAACTCTTAAGCAGCAGCTCAAAACTCTGATCATCGAATCATGCGATTGAAGTCCATCTCTTCGCGATCAGACTGATCATGCTCTTTCTTTAAGCTTCCTGTCACTTCTTCGATCCTACAAAACATCAAAATGTAATCTTATCACATCATGTATTAAGAATCTAGTTATAGGAACTTAATAGAGTTAGATAATGGATTGACCTGAAGCAGAGTCATACATTTTGACTTTACCATCCTTATGGTCCTTCAAGTAGATACGATAGCTTCACATCCAATGCCCCTTCTCTTGGCAATAGAAACAAACAGATTCTTTTGGAATGGCACACGGGACAATCTCAGACTTAGTCTTTCCCTTTCCATTGGGAAGACTTTTCTGGACTTCCAATGTTTCAATTGTCAATGTCCATGGAAGTTTGGGAAGTAGATCTTCCAATCACATTTGCTTTACTAGTGCACCAAATCATTGCAAATTCAACAACAATTAGCAAATAGGTAAGATCGATAAGGATCATCTCGCGGTCTGTCATATAGTAATCTTTAATGAACTCACTATATGACTTAGGAAGTGATTGAAGAACCAAGTAAACAACCAACTTCCTTGACACAATGACTCCTAACATTCACATCCTGTCAATATGTGACATCATCTCCAAGACATGTGCACACACATACCTTCCATCTTCATGTTTGTTTGTCAATAGGGCTTGAGTGACCTTGCACTTTTCAAGTCGACGAGCATGTGGGCAGGGAGAATTATTGGAGGTGGTGGAGGAAGTGAAGTATGCTATTGTGGAATATCATCTTCATGTGGAAAGCTTTTTCTAACAGGATAAGGTAGACCATAGTTGTATGACCTAGACATCTATAAGGGGAGAAATTCAAGTTAATTGATTTAAGTCTTTAATATAGCACCCAGAATGAAATATTAAGGCTAAGACCCAACACAATATTCTACAATTCGGAAGAGGGATGCCGTAATCCAATTGTAAAATATTTGAAGGTAGGTAAATGATGATTTACCAATTTCCACCATGAGAAAAGAAAAAGAACATTAGGTTTTAAATGAATTGAAATTCCTAGATTCTTTGATATTCATTGAACTTTTTCAATGGCATGCTTAACCTCGATTATACCCTTAATGTTTGTGACTGGGATGCCGAGGATCACAAACTAGGTATGAATTACCATGCAAATTATGTTGGTACTATCGAAGTCATTTATCACCTAATCAATGTGCCGGTTAACCACATACGCTCCATTGATCTATGAAAAACAACGAGCTACCCATTGCCATCCTTCATTAGTCCCAAGTTAGTGTGCCGGTTAACCACACATGCTCCACTAACGACTAATAAGGTGAAATGTGCAATTTCATGGGTTACCATCTAATACACATTTTACCTAAGTAACTAAGATTGAGAATTTATAAAAGGTTTAGTTACTTAGTATTTCATCATACTTTTAATGTGGATTTAAATGTCTTGTCAAACTCGTTCGACTAATGACCCTCCACCAGTCAAGGAAGCGGTGGATGAGAGTGGACATCCATTAAACCACCATTTTGTAGGCAGTAACCTTATATCCCCTTATAGATCGACTTCATGGTAAGACTGACCTTTTACTTATACATATATAATATATTAAACTTTTAATTTTATATAGTATAAGGGTGTATTTTAAACATTTAAAATACTAGGTGGTTTAATCTTTTAATTAAACTAGACTTTTAATTTAATTAAACTCAAACCATATAATTATGGATTTATTAATACTCTTTTAATTCAACACTTTAATCAATTTAATAAATTCCATAAGGTGTAATTGAACTATTAAAAACATCTAGGCTATTAAAAATTCAAAATTAAAACTATTTAATTATTTTTTAAGTTATGAACCTAAGAGTTGCATCTTTTGAAACCTTTCAATTACTAGATGTTTTAGAATTCAATATTTCATATTAAAACTTTTTAATTAAACTTTTCAAATTCCAAAACTTATGGGCAAGTTTTGAAACTCTTCAAAACCTTTTGGATTCCAAAACTTGATGACAAATTTTGTAACCATCCAAGACTCTTGAATTCCATAACTTAAGGAGTTTACTATTGAAGAGTAAACTCCATATCCAAGCCATATTTGTCCATAGATGCTACCCGGGTCACTCCAAACACTTGAATTGAAGTGTTTTCGCGTCTAGAAGTGTTTACTCTTATCTAATTAGTGGATTGAAGTCTAATTAGATACAATTGTGAATCATTTCATATTACATAGGAACCTCGCGCATTCTCAAGCTCCGAACTGACCCTTAGAATCCAAATCGACTCGTTTCCCCACTGGTGAGTTCATACCCCTACCCTTTTTCAATGTTTTTCACTGTTTTCAGGGGGAGAATACAAGCAAAGTACAATGAATACTTGTACTCAAAACTTGTTTTACATGTGTTATATTTCATGCTTCATATGCTTTTGACACTGACAGTCGTAACAACAACCGTTTGAACTTGCAGAACACATTATCATATTATTTGTGAAAAACATTATAAAATGTTGTATTTTATATTTTCACAAATGGTTTTCCACATTATAACAGTTAAAAGCATAACCTTTGAACTTTGAACATGAAACCTAGTACATTGTTTTGTCCTCGGTAACAATCCACAGAGATACGCGAGTGGAGGATCATCATTTGTAACAGGATCTTTCTGTATTATTACTAGTAAATTTGTTATTCCTATAAATTGGAGACACGTCGTCGAGAACACTCCACAGAGCTACATGAGTGGAGGACCGCTTCTGTAACCAGAATCTCTTAGATAGGGAGCGTGACTTGAGTGTACACATCTATACGGGGCTGACTACCCCGCACCTAGCTGCTAGCTACAGCCGAACCAAAAGGTTCAACGGTGACGAAAGTCATAAAGTGATTTGGACTACTTATTGCCATATCTAGTCTATCGTATGGTTATGGAACTCGCAATTTGGATAACAGAGATTTACTTGTTAGTAATAATGGATTCAGTAACTAGTTTACTTTGTACTTATTAGGTTTTATATATGTGTTAAAACTAATACTTTTCACAAGGATAACCAGGTTTTCAGTATACATCTTTTACATTACATTTCAGATGGGTAACCAAGTTTTAGGAAAATATGGGATTTTCCTGGGATAACAGTTGTTCATAACCAGAATCGTGTAATAAAACAAATGACTAAACTTTACATATAAGAAAATATGGGATTTTTTTGGATACATAACTTTTTCAGAAACCGAAAGGAAACTTGTACATTTTTAGAAAACAAACCGCTTATGAACTCACTAGCTTTATGCTGATTTTCAAACTGCTTGTATTCTCAGGTCCGCATTAGACAGGTACCGATGATCCTTTTGGCAAAGACGATGTACATAGAAGACACGTCTTACTTTTGTTCATATATATATATACATATGTATCACATTTGTAACACTTGGCTTTCAAACAAATGTAAACTTTCATATGTAATGTAATGGTTGTTTACTTTGCTTACTATGTACATTGGTTATGATATTCAACATGAACTCACCTCCGCCCCGGAACATTTCCGCCCTGGGTTTTGGGGTGTGATAGATTGGTATCAGAGCCCTTGTTTATAGTGAATAAAGTATACCAAAGTTTACATGGTATAAGACTATAAACACTAAGGGGCCTAAGTGCTCTGAACTAAAAGTATACTTCAAAGTATAAGTATTTTCAAAAGTATACAAGTATACCTAACTGTCGAGATCCGTAACTACAAGTAGAACAAAACATAAGTAAATGGGTGTTGCACGCTGCGGTTAAACCTGGGCAGTTATGTAGTCGTGTGTAGGATCAATATAGCCTGGCCAACTATCTTTACTCGAGACACGACCAACATGTGCCTGGGAGTGACTGTGGTGTTCAGCATGCTTAAAACTTACCATAATACCCCAAACAACGAACCATGGTCATAGCGAATCATGAAATACTATGGGAGTATTTCTCGAGCCAATCCTTTGTAGAAATCCTCATTCAAGCGTTGCTCCTTGAACATTCCTTTAGCGATAATTTGTCTGCTTTGATAACTCTTTCCTGCTTTATCGCTTATTCGGAATATATATATGTCATATCTCTTGATTCAATTTAGAGGACTTACCATCCTCTCTTTCCTGATCTTATTAGATCAAGATGCCTCCAAAGAAGAGACCCAACTCAAAGACAAACAACCCTCCGCCACCATCCCCTCCTAAATTTGATCCTGTGATGTTTCAAGCAGCTGCTACTGCCACGGTAGCGGCTGCTATGTCTCAAATGAACACCGGTGGTTCGGGAGGTGGTACCCAAACCCAAAATCAAGAAGGCAGTCAGGGACACCGAAAGGAGGGTTCCTATAAAGATTTCATGAACGCAAAACCCATGTCATTTGATGGCACTGGAGGTGTCATTTCCCTCACCCGATCGTTCGAGAAAATCGAATCTATCTTTGAAATCTGTGCCTGTTCGGAATCTGACAAAGTAAAGTTTGCCGCCAACACCTTTATCGATAAGGCACTGACTTGGTGGAGCAGCCAAGTCAAATCCTTGACCCTACCTGTAGCCAATGCTATGGGATGGGAAGCCATGAAAGAACTTCTTCTAGCTGAGTACTGCCCTCGGGGTGAAATACAGAAGCTGGAGCATGAGCTCTGGAACCTGAAGATGAAAGGTTCTGATATCGCCGCCTACACTTCGAGATTTGATGACCTGGCGCTACTCTGTCCGATAATGGTTACCCCGAAGAGTAAGAAGATAGATAGATTTATTTGGGGGCTGACCCAACCGACCAAAGGAAATGTCTTATCTGCGAGGCCGGATACATATGACAGTGCCAAAAACTTAGCCCAGACTATGATTGACCACAATGATGATGTTGAGGAAACAACCACCACTCCTGAACCGACCAAGAGGAGTGGTGAGAAAAGAAAGTTTTGGAAGAAAAAGAAGAGTCAGCCTTCTGAAGGATCCTCAAAGAAGCAGCAGACTGTAGCAGTCCATGCTGCTACTACCCCTGTTGCTGCTGCTTCTGCTGTGGGATCCACAGCTCAAACACCTACTAGCACGTATGCTGGTAACCTTCCTCCATGTGAAAAGTGTAAATACCACCATAACCCCGGCCCCTGCCGTGAGCTATCATGCACCAACTGTGGTAAAAAAGGGCATAAGGTCCGATTTTGCAAAGCACCAGTCCAATCCGCAAATCAATCTTCTGGAGCAGGTGTTGGTCAAGCCTGCTATAATTATGGAGAAGTTGGGCATTTCAAGAGAAACTGCCCCAAGAAGGCGACAGCTGATAATACCAGGAGAGTCCTAGCCATGGGACGGGAGGAGGCAGTCGCCGATCCCTTCGTTGTTTCGGGTATGTTCCTTCTTGACAACTCTTATGCTAGTATTCTTTTCGATTCGGGTGCCGAAAGAAGCTTTTTTAGTCATTCTTTCAAGCATAAACTCAAACATAATCCTCAATTATTAACCGAAACGTTTACCGTCGAGATGGCTAATGGTGAGAAAGAAAATGCTCGTGATATATTCATAGGATGCACCCTTACCCTGAACGATCATTTATTTCCCATCGATCTTATGCCAGTCTCCATAAAGAGCTTTGATGTTATCATTGGCATGGATTGGTTGAGTCCCAATCATGCTGATATCCTTTGTTACCAAAAAGCCATCCGTCTCAACCTTCCTTCTGGTCAGACCCTCATGATCTATGGAGATAAGCTTAGATCCAATCTTCGTATCATTTCTCCATCAAAGCTCAAAAGCTTCTGCGGAAGGAGTGCCAAGCATTCCTAGCCCATGTCATTAACGAGAAACAGGAAGTCAAAGACCTCGCGAGCATCCCCGAAGTCTGCAACTTTCCTGATGTCTTTCCCGAAGAGCTCCCGGGAATTCCTCCTGAACGTCAAGTTGAGTTTCGCATCGACCTAATCCATGGAGCTACCCCCATAGCCAAGTCTCCATATCGTTTAGCTCTAGCAGAAATGCAGGAGTTATCTAGTCAACTCAACGAGTTACTCAGCAAAGGGTTCATCAGACCGAGTTCCTCACCTTGGGGAGCTCTGGTTTTGTTTGTAAAGAAGAAAGATGGATCCTTCCGAATGTGCATCGACTATCGTGAACCAAATAAGTTGACCGTCAAGAACCGATATCCCCTTCCGCGAATAGATGACCTTTTCGATCAACTTCAGGGAGCCAACTACTTCTCAAAGATAGACCTTAGGTCAAGGTACCATCAGCTACGAGTTCATGAGAGTGATGTTTCCAAAACAACTTTCAGGACTCGGTATGGACACTACGAGTTCGTAGTGATGCCCTTCGGTCTAACCAATGCACCGGCTGTGTTCATGGACCTGATGAACCGGGTGTGTCGTCCTTTCTTAGACCAGTTCGTTATAATGTTCATTGACGACATACTTGTCTACTCTAGAAGCGAAGAAGAACACAAATAGCACATAAGGTAAGTGTTGGAAACCCTTATATCCGAAAAGTTGTACGCAAAATTTTCCAAGTGTGAATTTTGGATCCGGAAGGTGACTTTCCTCGGTCACGTGGTAAGCGAGGAGGGTATTCATGTGGATCCTTCCAAGATCAAAGCGATAGAGAATTGGTCGGCACCGAAGACATCCATAGAAATCCGTCAATTCTTGGGTCTCGCCGGCTATTATCGGAGGTTCATCCAAAAATTTTACAGAATCGCCAAACCTCTAACCACTCTAACACATAAAGGTGTACCCTTTTGTTGGAGTGAAAAGCAAGAATCCGCATTCCAAACGTTAAAGCGAGCTTTGTGCAGCGCATCAGTCCTGTCCCTGCCCGAAGGAATAGAGGGCTTCGTTGTTTATTGAGATGTGTCTAATCAGGGCTTAGGCTGTGTGCTTATGCAAAGGGGAAAAGTAATTGCTTATGCCTCGAGATAGCTGAAGGCACATGAGGTCAACTATACCACGCACGACTTGGAGTTAGGAGCCGTAGTCTTTGCATTGAAGATTTGGAGACATTATCTCTACGGAACCAAGTGTATGATCTTCATTGACCATAAGAGCCTGCAACACATCCTTGATCAGAAAGACTTAAACATGAGGCAACGACTATGGGTAGAGCTACTCAGTGACTATGAGTGCGAGATCCGCTACCATCCCGAAAAGGCCAATGTGGTAGCAGATGCCCTTAGCCGAAAGGAAAGTTCGAGCCGCAAAGTGAAGACACTGATGATGACAATCCATTCCCACTTATTCATGCAAATCCGAGAAGCCCAGATAGTAGCCCTCAAATCCAAGAACGAGTAAAGCGAAGCCTTGAGGGGAATGGATAAGAAACTTGAGATCAGAAATTATGGAGTCTACTGTTTCATGGACCGAATTTGGATCCCAAAGTTTGGAGGATTCAGGGAGATTGTCATGGAAGAAGTGCACAAGACTAGATACTCTGTTCACCCAGGTTCGGACAAGATGTACCTGGATCTCAAGAAACAATACTGGTGGCCAAACATGAAAGTTGAGATTGCTACATTCGTGGGCAAGTGCCTGACTTGCACCAAGGTGAAAGTTGAGTACCAGAAACCCCCGGGTCTGCTCCAGCTGCCCGAAATACCTAAATGGAAATGGGAGATGATTACCATGGATTTCATCACCAAGTTACCCAAATCTGCGAGTGGGTACGATACCATTTGGGTAATTGTCGATCATTTGACAAAATCCGCTCACTTCATTCCGATTAAAGAATCGTTCAAGATGGAAAGACTCGCGTGGATCTACATCCAGGAGGTAGTTCGACTGCACGGTGTACCTGCGTCCATTATCTCTGATCGAGATAGCAGGTTTACCTCCAGATTTTGGCAGTCTCTTCAGAAGGCTCTTGGAACAAAATTGGACATGAGCACGGCTTATCATCCTCAGACCGACAGACAGAGTGAGAGAACTATCCAAACCTTGGAGGACATGCTTAGAGCATGTGTCATTGATTTCGGAAAGTCGTAGGACACACATCTGCCTTTGATAGAGTTCTCGCATAAAAACAGTTACCACACCAGTATCAAGGCTGCTCCGTTCGAGGCCCTTTACGGTCGCAAGTGCAGATCCCCTCTGTGCTGGTCCGAGGTAGGAGACACGCAGCTAGCCAAGAGTCAATTCCCCGACAGTGCTCTCACTGGTCCTAAAATTATCCGTGAAACTACCGACAAGATCATCCAAATCTGGGAACGATTGAAAGCTTCACGAGATAGACAGAAGAGTTACGTCGATATACGACGGAAACCTCTGGAGTTCCAGGTTGGAGATCGTGTTCTGTTGAAGGTCTCGCCCTGGAAAGGCATGGTAGGCTTTGGGAAGCATGGGAAACTTAACCCAAGGTACATTGGACCTTTCGAGATCCTCGCCAGGATCGGTCCTGTAGCCTATAAACTTCAACTACCCAAAGAGCTTAGTAACATCCACCCCATCTTTCACGTCTCGAACCTTAAAAAGTGTTTATCCGATGAAACCCTCGTGATCCCTCTGGACGAGATCGAGATCAACGAAAACCTAAACTTTGTGGAGGAGCTGATCGAAATCATAGATCGAGAGATCAAACATACGAAGCAAATCCGGATCCCGATAGTGAAGGTTCGCTGGATGCCAAGCGGGGACCGGAATTCACATGCGAGCGTGAAGACTTGATGAAACAGAAGTATCCGCATCTATTTCCAGATTCGAGATTTGTATCTTAATCTTGAATTTCGGGACGAAATTCCCTCTAACGGGGGGATAATGTGACAACCCGAAATTGTTTTCGTTATTGTAACCCGTTCCGTTAATAAAAACATGTCGTTTTCGAAATATTTACGTTTACGTTATTAAATTAAGTCATTAATTTTTGAGTTTGCCATTATGACTTAATTAGTATCCAAACACATTAGGAACTTATGAAAACGCCCCAAAATATTATTTGGAAAAATTTTAGTTTTATTCCGCCGAGTTATCAAACAACTTTATCGGGTGTGACCAAAAGTCTCGTCAAACGTCAGTATCGGGTAGAATTCCACCGGGCCATAAACTCAACCCATATATAAGGGATTGAGTGACATCATTTTTTTGAAGCTTTTTCTCTCTCTAAAAATCACTTTCTCTCACTTCTCTCTCTCTAGAACTTGAAATTGGTCCAAAAACCCCCTTTCAAGCCTCAATTTGGTAAGCAATTTATCCTAACTTGTTGTATAACTTGATTGGCATGCAAATCTATGTTGGAATCACCCAAAAACACCATGAACATGTGTTTACGGTTTGGGGACCCTCCCAAAACCGTGAACAACCCTAAAGAGGGTTTTGAAGCTCCAAAACCTCGCCAAACCATTTCTAGTGCTTAGATATGGCTTAGAAACTTGCATGCATGAGCTTAGGACCCCAAAATTGCACCATTTGAAGTATGGACATGAGTTTATGGTCCAAGAACATGCTTGGACCGTAAACCCTCTTTCATAGACCTTAAACACCTTTTAAGGTGTTAGTTTGCCCCTAAACACCTTCAATGAACTTCCATGAGTGCATAGAACCCTATAATCCTTCAAGAAATGCACCAAAACATATTCAAATGGAACAAACTTGAGTTTACGGCCCAAGAACATTCTTGGACCGTAAACACATCTTCTTAGACCATAAACTCCTTTAATGGGTGTTAAAGTGCCTTTAACACCTTGTATGCCTTGGAATTGGACTTAGAACTTTGTATGCTTAACCTACAACCACAAAAAAACCTTGAATCATGGAAAAACATGAGTTTATGGTTGTAAACTCATGTGTTTAAGGTAGTAAACTCCCAAGAACATCTTCATAGACAGTAAACTACTTTTCTAAGGTCAGTTCAAGTCCCAATCACTTCCTAAGCCATGGAATCAACCCTAGAACCTTCCCATGTGCATTGTAATTGACCTAGGATCATTAAAACACATTAATACATGGATCATAAGAGTTTACGGCCATAAACTCATAGTTTACTACCATAAACTCCTCAAATGGTCCTTAGGATGTTCAAATCTCATTCCAAAGCCTTGAAACCAAGTCTAGCATCACCCTAAAGTGTTATAAGGCTATTTTGCAACCAAGAACACCCCCACCATGAGTTTACGGCCGTAAAATCATGGGGAGTGGCTCATTTGGACCGTAAACTCCTAAAGGAGTGTACTATTGAAGAGTAAACTCCATATCCAATCCATATTCATCCATAGATGCTACCCGGGTCACTCCAAACACTTGAATTGAAGTTTTTTCGCGTCTAGAAGTGTTTACTCTTATCTAATTAGTGGATTGAATTCCAATTAGATAAAATTGTGAATCATTTCATATTACATAGGAACCTCGCGCTTTATCAAGTCCCGGACTGACACTTAGCATCCAAATCGACTCGTTTCCCGATTGGTGAGTTCATACCCCTACCCTTTTTCAATGGTTTTCATTGTTTTCAGGGGGAGAATACAAGCAAAGTACAAGGAATACTTGTACTTAAAACTTGTTATATATGTGTTATATTTCATGCTTCATATGCTTTTAACACTGATAGTCGTAACAACAACCGTTTGAACTTGCAGAACACATTATCATATTATTTGTGAAAAAACATTATAAAATGTTCTATTTTATATTTTCACAAATGGTTTTCCACATTGTAACAGTTAAAAGCATAACCTTTGAACTTTGAACATGAAACCTAGTACATTGTTTTGTCCTCGGTAACACTCCACAGAGATACGCGAGTGGATGATCATCGTTTGTAACAGGATCTTTCTGTATTATTACTTGTAAATTTGTTATTCCTATAAATTGGAGACACGTCCTCGGGAACACTCCACAGAGATACGCGAGTGGATGACCGCTTCTGTAACTAGAATCTCTTAGATAGGGAGCGTGACTTGAGTGTATAGATCTATACGGGGCTGACTACCCCGCACCTGGTTGCTAGCTACAGCCGAACCAAAAGGTTCAAGGGTGACGAAAGTCATAAAGTGATTTGGACTACTTATTGCCATATCTAGTCTATCGTATGGTTATGGAACTCGCAATTTGGATAACAGAGATTTACTTGTTAGTAATAATGGATTCAGTAACTAGTTTACTTTGTACTTATTAGTTTTATATACGTGTTAAAACTAATACTTTTCACAAGGATAACCAGGTTTTCAGTATACATCTTTTACATTACATTTCAGATGGGTAACCAACTCTTAGGAAAATATGGGATTTTCCTGGGATAACAGTTGTTCATAACCAAAATCATGTAATAAAACAAATGAGTAAACTTTACATATAAGAAAATATGGGATTTTCTTGGATACATAACTTTTTTAGAAACCGAAAGGAAACTTGTACATTTTCAAAAAACAAACCGCTTATGAACTCACAAGCATTATGCTGATTTTTAAACTGCTTGTATTCTCAGGTCCGCATTAGACAGGTACCGATGATCCTTTTGGCGAAGACGGAGTAGGTAGAAGACATGTCTTACTTCTGTTAATATATATAAATATGTATCACACTTGTAACACTTGGCTTTCAAACAAATGTAAACTTTCATAAGTAATGTAATGGTTGTTTACTTTGCTTACTATGTACATTGGTTATGATATTCAACATGAAGTCACCTCCGCCCTGGAACGTTTCCGCCCTGGGTTTCGGGGTGTGACAATATATTAATAAATCACAAATAACATCTTTCTCAAATATCCATCCTGTCAAATTTTTCTGGTGAAGGCAATCCGAAATGGTCCATGCTACTCTCGGGTCAAGTACATACCAATTATAGTTATGGGCTTTGACACCCTATCCAATAGGAACACCATTCAGTATAAACGTCCCTAAATAGCAACATACAAAATAAGCATAATCAATAAAGCAATAAATGAGAGAAAAAGAAGATACATTCCATTAAACACATCCGGTGTTGCACGAGCCTCCTTGACTGTCAGTTGGAAAGCTCGACGCCTCACAAATGGCGTTTCCGCCTGGCCTTGGTGGCCGTCGATGATCCTCAATGTCATTGGAGCGAGTGATGCCACCGTTACCACTCTCAAACTAGGAAAATTAGCCTTCTTGTGGTCCTTTTGATTGTAATCCTTGTTTTAGTGACCAGTCTTGCTGCACTTGAAGCAGCCAATACCACCCACCCTGCAAAACCCCTCGTGCATCTTGTCGCACTTTCCATTGCGGCTCTGGCCTTGCTGGCTTCTTGAATGCGAATCAATAGTCTTGGGCTTCTTCGCCGCCCCCTAAGATATCTAATCCTGAACCGACTTCCGCTTCTTAAGAAGCTCCAAGTCAATCTCCTGCTCCTGGGCCCTCTCTATCTTCTCATCGAAAGTCCTACAACTAGACATGATGACAAACTCCCGTATCTCATCCTTCGGCATATCATGGTACCTTGTCTTCTTCATCTTCTCATCCTCCACATATTATGGAACCAATAAATCCCTCTCACATTACATGGCGGTGATCTCTGCCATGGTCTCTGTAGTCCGGCGAACGTCCTGAAACTCTCTTGCTAACTTTTAAACCTCGATCATCGGTGAAAAGTAATCCCTGAATCTCATGAAAAAAACCCTTCCATGTCATCGTATGAACAACCTTACCTCCCACGGTATGGTCTACCTCGGGGCAGAAGCTATTCCGGAAAGCGTTCGTGATGTTCGCCAACCATCACCTGCTAACAATGGGGTCCTTCTTCCCAAAGAACTCAGAATCCTAACATGCACGAAAATCTCGAAAGGTCAGAGAGCATGTGCCCATCATAGCCACAATCTCACTACGAAATGTGCCCAAACACTCATCCAACATCTTCATAATGCCTTCCTTGATTGTACTAAAGATCACAACAGTCTTCTACAGAATTCCATGAGTGATCTCCGATGAAATGAACACTTGCATATGATAATCTAAGAGCACGACTCCAGAACCCGAACCCGATCCCTTACCAGGACCTGAACCACCTAAAGTGACCACCATACTAAAATAAACAATGCAACAATCTGAAAACACGTGAAGAAATTTCCACACTTAGCAAGTTCCTTAGTATCCTTGTGCCTTCCCTTGCCTCGAGTACGGATCATGTACTTTCAGTTGTATGGGCACAATACTACCTTCCACACCTATAAGTACTTTCCTCAAGGTTTGCCATGAATCCTATAAGTTACTCCCTCACTTTAAAATACCTGTCAGTTCTGCTAGACTACACGTTTGAAGTGCTAACATACTTCCTAAATTCTCCTAGGATTCCCTTGTCACCTCTCTCCGCCATCAGCTGCAGAAAAAACTCCCAGTAATATCCACTAACTACCTTAAGAATAAAATTACATGTAATAGGAACTAGATAATTCTTCAACTTCAAGTTCTCACACTACAACGGTTGGACTCATTCAAGAGCTGCTTAATAGACTTAAACCTAGCCATCTAAAATTATCTACTTTCTATAATATGTAATCTACCATATTCGCCTAATAGTTAGTTGAAACTAACGGAGGTTCCTATAAGCACAAAGCAAGAAACATTTGAGCATCAATTTCTAGACAAGTGCACTACCTAATCAGGCCACTCTATCAAATCATCTAAAATCCATAATAGCATGCAGTTCTAAAGGCTCAAACAATAAGCATACAAAGGCATCTGTCCTAGCATTCCATCGTGAAATCTTGAGTAGATCCTTAGCCTTAATCTAGCATGCTATACTCATATATACATATTGAAACACTTAAACATGCTTGGGTATTTTGGGAAATACCTTCTTAAGCTCGGATGATTGCATGCATCATACCCCTTTTATTTAAAATAATATTTCAAAAAATTCATTTTCTTTTAAGAAGATTACCAATTCCTCAGTTTGAGTTCAGACACACCTGAGATTGTGCCTGAATCCCTCAAACCAAGGCTTTGAAACCAACTTGTAACATCCCAAAATTACTAAGTAATTTTTTTTAAGTAAATCAAAACCACCAATCATTCAGTTCAAAAACCATCAAAGTATGAAAATGTATAAAATAATTATCATAGTACAAATCATCTCATAAAAGCAGAATACTGGCGGATGCGATGCAATCACTGTTGGGTTTTGAGAACTATAACACTCTTATGGTGCACATACAACCCTAAATGCTTTGGATTTATGTTTTCTCTAATTATACATGAATTTTTGTTTTTCCAAAGCATTCTCCCTATCTATCATACAATTGAAGCTATATAATATAAAACTTTAGTTTAGATGCGTACCTCTTGAGTAGGGTAGTGTTTTTGACCATTGAAAGCTTTAGCACCTCAAGTGTGATGTCTCTTTTGGTTCACAAAAACCAAAATGCAAAAGGAGGCTTGAGAGAATAAGTTGATTATCTCCTAGATATGGTGTAGCCGATTTTGGCTCTAGAGGGGCTCTGTTTATAGTGTTGCACATGCTAGGGTTACACTTTGCAAACCCTAATAACCCATGACTTTCCAGATTCTCATGCTCCATGGGTTTAACCCCCATGGACTATCCATGGATTAGTTTAGCCCACCTACATGATCATGGATCATTGGCCCACACTACAAGAATGATTGCTTTACATAATCAATCCCCCTATATTTAATTAATCTCGTTTGATCACAAAATTAATTCAAAATTAATTCTTGATCAATACTTATTAAACAATATGGTTTTATATTAATATATTATACTTGTAATATATTAATAAACCATAAACAACCTTATTCTCAAAATCCATCCTATCAAGTTGCATTGGTGAAGTCAACCCAAAAAGGACCATGCTATAATCGGGTCAAGTACATCCCAATTATAGTTATGGGCTTAGACACCACATCCAACAATCACGTCGAGCTCTTCCCCTTGGAATCGGAAGTAGCTAGAACTATAAACATAAAACCATAAGCACAAAGCTTAGTGATTTCCCCAAAATATCACATACCATACATATATCGGGGGTGCTCGACATTCATCAGGCCCCGCCCGACATCGGGACCCGCCTGGTATTCATAACGGAGCCTACCCAACATACATACAAACACATGCAAGAGTCACAAAGACAACTAGAATCTTACAAACATAATCTAATGGGACGACATTGGTTCCTTCGACCCACAAGTATAATAAAGAGACTCACCTCTATCGATAACAGATAAATCTCACACCCGAGCTGCTGGTACGAGAATCTCCTCACACTATACATATCAAACCAAGCCCTAATTAATAACTAAGTTAATTATCCCAACTCAACAAGTCAAGAATACCATGATGAATTCATATTTAGGCAAAATACCCTTTTTTCCCTTCCAAGTCAAAAAACGTCATAGTTGACCAAAAGTCAAACTGGTAAAAAAGGTCAACGGTCAACCCCGTTGACCTATGCATTGCGTACTCAAACTTTACGCTAGGCGTAGAGTCTTACTTCAGAAAATGGGTGGCAAACTGGCTATGCACTGCATACCCCAGATTATGCCCTGTGTATTTTGTTGTTTGCCAACTTCCACTTTAAGTTCTTTATACCTTAAGACTGTTGGGTTTTGAGCATTCTAACACTCCTAAGTGTACATGCAACCCTAAATACATTGGATCTATGTTTTCTCTATTATACATACAAATAAGAACATCCAAGGTATAATCCTAATCTAGCATACAAAACAATGAGTGTAACAAGATAGAATACATACCTCTTTGATGTAGAAAGTCTTCATGAAGCTTGAGTGCCTAGCCCCAATAGTGTGGAAGCCTCAAATGGAATCACAATCACCAAAACACTTAGAATAACTTGAGAGGATTCTACAACTCATGAAATCGGCTAGCCCTTTCACTTCACACACTAGTGGCCGATTTTGGTCAAGAATAAGATGCTTATATAGTTAGGGTTACACCATGTAAACCCTAATTGACATGGCCTTTCATTTCCATGATCCATGGGTACAAATACACCATGGAGCATCCATGGACCATCCTATGGGTTTTAGCCCAACTTGATTATCCATGGAGCATTAGCCCACTATACAAGTATGGATGATTTACACAATCAACCCATATATTTAATTAGTCTTCTTTTGATCACTTAATTAATCCTAGATTAATTCTTGATCAATACTAATTAAATAATCTTATTATTCTTATTATTAATATACTAGAGCTTATAATATATTAATAACCATAAGTGTCTTATTTCTCTCATTATAGTCTATCCAAGTGCATGATGGTATGCAACCCAAATGGACCATGCCGGGTCGGGTCAAGTCTTACCAATTATAGTTATGGACTTAGACATTAATCCAACAGTCTCCTACTTGGATAAGTCTAAAACTATTATTGCGTATGACTTCAGGAACCAACTGGCAATCATAGCTCTCAAAAGCTTCTGTCGAACTCTGACCTTGTAGATGAACTCTGACCTTTGTCAATGACTTGTCCATTAGATAAGGGATCATATATTCCTCCATTCTAGATATCGTATGGACTGAGACATGGGTTATAATCATTCTCTCTGTCCATTTGTTGTTTCCCGATTTTCGATTTATGACGACTGACTAATTGAACAAATCAAATCAGTCCTGGCTCGGCCGAGCACTTCCATTTGTCGTCATCAAATCATCGAGGGGCCCACAGATATCGCTTTTATCCCGAAGGTAAAAGGAATGGATAAACTTCGACTCATATGGCTTGTTCTACTACTTGTTGAATCATACACAAAGGCACGTTTTATAGCACCGAGTTACCAAATGCGTTTTCGTGCAATCAATGTACTATCAACTCATAGTAACAACTCATATCTCTAGGTTTGAAAAATATAAGATATTATCGTCTCATGATCACTCGTGATAAAATCCATGAAGTGATTCCAATGAGCGCGGGCTGAATCGAATACTCAGAACTTATGAGCACTCATGAGTGTTGTAGCCCTTTGTCCAACACCTTAGACCTCTACAAGCCAACCCATGACAATCTTAATTCATATCTACTTCCAACATATGACCGACTGTGGATGGTTTGAATAACTTAGTCATTCCGGATGAATAACCTAGTTTATTCGGGAAGTCAAAACATGCAAAGTGAAACATAATAATAATTGAATCCAATATGGTATCAACCCTTTGAAGATAAATAAAACACCTTTTATTTATCACCATATGATTACACATTATTCATTGTATACTGTTTCAGCTATCAACTTTATTCTTGAATTTAAAACAATAGTCGTCCCATGCTCCAAGCATGTACACTATGTTTTCTAAACACTAGTCATGCCATACACCAAGTATGCATACTATGTTTGTCTATGATCTTTACTTTGTGAACCAGATCAATTGAACATAACTTCAATGATTCTATTTTCACACTCCCAAATCCTTACTGCAAATACAAGAATTCCAAATTCATGCCATTTACTGAAATCTGTTAGATTCTAAACTTATATGCATTGATGCCCTTGTAATGATTATGCACAAAGTCAGAAAGACTTGACAACAATCATTACAGAGTATTACAAAGGAGATCAGCTCCTTGGAAACATCCTTCTTGCATTAGGTTTCCTTAATCTTACACAGATTGAAAATTCTAACTTTGAAACATTTCCAAATTCCATTTTGACTATCACTTCTGACCAAGAGTTGCCTCCTTACAGATTATGTCAATATGGTCCTTCCAGAATTATCACTATACTTCCAACTGTCCTTGAGCAACCAATCTTTGGTAAACCTTAGATTGTCCTCGAAAATTGTTTAATCCTTTTAGTCATATCCAGTTCTAAATCTTTTCCCTTCTTAATGCCCCAGGCATTTGGAAAAGTTTAGAAAGGATGAATATAGCACATGTAATCGATCCTATATCCGAAGCATATGGGACACGATTCATGATGTCTCACATAAAGACTAAACCAGTCTTTTGCTATAACATTTCCATTTCTATTTGCCAAGTTCTCATAATTCAGATTATGAATAGGGATGCCGTAATCATAATTGAATTTTAGAATGCAAATAATGGACCCATATACAGAATTTCCTTATGTTGAGCCATTCCAACATGAAATTCATATATATATATATATATATATATATATATATATATATATATATCCTTGACTAAATGATTAAAACCTCACGATCTAAGCTTATAGATTTGAGATGAAGTATAATTTCCTCTCCCTTAATTATAGCAAAACAACTTTTCCCAATTGAAACCTTTTGTTTTCTATAATTAACATTGCTAACTTGCAATACTTATCATAATTATCATGCTCCCACTAACATGATGATTATTAGCATAACACTTATGCTCCCACTAGCTTTGACATGTACTCAGAAATCAACTGACTTTCTTACCAAAGTTCAGATTTCTGATACTAGATTGTTTTGATAAAACTTTATCAAAATCATACACCTTCCCTTAGATAGCACACTTGTGTTTCTAAACTATTATGAAGAGGGATGTCATAATCATAATGGTTAGACCTTTTTGCCACTTCTCACAAGTCCAGGTTAATGTGCCGGTAAACCACACACGCTCCACTATCGACTTTGAGAATGCAAATATCACAATTGCTATCTAGCTAAAATCTACATAGTGAAAGTGTTTCCTCACCATCATTTTCATGAATCGGAGAGGAACCTTATGACACTTAGATTTAATGGTGTATGTGTTCTTATCCATGTGAATTGTCAAAACCATAGTCACAGGAAAAGGATAATGACAAATCTAAACTCATATGGATTGAACTCAATCTTAATTTCTTGCCTCCTGGCAGCTCAAGGGCCTGCCATTGCTTCCAAGTTGTTGTGCAACAAAATGAGAACTCTAAGAACTCATATGGAAAGCCAACTTTAACTGGAATGGGCATAGAATATGTCAACACGATAGGTTATAAACCACAAGTCGTGTCCTAGTGAAGAACTTCAGGTTCTATTCTTGATTAGTTCTTGAGACTTTCAAGACCTTTAAGACTCCCACTGTCCTCTTGACCTATAAGACTCCCTTGTCAAATATCCAAGAGATAGTGTGGATTCTAATCAAGACAAACACTTCACACAATTGGTCTAAGTTGGTCTTTGTTTTATCCAAAACATCACAACTTACCAATTTCAGATGTACAAGAGTAGAAAACTTTTACTCTTACATTTGACAAGTGTTTTAAACCTTCTTTTGAGACATGTCACTCAAGTTACAATCTTAGAGTATGACTCTAAGACTTGTATTGGTACGAAGTATGACTCATCTTCTTGATTTAACCATTTCAACAATTCAAGTTCCTTTTTCTTAGTCATTAAAATGCGCTAAGATTTTCTTTAGAGAACTAATTTTGATATGGTTTCTTAATCATTAAGATGATCACAAAACTGATACTTAAGTACTCTCCCATCTTTTTAGATTTGAGAAACTTTTATCCTTCTGCCTAATTTGATTCTTCTTATTCGCTCTGCCATACATTGAAACCTTTTCCAATGTCTCAGAATTACACTTAATCTTGTAAGTATAACCATATTTACTGAGCTTTAGTAAACTATGACGAATAGTCTTATCAATCTTTTGTGGTGGACTAAATCAGTGCACAAGAATGTGTACTCGATCCCTTAGTCCTTTACTTGACTCACACATCCATGTGACCGAGTAATTAGTCTTAATTTTTCCAATACTTGAAAGTTCTCATTCATCATGCTATACAACTTGCATGATTCCAAGTTCCGGTCCAATTGAAACTTGGGTGATGAGAATCTTTCCTAATTTGGTAAATTTTGACATTACCACAAATGAAAGAATCAATTTCATATTTCCACTCTTGCTATTAATGGAATCATATAAGCAACAATTTTTCCTCAAATGCCATTGTAAGGATACTTTAAAATAAATAAAATCAAAAATTTTCTATTATTTTAAAACTTTGCGGAAAAACTTATCCTTACAATCCATATGAAAACTTGTTGTTATCTGTTCCTAAGCAATATCTCATAACACCTAAGAAGTAGCTCAAGAATCCGATCTTCAAGCTACGCGATAGAAATCCATCTATGCGATCAGATTCAACATATTCTTTCTTTAAGTTTCTTCACTTTTCTTCGATTCTTAAAACATCGCCATGTGACCCAGTCACATCATGTATCAAGAATCTCAGAATAGAAACTTAGCAGAGTTAGATAGTGAACTTTACCTGAAGTAGTGTCAAAGTTATTGACTTTAACATCCTTAGGTAAATTTGGCAGCTTCGTGACCAATTCCCCTTCCTTTGGCAATATAAACATATGGACCCTTTGATAATGGTACACGAGACTATCACATACTTAGCTTTTCTCTTTACCATTTGGTCAACCGAGTTGACTATGGCCGATCCCTTTCCACCGGGACGAGAGAGCTTTACTAGATATCCAATGTCATCATTGTCAATGTCAATAAAGTTTTAGGAAGTTGATCTTAACAAATAGATAAGATCATTAAGGGTCTTGTCATAGTCTGTTTCATAGGTGTCCCAAAGGAACTCACTATGTGACTTAGAAAGTGATTGAACCACTAACTTTCTCAAGACTTTGACACCCAACTCTCCCGGCTTGTCAATATGTGACTACATCTCCAAGATGTGACCACACCTAGACCTTTCTTTGCCAATAGGGCCTGAGTGACCTTAAACTTTTCAAGAACTTGTGGGTTGGGGGGAATAATTGGAGGAGGTGAATGAAGTATGATTTCCAAGGGACATCATCTTCATTTAGGAAAGCTTGTTTCAAGAGATTTGGGAAGATCATAAATGTCTAAACCATACATGTTGTGGGAGATATTCAAGATAGTTGATTTTAAAGTCCTTAATATGACACCCAATATGAAATATTAAGGCTAGGACCCAACAAACTATTTTATAACTTAGAAGAGGGATGCCGTAATCCAAGCTATAAAATATTTTAAGGTAGGTGAATGACAATTCACCAATTTCCACCAAGATAAACGAAATGTATTATTACGTTTTAATTGGTTTTGAAACTCCTAGATCTTTGAGATTCATTGAACTGTTCAAAGGCATGTTTCAATCTCGAGTGTGCCCTTTAGGTTTTGTGACTAGGATGCCGAGGATCACAAAACAAGGTGTGAAGTAACCATGCAAATTAGTTGGTACCCTTAAGTGTTTACCCCTTAATCGATGTGCCGGTTAACCACACACGCTCCATCGATACTATGATTAACATTAAGTTATCCTTTGCTTAGCTTGTTAAATATGAGTTAGTGTGCCGGTTAACCACACACGCTCCACTAACCGACTTAAACAAAGTGCAAAGTGTAATTTCATGGATTAGCACCTTATTCACTTTTTCCTAAGTAACTAAGATTAGGTATTTATAAGAGTTTAGTTACTTAGTATTTATCATTAATACTTTTAATGAAGGGAGAATTATAGTCCTGTCAAACCCGTTTGGCTAACGACCCTCCACCAGTCAAGCAAGAGGTGGGTGAGAGTGGACACCCATTAAGTTGCCATTTTATAGGCAACAACCTTATACCCACCTTATAGACCCGCTTCGTGAATGAGGCGTACTAGCGGTAAGACTGACTTTACTTTTATACACACACACACACACACACACACATATATATATATATATATATATATATATATATATATATATATATATATATTATTAACTTATAATATTATAAAGTATAAGGGTTGAATTTTAACTTTTAAAATTCTAAGGGCTAACTTGGAATTAAAGTGTTCATAAGTGAAAGCTTTACAAATTCCAAAACTTGAGGGAAAGTTTTGAAACTATTCAAAACTAATTAATTCCATAACTTATGTGTTTAAAGTAGTTTTAATCCAAAAACTCTTCAAGTTCCATAACTTGAGGACAAGTTATGGAAGACTTTAAACTAATAAAAGAATTAACTTTTTCCTTTATTTTTATAACTTATGAAAGTAATTAAGGTTACACTTATTTATTTATTTATTATTTAATGAAGAGACTCTTGAACCTCCATAACTTGAGGACAAATTATGGAGTCATAAAACCATTTAATTAGAACTAGACTCTTCATTTTTGTAACCTTTGCCAACTTTTATGAGTTTTATGATTCTTAAATGTGACTTTTCATATAACTTGAGGACAAGTTACAAAAACACACTTTGGAATCAACTCTTAGATTAAAATGGATTGAAAACAACTATTTCACTCAACTTTTCTATTAATCTAAGCAACTCATAAGAACAAGATAATTCAAATCAAACTTTTTCATGTAACTAGCCTAATCACTAAACTAATTCAAAACATGAATCTATTGACAATTATCTTTGAAATTGGATTAGCATGAACATTACCACATCAAAACAAGTTTATAAGTTCAAAAACAACTTAGGATAATGTTCCTAGTCCAATTCTAGCCAAAAACCTCGAAAATATGCTGTCTGGGGCTCCTGCTCGTCGAGTGCATGAACCTATTCGGCGAGTAGGATGATTTTACTCATGGACTCGGCGAGTTCATCAGTGGACTCGGCGAGTCCAGTGCCCAGAAAGCCAGAAAATCGAGTTTTTCAGCATTTTTCAGCAGTTTGCATCAAGTATAAGAGAAAACAAGCCTAGGCTCTGACACCACTGTTGGGTTTTGAGCATTCTAACACTCCTAAGTGTACATGCAAACCTAAATACCTTGGATCTATGTTTTCTCTATTATACATACAAATAAGAACATCCAAGGTATAATCCTAATCTAGCATACAACACAATGAGTGTAACAAGATAGAATACATACCTCTTTGATGTAGAAAGTCTTCATGAAGCTTGAGTGCCTAGCCCCAATAGTGTGGAAGCCTCAAATGGAATCACAATCACCAAAACACTTAGAATAACTTGAGAGAATTCTACAACTCATGAAATCGGCTAGCCCTTTCACTTCACACACTAGTGGCCGATTTTGGTCAAGAATAAGATGCTTATATAGTTAGGGTTACACCATGTAAACCCTAATTGACATGACCTTTCATTTCCATGATCCATGGGTACAAATACACCATGGAGCATCCATGGACCATCCTATGGGTTTTAGCCCAACTTGATTATCCATGGAGCATTAGCCCACTATACAAGTATGGATGATTTACACAATCAACCCATATATTTAATTAGTCTTCTTTTGATCACTTAATTAATCCTAGATTAATTCTTGATCAATACTAATTAAATAATCTTATTATTCTTATTATTAATATACTAGAGCTTATAATATATTAATAACCATAAGTGTCTTATTTCTCTCATTATAGTCTATCCAAGTGCATGATGGTATGCAACCCAAATGGACCATGCCGGGTCGGGTCAAGTCTTACCAATTATAGTTATGGACTTAGACATTAATCCAACAAAGACCAGATGTCAAAATCTCAAATCTGGACCTAATGGACGTCTTAACTGATAAAGTTACCAACTTTATGCCTTTGCATGGTTCATGAGGTTATGAAAACCTAACCCTAAGTCCAACGACCACTCAAATGCTTAAGAAGTTTTGCATGAATGGATGGGAGTGCCCAAGTTCCCTTTTTTAGGACTCTCCAACTTCATATACAATAGAATATGGTGCTCACAAGGTATGGAGTTGCTTATACTCTCCATAAAACCAAAGTCTTGCAACCATAGCATAACAAACCATGAACCAACTCTAGATCTAACAAAATGAAACACAAGGGTTCAAGCTTTATACCTCCTGGAGGTCAATGATGAATCATAAAGTTCGGATCTTCAAAATTGAGGCTTCCCAATGCTTCTCCAAAAAATCTCACAAAAGCCTTACATTCTCATAAATGGGGCTAGGGTTTCAATAAGACCAATGAAGAGGGTGGAGGCTAGAGTTAAGAAGGGCCTCAATGAGATTTAGGTCCTTAAATAGGTTCCAAGACCCCAAAATTAGGATTTGCACCCTATACAGTTATGCCCTACATAACCTGGGTACATCCTACGTACTCCGTTAAGTCTCGTGAATAAGTTGATGAGTTACGCCCTGCGTAACTTAGCGGACTATGCCTCGCGTAAAGCAAATAGTTACAAAATAAATAAACTTTAAATATAAAGAAATGCACCTGGAAATCGGGTCCTACAGATAGTTCAAATGTGTCGCCTATCCTGTAAGTAGTCTATCGGTAGTGTATTTTAATGAAACTTTAGTTGTAGATCTGAGAAAAAATCTTTATAGAGTATATGTCCCTAGGTTATAGTGGTTTCTCCTAAAGAAATACTAATTTGCTATAACCTTTAGCTCTGATAACAATCTGTCACACCCTCGGCATGCCGGTGGAAATGCCGAGCGGCGTGACGTTAGAATGTTGTTGTATTCTTATGTTGTTTCATTATGTCTACTGTTGTTGTATTCTTATGTTGCGTGTTAATTGTTCCTTTAATCTTTCTGGTAGCAGGTTCAGATAGTTTAGTGACTAAATCTGAACATATATGGATAGACCGGCGTATTATATTACTTTCGTTGATTTTGAAACCCATTGTCAGTACCAAGGTAATATTCCCCTAATATTCTTTCATCATGTTGTATGTACTACTTCCTTATGCAAAGCCTTTTAAGTTTGATAAGGGAAATTTGAACTCATTTCCTCGAGTTCAAGGGTACTATCACTACTTATTTAATTATTAGTATTCGATATCTAGTTTTAGTTTAAAAAAGTTACGATGAGTTCCTATAATCGACTTATGATTGTTGATCCTGAATACCACGACACTGCATCAGACGTCGCAAATGTGTTTAGAAAGTTATGCCTGCTTCGACTTGCAGTCAGGTTGTAGCTAGCAACCACAGGTGGGAGTTTCAATCCCATATAGATCTATACATATCTCTGCTGCTAACTTAATATTTACTGATTATGAGCAGAGTTTCTACCGGGCATAATATTATCCTAATGTGATAGTTTGGAAAATCGGGTCGTGAACTCACTTGTAATTCGTGTAACCATTGACGTAAGTTAGAGTTTAGGAGTCCGAAACTCGAGAGGCGCATTGGGAGTTAGTGGCACAAAAAATGAAGAGAGAGTGTGGTGTGTGTTGAGGTGTGAGAAAAGAATAGTCTGAGCTTGCTATTTATAGGAAGTTTTCGAGATATGCGTCGTGCAGTGCATGTGGACCACCCCGGTACTGACACATGTCCTCTTCTCATGGTCCCACATCATCCGTATCCTGGAGAATCAAGGTGTCAAATGCAAGCCGCACATTGCCTACGGGTGCATGCGAGATCTTTTTATAAACTTTGATAATTTGTAACTCTCACATACGAATTCCATTTTCAATGATTCTTATATATCTGTGTTGGTCTCAACCTACTCTACAATTTTCCTTTTCATTGTGTCGGCTAATTCTAACTTTAGTTTTTAGCCTGCATTTTATAATATTTACGCTTGTATAAAAATCAATACTTTCTCCTATAGGTTTTGTTTTAGGCATTCTTTGTCTCTTAAATCCTACTTTGATTAGTACTACTTTTCGTCTTTTGGCGACTTTTGAAAAAGATCAACCGCTCTCATCGTAGTTTTTGATGTTGTAATATCTCACTCACGGTAGATATTTATTTACTATAAGAGTCCCAACCCTTTCATACTGAGTCGGATTTTTATAAGACTTACATTTTTGTGATCGTGGTAACATATATACCTCTAAAAATATAAGCCAGTTTTCAAGTGGACATAATTTTCCATGCACAATTTTTTCCGAATATATTTGGGGTTACAGGACTGCCCTTATTATGTTTCCTTTTTTTTGTTAAGTATTCACGGTGGTTGTCGACATATTTTCCAGGTTGTCACATCAACTAGGGGTGTGCAAAAAAACCGCAAAACCGAGCCGATCCAGCCAATTCGAAACCGAAAAAACCGAAACCGAAATAAGTCGAAATAGAAAAAAAACGAAACCGAAAAAACCGACTATCTACGGGTCGATTTCGGTTTGGATATGTTAGTATCCGTGGATACCCGAACCGAACCGTGTGTGTCTATATATATATACATATATATATATATATATATATATATATATATATATATATATATATATATATATATATATATATATATATATATATTGTTAGGAATAAATATGGGATGACGAATGCGGAATATCAAGAACAATCAAGAATCTATTACCAACATATGCAAGTAATCTGATAAAGGTTTTTCTTGTATTGATTATGAGATGAACGTACAGAGAAAACCCTAATTTGGTCAAAAGATTACACCAAAAGTAAACCTAATGATTATTTATAGGGAACAATAAATATCTACCATAAAAATAAAATAAATGCCTAATATAAAACCAATGCCTTAGAAGAGCTCGATTAAAAACTTCTACTGTAAAGGCACCGTATGGAATCATAAATGATTAACCCTAAAAAGGATTCTCTAAATAACCAAATATGACATATTAGCTTCAATATCTCAAATACTCAACAATCTCCCACTAGATGGTTAAACTGACGAAGATCACGATTTTCAATCTTCTTGGCATTTTCCCCCCTAAATTGTGAGAATGATCAATCCTTTTTGATTTTCGCTTTCTGAACCTTTGTTTGTTTTCGGAAAACATGATTTGGCTCAGGATTGCCCATTTTTATTAATTCCAGGGTTTCTCTGAATTTGAAAGTTATCACTTAGTAAGTTTCCATACCAAGGCTCAATCCAATTAAGTCCGTAGCGTCTACCGATTTTGGGGGGACCACCATGGCTCCTCTCTTCTCGAGAATCCATATGGGGTCTTCAAAGCGAGAGAAATAAAAAATAATCTTCCAAAGACGAACTCCCCCTTGAATAATCATCACTCCCACTTGAATCTTCAACAAATACCATGGAGAGAATCCAGAAAGTTAAGAAGAATCACCAACAATCTTCAAAACCTGTCAGATATGATGAAATAAATTCTTTTAGAGTAAACTCAATCTTCAAAAAATTAAAAACGAAAAATAACAAAGAATAATTTTGTATTTTCCGATATTTAAATTTAGACAAAAGAATAGAAAAGAAGCAATAATTTCGAAGGGTTTTAAAAGAATAAGACCAAAGAAAAGAATAAAAAATGAAAGCCTTTTGGAAACAAGGGGTAAAAGTGGTAAAATCCCAAAAATATTGTGAAATAATGGGATATGGGGATAAATCAGTCATGCCACACAAACTTCGGGGACACGAAATGTAAATTTACCCATCATCTTTGTTGAATCAGTAAGGCGCGTTTTTACTTGTCAAACTAAATTGAAGTTGCCAATTTGTTCAAACTCAGGGGACCATGTAACATCCCAAAATTCAGGTACAACTATTTAACCCTTCTCTTTTGTCAAGTTGTCAAGATTAGCTCTTGAGCGGAAATTGTAGCAAATGAGTACGCTGGGCATACTGGAGAGTATGCTGCGCGTACTCATGCGCTTAATTTGGACACATACTCGCCTAGGTACACTGGGCGTACCTAGGGTTACGCTGGGCATAGCGGGCCCAAATGCAAACCCTAATTTTTAGCCTTCGCACTATATAAGGAATGTTAAGGCTTTATCCTCAGCCACCATATCAGAGAGTGAAACCCTCAGAGAGCATTTCCTTTGTCCTAAAGCTTGTGTATGAGTGTTTTGAGCTAAAAGTGTCTTTGTGTGTTAGTGAAGAAGAATGAGAGGAGCTTGTGGAGGCTTCTTCATTACTTTCCTCTTTATTTTGGTTTGGTGTTGCATGGACCATTTCTAGGGTTAAAGTCCCAAAGGTGGAGACTTTATGAGCATAAGGGACTCCAAGGACCTAGATCTGTCCCATTTCAGTGATCTATGTGTTGTAGATCCATAAAAATCCCAACTTGGTCGTTGTTATGGGGTCATGCTTGAGTTATGAGCTTTTCTAGGGTTAGAAATGGAATGTTATGGGTGTTGGTGACTTTTACAGCCATGCAAAGGCTTAAAGTCACCAACTTTATGGATTAAGAGGCTTTGGGATGGCCAAATCTGAAAGTTGGACGCGTGTCTTAACTGTTTAAGACCCCAAAAGCTAAGGTGTCTGAAACTAGGAGTTACGCGGGACATAATCCCAGTACGCACGGCATAGGGGGTCGCGTTCCTCGTTTCTGTGAGGTCGTCGGGTACGCCCAACGTATAGGTTTGGTAACCCAGAGAGTTCACTTTTGTTGACTTTTAAGGTTTGGTCAATGTTAGGGTCTTTGAGTCACGAGAGGGGTAAAATGGTCTTTTACCCTTCTGGGAGTGCTAAGAGAGGGAATAGTCTAGCCTTGAGAGTTGTATTGATTAGAGTTCTTATTTCATGTGATTAGGCGGAGGCTAGACCATATTTTACCGAGTTCGAGATTACCGAGGTGAGTCTTCTCATTATACTTTACCTAGAGTGGTAATTAGAGTTATATGAGAGAGTATCTTGTATGTTATTTATGTGATTGTGATGCACTACATTATTTCGATGTGATTCATGCTGTGTATGTTCCAGAGTTCACAGAGTTAGAACTGGAAGGTTCACAGAGTTAGAACCGAAAGGTTCACAGAGTTAGGACCAGAGGGTCCACGATGTTAGGACCGGAGGGTCCACAGAGTTATATCCTCGAGTGGCTATTATGTGTTATATGTGGTATTTTGGGGAACTCACTAAGCATTTATGCTTATAGTGTTGTGTTATGTGTTTCAGGTACCAGTGAGGATCGCGGGAAGGCGCCGACATGATCAGTACACACATGAGGAGTTTTTATACATTATGATCTTGGGTTGTGTTTCTATGGATGGATATGTGATACAATGACATTTTTATAATATTTATGAATGAAAGTACATTTTTGAAAATGTGAAAAATTGTTTGAAAATTTTGGGCGTTATAGATCGAAACTGTAAAATACATTCATCTTCTTCACCTTTTACCTGAGAAACGAATCATCACGTTCTTTGACTTAGAAAAGTCAAAATAGAAATAAACCTTCATTCAGTTCCGATTTCCATGTAACTTACGATCGCCAAAATTCCAAACAACAATTCTGAAACCTGTTAACCAAAGCCATTTTATGATTCCGATTCCAAATCGATTACACATTCAAGTATAAGCGAGCCTTCGTTTACGGTTAATGCGATTTCAAAATCAAGTCAAGAACTGTGATTCTAAAGATTACACATCGTTCCAAGTGTGCGACTGATCTCCGAATGAAAGTGGCTTGTGCGAATTTGATTCCAAGTGCAAATCATAATCAGCAAACGAAAGCAGAATGTAAAGCTTGAACACGAACGAAAGTGTTACATAGAGAATCCGATTTCCCCCGACTTTCGCTTCTTGACCTGCAAATTTTGGTGAGTTCGGTTCTTGACAAACCAACCTTCACCTCTTGTGGCATTTGGTTCCAACTGTGAATCCAGATTGGTTCCTATCGCTCCCAATCGATTGTTCATGAACCGAAAGCTAATCAAGGACCGAAAGCGAATTGAAGGTTCGCTTCAATTTCATACCTAAACCGAAATCAACCGAACGTTCGGTTAAGAATAGTAGATTTGGGTTCGGTTCTTAATTGTGAGGTTTGCTTCTTAACTTGAGTTTCGCTTATGAGTTTTCCTGACTTTCGCTTATGGAAGATAGGTTCGCTTCTTGATTTTTCAACTTCAAGGAACGAAACACTAGAACTAGCAATCAAGCGAAACTAACTTTGCTTCATTGACTTGAGTTCGTTTCTGATTGTAAGGATCGCGTCTTTGTTGTCTTCGCTTCATAGGGACGAGCAAACTAACTTTCGTTTCTTGATCTTTCGTCTCTTGAATTTCACTTCAAAGAACGAACACATGAATGAGCCTTTTATTTATCCAAAGTTCTGAAACTAACCCCTGTCAAAAGTACATATGACAGCTTGCACCCACTGTTCACTGCAATATGTCAGAATATTACCCCTTTTTCAAAAAAAGTCCCTTTTCACCCCATCTTTTCAACCTTTTCAACTTTTTTCAATTCCAACACACAAAAAAAACAATAAATTTGATTTCTTCAACACAATATCATATCTTTGAACCAAATCCACCAGATTTCATCAAGATTTTGTCCCCATCTTCGTTTTTTTTAATCAAGGACAAAACATTATATGGGACTTATGGTACCCATTTAAGGTTCAACATTGAAGTTTGTTTCTTGCATACCCACTTATTTGAAGAAAATCTATCATCTTCTGAAAATTATACCCTCTTTTTAGTTGGAAAACAAAAATTTCCAAAAACTTTATTGAACGAACCAAATACTCTTTTCTCTTTTCTCAAACTTTTACTATATTCATATGAAGAAAAATGTGAATGGAACTTTCTTTGAACATTCTTGACTTCAACTTTCTGAAATTTTCCACAAGCATTGGGCACTTGTACTTTGGGCATCCAAACTTTCTTCATTTTACTCCTTTTCTTCTTCCTCTTCTTCCTTCTTTTCCGATTTCTAGGCTTCATAAACGAATTTTGAATCTGAACAACCTTTTCACCTTTCTGAATCTGAACATTTGAGGACTTTTGAACACAATCCTTAGGAGTTTGATAAATCTGAACATCTTGAATTATTGGCTTTCTGTACGGAATCATTCCTTCAAAAACAACTTCAGAACATAAAGAATCATCCGTTTGAGTTCCAATAGAACATAATGTCTTCACTTTCAAGATTTCCAAAGATTTGCTTTGAGATTCATCTTCAGAACAACTAGATTCGGAATGTAACTAATCCGAAACACATGAACCAGTTGACTCCCACTCAACAAGAACATCTGGAGTCACTTTTTCTTCAGAAACTTGAAGAACAACATGAACTTCTTCTTTTTCTTTTTCGTCCCTTTTCATCTTCAACATCTGTTTATTTTCTCGATCTAAATGTTCATAGATAATACGAAATTGTTCTACTATTCTCTCATTCGTTTTCAATTCACGTTCATTAACCCGTGAGTATTCATTTATTTTCTTATCAACAAAAGAATTATATAACTCAGTAACATCCCTTAACGTCAAAATCTCTAAGAAAATGAAACAAAGTCCTTTTGTTGACACCATAGATTGGTTTAGTGACCTTTAATCCAAGTTCTAAAATGGAGTTACGGAATAAAAGATCCATTAGATCTTCAACAAATGATAGAACTTGAAGAGAGCGAAAGTAGATCTGATAAGAATTCTAGAGAGAGGAAAACGGATCTGAAAGGGTTTTTAGTGAGAGAAAACAGATCTGAGATGGATTTTAGAGATATAAAGTAGATCTAAACACAAAAATTCAAATAAGCACAAAATTTTCTTCTGACTCTCTTCCAGAACACAAATTAAGAGCAAATCATATGATAGAATGGGTAGAAGATAACAGATCTGAGTAAGATTTGGCAATAAAACGAAGTAGTAGACTTTTTCTTTCAGAAAACTTACAAAACTTGAAGAACATGGTGAGATTCAAGATAAAATTTTGCCATAAACGATATCGATTCTTGCAAAAATTGTTGAGATCTACAAGAACCCGCTCTGATACCACTTGTTAGGAATAAATCTGGGATGACGAATGCGTAATATCAAGAACAATCAAGAATCAATCACCAACATATGCAAGTAATCTGATATAGGTTTTTCTTATATTGATTATGAGATGAACGTACAGAGAAAACCCTAATCTGGTCAAAAGCTTACACCAAAAGTAAACCTAATGATTATTTATAGGTAACAATAAATATGTACCATAAATATAAAATAAATGCCTAATATAAAACCAATGCCTTAGAAGAGCTCGATTAATTAAGAACTTCTACTATAAAGGCACCGTAGGGAATCATAAAATGATTAACCCGAAAAAGGCTTCCCTAAATAACCAAATATGTCATATCAGTTTCAATATCTCAAATACTCAACATATATATATATATATATATATATATATATATATATATATATATATATATATTATTTTCATTAATCTTGAAGCATTATTTTTAATATGAAGGATCGAAACAAAATAAATAAATAAATAATATTATTGTTATAGAAACTAAACATAATATAAATATTAAAGATCTTGTATGTAATTTTTTAGTCACTGTCTTTGATTCTTTGCATGGTTAGGATGATTGCAAAAAAACATTTATCAAGAAGCATGATACTGCCCAATTGCCATCAACAATTCTGAACGTTCACTTCTAGGTTCATCATCATGTTTTACTGTTATTTTAATTATTTATAATTATTAAACAAATTATAATGAATGCTATTTAACTGTCATTGTGTTTTTTTAGTTTACGACTTACTTATTTTTAGAAAGAAATGTTTGAAATAGAGTTGGTAGTGTTGATTGAATTTGACATTTATGCTTAGCGGGTACCAGTGAACCGAACCGTGGTTACCCGTCATCACACGGTTCGGTTCCGTTCGGTTTTTTTGCCAATGCGGTTCGGTTTCGGGTAGTGCACATGAGGTACCCGCCCCGCGGTCACGGTTCACCATTTTATTACTATTCAAGCTGAACCGCCCCGTTAACACCCCTAACATCAACAAGAAAATTATTTACCATAACTACATATTCTGATTATGAGTTATTGCAAATATATTTAAAAAAAACACTTTCCTTACTATACATCTACTTGAAAATATCTTTATAGCTTAGCCTGGAGGTTTTCTTAATCCAAGTTACCCTAACAAAATGTGTATGAAATAAGATTCATTTTTTGGATATAAAGCAAACATATCAAGGTTGGAATCATCATTTTAATTTGAAAACACACAAGATATGCTTTTATATCAAAATAAAGATAACATTTGCGCTTATTAAGATCTAGTGAGAACAAAGTGATATTCCTAATCTTCTATTAATGAGACGTACTTAATCATGAGAAACTATATTTCGGTTGAGCAAGGCAGTTTCGTCTGACTCGGAAAGTGATTCTAAGATGAAAGACTTAGGAAATACAAGATATATTTTTGGAAGAGATAGATAAAGATGAATGTTAAAAGTTTTAAATATTTATGTATATATTGACAATATCTTTAAAGAGATCAACATTTGAGCTAGCCTCAAAAGGAACCTGCACGTAGGTTTGAGCTAGATAAATGATTTCTATTCTATTTGCTTTGAAAAAAGAATCCATCATTTATGCCATATTATGCACAAGATTAGGTATATGATCATGCTATGAACGTATCATAAGATACCAATTTTATACATGGGTAAGTGACAGGATGACTATAAGGACATTTTAAGATTACTTAAGAAGAACTAAGAGAATTTACATGAGATAATCAGTTTAGAAGAAGATCTTCATGTAAAGATCTAAACAAGATTATAACTTCATAACAGATAGGTATAATTATGTATTATAATAGAATTATGACTTCATTATGGAAGAAGAGTAAGTTTTGTTGGAATGAGGTTCAAGCAAAACAATAATAGCACAGTCTATTACAGACTCAAAACACTAGTACTTCAAAGGCTATAATCAAATATGATTGGATAAATGAGTTTATTGAAAAACTAAGTTGAGTCTTTCCATTCAAGGATAACCTAGAAATATTTTGTGACTTCAAGTGTATACTTAATCAAGCTAATAAACTCTATTTCACATCAAAACACCAATCATATTCTCCAAGATATACAACTATACTTAGAATAATGTTAAATATGGAGACGATCATGGGGGGAATTATGAAGTAATACTAATATGAACTGGATTATTTGACTCTCACAACATGAGAGTAGGCAAGTGGTTGTAACCAAGATTCTTAGGTACCTGTTAGAGAACTAGTATTGAACTGACCCGCATCAAGATCGTCTCATGGATCACTTTTGTGAGAGATACTTGATAAAAGGTACTATCTTTGTATCCTTAATACCTGAGATACATAGTGGTACCTAAGTTTAAGGAGTGTTGTGCTTGCATGTGGTTAAATGTTGATCCTTAACCGAATAGTTATAAAGACGATTTTCGGGTACGGTGTGAACTACTCAAGAGGCTTATGTAGTCAAGATGGGATTTGTTCCTACTATGTGTTGAGAGCTAGACATCTAACATGTGTTACCCAAAGTTGATCACCAAATGAGATTGATTGCGATCCAAGTCTCATGTTCAACAGGATGTATGTAACAAAGGAACAACTGCTAAACTTACCTTTTACATAAACTAAGGCTTTGAGCTTTTCGGAATTGGATGATGATAGAACGGCACTACGTTGTATATTACTAGGGGAAATGAAATCTTGCTAGATGTTCACCACTATCTATATTAATCTTAAATGAGTCTTGTGTATGTGGGAGATTAAGAGATTCATATGCCTAAGAGTCATTATAGAATGGTATTGATGGATAATATATGATCCTAAAGGGCCACACTAACACCAACTTGATGCATATATATTATTTATAAGAATCCGATCCTTGATAAATAAATATAATTCTTGTAATTAATTGGAAATTATTTATTTAATAGCAATATTAATTTATAATATTACGTATCAAAATAAATCATAAGGAATGATTTATATAAGTTATGTATATTGTTTATATATAAGGGTTCTATTGTATATAAACTAGTTACATATGATTTATAAATAATGAAAATAAACTAAATGCCAATTACTCTTCCAATTTCGAAGACAAATTCTAAAGACTAGTTATGGGAACTAGTTGTTGTCCATAATGCTTATTATATTGAATGTGTCATAGTTTAGAAGCATATATACTACACTATGATATAACATACACACGAAAGTAGAAAATATGTATTAAAGAAGTATTTTAATAGTGATGAATTCTTTCATGGATATGTTAGCTGGGATTTTTTGTTCCCTTTCTAAGAGAAAAGTCATAGGTAGAGGGGAAAAGAACAGAAGACATGTTTGATTTCTTTATTGCATTTTCCACATCCTTTACTTATATCCGTTTGCTAATAGAAGTATGGTGCATAATGTGAGTTAATTCACTCGACAAGGACTAAAAGGAAAGTGCATATAAGAAAGAACAATAGAAGAAATAAGTGTCTTCATTTAGGTACAATTTATAGATTCCAGTAATCTGAGGTTGGTCCCAAACCCTTTGTAGATTCGTAGATGGAATACAAATAAGAAAAAAATATAGATGAAAAAAGGATTATGGCAAAGATATCTTTCACTAAGAAAGGTTTTTACAAAGAAAACAGGTGCACAAAACAGTTGACACAAAGTCAACGTGTATAATCTGTGAGCTCTCCAATAACTCTCAGACCCGTCTCTACAGAACCTAAAACTTTCATAATACAATACAAATCATCAACTATCAAGTAATGAGAGAAGCTAGTATAAATACTAGTCTAAACCTAGGAGATAGATGATTCTATAGATACACATATCTTATAAATATATCAAATCCCTAATTTGATGGGATTGATTCTTCGATGATAATTGTAGATCTGGTATATAAGGAATGGATCAGATCAGATCTTCAAAATACTTCTTTACCAAGTAAATCTGATAACACCAGCACATCATCACGCTGATCAGCTTCAGTTCCAGCGTCAGTGTCAGGGTCATGATGAGCAGCTTCAGCTTCAGCTAGAGAAGCTTAAGCTTTAGCAGTGTATAACCATCAACATCTATCATCAGTGTATTACCTAAGCAGTGTGTCATTAGTGTACGACCTTCAAAGTATGGACACACTGATCAGTATTCAGTGAATGGTGTCTTCGTGCCTTTCGTGCTGATAGTGTCTGCAGGGTCTTTCAGTCATCAGGGGATGTTCTTCAGTCCGTGACATATGAACTTCCATTAGTATATCTTCATATTAACTAACTAAACAAACCCTGACCGATCCGTTTGTCGAAGTGTATTATTTGCACTTCCTTAGACAAGACTAATTGTCTACAATGATCAGATAAACTATAAGTATAATGTATATATTTTGCATCATCAAATCTATAAAAATATATGACCCAACAATCTCCCCTTATTTGATGATGTCAAAACCCAACTAATAAAGAATGAAATAATAAATGAACTAACTATATCTGAAGTAGAATGTTAATATTTGCTCCCCCTAAGATAAATAACGTCTGAGGTCTGCTCCCCTCATATGTATAATCTTCTTCTTTCAAGAGTGTATGCTATTCTTTGAATGATCAAGTAATAATGTAGCAGAACTAAACATTTATCCCCCTTTATGACAACATCAATAGTCAATGCCTTCTTTTATTGAATTTTTTAAGACACCAAGTAACTTGAAATGAGAAGAAAACATCAAACAAATATAATAGAATATGATAGATGTATCACAATGTTGTTTTGTTGCAATAGTAGATCATTTACACAGTTTTGCGTAGTCTCATCAGCGTATGGTTTTATACGATGAATCATTAACTTTTTTTATTAAAAGAATAAGGACAAGAAGGGAATGATGTGTGTAATACATTTTAGTTTTTAAATGTCCCCAACGGCATACCGTTTTGAACTTTTATCAATGAGTGGTATTGCTCAATGAATCGTTAAGTTCTATAAAGAAGAACTGTGGGAAAGGAGTAGGATCTCTTTATCATGCTGAGATGAAATCAGTGTGAATCATTGATAGTGATAAACCGTCAGAAAGAACTGGTTTAATCCTTGCATCATAGAGCTAGTTGCAGTCTAGAATCAAATATTCACTGTCAATTCATTCAATGGTATCATGCCATACCTCAGTCTAGGAGGTCAACGACATGAGAAAAAGTTTAGCTAAGAGAGGGAATAACATCCTTGCCTTATAAGAATTTTCATTTGTGTCTAGGTAAATATCTCTAGGTGAACGATAGACCTTGCTATCAGATTCAACACAAGAGATGGATGGCTCATTTAGTCTCAACAGATATAAACAAGACCTGTTGGGTTAAAGACTTCTGAAGTGAAGTCTCATTAGGTCATTAACTGCTAGAAGACACGAGACATAAGCCATATGCAACTTCATCTGTTCCATGGATAATGAATTGTGAACAGTTACATACTTGGCTTATGAAAAACCATCGTCAAAACGTAAAAGTTACAATGATTTTAGCACAAGAGACCAAACCATATGAAGCATAGGTCTTAGCTTTAAAACCATTTCTACCGGCTTGTCATTTCTTAGCTCATTTATCTTTCTTGAACATGCATGCTCCCCTACGCTTGTGACTCAATTGTTTGAGACGCTTTATGAACATATTGTATGATTATAAATCATGACATTTCTATTCAGTTTCATTAAAATGGTGAAGTGAATTTGCAAATCTTGAACCAAATGTGTATCGACACATTAGGTAGACCGTCACCAAGACCCATTTAAAACTATCTAAAAACATCACATGATCAAACATCTATGATGATGAGTTAAGAAACTCTTTGATCGTTTAGATCTTTAAACAGGTTAATCACAAAAATGTAAACAGAAATATCAAACACAAGAGTGAATCAAAATATGTCAAATGATTCAATTGATTCAAGCCTCAGCAAATCTCGACAAAGAACTTCCGCTGTAGAGGCTACTAGGGTTACAAACGATAAACAGAAAATTTCTATGAATGATCGACTCCAAATATTACGTACTAAGATGCATGCAGGCATCTATAAATACTAAACCCTAGAAAATAACACACGAATGGACAGGCCCAATCCGGAAAGAAAATTGGACTAAAGAACGAGCCCAAGACGCAACATATAATGGACCCTACAATCTCCCCCTTTGCGTCAATTGGAGTGAGATTCTACTTCGGCTTGCTAGGTCCAGCTGCAGGAACTTTCTTGATGGTTTCGAACAGACGAGGAATGAGAGCAAGGATGGTCTGTCTGAACTGAATATACCACTGGATCATGTCATCAAAATACTCTTGTCATCTGCAGAGTTCTGCTTGCATCGATTGATGATTCCCAGAACATATTCCAAGCATGCAGTGGTATACAGATGCTTATCTGCCAAGGCGAACAGGCATTTTTGGCCTTCATTCCTTGTGAACATGACAGAGTTCCGCTTCGGGTCGATTCTTCCCATCTGCATCATATTTAAATTACTTGCAGAACCAACAGGAGAGACGGTAGGCTTTTTCTTGAAAATACTTGCGATCTCCTGATCCATCTTGTCGACCTCCATGATGTAGCAAACTAACATCCTTTTGAAGTGATCTATGATTGGCCCATATTCAGCTTCGTTGGTGAGGAGGATGTTGTGCAGAATGATCCAATCATGTGGATTCAGGTTGGGAAGATCAGCAAGCGAAATAGCATGTTCTGTTTTAGCAGACCCCCTCAACACTTTGAACCGAACGTTTGTGAAGTCCCCCTCCCGAAACGGTTTGAGGACCCCGAACGTTAATTATCTTCTGAGCACTCCATGTCTGATACTGAGGCTGAGCAGACCTCAAATAAAATTCAACGAGCTCCCTATCAACTTGTGCGTGAGGATAAGGGACATCAGCAACATGAGAGAAAGCATGAAAAATGAAGGCCTTTCGGGTCAGGGGCATATCAAACTGAGAGTCGACAGAATTGACCCTGTCCAAGGAAATCACCGGTTCGAGCCATAGGATGCTGGAAGTATCAATAGCCTCTTTGATGAGCTTCTCGAGAGTCCACGGAGGAAATAGAGTTTTTCTACTCTCAAGAAGATCATGAGCCTCCTTCATTTTTCTTTCGTTCGCCTCGGCCTCTCTGGCAACACAAGCACTCATGTCTGCATCCTTTTCCCGACCTTGTTTCTTGAAGAGATCAGCGATGGTCATCATCACCATCACTGTCTTCAACAATATTCTTCCCTTTATCTTTAGCATCCGAACCTGAAGGTTGACCTGTTGGAGGAGGTTCGGTTGCTTTAGTTGATGTAGAGGCAGGAGGCGGTTGAGACACATCTTCTCCCCCTTGTTCTGGATGGGCCACGAACTCAAGAAGCCCTTCAAGTTTGCTGAGTAGGGAAAGGGCGGGAGCAAGCTTCTCAGCAAGAGTGCGTCTCACAGAATAGTTCAAAATGGGATCATGTGCTTCGATAATGTTGGAGAGGGCAGCGTGGACATTCGAAACACATGTGGAGATGACCGCTCGCTCAGATTGGAGAGATGCAACTTCCTTTTCTGATTGGAAAAGTTGAAGACTCTTGACCTTGAGAGTAGTGGTCTTGCGAGCTAGAGCATCCATCACGGAGTTCTCTGAAGCGAGATCTTCTTGCAGCTTTTTCAAACGTTCCTCAACAGTTGCCTGGAAGGTTTTATTGTCATCGTCGAGAGACTGACGAAGACTGGCAAAGGATTGCAATTCGGATGCGAATGAAGTGGCCAGCTTCTCGACAAGAGAGTCAACCTTTGCTGCATTGGTTTCTGCGGCTCCCTAAAAAGACTGCAAAAGATTGTTAGCATCGACAAATAGTTTTTCGACTTTTTCGGTCGCAGCAGCACACGCCTTGGTAGATGCGTCGATAGCAGCAGTGGCAGAGTTGATGGAGGCTTCATGTGCCTTGTTGAACGTATCAACTAGCCCCTGAATGGCAGCCTCTGAGATAGTGGACAGATAGGAAGAGGAGGAAGCGATGAGACTGTCGATTTTCTCATGAAGTTCCTTGAGATTCTTTTTGGTGACTGGAGCATCATCGTCATCATCACTTTGAACCTGATAGGAACTATAGTTGACCGAGTCAAACGTCATGTCTTCTCCTCCAAGAAAAGTTTCATCATCTGCTGAGTGGTTGGGAGAAGAAGGTGAAGGTGAAGGTTCGGCTATGGGAGTAGGTTCGGGTATGGAAGTATGTTCAGTAGCGGGTGTGTGTTTGGGTGCTGAAGTATGAGCCCCTGTATCAGATACGTTGGTTCTAACTCCAGTGGTGGTTGTTGTCGTAGCTTCTGTGAAGATAGGAGGTGGTACAGGGATAGAGGTGGGCGGTATATGAGTAGCGGAGGTTATGGGGGGAATGGAAATAGAGATAGAGATTGGGGGAGGAGACACTGGTGTAGTTGAAACAAGTACCTCAGGTGAAGGCGAACGAGGAGGAGTGTCACCTCGAAGCGACTCCTCAGAGTCTGAAGTCTCATCCTCTGATTCACTGGAGGAAGAGGCAAGAATGAGTTTGCGCCTGGGCTGAGTTTTTCTCTTCTTAGGTGGAGGTGATTGAGCTGCCTTCGATGGTTTTCGCTTCTTTGGAGAAGGACCTTTCGCTCCTTTGACAACTTTCTTGTCTTTCCCCTTTTCTAGTTTCTTTCCCCTGGGAGCAGGCCTGTCAGCATCGTGGATAGATTGGATCATTTCTAGAGTGAGCTCTCTAGGGCCTGATCGAAGAAACTCCTTGTAAGTATTGATGATGCGACTATCTCTTGGAACACACGCATACATTGACTCAGGGATTGAGCCAACGAACTGAAATTTGGAAGCATCAGTTACAATAATCTTCGTTGTGTGGAAAACTGTGATTGAGGAGAGTGGAGAATCAACAACGACAGGGACATGATACTTGTCCATTGCCCACTTTGTGACCAGTGTCCGGAGTCTGGCATAAGAAATATCATAATGGCGAGAAGTAGAAGCAAGACTTTGAATCAACTTCTGCCATAAAACGGAGCCATAGTCGAGATTGACGCCGTGGTACAGCCCATAGAGAATTGTCATAAACAGTCGGCTAGCCCCATCAGAACCTGCACTTCGTTCTGATAATCCTTTGAACAGCACAGTGAACAAGCCATTCCACTGAGGAGGAAGACATGATTTCTTGAACTTGGTCACAGTGGTTAGAATCTCGGTGTAACCCATATTGTAAAACATGGAGAACAATTGTCCCACAGGAATAGACTTAGGGTTAACCCTTGATTCATCAGGCTCGCACCCTAGAAGCGAACAGAATCACTGTTTGGAGATGGAGGATTTCATATCAAGAATGTCGAAGAAGATACGATCTACATACTTGTCATAGTGGGCAGTTGAGAAGATCTGCGACAAGTACTTCATTGGAACGATTTCAGCCTTGGTTAATGCTTGAACCAGTGGAGAGTGCTTAAGACAATCCACAATTGGGAACATGAAGGCGTCGTAGGCATGAGGGGTGAGATCAATGATCAGGCTTTGCTGAGGTCGGATAGGCAGAATGTGGGAGGTAGCGTGAACAGAAGAAGAATCCACCATTGAAGAGTGTTTTGGAGAAGAAGATGAACAGTGGGAGAAATAATCGTTTCTTGCTCTCTGAATATTTAGTGCAGTAAAGAGGTAAAAGAATTTAGGATTTACCCTTTATACCGTGGGTAGAGGAGAGAGAAGAATCCGCCCCGAATCTTCTTGAAACTCGAAGTGTTTCCTGAGGTGATTGACGCGTGACAGTTTAGCAACCCCTATGATTACGCATGAGAGAGAAAAACTCTTCCGTTTTGCACGCGTTCCCATCAAATGCCCTTTTGAATTCCTGAACCAATAAGCTCCCGGCTGAGTCAGCAGATAATCCTTAAACTTAGTTGTCTTCACTAAATAAAAGCGAACACATGTAGCATTAACAACCACATCCCGTTTAGAATATAGCATTAAATCCCGGAGCCAAAAAAAATAGCTTGTAATGAAGGAAACCATATTTTTGGAAAATCAAAAAGATTTTCGTGCATAGAGTGTCAAAGATAAAGAAATAAATCTATATATATGTGGGAATTTGTGATGTCAATAAAGACATGAAACTGTGGATCCCGGGCACGAATCTCTTCCTTCAAAGTCAAGAGATACCTTAAAGTGTTTGTGTGGTTTCCCGTTGAATTACGATCAATTACTAGTTAAGAAGTGTTGAAAGGCATCTTTTAATAAGGCTTATTTGGGAGGCTTTCGCTTCAATTCAGAATTCTTGATCTTGACATAAGACAGAAGATACAACACTTTCACAGTTGTATGCTTCGGCATCAATTTCATCCTCCTTAAACTCAAGGAAGGGTAAAATCATGCGATGTATCTTCTGTCCTATTTCACAATTTAAATGCAGCTGAGTAATGTTAGCATAAAGCCTTTTGGCAATCAAACAAAAAACATTCCTTTGTTTTAATAATTTGAGATTGTCTTTTTGCAAATAAATGTTTTCATCCCTAGACTTAATTAGCTCCAACTCTTTCTGCTCTATCCACATCCTTCGCTCCTCACTCTTGGATGACACCCTGCTTATTTGGTCAGTTAGATTAGAATTCATGACCCGTGTTTGAGTTAAACAACTATCTAGATTTGAAATTCTTGAATTCAAGTTATTTAATTCCTTTTCATATGATTTTTGTGGAATTTTAAATGAAATGAAAATAGATTGTACCTTATTGATCAGTTCATCAAGCTCACTGATCTGCACACTAAGGGGCTTTGCTGTAAAGCATACGTCCTCTCGCTCCTTAGCCTCTTCGTTTCCACCATCAGTGTTGTATCCCCTCATCTGAGATACATCTGTCACCATCAGACATCTTCCACTCACATCACTATTCTTCGCCACATATGCCTTTCCATGAGAAGGTTTTCTCACTTCATCATCCTCTGATTCGGTTGACCACACCAGTACGCCACGGAACTCATCATCATCTACCGAACCTTGCACAATAAGAGCATTCATAGAGGGATTAGTAGCAGCTTTCTTCCTCTTTATCTCTTCCACTCTTTTCATAATACTTGCTTCTTCATCTTTCTCCTCATCTTTCTCTGCCATCTTCTTCAACACACAATCTTTTGCGTAATGATTTTTCCCACCACAGTAAAAGCAACTGACACCAGAGTCAGCTTCACCTTTCGCTTCTTTCTTTGATTCTTCAACTTTCGGCTCCTCTTTCACTTTCTCAGAACTGTAGCTTCCCTGCCAATTTCGGTTCTTGTTGTTAGGGAACTTCTTCTTAATGAACCTTCTGGGATTTGATACCATCATAGCATAGTCTTCAGCTGTTAAATCGTAATCTCCTAGATTCAAATCTTCTTCTTCTTCTGCATTCTTACCTTTGGACAAAAGCGCCAAAGACCCCAAGTTTGAAACCACGCTTTTCTCTTGCAACACAATCTTTTCTTGGGATTTCAGAATCCCCACCAGTTTTGCCAAGGAATATGATTTAAACTGCTCATGCACTTTAACCGTCGACACAACAGCCCTCCATTTGGGTCTCAAACCATTTAAGAATGTGACCTTCTGTTTGATAAGCTTTCTTTCGATGCCATGCTTGATCATCTTGCTGAGAAGATGATTGAACCGATCAAATTTTTGTGTAACAACCTCATCCGGCATCTGCTTGAATTCTTCAAATTCAGAGAGAAGTAGGGTCTGAATCGAATGCTCTAGATCTTCATTTGTGGAGTACAACTCTCGCAGCCGATCCCAGATTTCTTTTGCTGTACTGCAAGAACTAACTAATCGAAATGTGTCGGACTGAAGAGCAAATCGAATTAGTCTCAATGCCTTAATGTTGCATTGGAACTTCTCCTTTTCATCCTGAGTGACGTCTTTCACATCTTTCAACAAATCATTGTACTCCTTTTGAGTTTTAATAATTCTAGATGTGCCTGAATGAGCAAAAGGGCCAGATATGATAGCTTCCCATATCAGATACCCATTATCTTCATATCCAATAGCGTAGTCTTCAAAGTGGTGTGTCCATATTTCATAGTCTTGAGTATATAGAATTGGAATCTTGGTTGTTGATCCGATGCTGTTAGATATGTTGATGGGATTGGATTGAGAATTGTCCATGCTTGATCGTGTAACCTGTTATAATATCAGACTTTGTAATACGTAATATTAGGGCAAGATGAATAATTAATGAGATACGTCAATAATGAGTGACGGCTCAATAAATATCAATGAATGTAGAATAAACCCTAATCACTTCTTTCACAGAAGAGATGTGTATGAATTACACAGTCTCCCGCTCTAATACCAATTGATGAGTTAAGAAACTATTTGATCGTTTAGATCTTTAAACAGGTTAATCACAAAAACATAAACAGAAATATCAAACACAAGAGTGAATCAAAATATGTCGAATGATTCAATAGATTCAAGCCTCAGCAGAGCTCGACAAAGAACTTCTGTTGTAGAGGTTACTAGGGTTACAAACGATAAACAGAAAATTTCTATGAATGATCGACTCCAAATCTTACGTACTAAGATGCATGCAAGCATCTATAAATACTAAAACCTAGAAAATAACTCACGGATGGACAGGCCCAATCCGGATACAAAATTGGACTAAAGAACGAGCCCAAGACGCAACATATAATGGACCCTACACATGCTATCTCTTTTTCAACTATGAATCAGTGCCTGAAACCAAAGAACTTTGTACACACAAGGAAAATGTAACTGGTAGGAACTTTAGGGGGTAAATAAGTTCTAATGTTCATAAATAAGTTGAATACCATACACATCATTAAAAATTTTCCCCTAAAGTTGATGATTTGATTCTAGTGCATTCTGCTATTTGTATTTTTATCAAACTGATATAAAATATACATTTGAAGACCTTTGCAGAGAATACCTACACAACACTTGTTTTAGATTTAAATCAAAATTAGAAAAATAGAATAAAGATAAAAAATAAATTTCATTGAACTAAAAGGAAATAAATTTAACAAGAAGAAATAAAAACTGACTAATAATTTTGAAAAACAATTTTTTTAAATAACTAAACGAAAATTGATTAAAAAGTTTTGAAAAACTATATTTTTTATATTTAACAAAAAGGAAAAATTAAATTAAATTAAAACAAAAAAAAGTATTTTTTTATATCAATATTTTACATATTTAATTATTTCTTATTGAAGAAAGTTACGTTTAACTTAGACTTGACGTTGTCACTAGCCCTTCTTTCTTCCTTTCACAAGAAAAGTCTCGTGACCATCTGTAGTATTTTTTTTTTCTTTGTTTGGCCAAGAAAAGAGACAATGACAATGTTTTTCTTGGCTTTGCCCAACAATCCAAACTCTTCCTTCTTTTCCCATCGGTCCATACTCTTCCTTGAGACACATATTTACTTTCTTTGAAACCTTGATCTGCTTGAACAACTTGTCTCGATACCAACAACTAAACCTTTTTTTTAACTCTTCAACAAGTCAAGAACCCTTTGACATTAGCTTTGTAACGCCCCAAAAATATAGTAAAATTTTCAATAATTGTTCACAAGATATCCGGACTGCCTTGGGTGTGTCGGCCTTCTATCTTAGCCGGTTCGCCTCAACCCTATAAACCATAACAACATATCGATATAACATTACCGAGTTTATTGACTAGTAACGCAAAGCAGTACAATCGTAACCTAACCGCACTATGTCGACATATGCAATAGATAAACATATAGCCACTAAACAAATAACAGGTGGATCTGCAGATCACTACCGCATAGCAACATCCTAAATACCAGGATACATATCTAACAGATTACTATAACATAACAACATCCTATATACTAAGATACCAATCTAACAAATCACTACAACATAGAAACATACAACAAACTAGGATATTAATCCAATGGGCTAGCCTTGGTGCATTCGACCTGAAAGTACAGTCAGGAAAACTCACCTCGTAGTTTGACGAATAGCTAAATAATACACTACCCCAAATACTAGCTCTACAGGTCACCTATGCAACAGATAGAGACCAAGGCTTAACTATATCTCAAGATACGCTTAAGTCAAACTTGCTCAACCTTGGTCAAATTCAAAGTTAACGGTCAAGGTTTAAAAGTTAATATTCCTTCCCAGCGGAGTACGCGCTGCGTACCAAGAGAGTACAACCAATGTACTCTGATGTTGACCAAAAGCGGGGCGCTGACTGCGTAGTCCCAAGACTCCATTAAGAACTTATTCAATTAATCACTTCCATCCAAAACTCAGATCCTAGCCCAAAATGATGCCGTAAGTCATAAAGTTTCCAACTTTATGAGTTTGCATGGCTATAATGTGCTTAATATCCAAAATCCTATGTTCTTAACCCAATAAGACCATCTAACACATGCATGGGTTACATACAACACTCAAGATCATATTTATATTCATAACAACACTCTAAAATGTCTAAAAGTACGGCTAAAATGACTTAGAGTAAACCATACTCAAAATGCCAAGCTAATAGGACCAAAATGTTCACAACTTCATGACTAACATGATCTTAAGCAAATCATCATCAAGTTCAAAGCTTTTTACCTTAAATGATGTTAAATGGTGATAATATTATGAATCTAAGGTCCTTCACTAATCCTAGGTGGCCCTCTCTTCTTCTCCTTCCTTCTAAATCATCAAAAGTACCCACAAAAGCTCAAGAACACTCTCAAGGTGGATTAGGGTTTTAGATGGATGAAATGGAAAGTGGAGCCTGAGGAGGGGAAGGGGTCTTGAGCCATAAAAATGAATATATAATGCATAAACCCTAAATAATTAGGGTTTGGACTGGCCATAGTACGCCCAATGTACCATAGGAATACGCCCAACGTACTCATGTAGGCACGTCTTTTTCCCTAATTTTCCACATGGGACCCTTTTTCCAAATAAATCTCACTCCAAAGGTTACAATGTAATATTTGAAAATTGAGGTATTAAAATTCCCGCCCACTTAAAATAGATTTCGTCCTCGAAATCATTCCTTTCTACATCCTTTTACCACGACAAACCGGTCTGACCGAACTATCTAGTTCTAGATACATCTTGAGAATCACCTCTACACCGCCAATCAACTACAATATTGTTGTCTAAACTCAAAATTTGTTGGAAACCCACCCCTAACGACGAGCGAACCCTAGGTTCTATCCCTTAGCCATAAAAACATCTAACTGATGCGGTTGAACTGAATGATTTTACCCCCACTAGCACAACCTTGACTAACCACATGGTTCCAACCAATTAATCACTGAGTCTTAAGATTCCCTTGAAAGCGCGATCATATGCACCGGGTCCACAACTTATGTCTAGAATACCCATGCAAGATACTCACCATATGTCTAGATTACCCTCCGATATTATACCGATACTGCTTTCATACCAACACTAACATGACGACGTGCGGCCAAAACCATAGAGTATAAAGATTCTCAACTGACAGCCTAATAATCTGTAGAAACCCAAATAACCATTCCTTAAGCATAATCCAAACACTACACGAGCCACTTGAACCCTTATAACACTTCCCCAACTACCTTATAGCATCTCTAAGAACGTTGCAAGCCGAACCGATCGACCATATCCGACCTGAACTATCCACTGATATTCGAAACATAACCCCGACCGCTCTCTAATGTTGAATACCCAACTTCCAGAGAAATCACACAAACCGGGGACTCTTAGTACTGTAACCACAAACCATCCTCGTCACTATACTTACTGAAACCAGGAATCCATCTGTATGTTCTCAGAAACCTTACCTTAAGAATAATGATCATCCATTCTTCGAACCTACCCCTAGTCCCTAACTAGGTATACCACCAAAATGTGCTGAAAAGAAACTGATCAAAACATTCCGATCATGAATTTTTCCCAAAAGCTTTAAATATACTCTTGACTTCCTAACATGCCATTACCAACCCGCTGCCTCCATATGCATAAGAATGGTCAATCCAAGAAATCACACATTGCATCGAAATCTCTCATCAACTTAGGTGTACCTCCACCTAACAAATCACGTGGGATTTTAGAACCATCACCTCATACCAGACTCCTAATGGACAACCCACAAGAAAATAGTGTCCACCATAACAACCATTAATTAAGCAACTTCCGGTGCACAAATAGTATACCATTCTAAATAAATTTTCCTGTCCACATGATCAAAATCAACACCACGGGGCCTAAAGGTACTTGACATCATTCTACCTCCTTACAGAAACCTAAATCAACATCCCTCTCAACGCTAACCAAGCACCATAATGAGATACACTTTTATCATGCACAATCCATTTCATAGTATGGGCTGCTACCAACACAAAATCTGATGACACATGGTCACACATAACCCGAAAATGGGACAGATGGCCGCATTCTTTCTAGAATTCAAAGGCTATAACCCAAATAACCACCATGCATATAATTCGAAACAAGTACTTCGCTGCTATCTTGTCCAGCCCACACACTCCCTTAACGACAATATCTAAAGATCTTACCATAATACACACCATTAAGGAACCTACAACCTTATTCAAAGTTGAAGTAATAGAAGCTCTAACGAGACGAAGAACCTCAATCAATAATGGAAAACATTCTCATGGACAATCAAAACAAGATCCCATACCTCGATGGGGACTGCACAGTCCCTATTAATACATAACTATATCAAGAATACTTCTAAGGTGATATAGAAATGCTGCCAAAACTTTAGTTGGATCAATCCCACTACGAATCCTACCGAAAAAACATGCCAAAAACTAGATTCTACGTAGATCAAAGTCACACCTGGGAAATTGAACATCACTGCCCCAACATCCAAACTTCCAATAATGAAGGGCAACTTCCAAACTTGAGCTTGCTATGAACCAAAATTCCACACCACAATTGGGGGTAACATACCCATACACCAAATAAAATATAGAACATACGGAACTTGATGATAGGTTGACACCTCGATTGAAATTCAACTAACACAACTCGAAACTTTCGAAGAACCTCCGCCATATAGATGATAAATGAAATGATCAATTATCAAAGATGCATATAAATTAATCCCATGACCCGATATACAATTGAACATACCCATGCAAAACTAAATATAACAAACTCCAAAACTAATCGACCAATCACTAATTTCCCATCCTAGACTATAAATGTTAAGTTATATTACAGGCTGACAAATATAGCAACAATCGATACTCAACCTGAGCAACCCAAAATCCTCTTGATCTATTCCTCGATGCTTCCAAAAAGAGTCGCTGATTACCAGGAGCCCCTTGTCCAATAGCTGCTTTCCACGAAGACAACTCTTGGATTCATGTCCACATACATCTTATGGCAAGTTGCTCTGCACTCTTATCATGCCTAAATCTTGAACCAAAGTTTCTCATACCCGAACCATAATTCCCTATGATCCATTCTCTTAGAACAAAAACTTGAAGAGGTCGTTGATCTTCTAAACGTTGGCATCCAACTCTCCCCCACTTAGGTTTGAACTACCACTGACTGAACTTACAAACAACAAAAATCCTAATCAACTCACCCAGATACATAGCATCCCTGATCCTTGGGATATATCTCAATGGAAGATAATCATCCAGATAAAGACCAAGCAAATTCAAAAGATTCTGAATCTCATATGGAAACCTCGGAAACTCCGCAATCATGGATGCCTCTAACATCAAGAATTTCCTACAAATGCACAATAGAAACACCAGTTTCCTATCTAGAAACAAATGAATTACTACACTGCTCGCCTGAAACCCATCAGCTGGCACCTGACCTGCATGTATCCATGGAAATCAAACCCTTGATCTCATCTCAAACAACCATACGACAAGGATCCTCTTGTGAATTCCAAAAGCACCGTACTTCTACAAAAAACTGCAATCGTCTATCCCTGAGCTAGGTCTACACCCCAACTCTAAAGATCACATGTATGCTCTATCTTTCCTTCAAACAAAACAAGCTGAAAGAACCTAACCGCTTTTAGGAATTCGACATTCCAATCCATCTGTCAACTGCTCAACCTACTGTTGAAATCCCCGAGCCGGTCATAAAAATTTCTTATTTCTTTAGTCCTACGACCCAATCGACATTACCTCGAGCAAGTCACTCAAGACTTCAAATTCAACTAATTAACCTAGATCAGCACCATTCAAACCCAAACTGACATGGCTGCTAAATCCCAAACAACCACCAGACCCATTATCCGTCTGAACAACCATCACCAATCAGATCAACATATACAAAAACACTTGCCCTGGGTCATGGTATGAAACCATGCTATCTTTCCCTACCGGCTCCTTAGAATCCCCAGAATTTTCGTCGATTCAAGTACGAATCATGTGCTTCCAATAGTACGGGCCCAATAATACCTTCCACACCTATCCATACTTTCCTCAAGATTCATCCCGAGTCTTCTAAGTCATTTACTCATAATAATACTTCCAATACATGCTCAATAGAATAAAAACCACACTAAAGCACTTCTTAGTCCCTCCAAGGATTCCCCACCCCCCTGCCAACAGCTGCTAAAGAACCCCTATTAATGTCAGCTAACCACTTCATAAATATAATTACATACAACAAAACTTAAATAATATTTCGACTAAAAAGACTCAACCCTACTACGGTTGGACTCAAACAAGAGCTACACAATAGGACCAAATCCTTCACTCTAAGATTATTTAACCTTCATAGCATATAATTATTGTATTCATTTGATATTTAACTCACATCAATATGAGGCCTACAAAGCATAAAGCAAGTAGCATTCGAGTAGTGGAGTCAACTAGAACTAAGACACACTAAAATGAGGTGGATCCTCATACGAAATTCCCGAGCTCTAGGCTCAAGCATCTAGGATACACATGCATCCTGTCCTTAATCTCTCAAGAGTGGATAATCATTCCGCATGCTGACTTGCTATGAACTACACCCACCCATCAAACTTCCACCAACCGTGCAACCACTTGTGCATGTTAATTATACATAATGTTGGATCCCATAGACAATCGAATAATTAACTGTACTCTAATCCCTTAATCAGACAAGAACATTAAATAAAGCTAAATCAAACATTCTCAAGCTATAGAATCTTTGTTACGTAAAACTATGATGCACACACTAAGCGACCATAATAATGATCTCAATTTCATATAGCATATAAGAATTCCTCCTAGGCTATCAGGCATCATACTTCAGGAAATTATATCATTCAATTCCTGAAGATCCCTAGCCTATCACTAGCATCTAGTTCTATCATATCATAACAAATAACAGTGTGGTAACTTAAGGTAAACTTTCTTGCTCTGCCTGATCATACACATCTCGTCCTGCCTTTGTTACTTTTGAAAATAAATTGAATTTAATTTGAAAAGTTTCACAGATCCTTTGTTTGAGTATGGATTCACATGGATGTTCATCCAATTCACTCAAATTAGGGCTCTAATACCAACTTGTAATGTCCCCAAAAACAGAGTAAAATTTTAATTTTTTCAAACAACCCCAAGTCAATAATTGTTTACAAGAACGTTGTTTCAAAAGTATAGCTCGTAAATCAGAGTATCCTAAAATCCAATGACATAAAATCCGAAGAATGTGCATGATCATGCCTTTGCTTTTCCTGATCATCTGAAGTACCTGAAACCATAACAAACAACTATAACCACAAAGCTTTGCGAGCTCCCCCAATGTACCACCACATAACATCACAAACAACATTGTGCATACAGAGCCTTTAGGCTGACTGGTCTGCCTCATCGGGTGTTCAGCTTATCTGGACTGCTCTCTAGGCCTTCAGATTGACTGTTCTGCCTCACAGGCCTTTAGTCTATCCGGACCACCCTTAGTGTCTTAGCCTTCAATCTTAGCTGGTCCGCCTCAACCCAGTAAACCATAACAACATATCGATATGACATTACCGGGTTTGTTAACTGGCAGCACAAAGAAATACAGTCTCAACCCAACCATAATGTATCAACATATGCAACAGATAAACATATAGCCAATAAATAGATAACAGGTGGATCTACAGATCACTAGCGCATAACAACATCCTAAATACTAGGATACATATCAAAAAGATTACTATAACATAGAAACATCCTATATACTAGGATACCGATCTATTAGATCACTACAACATCGCAACATACAGCAAACCTGGATATCAATCCAATAGGCCGACCTTGGTGCCTTTGACCCGAAAGTACAGTGGGGAAAACTCACCTCATAGTCTGACAAATAGTTGAACAATAAACTGCTTCGAATACCAACTCTATTGGTTACCTATTCAACAGATAGAGACTAAGGCTTAACTATAATTCAAAATACGCAAAATACCCTTAAGTCAAACTTGGTCAACCCTGTTCGAAGTCAAAGTCAATGGTCAAGGTCCAAAAGTCAATATTCTTTTACAGCAGAGTACGCCCTGCATACCAAGAGAGTATGCCCACCGTACTCTGATGTTGACCAAAATGGGACGCTGAGCATGTACGTGCAGCGTACCTCCAGATACGCCTAACATATGTTGCCCAGTCCCGAAACTTTATTAAGAGCTTATTCCATTAAGCCCTTCCATCGAAAACACAGATCCAAGCCCAAAATGATATCCTAAGTCATAAAGTTTCCAACTTTATGACTTTGCATGGCTATAACATGTTTAATGTCCAAGACCCTATGTTCTTAACCCAATAAGACCATCTAACACATGCATGGGTTACATACAACACTCAAGATCATATTTTTAACCCAATTAGAGGTTTGTCTGGAAAACATGGTGGTACAGACATTAAGAGCAAAGACTCGCTTTATGTGGTATACAACATCTTCATTGGAAAAGCCAACGCTGTTGATCTGCCAGAAGAGTTATGGCAAGATTTCAGGAAGTTTTCTGTCAAGAGGAAACCAAACGAGATCCCAAGTTCGAGATTCTAGGCTCTGAAGTTTCAACAACTGTACTCTAAGAGACATGAAGCCATTCCACTCAATTTAGACATTTGAGAGGTATACTCTTCTTTCAAGAGTATCAAAACTTATAGGTTGCCTACTCAAAATTCTTTTTGGAGTAAATTACACGAATGGTCCCTATGGTTTAGTGTAATTTGCGCATTTGGTCCCTAACTTCTTTTTTTAACTCGGAAGGTCCCTATTGTTTGTTTTTGTTACGTGCTTGGTCCATATCTTATCTAAAAATACTATTTTGGCCTTGATTTTTTAATTTAAATTAGATAAACACACCCCAAACTCACCCCATCACCTTACCTTACCTACCCCACCATTTTTTCCTATTTAAATAATAGTCTTTTTAGATAAGATAGGGACCAAGCGCATAACAAAAGCAAACAGTAAGGACCAAGCGTGTAACAAAAACAAACAATAGGGACCTTCCAAGTTAAAAAAATAAGTTAGGGACCAAACGTGCAAATGACCCCAAACCATAGGGACTATTCGTGTAATTTACTCTTCTTTTTGACCTATTAGACATTTACCTCAGCGTATGTTGCCCACTGTTCCTTCCGACTCACCACATCTCAAACAACATTTGGAGATGTTCTTGTTCAATCTAACACAACCTACCCCGATCTCAGATGAGACAGCCTTGGATGATAACAAATCAACAACCTCGGGAGGACGCATCAAACATATTTCCAAACAAAAGGCATCTCCTTCTAAATTCCAAGCCAAAAAGAGAACCAAAGTTGGTGCATCCTCTTAACAGGATTCACAAATCGACATTTGACCTGATTCTGGGTCTCAACCTACCCCATCCAGCCACTTTTCCAAAGTACCCTTCGAAATTTCAAAATGACATCTACACACACAGGGAGTCTGCTCATGATCAATCCCCATCTTCTAAAAAATATGGTGTTGGTATTGAACAAAGTCCCTTGGTGACCCCTATAACACACTCACTAGTCATCTTGAATATCCCTTTCATTTCTACACAAGCACAATCAGGGGCCCCTGCCTCTAATTACAAGCTAACTGAGCAAGGAGTTGTCCCTCTCACCTCAGAAGCCATAACCAATCCAACACCTACCACAGGTAAAGGACGATCGGCTGTTTTAATGATGATTGGATTGATTATGTTAGCAAAACTCACACCAGGCATCATGAGCTCTCTCGAGACCGAGTTGAATATGCGTTAATTTTCTTGCGCCAACGAGCTATCAGAAATCGCCTCTCCTTCACTTTTCCATTGAACGAGGAGAAAAATCAATAGCTTCAACCATTTCATGACTCTTTAAAGAAGACTACGAGTGCAGAAGTTTCAACTCCCGACAAAATAGTGGATGATTTGTTACACCCCAAAACCGAGAACGGCGGAAACGTTCTGGGGCGGAGGACGTCATGTAAAGTATCACAACAATGTAAAGTAGTAAACAAGCAACAACATCATCCATTGCATTAATAGTATAATTTTAATTACAAGTGTGTTCTTTCATAGTATAAAACAACATAATGAATATTCAAAGCAAAAGACGAGTCTTGACTGCTCCGTCTTCACAAAACCTGGTCGTCGTACCTGTCTATTTGTGACCTGAGAATACAAGTTATTTTGAAAGCGAGTATCAGCAATAAAGCTGGTGAATTCAAAAGTATTTTAATGTGTCTTTGATTTGTAAAACTTTAAGGAAAAGACCTGTAAATGTTTGAAGAAAAGTTTGTATAAGTATGAACATGTTTGTAAGTAATTGTAAATGTTTGAAAACCCTAGAAAATCCCATATTTCCTACTAGTATAAAAGGTAGTCTTCTACAAGGCTCAGAACGCTCAAATAAACTCCTAATTGTGCTAAAAGGTAGCATAAATGAGTTTGACTTTCAATGAAGTGTTTGACTGTACAGGATAAAAAATTTTGGGTTGTCACATTATCCCCCCGTTAGAGGGAATTTCGTCTCGAAATTAGAATTTAGGTAAGGAAGTAGGTATGAATAATCGAGAAAAGAGGTGGGGATACTTCCTATTCGATTGATTCTCGCGCTCCCAAGTGAATTCAGGTCCTCGGTTGGCATTCCAACGAACCTTCACTAATGGGAAGCGGCTTTGCTTCGTTCATCTTATCTCTGGGTCTATGGTGACTACGGTACTTCCACAAAGGTGAGGTTCTTGTTGGTCTCGATCTCGTCGAGTGGGATTACAAGAGTCCTGACGGAAAGGTACTTTTTCAAGTACGAAAAATGGAGGGTAAAATGTACGTTACTGAGTTCGCGGGGTAAGTTGGGTTTGCGAGTTACAGGGCTGATTCTGGCAAGAATCTCGAGGTCCTAACTATCTTGGATGTAGCTTTCCATGCTTTCCGAAGCGTGTCAAGCCTTCCCAGGGTGATATTTTCCCAAAGAATTTGGTCACTCACTTAGAATTCCAAAGGTTTCTTCCTCTTGCTTCTCTTCCCAGTCAAGGGCCATTCCCTTCTGGGTCAAAGTCGTAAGAGGTTCCGTAATCCAAGAGGAGTTCTTAATGATCCTAAGACTGTAGTCATCGAGATCTAGAATTTGGAAAATTCCCGTAGGCGTCTTCGGTGTTGACCAATTCCCAACGGTTTTGATTTTCAGAAGGGTCCTCAAGAATTCCGACATCACTAATAGTGTGCCTTAGGAATTTGACTATTCAATTCCAAAATTCGTATTTAGACAACTTCTCGTAGGGCTTCTCTGATCGTAATGTTTCCATGGTTTGTTGTAGATGCTTTTTATGATTTTCTTCTTACTACGAGAGTAGATAAGTAAGTCATTTACAAGGACAATGACGAACTGATCCAAGTAAGGATAGCGTACCCTATTCATTAAGTTCATGAATACTACAGGAGCATTGGTCTTATTCGAGGGGTATCACTACAGACTCATAGCGTCCGCATCGAGTTTGGAAGATTGTCCTCGGGGCATCCTTCTCTAACACTCGTAACTAGTGATATTCGGATCTCAGGTCCATTTCTGAAAGGTAAATTGTTCCTTGCGGTTGGTCAACTCATTCATCTATGCGAGGCAGAGGGTAATGAAATCTAATGGAAATCTTATCGAGGTCTCCGTTAGTCGATGCACCTACGAAACAATCTGTCTACCTTCTTGAAGAATAAGATCGGAGCTCTCTAGGGTGAGAAGCCTGGTCTTCCAATTCCATTGTTGAGTAGTCGTTATGTTGTCCGGACGGTTCTTGTATCTCCGTGGGCGTTAGACTGTAGGGCGATCTGGTTACAGGAGTTGTATTGGGTTCTAAGTTTGTTCACGTGACAATGCGATTACTCGTATTCTTGGGCAGTCTCCGTCCTGAAGTTCATATTAGAAGTCATACATGGTTCATCAATCACAGTCTCGTGTATACGAGTCGTATATAATTAAGATTGAAAAGGTAGTTGAATAAATGATTCTTCTTTAAGCTCATATCCCAACGAGGAAAAGAAGTTAAAGGGGAATCATCAATTATAAACATGTAGAACCTTGATTATATACCACCTTTGTGTATACATCCTTCAGCGATAGATCAACCGTGAGGGTCCTTGGTTTGAACTTGACGTACTGTACGTGTGGTACTCCGGGGAGGTTTGCTGAGGTTTCCTCGGAAAGGATAAGAATCATGAGGTACTCTACCATGAGTACTTCAGAGTTCTAAAATGACGGCTTCGCTAGAAACATGTTTACGGAGAAAAAGATTTACGCACGAAACTGGTATTGTGGGGATTGAATTGACTCAAGTTGAATGATAATATCAGAATACCTTGGAAATAAAGGCACTAGATTTGATCATAAAGGCGTTACAGACAAAACATAATAGTGCAACTTTTAACAGAGTTACAGTACTTTAGATTTACTACAAGACTATTGCTGCGAACAAGGTATACTACAAAAGGCAAGTATACGCAGCACGAGGGTCCCTTTACTGACGGGATCTCGCAAAAGATAAGACTCTAGTTGCACTAGTTTTAAATGGTTTATGGGTTTGTTACAACGAAAATCCTTCATACTTTAACGAGGGTCCGGAGTAGTTTCTCCTGCGGCAGTGATCCTTAGTATCTTCCCGTCTGCACCGGAGTTCTTTGTACTAGCATTGGTGGTGGAAGTGAGGTTTTGAGTCAGAGTTACGTGGACACGGGTGTTTTCTTTGTTCATCCACTTTGAAAATTTCCTTTTATAGGGTTCAGTTTTACCACCACCATCATGTGCAGGGCTGATCTCGATGTCAGGGACTTGGGAAATGGGTCGTGCCGGTACTGAAATGCCAGGAGTTACCACTTGTTGTTGTTGCATGGCAAGTCTTTGGGACCGCTTGCGCTCCTTTCGGGCCTAGCGATTTCGTTTCTTCTTCTCTGTTTTACGGCTTTTCAAGTCCGTGATTTTTGTCATTTGTTGGCTTCCCGGATTGGTACAATAATCGGAATTGTCAACTCCTTTGCGAGTCTTGTTTGCGTTGTCGGAGCTAAGGTGTGCAAGGAAAGCTGTCGTGGCAACTGTTACCACGGCTTGTAACGTAGCAGCATCGATATGAAGGATAGAGGTTTCGTTGCTCTGTTGGCTATTTCTTGATGACGACATGGTTCTGTCATACGGAAAGAAAAGGAGTTCGTGAGCTATTATGATTGAACCTATATTATTTTGATTCTGACTAAGAGATGAGTTATTATACATGAAAACTTAGCTTATACACATTATGATATAATCAAGATTGGGCGGATAGTAAAATGTGTGATTCTACTCTAGTTTCACATCCAAACGAGGAAAAGAAACTAAGTTAGAAATCTCACAGTCTATTGTCTACTAGGTCTTCGTTATATATAACTAGGGAATGTATCAGCGAGGAAATCATAATAATAACCTTCTTACGAATCCTTTTTAATGAACTAGAATTCCTAGTAAATGGTACCATTGAACCTAGATCTATTCTGATCGTTCACGTAAAGAGTAGAAGTATGTTCTCGAAGGTTTGACCTACATCCCTATGATGCAGTCCTAGTGCGGAGTAGAAGTAAGTTCATTGAATGGTCACAAGACGCTTGTCGTCCAAACCGGGGTACCATTGGTTGGTGGATAACATGATCCAACCTTTGAAAGAGACTTGGAAATGATTCCCGAGTTAAATTACCCTAGTCCAATAACTTGATTAGAGTGGGTTTCAAATAGAATCCAACGATAGTATGATGAAAGTATTTGAACAAAGAGTGACACGGAAGTTAGCCGACTGTCAATATCATCGATGTTTAAGATGTAATAAGATTGGGAAAATTGACCTTGTAGTAGGTCTTACATCACATCCGGAGTAGAAAAGTATTTGACAACATAAAGGCCTAACTAAAAGTACTTACAGTACAAGGTAGTCACACAGGAAAATTCCACATAGGACATAGATAGGAACACGGTTCTTTAAATCAAAGAAGGAAAGTAAAGCATCTCCTACTAGCGATGGTCACCCATATGGTGAACCCTTAGTTCAGCTAGTTGACGTTCCATATCGAGCAAGTGTCTTCCGTACACCCTCTGGCGTACTCGGAGCTCTATGACTTCGGCTAGTGCTTGCAGCAGGGTCTCATGGTCTCTCTCAGATCTGTCACGAGTGTGTACAAGGCGATTGGTGTGGATGGTATGCATTCTTGCATTCGCATCAACCTCTGCGATACGATGGAGAGTCGTCCTACCTTGAATTTCGTTTCGGGCAACTCTACGGATCAGGGTTGGTAGAACTCTGTCTGTTGAGCTCCCTCCGCTTAAGTTGTAGAAGCTTCGCTCTCCATTAAACGACATTGGTTGATCTTGCTCTACGCTCCATGTTTCCAAGCATTCTACCCAAGGAGGCATCGAGCCATGAAAAGTTGGACGAGGGTTAGGATTTGGAATGGGAGCTACTGGGGGTAGGTTCTCAACCTCAGGCTCGGAGTTATCATCATCCGAAAGGTCTTCAGCATGGTAATCATTCAAAGGAATTGGATGATCTTCCTCTGGTTCTTCTCCAAACCATCCATCATTGCCTTCCTTCGGAAGGTACGGGTTACCGTGGGGATGGAGTCCAGCCATGTTATCTACGCGAGAATTAGGGTAAGGAAATAATTATTAGACGAACTAACTAGATAATTATTAGATAATCTTCATTGGTTACATCACTATTTGTAAAGTGCATATCATTTATATGTAATTCAAAAAAGGATAGGCCTTCGAATAAGTGACCTTAACTCCGAATTCACAAGGAACAGGGGTAAAGCAAAAATTCACAGATTCTAAGTCTATGACATCCTAGTTACATGTAACCTGAGTGTATCCAGTTAGCAACTATTGACCTAGTAATGAAGATCTTTTTAGTTCTCAAGTAAGTAATTATGGTAACACAAAATACTCCTATAGTATTTTAGACATATGTTATGTTCTAATGTTCTCATTGTGGTAGTGTTGGTAATTTTTAGACTTGTTGCCACATCACAACCATTCTTGGGCATGTGCAAATCACTCCTCGGACCAGCATAGTTGATCAGGCTATGCCACTCCCAAGACTGACCATACATCCCCGAGCTTACTTGTGATATTCAACAATCGTAATACTTTTGTTCTAGTCATTGTGACACGGATTTTAGTATGAATGCAGGTATGTATACTTAGTTAAATATTTTATTATTTAAAAGTATAAACTCTTGGTCAGAGTATTTTTCATCCCATTGTATTTATAGTTAGTATATCTTTTATGGGTTGATATACTTAATTCACTATAAACAATGCTCTGATACCAATCTGTAACACGCCAAAACTGATAACGGCGGAAACGTTCTGGGGCGGAGGACGTCATGTAAAGTATCACAATAATGTAAAGTAGTAAACAAGCAACAACATCATCCATTGCATTAATAGTATAATTTTAATTACAATTGTGTTCTTTCATAGTATAAAACAACATAATGAATATTTAAAGTAAAAGATGAGTCTTGACTGCTCCGTCTTCACAAAAACTGGTCATCGTACCTATCTATTTGTGACCTGAGAATACAAGTTATTTTGCAAGCGAGTATCAACAATAAAGCTAGTGAATTCATAAGTATTTTAATGTGTATTTGATTTGTACAACTGTAAGGAAAATACTTGTAAATGTTTGAATAAAAGTTTGGCTAAGTATGAACATGTTTGTAAGTAATTGTAAACATTTGAAAACCCTAGAAAATCCCATATTTCCTACTAGCATAAAAGGTAGTCTTCTACCAAGACCCGACTGTTTTGAAAGTAGTCTTCTACCAAGACTCGATTGTTTTGTATGTTTGTTCCTTGTAAAAGTGTGTAATTTTTACAAGTGTAACTATCATTATCAAAATATAGTTTGTACATTAATGTTTAAGTGAAGTAGTCACCAAATAAATGTAAAGGGGTAAATTAAAGTAGTACTCTAGTATTGTATTAAGTGACTACTATTTTACTAATTGCCTTAATTGAGTATTAAGGTATAATGTGATGGCTAGATCCTATACTAAACGCTCGCCTGTCAAGAGATTTTGGGAACCAAACGCGACCCCTGCAATGATTGCAAGCCGTGAACATCCACCTTACGATTATATGATCATGTATACCCAATATAACTATCACCTTTTGTTTAAAACAATGTGTTAGTGATTCATTGGTATAGTTAGATCATGTACTTGTTCCATGCTATAGCACCTTATTATGTTTGTTCTGTTCTCGTGTATTGTATCTTCCTCCCTGTTTCACTTTATTGTGTGTTCTCTTATGTTATCTCGTATTGTAATTATATTTCTGTAATTGTATCTCTTCATATAGTATGTATTGTATCAGTATAGACTCATGAATGAACTGACTCTTGTGTGATTCTTTGTACTTGGAATGGTAAGTAGTATCTCCTACCTATACCTATTATAGTTACTAGTAATGTATGTGTATAACCGAAAGTATGCCTTTGCTACCCAAAGGTACTGAAATGACTGATGGAACTTATATATATATATATATATATATATATATATATATATAACTAATATTTAGACGACATTCGGACGAGTAACCGATGCCCTAAGGCCACATCCCAACGAGGAAAAGGAAATAAAGCGAGCTAGCCGTCCTAAGTCCTTTAAGCATTACTTATATAACTATACATATATGGGCATGCATTTGAAAATATAAAAATATAAAAGAAGTTTGGTAAAACCTTTGAAAGATTTAATAACTAAGAAATGATGACTTCATGTCAGTTTATAAAACGATTGAAAGTAGTTTGTTTGATAAGACAATTTTAAGTATAAGAAAAACCTTTGTTTGAAACATAATTGTAACTGAGTTTGAAAGGAAACATACAGTATGTAAGAGAGTATGATAAAGAGTTTTAATCATGTAAAAACGTTTGAGAAATTCATTTGAAGTAGTAAGTTTGGTAAAACAGCTAAACGTGTAGTAAATCCATTTGTATGCTAATTATTAATCACATGATTGATATATTAAATAGCATGATTCAACTTGTATTCCCCCTCATAAAAGCATTTATAAACATTTAAAAACACTTAAAAGGTTAATTAAGGGGTATGAACTCACCTGTAGTGAGTGGATCGGATGGAAGTGTCGGATAAGTGCTTGGTGTCAAATGAAGACTTAAACACACACAATGATCCTAATAACATATAAAGACATATGTATATATAGATAGTGATTATAAAACTAATTAGACAAGTATAAACACCCTAATGTGTGGAAAACACTTTGGTTAAAGTGTTAAGAGGCCATTGGGTTGCAACAAAGGAGTATAAGGCTTTGTAATTGAGTTTATGGTCCATGGACCATACTTAATGGATTTTATGGCCTAGGGGAGTTTACTCCTGGCCGTAAACTCTCTAATGGGTCTCCATTTGAGGCTTAAAGCTTTGATTTCTTAAGTGGTTAAGTGTTCCAAGGCTTAAATAAGAGGCTAGGTGAGTTTAAGGTCCAAGAATGACCTTAATTTGAGTTTAAGGCCTGGGGACCACTTCCCCATGAGTTTACGGCTATAAACTCATGGTATTAAGTACCATTTCGTTGCTTGAAGTCCCTAGTTCAATGGGGTATGGTTCTAGACTAAGTTCCAAGGTTTGGTAAGGGACTAGGGTGCATTTTGCCTCACTTATAGGGGTTTACGTCCCAAGAACATGTCTTGGCCGTAAACTCCTTTAATCGTGTGTTTGTTTGTGATTTCTAAGCTCTAAACATGTTAAACCTAGTGTACAAGGAGTTAGAACAAGAGTACTTACGATCTAGGAGCTTGAATGGTCGGTTTTGGCCAAGAACACTAGTGTGTGTTCTTGGTGAAACTTGAAGATCTACACAAATGGAATGATTTCACGGATGAAATCATGTAAGATCACTAGTTCATGTAAGATATCTACTAGTTAGGACAAGAAACTTACAAGATTTGAAGATTGGGGACGAAGATCGGGATGATACTTGAGAGGATTTCAGCCAAGGGAAGGAAAGAAGTGAACTAATGGCCAACAACTCATCATATAAGGTGGAATTTACGGCCGTAAACTCCATTGTGGTGGCCGTGAACTCCTTGTCAAGTTGTATCAGGATTGTTCTTTGAGCTATAACTTCAGCAGATAAACCCCGACACTTATCCCTTAAGTGTACAAGGCTCAAAATGCTCAAATAAACTCCTAATTGTGCTAAAAGGTAACAGAAATGAGTTTGAATTTCAATGAAGTGTTTGACTGTACAGGATAAAAAATTTCGGGTTGTCACAAGATCCTCCTTGGAATGAAGTTGTTGCTAAAGGAGATGTTCCTGATTCCATAAATGCTTTGGATGATCCTCCTCCATCATTTGTTAGTGCAGAAGTTCCTAAGCCTACTGCCAAAGATGATCTTTCATATGAGATTGTGTTTGAAGATGATAATACCACTATTGGTGTCATTCCAGTTCCCGCTGCCTTCAACCTGTTGCAAAAACCTTCATCCTCAAAACCATGTTTTGATTTTGGTCTCTCCTCTTCCTCAGAGGAATCTGAAGAAGAAGGAAATCATGAAGGAAACAAGCTCTTATCTCCTCATCCAGAAGCTACCTTGTAAGGTGACCAATCCAATCAAAATCAAGGTGATCCAATTGATGATTGCAATCCAGAGAATCAAATGATGATGAAGATGATGATGATAAGAATTCTGAGAGTTCCACCTTGGACACATGATCTTTCGATGAAAAATTGCGGATTCGCTTGCCTTGTTGGAACTCCAAGACATCATTGGCACTACTATCTCTAAAGTTGACAATGTCACTAAGCAAATCGCAAGTCTTAATTTAGAACATGAACTTGTCCTCAAGTCTCTTTCTGAGATTAAAGCTGATGGTCCCTTGGAACTTGACAGGGCCAATCAGTTAGACCAACTTATCTCTATTCGCCTAAACCGTACACTAGAAAAAGCGGAGGAATGTTACAAGGATAATCTGGATCATCACCTCTTCACCATCAACAGAATGCTCAAGATCCATGATGACATGATCTTTGCTACTAACGAACTTATAAAGCAGACTAATGCTTGATATGAGAAGAAAATTCAAAGGTTGGAAAAAGAAATTCGTCAAAAAGATGCCATGAACATGGTCATGCAAGAGGTTCACATCAAACTCATCCGTTCAACTTACCATATTGTGGATGTTCTGAACCACAAATTCATTGAAATGCTCATTATTTTAGATGAAACTTTCTCTCATCTTAAAGCTCAAGCTCCAACTGTCGAGGCTTATGATTTTCTTTCCAATCATATCCACATGAGATTTCAAATGGTGTTCGAACGTTTAAGTGAGTTAAAATCTAATACGGTGCTTGCATTGGAGGCTTGGCCATCCTATGCAAGAGGGGTAGAACAAAAGCAAGTACAATGGAAAACAATCTCGAACTACACGCTCCAAGATGAATCTTCAGATGAAGAAATTTTGAAAGTTGAAATTCTTGAAGAGGAAGATGTTAATGAAAAAGATATTTTGGGAGTTCAAGCAATCAAGGGAAAAACCTACCAAAGTCCTTTCGGAAGCAGAGAAGATGAAATGGTCCTCAGTTTTTTGGCCATAATCTTTATCCAAAGCTTCTAAAAGGAGCCAAGACATGGATAAGGTCAAAACCAAGCTTAAAATCAATGCCTTCATAGCCACTCAACCAATGCCTCCTCTAATTCCTACTCTGAGGATTTTCCAAATAGATGAAGGTTCTCCCATTTGGAAACCTAATGAGATCCCTAAAGATCCTCTGATTCCTCTTCCATCCGAGCAATTTATTACCCAATCTGGTTAACAAATCATCACTTCCATCTATTCTCAAGCTGACCAATCAAAAGACAAAGGCAAGAAGATAGCAACTAGCTCAGACAGCCCAGTGAAGTTGTTTAAAAAGTATGTGGGCTGGTCTAACGAACAAAGACAACAAGCACTTGAAGAAATCATCCGAATTCAAGCACTCAAAGACAATCCTAATCCGATGTTGGGCATTTCTCCTCTCTTCCGAGAAGGAATCTTACACGACATACATTTTGTCCCCTTATTGTACTTCGATCATCCAACAATTGATGAAAACCAACTTGACTTACCAATCTCTCCTCATGGATGCTTCTACATCAAGTTCGCTCCTTTGCATCCATTAGATGATCCACAAACCATCATCTGAACTGAGCACGAGAGATCGAGAACCTTCTCTTCCACCAATGCACGACCCCAAAACAAAGTGTGGTTTCGGAAAGTAATTACCAACATCATTGGATATGGTAATAAGGTTTAAAGCGAGTTTGATCTCAACTATATTTTTCACATATATTTCATATCTCATAACAAACAATCCACTACCACCATCAATAATGCAGACTTTCCCTCGATGAATCCAAAGGACATCCTCACTATAGCTGCTCATTTCCGAGATCACCAAACAAATGAATCAAGCATTGAGCATACAATGCCACAAACAACCTTCTTAGGGACTACATTGGTGAATTATGTAGATCTGATGTGGAGTTTGCTCATCTTTTCGGAAAGGACAATCTCTTAGACAAAATCACCACTGAGCTTCCTGAAGCCTAGATTTAAGCAGAAGGACCGACTGAAGAATCAAAACTTGGTTATGTCAATCTCAAGAAAAAGACTAATCGAAAATAATTCTTTAGAGTTCTTGACAAACACCTCGTTCCCACCAAGATTCTTGAGAAGTTTATTTCAAATGTTGCCAAGAATGATTCCTCTGAACACGTCAAGAAGAAATTCATTAAGCATCTCGAATGGTACATCGAAGTCCAAAGCTAGCTCCAAAGTGGTTATCTGTTTGTGCTTGATGAAGCTAAGTGATGAGTCGATTGATTTCTAAGGTCACTTACGGGGATATTGTTGATACATGAAAAGTGATCCTTTAGCAATCTGAGATGAAGCATGTCTGAGGCGAGAGTGTTCCGAAGTGGAGTCCATTCCAAAATGAAGATCTTTTCAAGATGCATCTTTTGTTGAAGTTATTCTCAGTTTGTAATGTGCATTTATTGTCACAAGTACTATTTTGTATTGTGCCTTTTGTATGTTAGTATACTACAAGAGACAAGATCAATAACAATGATTGTGTCAGTCTGTTGATCTTCAGATATCTCTTAGTCCATGCACTTTATCAGATTTGTCTTGTAGTTACTCGTTAACTATTTAAGGAGTAGTCACCTTTGTATCATTGAGCACTTTTTTGAACTTCTTAATTCTGAGAAAAGACTGGTTTACCAGAGTTGACTGGATCCTTATTATTAGCAGACATTGATCTTAAGTTAATTCAAGATTTGAGTTCTCAAACCTTGTCCCCGCGGAGCCTTGCTTTCACAGATAATCAACTTATTTGGAACTAAGCACCCTTTATAAGTCTATAACTAACCAAGACTATAAGTAAAGGTAAATCTGTTTCCAAAACAGTTCTTAATAAGAAGTACTATTATAGTATACAAGCAACATAAATTATAACTAATACAATTATCATTTAATAAATACTTTAATTAAATTGTGCTATTGAAAGTAACTACGCACTCACCTGAGAAAAGTGGGTGATTTGTGGTTACGGTAACGATTTGCCATAACATATTTTCAAAAGGCCTAGAAGTATATAGCACTAAGTATTAGTCTATTTTCATATTCCATGTGACTATAATTATGATAGTTTAGATTCCTCAATGATCCTAATGTCTACATCAAGATCTATCAAATAAGGAATAACCATGTATGATCATATCGGAGGTAGGGTATGTTTGGTATACAAAGTATACTGTTTGGAAATCCCACTTTGAACACCTCACTAAATCCAGCCTAGACATTACTCCTATAAGTAGATCAGTTAGTATTTTGACTTCGAATCACTAATAAATCTTATTTATAGGTGCATAATAACGACTATGACTATAAATATAAGTGATGTGCAAAAATATATCTCTCAACTTTTAAATTTATAAACCTAACCTACTTAACTAACTCATTGCAGTTAGGCAATGTACCTAGTCAATTTATAGGATTGTTTAGGTAAGTCGGTTGTCAAACACAAGGAACTAAATTTCAATTTAGAAAGTAACTACTATTAATTAAACTAAGAAACAAACTCTTCAAACAAAGATGCATATAGGGTTTTGTTTAAAAAATATGTTGTGCATTGTGTGCTCCAACACTATCCTTAATGGGTAGTCATAAAGGGTATTTCCATATATGATTAGATGAGTAGGTAAAAACTATATAGTCAAAGTTTATGTGTTCCTTCTCATAACTGAGAAACGATGTCTATGGTCCACCTGATATTTTCGTGTTGACATCTAAAGTACTTGGCCGATCCCCAAGTAAATTGTGACAACCTGAAATTTTCTACTGCTTTGAAAGCTCAGTCAGTCAACTCAATATAGTGTCAGACCGTTCCTGCTATCATTTATCTGCTGAAGCTATAGTACAATGATCAAGCCTAAAACACCATGACCATGAGTTCACGGCCACCACATTGGAGTTTACGACCTTAAACTCCATGTGAGTCGTAAACTCACCCCATATATACAAGATTTGGCCATTTCTTTCATTTCTTTCGTTCGTTGGCCGATTTTTCCTCATTCTCTCTCAACTATCATCTCGATCTTCACCTTAGATCTTCAAAACTATTAAGTATTCTTCCTTGACTTGTTGTTACACCTCTTAATCTAGCATTCTCTCATGATTCCATCCATAAAAATCATGTTTTCATAGATCTTCAAGTTTCACCAAGAACACACACTATTGTTCTTGGCCAAAACCGACCCTTTCAAGCTCCTATATCGTAAGTACTCTTGTCCTAGCTTGTTATGTACTAGATTGAACTTGTTTAGTACTTAGAAACATCAAGAATCATGGGTTGGAAGAGAGTTTACGGCCAAGGATCTCCCAAGGCCGTAAACTCCCTATAAATGTGCAATGATGCCCTCTTTTCCTTCCTATTGACTAGAACTTAGACTAGAACCAACCACCATTGAACTACGGACCTTAAACATCAAAAAGACCATGAACATATAGAGTTTACGGCTATAAACCCATGAGGAATGGTCCATGGTGTAACAGCCCGAAATCTCAGGTATTGTTTAATTATGTTTTTGGGGTGAGTTAAGAGGGGACTCGGCGAGTTGGAGCCTAGACTCGCCGAGTAGGATCGCAGACTGGGTCACGGGTCCGCGACTGGACTCGACGAGTCCAGATATGGACTCGGCGAGTCGACGCTGTTCAGCAGAAACCCTAACCGTTCGGTTTTGGATCGTATATAATGCTCTTATATGCCGTCATTGTCCGTCTTTAGTCGATTGAGAGGAACCCTAAACGGCTGTGGGCATCTAGAGCAAGATTGGAGGATATTAGGGCTTGAAGAAATTGTTGGGCAAGGAGGAGAAGGGTTTTGGCTAAAGGAACAGCAAGGGATTCGAGTTCTGCGGTTTGGAGACACAGAGGGGGCATATTCCAGGTAATATTTCGGATTCCTTTATGTTATTTTGATGTGTATACGAATCTATGGTTTATGAAACCCATTTAGTGATTAGATGGGTTATGATGTTATTACCCAGACGTTTATACCCCAGTAATAAGGTGTTTAGAAGTCCAGAAAGTCCCATGATTGTATATCTCGGGACCATACGTAATTCAGGAAGCAGTTGATCGTCTGCATGGCATGGACTCGCCGAGTTGTTCTTCAGACTCGGCGAGTAGCTTGAAGATTTACTGGGACTCGCCGAGTTGTTCTTCAGACTCGGCGAGTGGAGTCGGGGTGGCCCCGCGATTCTTCCAGGAGTAACTCGTCGGGTTGAGGAGGATACTCGACGAGTAGATAAGGAATCTCAGAAAGTTGGAGGACGTCTAGACTCGCCGAGTCGCCATGGTACTCGCCGAGTCCGGTCGAGTTGACCGTGGACCGTTGACCAGAGTTGACCTAAGTCTGACTTCTTAGGGATAGTCACACTTAGAAGATATAAGTATTAATGAGATATGTGATGTTATAGGGAGGTTGTAGCTCGTCGGTTGTGCACGAGTCATTTCGGGATTTGCTAGCGTTCAGCCTTTACGAGGTGAGTCTTCTCACTATACTGTACCCGGAAGGGTTTGACTGTGTGACCGGAAGGTCGGATATGATATGTGATATGTATGCTATATGTGGTAAGTTATTTGTTATATGCATGCTATGTATGTCATGGGCCGGAAGGCGATTATATTATGGGCCGGAAGGCAATATGTTTTGGGCCGGAAGGCGATATGTTGTGTGATGGACCGGAAGGTCGGCGTGGGTAGGACCGGAAGGTTTACCCAGTAGGGACGGATGTCCCCTGAGACACATGGACCGGAAGGTCGGGCCTGGAAAGGCGTATGTGCGTAAGTTGTATATTGGGGAACTCACTAAGCATTTATGCTTACAGTTGTTGTACATGTATTTCAGGTACTAGCGAGGACCGTGGGAAGGCGCCGGCGTGATCGATACACACTGAAGACTGCTTTTATGATCTTGGGATTTTGACTATTTGTATTTGGCGGAATACTCAAACTATTTATGCCTTGTTATGAATGGATATAAATATAGTTTTAAAAAGAAAAATTTGTTTGAAAACTTGTGTTGTTACAATTGGTATCAGAGCCAGGTTTGAGGGATTCAGGTGCACATTCGGGAGTAACTGAACTCAAACCGAGGATTTGAGGAAAACTTTTTAAATAAAGGCATAAACTTTTGTAAATGGTTTTGTGGTAAGCAAGAAAGAAGCAGTGTGTACGATCAGTTAGCGCCCGAACGGTAAGGATCCCCAAAATACCTTACAATATTATATGATATGAATTGTTATGCATGCTAGAAGACTAGGTACCCATGATAGGACTAGGGTGGCCTGATTTGTAATGCCTTAGTCTAGGGAAGTTTGCCTATATGAGCTGCGTTGCTAGTATGCGGGTAGATAGTGCATATCAGAAGTAGAGTACTCACTATCCGGAGTTTGGGGAGGAAGACTTGGGATGAACGCTGATGCAGTGTGGTCGGTAGTATTGGGCCCGTACTACCGAGGACACCGGGTCAGTGGGAGACCCAAGTAAGAATCCTTGGATGTCGGGGACTGAGTAGGGTTGCGTATCGAGTATGATTATACTCGATGGAGTCTCTGATGGTTTTATGTTGTATTTCAGAGACATCATGGTTAGACCACGCCACGGAGCGAGTACGAGCGGTGTGAGTGACGAGGAGATTCGTCAGATGATTCACGAGGAAGTAGCGGCGGCGATCCGGGCTGAGATCCCAGAGATGTTTGGGTCTATTAAGACCACCCTGATGGAGACATTTGATGAGCGGTACGCCGCATTGACTGAGGCTGCAACCGCTGCAGCTACCGCAGCTGTGGCCGCTGCTAGGCCACAGGGGGGTGACTCGTTGCTGTTCCGAGAGTTCAGCAACACGAAGCCACCAGAGTTCGATGGGACGCAGGATCCGATTGCTGCGATGAGGTGGATCGCGGATATAGAGGGGTGCTTCTATACTTGTTCATGCCCGGAGCACCTGAGGGTACGATTCGCATTGAACCAGCTCCGTCTGGGAGCGAAGGACTGGTGGAAGTTCGTGACGGCGAACTTCACTTTGGCAGAGACTACAGCAGTAACATGGGAGGGGTTTACTGCCATGTTCAGAGATGAGTACGTTCCCCCGGTGGAGAGGGAACGATTGGTTCAGGAGTTCTTAACCCTCAAGCAGGGTACTGATTCTGTTGCGGTGATCACGCGAAAGTTTCATGAGAGGGCGATGTTCTGCCCCGAGCTGGTGTCCACTGATCAGGCTCGGATGAGCCGGTACTTGGGAGTGTTGAGAAGAGATATCCGGGAGTTTGTGTCAAACTCCACTTACCATACTTTTGCTGAGCTTCAGGCGAATGCCAGGAAGCGTGAGATCGAGTTGGAGACCCAGGCCAGGGAGGAGACCGAGTCTCAGCGGGTGGACCGGCGACCGGCTCAGTTCCAGCCGGTAGCCAAGCGGACCAAGTCCGCCGATGCGAGGACGGGAGGTTCGAAGAGTCGCACTTGCGGAAAGTGCGGCAAGGGTCATGAGGGGGCGTGTCGATCTGGTGCTTGCTACAAGTGTGGCAAGGAGGGGCACATTGCTAGGGAGTGTCCCAAGGGATTTACGGTTTGCTTTCATTGCAACCAGACTGGCCATAGGAAGGCCGAGTGCCCTCAGCTTCTTCAGAGATCTGCACCTGCTGCCGGAGCTACTGCGACTCGACCGGTGAAGGCCGAGGCCCCGAGGGCTCGGGGGAGAGCCTTTCAGCTGACTGCGGAGGAGGTCCGCGCTGCGCCCGATGTTGTGGCAGGTATGTTGTAATTCATGTAATTATTTGAATGTCGAGATGTTATGCTTATGTTATTATATGCGTAGGTACTTTTCTTGTGAACTCTGTGCCTGCCTTAGTGTTATTTGACTCGGGTGCGAGTAGGTCCTTTGTGTCCTTAGCCTTTAGTCAGCATATCAGCGTTAGTCGTGAGTCGTTGAGTCGACCTTTGAGAGTTTCTATAGCTGACGAGAAAGTGATTTGTGCCACGGAGATTCTTCGGGGATGTGTACTAGAGATTTTCGGGGTTGAATTCCCGATTGACCTGATCCCTATTGCGATGGGTGATGTCTGTGTCATCGTAGGCATGGACTGGTTGAGCCGATTCGGCGCTGTCATCGACTGTGAGCGTCAGTTGGTGACCATACGAGACCATAGTGGGGGAGTCCTTTCGGTGTACGGCGAGGGTACCCGTTCGGGATCAGCTTTTTGTTCGGCCGCTAGGGCGAGGCAGTGTCTACAGCAGGGCTGTAAGGGTTTTGTGGCGTATGTGATGGATACGCGGGAGGTTCCCGAGAGACCGAAATCAGTTGAGGAGGTCCCTGTGGTGCGTGAGTTTCCAGATGTTTTCCCCGAGGAGCTGCCGGGAGTACCTCCTGTGAGGCAAGTAGAGTTTGGTATCGATCTGGTTCCGGGGGCCGCGCCTGTTGCTAAGGTGCCTTATCGTCTTGCACCTCCAGAGATGCAAGAGTTGTCCTCGCAGCTCCAGGAGTTGCTGGGGAAGGGATTCATTCGGCCGAGCAGCTCGCCATGGGGAGCACCTTTTCTGTTCGTCAAGAAGAAGGATGGTTCACACCGGATGTGTATTGATTACCGGGAGTTGAAAAAGTTGACGGTCAAGAACCGTTACCCGTTACCGAGGATCGATGATTTATTCGATCAGTTGCAGGGAGCGTCTTGGTTTTCCAAGATCGATCTGAGGTCAGGGTACCATCAGGTGAAAGTACGGGATGGGGATGTCCAGAAGACAGCGTTTAGGACGCGATATGGGCATTATGAGTTTGTGGTGATGCCTTTCGGGCTCACCAATGCCCCGGCTGTGTTCATGGATCTCATGAACAGGGTATGCAGACCGATGTTGGATCGGTCAGTAATTGTATTCATCGACGACATTCTGGTGTATTCTAGATCTAGAGAGCAGCATGAGGAGCATTTGAGGGAGGTCCTTGAGGTATTGAGGTCGGAGAAGCTTTATGCAAAATTCTCCAAATGTGACTTCTGGCTGCGAGAGGTCCAATTTCTAGGACATGTTGTCAATCAGAAAGGGATATTGGTCGATCCGGCCAAGGTTGAGGCGGTAATGAGTTGGGAGGTGCCGAAGTCACCTTCTGAGATCAGGAGCTTCCTGGGGTTGGCAGGGTATTATCGGAGATTCATCAAGGATTTCTCCAAGATCGCAGTGCCACTCACCAGATTGACCCGGAAGGGTGTTGCATTCTCATGGGGGCCCGAGCAGCAGACCTCCTTTGAGACACTTCGCCAGAGGTTGTGCGAAGCCCCGGTATTAGCTCTTCCAGAAGGGATGGAGGGTTTTGTGGTATATTGCGACGCATCGATTTCGGGACTAGGTGCAGTGTTGATGCAGAGGGGTCATGTGATAGCGTATGCGTCGAGGCAGCTGAAGCCTCATGAGGCGAGATATCCCACGCATGATTTAGAGTTGGGAGCAGTAGTGTTCGCTCTCAAGATTTGGCGGCACTACCTGTATGGGGTTCGATGTACGATATATACGGACCATAAGAGCTTGAAGTATTTGATGGATCAGCCCAACCTAAATATGCGTCAGAGGAGGTGGTTGGATGTGGTCAAGGATTATGATTGTGAGATCCCGTACCACCCAGGTAAGGCTAATGTGGTAGCTGACGCGTTGAGCCGCAGGGCGGAGAGCACTCCATTGCGAGACGTATGCTTGAGACTGACTGTGATGAATCCAGTGTTGGATGCTATTCGTGGGGCGCAGGCCGAAGCTGTGCGACCAGAAATGCAGAAGAAAGAGCGGGTCGTGGGATTAATTTCAGAGTTCGTTCAGGATGGTCGAGGGCTTATGACGTTTCAGGGCCGGATTTGGGTACCGTTCGTGGGCGGTACACGTATTACTTTGATGGAAGAGGCTCATAGATCGAAATTCTCGATCCATCCCGGTGCTACGAAGATGTATTTGGACTTGAGGAAAGAGTATTGGTGGCCCTGTATGAAGAGGGACGTCGCATGGTTCGTTGAGAGGTGCTTGACCTGTCGTAGGGTTAAGGCCGAGCACCAGAGACCGCATGGCAAGTTACAGCCATTGGAGATCCCCGAGTGGAAGTGGGAACAAATCACTATGGATTTCATCACCAAATTGCCGAGGACTGCCAGGGGAGTTGATGCAATTTGGGTGATTGTGGATAGGTTGACGAAGAGTGCACACTTCCTTGCCATCAGTGAGAGTTCTTCAGCAGAGAAGTTGGCGGAGATATATGTAAGAGAGGTGGTATCTCGGCATGGGGTGCCGATCTCGATCGTTTTAGACCGTGATGTGCGTTTCACTTCCAGGTTCTGGAAGAAGTTTCATGGGGAGCTGGGTACCAAATTGCATTTTAGTACCGCGTACCATCCCCAGACAGACGGTCAGAGCGAGCGGACGATTCAGACGCTGGAGGACATGCTTCGAGCGTGTGTGTTAGACTTCGGGGGTAGCTGGGATGCATATTTACCCTTAGCAGAATTTTCCTACAACAACAGCCATCATTCGAGCATTGGTATGCCACCTTTTGAGCTGTTGTATGGTAGGAGGTGTCGGACCCCCATTTGCTGGGGAGAGGTGGGAGAGAGAGTGATGGGCAGCACGGAGATCGTGCTCCAGACGACAGAGCAGATTCAGCAAGTGAGACAAAGGTTATTGACTGCCCAGAGCCGACATAAGAGTTATGCAGACAGGCGCCGATCCGAGCTTGAATTTCAGGTCGGCGACTTCGTTCTCCTGAAGGTCTCTCCTTGGAAAGGAGTGATTCGATTCAGGAAGAGGGGCAAATTGGGGCCCCGGTATATTGGGCCATTTCGTGTGATTGCAAGGATAGGCCGGGTAGCCTATTGGTTGGAGTTGCCAGCGGAGTTGGGTCAGATCCACGACACTTTTCATGTGTTGCAGTTGAGGAAGTGCATAGCCGATGAGTCGGCAGTGGTTCCATTGGAGGATATTCAGGTGGATGCGAGCCTGAATTACGCGGAGAGACCAGTGGCTATCAGAGATCGAAAGATCAAGGTTCTGAGGAACAAGGAGGTACCTCTGGTGTTGGTTCAATGGCAACACCGTAAGGGTTCGGAAATGACTTGGGAACCGGAACGCGAGATGCGGGAACAGCATCCGGAACTATTTGCAGAGTGAGACTTCGAGGGCGAAGTCTAATCCAAGTGGGGGAGAGTTGTAACAGCCCGAAATCTCAGGTATTGTTTAATTATGTTTTTGGGGTGAGTTAAGAGGGGACTCGGCGAGTTGGAGCCTAGACTCGCCGAGTAGGATCGCAGACTGGGTCGCGGGTCCGCGACTGGACTCGACGAGTCCAGATATGGACTCGGCGAGTCGACGCTGTTCAGCAGAAACCCTAACCGTTCGGTTTTGGATCGTATATAATGCTCTTATATGCCGTCATTGTTCGTCTTTAGTCGATTGAGAGGAACCCTAAACGGCTGTGGGCATCTAGAGCAAGATTGGAGGATATTAGGGCTTGAAGAAATTGTTGGGCAAGGAGGAGAAGGGTTTTGGCTAAAGGAACAGCAAGGGATTCGAGTTCTGCGGTTTGGAGACACAGAGGGGGCATATTCCAGGTAATATTTCGGATTCCTTTATGTTATTTTGATGTGTATACGAATCTAGGGTTTATGAAACCCATTTAGTGATTAGATGGGTTATGATGTTATTACCCAGACGTTTATACCCCAGTAATAAGGTGTTTAGAAGTCCAGAAAGTCCCATGATTGTATATCTCGGGACCATACGTAATTCAGGAAGCAGTTGATCGTCTGCATGGCACGGACTCGCCGAGTTGTTCTTCAGACTCGGCGAGTAGCTTGAAGATTTACTGGGACTCGCCGAGTTGTTCTTCAGACTCGACGAGTGGAGTCGGGGTGGCCCCGCGATTCTTCCAGGAGTAACTCGTCGGGTTGAGGAGGATACTCGACGAGTAGATAAGGAATCTCAGAAAGTTGGAGGACGTCTAGACTCGCCGAGTCGCCATGGTACTCGTCGAGTCCGGTCGAGTTGACCGTGGAGCGTTGACCAGAGTTGACCTAAGTCTGACTTCTTAGGGATAGTCACACTTAGAAGATATAAGTATTAATGAGATATGTGATGTTATAGGGAGGTTGTAGCTCGTCGGTTGTGCACGAGTCATTTCGGGATTTGCTAGCGTTCAGCCTTTACGAGGTGAGTCTTCTCACTATACTGTACCCGGAAGGGTTTGACTGTGTGACCGGAAGGTCGGATATGATATGTGATATGTATGCTATATGTGGTAAGTTATTTGTTATATGCATGCTATGTATGTCATGGGCCGGAAGGCGATTATATTATGGGCCGGAAGGCAATATGTTTTGGGCCGGAAGGCGATATGTTGTGTGATGGACCGGAAGGTCGGCGTGGGTAGGACCGGAAGGTTTACCCAGCAGGGACGGATGTCCCCTGAGACACATGGACCGGAAGGTCGGGCCTGGAAAGGCGTATGTGCGTAAGTTGTATATTGGGGAACTCACTAAGCATCTATGCTTACAGTTGTTGTACATGTATTTCAGGTACTAGCGAGGACCGTGGGAAGGCGCCGGCGTGATCGATACACACTGAAGACTGCTTTTATGATCTTGGGATTTTGACTATTTGTATTTGGCGGAATACTCAAACTATTTATGCCTTGTTATGAATGGATATAAATATATTTTTAAAAAGAAAATTTTGTTTGAAAACTTGTGTTGTTACACATGGGCCGTAAACTCTATAAAGGGGTGAAATTGTTCCACCATGACTTCCCAAGGCTTAGACTTGAAGTAAGGATGCTTCTTTATGATTTATAAGACCTCAAAACACAAAATGGTACCAATTACCATGAGTTTACGGTCGTAAACGCATGGGGAAATGACCTTAGGCCGTAAACTCTTTAAAGAGTGGTCCTTGGGCCATAAACTCAAATGCAATGCCATACAACCTTTAGATGCAACCCTTTGATACCTATAGCACTTGAATCGAACTATTTTCATGTCCTAGGGTGTCTTAACTTAGTTAATTAGTTGTTAAATGACTAATCCGATACATATATGTGTTATTATATGTTACTTAGGATCATTGTGTGTGTTCAAGTCTTCACTTGACACCTAGCACCTTGTGCAAAACTTCCGTTCAATCCAGTCACTATAGGTGGGAATACAAGTTGAATCATACTAGTTATTATATTAATCACATATGATTAATAACTAGTACACAAATGGATTTACTACGCTTTTAGTTGTTTTACCAAGCACACTACTTCTAAATGACTATCTCAAACGTTTTTACATGTTAAACTCTTTATCAAACTGTCTTACATACTGTATCTTTCCTTTCAAACTCTGTTACAACTGTGTTTCAAACAAAAGATTTCGTATACTTTAAACTGTTTATATCAAACAAATTGCTTTAAATCGTTCCTCAGAATGTTTTACAAAACTTCTTTTAAACTTTTATATTGTCTGAATGTCGTCTAAATATTAGTTATATATTATGTATACATATATAGACATAAAAGTTATATCAGTCAATTCAGTACCTTTGGGTAGCAAAGGCATACCTTCGGTTATATACGTACATTAATAGTAACTATAATAGCTATAGTTAGGAGATACTACTTACTAATCCTAGTTCAAGGAATCATATAAGATTCAGTTCATTCATGTGTCTATACAAATATACTATTACATACTATATGAAGAGATACTATTACATACTCTACGAAGAGATACCATTATATACTATATGAAGAGATACTAATACATACTATATGAAGATATACTATTACATACTATATGAAGAGATACTATTACACACTATATGAAGAGATACTATTACATACTATATGAAGAGATACTTCGACATACTATATGGGACTGACCATTCTACACCTAGTTGTTAGCTACAGTGGGAAACTGCACATCGACGAATGTCCTCGGTTGTACGGTTCGGCGAGTTACTACGCTGTGTTTATCCTAGTACAAAAGGATACGATTTCAATGATTATATACTTTTCTTATTACTTTTAACTTGTGACACATTCACATAAACGATGAGGTAGACTATATTTTCATAATTATAGTTATACAGGGGAAAAACCTTCTTTTATATACAGAGAAGCATACCTTCAAAACAGTCGGGTCTTGGTAGAAGACTACTTTTTGTACTAGTAGGAAATATGGGATTTTCTAGGGTTTTCATACTTATACAAACTTTTTCATCAAACATCTACAAGTCTTTTCTTTACAGTTTTACAAACCAATGACACTGAGATACTTATGAATTCACTAGCTTTATGATGATCTACGCTTTCAAAATAACTTGTATTCTCAGGTCACCAGTAGACAGGTACGATGACCAGGTTTTGAGAAGACAGAGTAGTCAAGACTCGTCTTTTATTTTGATTACTTATTTTCATGTCTTATTCTATGAAAGAACACACTTGTATTAAAATTTATACTATTAATGAAATGGATGATGTTGTTGCTTGTTTACTACTTTGCACTGTTGTGATACTTTACATGACGTCCTCCACCCCAGAACGTTTCCGCCGTTCTTGGTTTTGGGGTGTGACATAAATTGACGTGGTCAATTTAGTAGTGAGTATATAACGTCAGAAATCGTTAATCGGGATATAGAATGTTGAACATTGAGATTCACTCATTTCCATGACTCGTGTTCATAAAGATATCTAGAACAAAGGAATAACTTGACCACTTCTCTAAGGACAAATTTTTTGATTCTAATCAGAGTTTGACAGTTACAATAGATGACTACTCTTTGTTGACTATTAGCGAAATATTTTGATCCTAAAATGTTGATGACTTGTACAAGTGGGAGACTAATGGAAATGGTGTCCAAGGTCATTAACAGTTTTAGTAGTATTTCTAATAATAGCAATGTCCTTTTGGGTTAGCCTCACGACCCAAACAACATAAGGAAAAGCAGATTAATAATATGTTAATTTATTAAGGAATAAATAAATTAATTAGAAATTATTTTTTTAATTAATTAATTAATTGTGTTGAATATTACTTAATCTAAGGGATTAATTCAGAACCTCTTGGAGAGGTGCATGGGACAATTTGCATATCCCTTGGATAAGGATATGATATGTTTAATTCAGATAAGGATAAACCCTAGAGTTCGTATCCTTCTGGAATACTCCTTGCTCAACTATAAATAGACTGATAGGGCCTAGAGCCGATTATTCCCTCACCTAAGATCGTATAACCTCTGCCTCTCTTTCTCCATGGAAGAAAATCACTATCTCTCTCCTAAGGTTTGGTGATTTTCAAATAAACCCTAACTTAGGTTAAATCCTTTTTTTCTTTTTGGTGTTGTGGGTTGATTCCATTAGATAGGTGCTCTTTGGATCCTTCATCTTTGCAACAAACTGACATGTATGAGATCACAAGCAAGAGATCCCGAGGTTGTTAATTCATAACTTTTGTTATTTTTCAAAGTATGTTGCTATAACTAATAAAACATAGATTCTAGGATGCATGTATACTTAGGTATAGTTTTTTGATAATTCCACTACCTTTAGATAGTGTACTTGGTCCAATATATCCCAACATAATCAATCTTAAAAGAAAACATATAAAAAGATTTATTATAAATGTTACTCAAATAGACTAGCAAAGAAATAAGTAAACAAACAATAAAATAACAATTAATGTAACCATGGCTAACTATATAGACATCATAATCTGAAGGTAATCATATTTGTATTCAATCCATCTTAATTCATTTGATGCTTTATATTATGTGCAATGGATATTGGTATGTTGTATATTGATTCCTAAATTGATTAGATTAGATGGCCAAGTCACTAGTCCTACAATTCTAAGTTGTCTACCGGTAAGGAAAACTTCTCGAGACTCAGTTTATTATGGCGTATTATGTAATGACTCAATATGTATGATCAGTGCCAGGTTTACTGGAAACTTCTTAAATTTTCCAAGCTATTAGATCAATCAAAAATATTAAATCAACTATATTATGTTAATCTTGGGGACGACTCCATTAGTTAGATCTCTCTACGCCTCAACTGGCTAAGTTCTGATCTCCAAGCTATTAACTAAACAATTGATTCAAGATACATAATCCAAACTGAATCCTTAGATCATGCAGCCAGTTACGTAAACATAACAAAATCGATATCAGTACGATTAGATCTTTAATTGAGCATTAACATAATAAAATTAAACAAGTCTCAATAACCAAATATCAATCAATCATTAAAACTAGGGTTTCATAAATTTCAAACAATCATAAAAGGTTTAATCCCAAATCTTGAAAAGGACATGAAAGCAATTAATTCAATTAGCTAACTAATTACAGGCATAAAATTTGACTAGTTGATAACCTTATGAGTCTTCCTTCGATCTTCATATCTCTGCTTATGTATGAGTCTGTCGGGTGATACCACCAAGAGACTCTCAAAACGACCTCTCTAGGTCTTTTTCTGCCGTATAGGGTTTCTTGAAATTACCCTGCTGATATATCATACTATAATACACATTATGGAACAATCTCATCTCAATATTTATAGAACTTGAGGCTATACAATGCGTGGAGGTACTTATTCGCGTAACTTGTAAGCCAAGAAAATACCACATAGACTACTAAATTTAGTTTGTTCCATATATCTTATAAAAATGATCATAAATTATCCCTTAAAATATGTATAATTTAATATATATAAACCTCAAACGACCTTCTCTAATAGTCGTTGGAGGTGCCTTAATTAGGTTCAATATTTTCCCCTTTTGCCTTTCTCCTCCTAAATAATAATGCAACCATCAGCCCAAACCGGATCTTTTTCCTTACTGCCTCGTCTTCTTTTTCGTCCTCGAATGACACTTGCCTCCCAACCTTCTATCTCCTCCTCGGATGGCCCCTGCCTCCGAGCCTTCCGTCTCCTCCTCGAATGGCACCTCTCCTTATCTTGCTTCTTCCGATATTGCTGCAGCCATCCTCCGAAGACACCTTCTCCATCGGGCAGCCTCTGATCTGTTGTCCTCTCTTGCTCTCTCAATTAACACTACAATCACTGATATCGTCAACATTGGCTCTGTCCATTGCAGCTCGAGCTCTCTTTCTTTCTCGTTGTCTTTCTTCGGACTCCTCAATCGCCGAATTCATGATCGTCGTCGCCGCTATCGACTCTCTTCTTCCAGAACAAAACCGCCTTTGGCCGCCGTTTTTCTTTCTTCTTCTCCAACGAGCTGTTGTTGTTGGCCGTCAGTGCTCTGTCACCGCCGTTGCCATTGTCTACATCTATTTTTTTAGGTTTTTTTTTTCTTTTGTTTATTATTTTGATTTAGAGTAAATTACACGAATAGTCCCTATGGTTTGGGGTCATTTGCGTGTTTGGTCCCTAACTTATTTTTTTAACTCGGAAGATCCCTATTGTTTGTTTTTGTTACACGATTGGTCCTTACTGTTTGCTTTTGTTACGCGCTTGGTCCCTATCTTATCTAAAAACACTATTATTTAAATAGAAAAAAATGGTGGGGTAAGTAAGGTAAGGTGATGGGGTGAGTTTGGGGTGTGTTTATCTAATATAAATTCAAAAAATCAAGGCCAAAATAGTATTTTTAGATAAGATAAGGATCAAACACGTAACAAAAACAAACAATATGGACCTTCCGAGTTAAAAAAAGAAGTTAGGGACCAAATGCGCAAATTACACTAAACCATAGGGACCATTCGTGTAATTTACTCTTTGATTTAATTATCTCCTCACCATTAAATCGAGGGGGAATGTTAGTAATTAGGGTTTAGGCAAAAAACCTTTATGTTTTAGCCATTATGATTTAAGTATTTTCTATATATTCTTATATAATTGCCCTTTGAATAATAAAGCAAGTCATTATCTTACATAAATGACAACTTATTTGCAAGGTTTCGGCTTACCTTTGAACAATTTCATATATGCATCACTGAAAATTTTAATTATATATCACACACCTTTAACACCTTATTATCAATCGCATCGCATTAACCAAACTTTACACAACCCTATGTTACATTTACGATTTTAAATCAACAAACCTAAACACGTAGTATACGATTAATGGTTTGGTGTGGAACCATTGAATAACAAATTAAGTTGCTTTAGTTTTTGGGTTTATTAAAATTTATTGATTTCGTTTGAATTAGGTTTTATTCCGTCATGTACAATCATACTTAACCCTAGAGGTGCATAAAAAACTGGTTAACGATTTCAAGCTAAACTTAAGAATATAAATTTGGTTTAAGGATAAAAAAGTTTGAAGTAAATATACCGGATTTTTCTGAATAAATGGTTTGTATCGGGATGGCATTTGAAATGGTAAATTAATATTTTTACGAGACTCAACAAAACATAACTAAAAACCGGTTTTAATCGGATTTTTAGTGACCATTAGAAATCATATCATATAAGTTTTTTTATATTCCAGATAGTTATACAACTATTAATATCATTTTTTTGCTAAAAGAATCTTTAATCTCATTCACTACACCGCTCAAAAGAATCTTTAATCTCATTCTCATAGTGTCTTTTATTTTCGTATCTCGTAATCTCAATTCTCCACTTTTTCATCAATCTTCCTTTGAAAGGGTCATCTTCGTAATCTTAGGGAGAGTCTCAACAAACAATGAAGTCGTTGCTATTATTGAGCATAATCGAATTTTTTTTGGGGGGGATAACTTCAACATGTGTATGTGTCAAATATCAAATGACATGTAAAGACACGATGAAAAAAAAATCATTCTAAGTTTTTTCAACACGAAGGGCACACCACATTGAGAACTCATGCTATAAGTTCATGCAATGCACTAATAGACCGAAGGCAACCAATATTAGCACGAACATATTGTTGTTTGGGCTTCAAGATGACAACGAAATGCGTTCATGGAGTTTGTGATCCAAAAACTATTGTCGGTTTATATATAGCTAATATGAACAATCTTTAGGCCTGATTACTACGTACCCACTCAACTGGATTTCAACATTTTCTGAACTAGTTTTTATTATTATATTATGACGTACACCACCAGCTGGCCCATACAAACCTTACTTAATAAAATGGGCCAAAGCAGAATAAAAGTCTAAAAAAAGTAATTATTGAAAGATTCTCAATAACACAAAATGGAATCTAAGGGCTGTTTGTTTTTTTTTTTGAAAACCTGCGCAATCATTTTTGTCCGCGCCGCGTAGACAACGTGCAGACATATGCCCTTGCAGAGTGTTTGTTTCTTAAAAATGCGCATATCAAAAAACGTCTGCACGAGGTCTTCCTGGCGCAGACATGTGTCACTATCTTCAAAGATCTTCAGACCTCATTTTAACTTAAACCAAAAAAATAAAAATAAAAAACATGGGCCACCGTGCAGTCTTTTTTTCTTTCTTTCTTTTTTTTTTATTTTTTTTTTTACTGAAAATGCATTTTTAATGTTTATAACATGAAATTAAGTTTGAAAAATCAATTTATTTCAACAACCGCAGACGCTAAAAACAAACAGTCTTCTTATTGCAGATTGCAGACATTTGGTCCACCTCTTCTGTTGCAGAGGCTTACAGATATGGTCCGCAAACTGCAGACATTTTGGTTTCAAAAAAATAAACAGTTTCCAACTTACAAAGGCGGGTTGAATTTATAATATTAGTATTCTACGAGTTTACTTTATATATATATATATATATATATATATATATATATATATATATATATATATATATATATATATATATATATATATATATATTCAAATGAGAAATTTTTTAGATTGAGATTATTTGATCATAAAATTTGGCATATTATATTGAAAAACATGTGCGTTTTTTTTTTTTTTTTTCTAATTAGCTTCAGGGGTATTTCTGTAACTTTGTTCTTATGAACGAGTTTTCATCTGATTTTGTTTCCATGTTTTATGTTTTATATAACTCTGTTCGAGAGTATCGAACTAAAAAATATTATTAATTATTTGTATCTTGTACAAATATATTATATTGATATGTGAATATAATCACATATGATTATAAAATATGTATTCACATATGATTATAACATATGTATTCATATCTATTGTATAAATGTATATTGTTGTTTACCTTCGCCTTCATCATTTATGGTTGTTATCCACTTTTTTCTTCTTCTGTTTTAGCATTCTTCTGATCCAGATTCTTACCTCCACACCAGAATATAATTAAAAAAAATGTTAATCACATGCAATTATAACATATGCAATCATATGTGATTATAATCCATGTGATTATAAAAAAATATAATTATATGTGATTATAACATATGTAATCATGTAGAATCATATTTGAATATAATCATATGTTATTATATAACATATGTAATCATATATAATCATACGTAAATATAATCACGTGTGATTATAACATATGTGATTATATATAAAAATCAATGTTTTTTGAATGATCATATGTGATTATACAGAAAACATGTCAACATTTATAGAGAATATTGAAGGAATGGATTCAAGTAATTTACATCCAAAATACTTTTAAATTGTACAAATTACATATGTAATTATATATAATCATATATAATTGAAGCTCTTTCATGTATTTTTAAGAATTGTAAGCATAACATATTATTAAAACATGTTAAGGGTTGTCTATTTTTATAATCATCTGATATCATAATCATTTGATCATTTGTTGTTATATTAATTTAACCACATTTGATTAAGTATAAATATTGATATGTTTTTAAGTAGTCAGTACCTTGTTCTTCACCAATATTTTTCACCGTTAATTCTGCTTATAATTAAAATATGTAGTTAATATTCAAATATTATTTACTAATATGTACTCGTCTTACCTATTTTGTGAACATTCTCTTCTCCCTTATCATCAATACTGTTTTTACCAACTCCTTCGTGTACATTTCCACCCGAAGCTCTATATAAACAAAATATGTAGTTAATCATATGTGATTCTATAAAGATATTTATAATAATCATATATGATTAAAAAAAATATTATATTACTTACCTCTTACTTCATTATAGTGCCCTCCTTCCTTTTTCTTTTCTGCTTCATTTTCCTCTCCTTCTGTAACATTATCACCGCCTTCACATCCCTAATCCTTGTTTTCTTCCTCATTTTTCTCTCTTATAACATTCTCACCGCCTTTACCTCCCTTGTCCTCATTTTCTTCCTCATTTTCACCGCCTTTAATATTTTCATCATCATCATTATCACTTCCATTTTCTTCTTCACTGTCTCCATCGTTATCATCAAAAATATCTTCCAAACTATTTTTCAAATGATTTATTGTTAAATTTTTAGGGAATTTATCGACTCTATTATTGGTTAACAATTGTAGCTTCTTAAACTTCATCATAATCATTTCTATATAATCCTAAACCACAAATAAATGAAAGTATATATGTAACATCTCAAAAAATCACAACAAATTTAAACTTTTTAAAACAACCCATTTACTAAAAAGAAGTGTTTACATAACCTTTCTTTCCAAAACAATTATTCAAAATCAGAGTCTCCCACGATCAACAACATAAAACCAAGGTTGTGTACGGTCACGCGTTCACGTTGCCATGGCCCTCAGAAGTACCTGAAACAAGACTAAAATTGTAAGCCAATGCTTAGCGAGTTCCCCCAAAGTACCACCACATAAACATAACAAACAACAACATGCATACAACGCCTTCAGCATGACAAGACCGCCTCACTACACCTTCATCCTATCTGGACCGCTCTTCGGGCCTTCAGCCTAACTGGTCCGCCTCACCTACCTTCACTCTATCCAGACGGTCTTCGGTGTCTTGCCTTTCATCACAAAGCACGACTGCCTCAACTGAATACACCATCACAAATCAACATATACAACATATATCATAACAATCCATAACTAGAATATTCGGGTAGTCATACAGATCTAGCAGATCACTACAAAACAGAAACATCCTATATACCAGGATACAGATATAACAGATCACTACAGCATAGCAAGATACAGTAAACCAGGATATGAATCCAATGGGCCGGACTTTATGCCTTCGACCCGTAATTATAGTGACGAAAACCCACATCACAATCTGAATAAAGTCTGAATAGCTCCCAACTCTAATAAATGGATCAACCCAAATCCTAAATGTCAAAACAAATTCCCATTCTAAATTAACATTTCCCCCAAAAATACACTTGGTCAAAAAATGGTCAAAATCAACAAGTCAACTGAGTCAACACAACCGAGTCGACTCAAGCTTCGTAGACAGGGCATACTTCAGACGTACACATGGCTTACAACCTGTCAGAGGCGTTGAGGCTTGATATACGTACGCGCAGCGTACCCTTTGGCACACCCAACATACATAATAGTCCCCTACTTAACCTATTAAGAGCTTATTTCTCTGACTTAACACGTCCAATTGCAGATCCAAGGTTAAAATACCATCAAGATTCATAAAGTTTCCAACATTATGACATTGTATGTCCATTAAGTGCTTAATACACAAAATCTCAACATCTTAATGCCTTAAGACCATCTATAACATTCATGGAGGAAAACTAATCACCAAGACCACATTTTTATGAATTAAGACCCCTGATAAGGCCTGAAAGGATGACTTATTTGGTCAAGAGCATGCCATACTCAAGAATCATCATATTTGGGGCCAAAAATGCCCTAAATGACGAAATAACTTGATCAACAAGATAGAATGGTCAAGAAAGGATCTTTTTACCTTTTGGAGGTAGCAAACAAGTGAAAAATCACATATCTAAGTTGTTTCCAAGCTTCAATGTCCTTGCACCAACTTCTTCTTCTTCTTCAAGAACACCAAGAAAGCACATAAATGAGCTCAAAATCACACTTCTCACTTAGGGTTTGCTAGAGGGTCGAATTCTCAATTGCAGGATAATAAGGGAATGATAAATGAGGCTATAAGGATGCTTATATATGGACCAAAACCTAAAAATTTGGGTTTAGAGTTTCTCCATGTACGCCCTGCATATGTGGTGTACGCAAAGCATACTAGGGTCCGCCCTAGTATGCTCAGTGTACAAAACGTACGCCCAACGTACTACCCATTGCCTAAAATCACTAAAATGCCACCATAGGCCCTTTTGCACCCTTTTTTATACTCAAGGACTAAAATGAAATATTTATCCATACATAGGGCGAAAATAAAAATTACCTCATCATCGGGATGTTACAATTCTCCGCCACTTGAACTAGACTTCGTCCTCGAAGTCAGTTGTTGCGAATAAGTCGGGATAATGCTACTATATCTCTGCCACCGACTCCCAGGTCCACTCGGAGGCTTTCCGATGTTTCCACTGAACCTTTACTAAAGGTACCTTATTGTTGCGTGTAACGCCCATAGATCCAGGCTAGTCAATTTAGAGGCAATAGGGGTCGAAAACGACTTTTCGACAAAAGATTATTAAGAATAAATAATCTCAACCAAGTTTTAGTATATGTTACAAGGTTTCTGTACATATAAAGAGCGTCGAAATCCGAGTTATAACGAAGAAGTTATGACCCGTTGAAGTTTCGCGACGGAACTGACACGATACCAGGAGGCGTAAATAGTGAATTTACGATAGAGCAAGATGTAGCCTTAGCAATCTAAATGAAAGTCTTAGTATATGTTAAACCGATAGTGTGCATAAAAAGAACATCCAAATCTGACTTCGTATGAGGAAGTTATGACTTTTTTAAGATTTAGCAGAGAAGTGCATAGCCCGAAATCTGAATTTTAGATCGGTCGAGTTTTAGACAAAATAATCTAAACGATAAATGAAATATCATTAATAGGATTTAAACGATAAAAAGACAGTCGAAAACAGAGCTCGTATGCGAAAAATATGGACGAATCTTAGTCCCTACTCTTCGAGCGTTGCGAATTCGATACAATTTTGTAAATCTACGATAGAGTGAGAACTAGCCGACGAGATCTAAATGAAAGATGTAGTACTCGTAGATAACAACACGTGGATATAAAGAACTTCGATAATAGAGCTCGTATGCAAAAATTACGGACGAAGCTTAGTCCCTACTTTTCGAGCGCGGCGAATTCAATACAATTTTGTAAATCCGAGATAGAATGAGAATTAGCCAGAGAGGTCTAAATGAGAGTTGAAGATCTCATTAATAGGAACTCAACGGTTAAAAGACAGACAAAAACAGAGCTCATATGCGAATGTTATGGACGAAGCTTAGTCTCTACTTTTCGAGCGCGGCGAATTCGATACAGTTTTGTAAATCCGAGATAGAATGAGAATTAGCCAACGAGGTCTAAATGAAAGTTGAAGATCTCATTAATAGGAACTCAACGGTAAAAAGACAGACAAAAACGGAGCTCGTATGCAAAAGTTACAGACAAAGCTTGGAGACTACTTTACTATACAATTCCTATAAATAAGAGATGAACTCGTCATAATTTCCTCACACCTTCAAACCTTTCTTTCTCTCTCTAACTTCTCTCTAACCTCCATAAAACCCTCCCAAGTCTAGGGAAACTCCCCATCATGAAAAGAAAGCCCCGGAGCGCCCGACGTCTCCGAGAAGAAAAGCTTTCGGCTCGGAAACGCTGCTCCAACGAAGCCCGGTTTTTAATAAAAACCCGCTGTAAGTGAGTTACACCTATGCTACATTTAATATAGCTTTTATTTAATTATAGTAACATTATTAGGACCTTAAAATAAGTATTTGGGCTATTATTATGAGTTATATTGAGTTTTAGTTAACGCTTATATAATAGTAATAATAGCTAGACTGTTAATTAGTCGTGATTAACGTTAAAACTAAACTCTAGTGGTATTAATACTATGTTTTGGTCAAGGAAAAATTGTTTTGAGATAACGAAGTGTTGTTCAAGTACCGATTCACCACCTAATCAAGTGAGTGCATAGTTACTTTCAGCTTACACATAAATATGAAGTATTTTATATAAATTACGTGCTATGTGTGCATATTATCTGAATATTTGCTATCTATGCTGGATGAACGTTTTATACATGTTTTCAATGATTAAAACTATATATGTATTTTATATCTACAAAATGTGTTGGGTAAAACATGGGTAGATGTAATAGTTGCTGTGTGACAAAATAAAATAATGAGAGGCCACGTTATAGATGTTATTGATGATCCAGTCATCTAGCGGAGTATAGATGATGACCACAGACTATTCTAGACAGTCCAGTGGAACACTAGCAGGCTCGCAACCTGTAGGTGTTTATTTGAACTGTGTGCTCACCAGATGTACTCCATCCCCCACATGGTTGCCTTAAGGCCATTTATTATTGAGGAATCCCCTTAGCAGTAGTTTCCATCCCGATGATAGTCCTTAGACTAGGTCCCTTGTGTTAGATGTTTGAAGGACGTAAAGTGAGGATAACAGGAATGGGTAATCGGGTTTGTTTGGTTTGATAAAGCTAATAACTTATTTATTGTGGGTTGAAATCCCTATGTGCTCACCAGGCTCCCAAGCTTGACCCACTTAGTTTCTTGTATCACAGGTAGTGGCGCATGAGCATAGATGTGATGTATTGGGATGAGAGATTAATGGATTTTAGGCCTGTAAATACGGAATAATGTAGTAAGGCCTATGTTGTATTGTTTATGCTTATGATCTATATCGAACATGACATCCCGAGTCTTTTTAAATGAAATACATTTCTACGGAAATGCTTTTGATAAATCTTTATCATATTTTGTTTTGGGACAAATTCCGCAACACTTTTATTTAAAACATAACTCTGATTTTTAAACAAAACATAAACAAAATCGGTCTTTTCTGGCTGTGAAAATGGGGATGTCACAGTTGGTATCAGAGCATTAGTTTAAGCGAACTAGGAATTTGTACGATTTCTAGACTTAAACTTAGAATGCTAAGCGATGATTTTGAGGTGTGAGCACTAGCTTATTTTAGGAATTATGCCTAAAATGCTTTTATGTGCTAAATGCTTTGTGCCTGATATGCTATTTTATTTATTCGGATCTATGGTCTATTGCTGATCGGATCTGGAAACCTTATGTGTTTAGGATTCTAAACGTACGACTACGATATTAGAACCAACATATAAACGTTTTGGAGTGATAAGGATGATTTAAACGTCAATCCTAAATAAATATCTAGATTCACCTTATTCGGTGTATAGATCAAGATGGCAAGGACCCGTAGTAGAAATGTGAATGCAAATGGGAACCGAGATCAGCCCCCAGTGATACAACAAATACCAGTCGTAGTAGAAGTTACAGCCAAGCTAATCACGATGGCCGGTGTGCAAGCATTGATCCAGATGATGTTGGAACGTCAAATGGAGGAAACAAGGCGTTTACTTCAACAAGCTCGAGAGGAAATTACGATGCCTATTGAACAGCCCGAGCTGAATGACGGGCAGTCTGAGGAAGGGAACGACAGCAGGACTGTTGGTCAAGCTTATCCCCCGGTGATTAGGAGGAACAATCATGATGAAGGATTCGAGAGGAATGGATGAAAGTACAAAGATTTTCTAACTTGCAAGCCATCGACTTTCACTGGGAAGGAAGATCCGATCGGGGTCATGGATTAGATCTCAGAGATGGAATTGGCCTTCATGGCATGTGGTTGCAAAGGCAAGCTACAAACCACGTTTGTAGTACGTCAATTCAGAGGAGGCGCTGTTTGCTGGTGGAATACCCTAGGGAAGACTTTGAGCCCCAATGAGCCCCTGCAACTGGCATTGGCAGAGTTTCTGGTGTAATTTAAACGAAAGTACTACTCAGCTCAAAACTTACTCAAGCTAGAGAACCAATTCCTAACCTTGAAGAAAGGAAGCATGTCAATTGATGAATACACCAACAACTTCACAGAGAAGATGGAGTTTAACTTGCGCCTTGTTCCGGATGAGCTGACGAAAATCAACAAGTACGCAAAGGGACTTCCATGGGAGTACGCGGTGCCAGTGCGTCAGGCACCTACTCTGGAGGCAGCTATCTGGGCTGCCAAGTCTATGGAAGATATGATTAAGGGAAGAGCTGCCAACAAGATTGAGGTTGGCGAAAAGAGGAAGTTTGAGGGGTCTACGAGGCCCCATAAGAAGATCAAGTCTGGTTCAAAGGAGTTTAGCGGAGGAGGAAACAAAGTGAAATGGTGTGAGAAGTGCAAGAAGAATCACTTTAGGAAATGTAGCGAAGAAGTGACTTGCTACAAGTGTGGGAAGACCGGACATTACGCCAACGAGTGCACCGCCAGCAAAAAGGGTGTGTTATGAATGCCGTGAAGAAGGGCATGTTGCTAAGGATTTCCCGAAAAAGAAAGAGGCGGCAAGACCAAACATTCCGCCAAAACCAAAGGCAAGATCATTCCATATGATCCTAGACAAAGCAGCTGACGATGCAAGGAATCAGGAGTGAGGATGGATACATGGAGATCAAGTTATGAAGAAGCCATGTAGATAGTGTCATATGGTGTAGCCTTTTAGAGGCATAATCTAGGGTGAACTTGAACACCCATGTAATCGTTTCAAGGAATAATATAAAACCTTCGTTTTGATATTTTATGTGTGATTTTCTTGTATGGTGACTTGGAAAACTACGGGACAATACTTGGGACGAGTATGAGTAGGTGTGAAAGGTAGTAGAGGCCTATACTACCGGAAGCACAAGACTCACACTTGGATCAGGGAAAGTCACAAGGTTACCAAGAAACTAGTAATTGATTTTGTTTTATTCAAGTATGTCGTTACCATTGTTTCGGTAATGACTAATAAGATTGTTGTTATCCCGACCCTAGTGGTCATATCACATTGAGTCCGACTACGATGAGTAGGTTACGTGGTTCAGAGAACCAAGTTTGAGGTAGCGTCCGACTTAAACCAAACGATTGAAATCAAAGCGATCAATAGAAGTATCACGCTTGTTGTTAAAGAAGTTGGTAGCTAGAAATGCTACATGTTAAAATGTGATTATATCACATTAGACGATGAAGGAAGGCATATTCCATTCCAGAATTTGACTCTAAGAGACCTGAGTCTAAGTATTGCTACATACGATGATAGGTCATTAGAATATGACACATCGGTCAATTGTAGTAATCAAATTAACTTATCCTAAGTTTGTTAAGAAGAAGAAGGAGTCTCTAATAAAGAATGAGGTTGTGACACGAAGGTCATGATTGAAAGTCTAACGAGCAGGTGCAAGACCGAACACCGCCTGCAGTCAAGGAGTCCAAGAGTTAGATACTCGTTCGAAGCAACATAGAAGTTACAAATATTACCTAGGATGAAGAGATAACGTATGGAGTCATTATACAATCCTGTTTCGTTGATGATTCCGGGACGTAATCATCCTAAGGGGGAGATGATTGTAACGCCCGTAGATCCGGCTACTCAATTTAGAGGTAATAGGGGTCGAAAATGACTTTTCGACAAAAGATTATTAAGAATAAATAATCTCAACCAATTTTTAGTATATGTTACAAGGTTTCTGTACATATAAAGAGCGTCGAAATCCGAGTTATAACGAAGAAGTTATGACCCGTTGAAGTTTCGCGACGGAACTGACACGATACCAGGAGGCGTAAATAGTGAATTTACGATAGAGCAAGATGTAGCCTTAGCAATCTAAATGAAAAGTCGTAGTATATGTTAAACCGATAGTGTGCATAAAAAGAACATCCAAATCTGACTTCGTATGAGGAAGTTATGACTTTTTTAAGATTTAGCAGAGAAGTGCACAGCCCGAAATCTGAATTTTAGATCGGTCGAGTTTTAGACAAAATAATCTAAATGATAAATGAATATATCATTAATAGGAGTTAAACGATAAAAAGACAGTCGAAAACAGAGCTCGTATGCGAAAGATATGGACGAATCTTAGTCCCTACTCTTCGAGCGTTGCGAATTCGATACAATTTTGTAAATCTGAGATAGAGTGAGAACTAGCCGATGGGATCTAAATGAAAGATGTAGTACTCGTAAATACCAACGCGTGGATATAAATAACGTCAATAATAGAGCTCGTATGAGAAAGTTATGGACGAAGCTTAGTCCCTACTTTTCGAGCGCGGCGAATTCGATACAGTTTTGTAAATCCGAGCTAGAATGAGAATTAGCCAGAGAGGTATAAATGAGAGTTGAAGATCTCATTAATAGGAACTAAACAGTAAAAAGACAGACAAAAACAGAAATCGCATGCAAAAGTTATGGACGAAGCTTATTCTCTACTTTTCGAGCGCGGCGAATTCGATACAGTTTTGTAAATCCGAGATAGAATGAGAATTAGCCAACGAGGTCTAAATGAAAGTTGAATATCTCATTAATAGGAACTCAACGGTAAAAAGACAGACAAAAACGGAGCTCGTATGCAAAAGTTACGGACAAAGCTTGGAGACTACTTTACTATACAATTCCTATAAATAAGAGATGAACTCGTCATAATTTCCTCACACCTTCAAACCTTTCTTTCTCTCTCTAACTTCTCTCTAACCTCCATAAACCCCTCCCAAGTCTAGGGAAACTCCCTATCATGAAAAGAAAGCCCCGGAGCGCCCGACGTCTCCGAGAAGAAAAGCTTTCGGCTCGGAAACGCTGCTCCAGCGAAGCCCGGTTTTTAATAAAAACCCGCTGTAAGTGAGTTACGCCTATACTATATTTAATATAGCTTTTGTTTAATTATAGTAATATTATTAGGACCTTAAAATAATTATTTGGGCTATTATTATGAGTTATATTGAGTGTTATTTAACGCTTATATAATAGTAATAATAGCTAGACTATTAATTAGTCGCGATTAACGTTAAAACTAAACTCTAGTGATATTAATACTAGGTTTTGGTCAAGGAAAAATTGTTTTGTGATAACGAAGTGCTGTTCAAGTACCGAGTCACCACCTAATCAAGTGAGTGCATAGTTACTTTCAGCTTACACATAGATATGAAGTATTTTATATAAATTACGTGCTATGTGTGCATATCATCTGAATACTTGCTATCTATGCTGGATGAACGTTTTATACATGTTTTCAAACGATCTTCATCTTTATCTCTTGTAGATGAATCATGGTCTTGTTTTCAAATTGGTTTGTCCATTCTTCATATGTTTTATCATAGAACCAAGAAACCTCACTCTCACAGTCAATATACAACGTAAACAACAAGGGTCGCCGCCCCGATATACTCCTCTTGATTACCTGGAACTGCTGCAAAAATGTGCCTTACTATACTCATTTATGGTATATCCTTGTCCTCATCCATCTCAGTCCCCTCTGGTGACTCTCTCACTATATATGAATACCTCGCAGCAGACATACCACACATACTCTGGTGAAAATATCTCAACTAAATGCTACCCCACAAAGTTTACCTCCAAACTTTGAGACCGGAAACTCATTATCTCCTTCGCTCCACACGGGAAGCTGAAATAGTGTAATTCTCGTCACCGAAAGTGACATTTCAACCATCGGCCGTGTTGGGTTTTGAGCATTCTAACACTCCTAAGGTGTTCATGTGACCCTGAATACCTTGGATCTATGTTTTCACTAATTATACATGCAAAGGTGTTTCCAAGGTATTAAGCCTATAACTAGCATACAAAGATGTAAACTACATAAGATACTAGTTAGTGTAACATACCTTTCATATGGCTGGAAGTCTTGATGCATTTGGCCTTAAGAGCTTAGCCCCAATAGTGTGGAAGCCTCAAGTGGAATCACAACACATCAAGGACAAAATGTAGGACTTGAGAGAGAATCTACATGCACTCTAAAACCTTCATGAACTCCAAGAACATGCACCCACACACTAGGGTTGGCCGTTTTTAGGTCATCATATATGTATTTATATGTGTTGAATTCTAAGAGTCATGGGTAAAACCCAAATCCATACCCATGGGTTTTATGATCCATGGTTCATGTGTCCCAACTCTTTATGTATCCATACATAAACTTGGTCCAACATGGATCATAAGCCCAACACATATAAATATAACTATTTAAAATAATTAGTCCCCATATATTTAATTAGTCTCCTTTTGATCACTAAATCAATTCCAAATTAATTCTTGATTAATACTAATTAAAACCATATGATTTCATATTAATATATTAGTACCTATAATATATTAATAAATCACATATAACCTTCTCCCAAGAGTCCATCCTAACAAATTGTCCTGATGATATGCAACCCAAATGGACCATGCTACTCTCGGGTCAAGTACATACCAATAATAGTTATGGGCTTAGACATCTAATCCAACAGTCTCCCACTTGGATAAGTCTAAAACTATTATTGCAAGTACGACTTCATAACCAGACTAGCAATCATAGCTCTTAAAGTTGTTGTCGAACTCTGAACAAATCAAATGACGTGTCCATTAGATAAATGATCATATATTCCTCCATTCTAGATATCATATGGACTGAGACATGGATTATAATCATTCTATCAATACATTTGTTGTTTCCCGATTTTCGATTCATGACAACTGACTAATTGAACAAATGAAATTAGTCCAGGCTTGGCTAAGCACTTAGGGTGTCATCACTAAATCATCGAGGGGCCCACATACATCGCTATTATCCTTATGAGGTAAAAGGAATGGATAAAATTCAACTCATATGTTTGTACTAACTATTTGTTGAATCATACACAAAGGCACGTTTTATAACATCAAGTTACTGATGCATTTTCGTACAATCAATGTATAACAACCTCATAGTTAACAGCTCATATCTCTAGGTTTGAAGAATATAAGATATTATCATCTCATGATTCACTCGTGATAAAATCCATGAAGTGATTCAAATGAGCATGAGTTTAATCCAATACTCAGAACTTATGAGCACTCATGAATTGTGTAGCAACCATTGCTATGTCTAATGCACATTAGACAAATCTTACAAGCCAGATTAATGACGGTCTTAATTCAATACCTACTTCCAACGTATGACCGACTGTGGAGAGTTTGAATAAAATAATTATTCTGGAAGTCAAAACATGCGAAGTGAAACACAAGAATAATACTAATCCTATATGGCCCTAACACTTTGAGAGTAAATAAAAAAACACCTTTTATCTAAGCACCATATTGATTACTCATTATTCAAGTAATGTTTCGAATTATCTACTTAATACTTGAAATAAAACAATAGTCATGCCATGCTCCAAGCATGCACACTATGTTTACCTATGGTCCTTTCTTTTGTGAAATAGATCAATTGAACATGACTCCAATGTTGCTCATTTCACAATCCCAATCCATTTTGTAAATGTAAGAATACCAAACTCTTGACATTTACTAAAATCTATTAGATTCTTGTCACACCCCAAAACCGAGAACGGCGGAAGTCGTTCTGGGGTGGAGGACGTCATGTACAGTATCATAACAATGCATAATAGTAAAAACAAGCGACAACAACCATTGCATTAATATAGTAATTGTAAATACAAGCGTTTTCTGTACAGTTTGATAGACACCAAAAGTATAAACAAAATAAAAGATGGGTCTTGTATATGCTCCATTTTCTCAAAAGGCTGCATCAGTACCTGTCTATTTTCGACCTGAGAATACAAGTTATTTTGAAAACGAGTATCATCATAAAGCTGGTGAGTTCACAAGAATTTAGTGTCGTTGCTTGTATAAAAGTGTTTACAAGCGTGAAATATAAAAGTTGTGATTAATGTTTGAAAATAGTAAAATCCCTTGAAAATCCTATATTTTCCAGATTTGCAATTTGTAAGTTTAATCCTTTGAGTGTGTAAAAGTTTTCCCATTGAGATTGTTAATCATGAAAATAAGATTATAGATTTCATTCATGTAAGGTAAATGAGGAAGGATAATACCTTATTTTAGCAGTTTTACTGCCGGCTGGATATAGTAGTGTCGCAAACTTCAGTTTAGTACTATATGTATATATATTCACTTCGGTAAGTTAGTTTAGCCTTTAATTCTTAGTGCGTTAATTTGGATACGAATGTGATTTCTCATGTAACCATTCTTAGTGATAGTAGAGAGTCCGATGACCTTCCCGGTCATACGTAGTGTAGTGATGTTTCGTCACCCCTGGGACTAGTCGACTCGGACTGTAGTTAGCAGTCGGGATGTAATAGCGTCTGTCCTGTATAGATCTATACATGTAGTGGTTGGTTTCCCTTCGGGAAGCTCTAGTTACACGGTGTTTGCACCGTAGAGTGCCGTATAGGGAAATAGTGTGTCGCATTCTGGATTATTGTATTCTCTTGTATTATAGTATAATGAACTTTTTAGTATAGTGTATAGAGTATTCTCTTTAACATGTATTAACTTGTAATAGTAGTAATTATAATGAGCATCATAGGGATAGGGGTAATGGGCAGTAGTCTTAACTATACCTATTATAGTTAAATAGCGTGGAATTGTATGCCTTCAATTTCCGAAGACATTGAAGTAATTGAAGACTTTCATATCTAACACAAATATATATATGATATATAACTAAGAATTCAACGACAGTCGGACTGATAACAATATACCCTAAGACCACAATCAAACAAGAACAGGAAGTAAGGCGAGCTATCAGTCCTAAGTCCTTCAAGCTTACTTATATAAATATATTGGTGTAGATATATTTTAAAAGAAAAGAGGTTTGAAAAACAATTTGAAAATAGTTTAATAACATCTTAATATAAAATGCATTTGATAGTTATTTAAAACAGTTTTGTTGACAAGAAGCTAAGAGTATAGAAAATACTTTTTGGTTGCAAGTTATAAATCACATGTGATTGATACTATAACTTGTGGTATTCAACTTGTATTCCCCCCATAAAAGCATTTAAAAACATTTGAAAGGTTAATTAAGGGGTGTGAACTCACCTGTAGCGAGTGGATCGGATGGAAGTCTCGGTTGAGTGCTTGGTGTAAAGTGAAGGCTTGAACACACTTTATGATCCTAGTGTGACATCCCCAAATTTCTCGGCCAAAAAAGACCGATTTAATTTATGCTTTTTTAAAAATCAAATCAGAGAAATCTTTATAAAAGATGTTGCGGAGTTGGTCCCCAAAACAAAATATGATAAAAGTTTGTCAAAATCTTTCTTTAAGAAATATATCATTTCCTTTTATATCAAAACCTCGGGATGTCATGTTCCAATACAGATCAAAAGCATAAACAAGACATTATAAGCCTTACGACAATTATTTGTAACTACTGGCCTATAATCCAAAATTCACTCATCATCATCATCCGACTATGCTCGGGGTCCTCTACCTGTAATATAAACAGCTGAGTGGGTCAGGCTTGGAAGCCTGGTGAGCATATAGGGTTTTCAACCCACAATACATAAATTTATTATGTTTATACATCAATCAATCAACCTAACTACCCCAAACCCCATTATTTTATTTATTTGTTAAGGGTTTACCCTAAGAATCAACTATCACTCCTTCCTAAGGATTCATCCTAAGGAATAGACACAAAGTCACCTCGTGACGGGGGTTTATACAACGGGCACTAATTCCATAGCTGCCAAAGTTTATTCAACATGTGCTAAGTCCATAGCTCTCATTTATCGACAATATTATTTACTGGTGTTCTCTCCTGCAATACATGTCAATGGGTTTTTAGAGTACAACAAATGAACATATAGTTCATTACACCTACAGGTTGCGGGCCTGCTAGTGTTCCATAGACTGTCTAGAATAGTCCATGGTTGTCATCCATACTCTGCTGAATGACGGGGGCCAACAATTTGGGTAAGTGATTCTCTCAAATTTTCACCACTCACCCTTAACTTATGATCAATATTATTGATCATCTCCTTTATCCAACTCACCTTTCATCATACCCACTATTTCATCTACCCATGTTCTACCCAACATATTTTGTAGATAAAAAGCATATACAGTTTAAAACTTGTATAAAACATCAATTCAACAGTCACTTCAGTCAAACAATTAATATATTTACACATAACACGTATTTCAAGGTAAATACTTCATATCTATGTGTAAATTGAAAGTAACTACACACTCACTTATTTTGGTGAAAATCGGGCAGCAATTCGTTTCCTAAAACGATCGTTTCTAATAAAACCGGGAGTTTTATTGAGAAACCGGGCTCTGCGAAAGGTCGGGCTTCGAAACCGAAAAGATAAATTTTCCGGGCTTCTTGGGCTCTTCGTGGGGTATTTCGGGCTTTACAATTGATACCGGGGCTTTGCGGGATGTTAAGATGAAGAAAATATGGAGAGAGGGGCTAAAAATGGCTAAATTCCAAAAGTAACCGGAAACCCTCGCAGGTACCCTTCTATTTATAGGGTCCGAAGTTTGATCCAACGGCTGAGAAGTCTCCGGATCCGACGGCTAAGAGGCTTCGTAGAGGGTCTCGCACATGCCTCGCATGGCTCGCACCTGGCTCGCACATGCGAGGGCTCGCTGTCGGCTTCTAAGTGGACCGCGGCTTGCTGGCGCACCTGCGAGGCTCGGAGCTAGGCTATGCGAGGCTCGGACACACGCGGCAGCTGGGCGAAGCTTCGGCTGGGGAGCTGGCTGCTTCGGATTGGGCCTCCTCCTCGGTCGAATCAGAAGACGACACGTGGCTCGCATGACTCAGCAGCCTCGGTGACTCAGCAGCCTAATGACTCAGCAGCCAGGTGACTCAGCAGGACACGTGTCACTTTCTAAGCGAGGGTGACGTGGTAATTGTGTGACTATGCGAAATTTCTCGGTTTTCGTGCCAAAACTTCTAAAATTCATAACTTTCGCATACGAGCTTCGTTTTTGACGTTCTTTATATGCACGCGTAGCTAAAATTACGATCTACAACTTCCGTTTAGACTTCGTCGGCTAATTTTAACTTTAAATTTTATATTATTATTTTTAACAGACCGGGACAGGAAATCCGTTAAAAATTCATAACTTCTTCATCCGACGTCCGTTTTCGTCAGACTTTTTACCGTTGTGCTCCTAATGACGAGACCTTCAATTCTCGTTTAGGTTGTGTCGGCTAAAAATCGCTCGATCTAAAATTCGAGTTTTTAGCTGTCTACTGCTACGCTGAAACTTCGAAAAATCATAACTTCCTCATACGAAGTCAGATTTGGGCGTTCTTTTTATCGAACTTCTCGGTTTAACGAATACTACGACTTTCGTTTAGATTACTAAGGCTAAAAAGTAGTTTATCAAAAACTCACTTTTTACGACATTCAGCACCGTGTCGGTTTTGTCGCGAAACTTCAATAGGTCATAACTTCTTCGTTATAACTCGGATTTTGGTATTCTTTATATCCCCGAAATCCTTGTTTCGACCACTACAACTTTATGTAAAGATATCGGGCTTATCTCACACTTTAATTTTGACGCTTATTTTTATTTTTAATTAATTAAACCCTAATAATTAAGCATAAAACACATAATTCACATAAAATTCACATAATTCCTTTTCATTTCTTCTAAATGAGTTACAAAGGTTAACCTAGACCATTATGTCAATATTAATGCCTAGCCTAGAAACACGGGCGTTACAACTCTCTCCCCCTTAGGATGATTCCGTCCCCGGAATCACACAACGACAAACAACTACGGGTAGCGACTCACTATGTCACTCTCCGTTTCCCAGGTGGGATTTGGCCCATTTATAAGTTTCCAACGTACAGGCACTAAATCGACTATCTTATGTTACAACTTCTTAGTCTTACGGTTAACGATTGCCTCAAGTTCTCCAATTAATCTCTTGTTCTTGTCCAACCTTAACTCAGAAATGGGAATTATGTCGGGCACACTTCCCGTGAACTTTCTCAAATAACACACATGAAAGGTGTTATGAATACCCTCTAGTTCTTCCGGTAACTCCAGCTTGTAATCTTGATTCCGGATTCTCTGAAGAACTTTAAATGGTCCAATAAACCTTGGACTCAACTTTCCCCTTCTACCAAATCTTATAAGTCCCTTCCACGATGAGACTTTAAGTGAAACCGAATCTCCAACTTCGAATGATATCGGTTGTCTTTTCTTGTCAGCATAGCTCTTTTGAGCAGCTAACATCTTTTTCCTTATCACTTACAACTTTTCAGCAATCTAATGGACTATTTCAAGTCCCATAAACTGCTTTTCCTCTTATAGACTCCTCCAAAACATTGAGGTAAAACGACTGTCACGATCGGATACAATCGTTAACGAAACACCGTGAAGCCTCACACTTCCTTCACATAAGAATTCACGAGTTTATCCATAGACCATTTCTTGATTGCTGCTATGAAATGCGCACTCTTAGTGAAGCGATCAACGACTACCCAAATCATGTCGTGACCGTTCCTTGTTCTGGGCAGTTTAGTCACAAAATCCATGGTGACGTCTTCCCATTTACCCATGGGTACAGGTAAAGGTTCTAAACTCCCATACGGTTCTTGATGTTGTGCCTTAACCCTAGCACAAGTTACACACTCGGCCACATACCTAGCAACATCGAGCTTCATCGTCAGCCACCAATAATAGGGTTTTAAATCCCTATACATTTTTCTACTGCTGGGATGAATCGAGTACATGGTCTTGTGAGCTTCTTCCATCAGAAGATCTCTTACTCCGCCTGTCTTAGGTACCCAAATCCTATCTTGGAATACCTTCAACTCTTGGTTGTTTGTACCGAATACTAACGTTTTGCCCAAACGTTCTTCCTTTCGGTCATTTTTCTCTAAAGCTTCCTCTTGAGCTTTCTTTATACTTTCCACAATTGTCGAGACAACTTCAATTCTCAACGCTCTTGGCCTTTACTTTTCAAGGTTTACCTTCCAACTGAGAGCATCAGCAACCACATTTGCTTTACCAGGGTGGTAAAGTATCTTGCAGTCGTAATCCTTGAGTAACTCTGGCCAGCATTGTTGCCTCATGTTCAATTCCTTCTGATTAAAGAGATATTGAAGACTCTTATGATCAGTGAAAAGTTTACACTTTGTGCCATAAAGATAATGCCTCCATATCTTTAGGGCGAATACTACCGCTGCCAACTCCAAATCGTGAGTGGGGTAGTTCTTTTCATGCTCTTTCAATTGCCTCGATGAATATGCTATCGCCTTATCCATTTGGGTCAGAACACATCCTAACCCAACTCCAGAGGCATCACTATAAACTGTGAAGTCATCAACTCCTTTGGGTAATGAAAGAATCGGTGCTTCACACAACTTCTTCTTTGACTTCTCAAAGTTTCCAATGCTTCTCATTCCAAGTATAGACACCTCCTTTGTGGGTCAAAGCTGTCAATGGAGTCGCGATCGAAGAAAAGCCTTGGATAAATCAGCGATAATATCCAGCTAATCCTAAAAAGCTTCAGATCTTTATAGGACCTTCAATCGTAACCTTCGAGTTACAAAATAATTCCTTATTGAGGACTCCTTCTTCTTCTTGGAATATGTACTTTCCTTCATTTATTATAACAGACCGATGGGTCATGTTCTAATGATCTCTCATTATATACTGCACTACTTAGACTCAGATCTCCTTGGGACAATTTCCAAAACAAACTACACCTTCCTTCATGTTCTAATGTGATACAATCACAGTTCAACATGTATGATTCCTAAATATCAACTTCTTTAACAATGAGTGCGATACTTCTGTTGATCGCTTTAATCATCTTTTACTTCAATCTTCTGGCTTAAGTCAAATGCTACATCGAACTTGGTTCTCTGAACCACGTAACATACTCATCTTAGTCGGACTCGATTCAATATGACCTCTAAGGTCGGAATAACAATCATCTTCTTAGTCATTACCGAAACGATGGTAACGACAGACTAGAACAAGATGGAATCAAATAATAGCTTCTTGGTAACCTTGTGACTTTCCCTGATCTAAGCGCGAGTCTTGTGCTTCCAGTAGTATAGATCTCTACTACTATTCACACCTACTCATACTCGTCCCAAGTACTGTCTCGCAGTCCCCAAGTCCTAAAATCACAAAACAATTTAACACATACAAATGCGTCCAATTAATCATAAAATTTTCCTAGACTCTACTAGGACTTCTTTCACGCGTATCTTCAATGATCAACTCTACTTCAACTTGGTTGGTGATGGAAATTTCAGATGATTGGGACAACTTCAAAAATTACACCAGCCATTCTATTCATCAGACGACAAAACCAGGGTTTATTTTATTTCCTTGAAACGATTACACAAAGGTTCAAGTTTACCCTATACTATGCCTCTCATAGGATAAACTACTTGTTACTATTCACATTACTACTTCGTAACTTGATCTTCGGGTATCAAGTCTTGACTTCTACTTCCTAGTGTTATTAATCGCTTCTTCAAGGATATCCTGAAATTCCTTTGGCATTGATGGTGCACTTGGCCTTGTTACTTCATTGTTCTTCTGACAATTCTTAGAAATATGGCCTTCTTCTTTACATCCGTAGCACACCTCCTTGGGAATCGTACACTTATTGGCGTAATGCCCTATTTCTCCACACTTAAAGCACTTCACCTTCCCGTCACAATTCCCAGAGTGTTTATTTTTGCACTTCCCGCACCATTTTCCTTTATCTCTTCTTTTGCCAAACTTTGTGGATATGTTGCTCTTGTTGGGCCTTGAAGACCCCTCAAATTTCCTCTTCTTGCCAACTTCAACTTTGTTGGCGGTTGTGTCATTGATCATTTCCTCAATAGACTTGGCAACCCTAATAGTTGCCTCTAGAACAAATGCCTGAAGTACTGGCACAATAAGTTCATCCTTACTTTGTTGAAGTAAACGTTTTGTTTCTTCCATCTGTTCACCTAACATCGTACGTACCATTTCCTGCACTCCAGTCATCGTGATTGGCTCAGGCTGTGGATTATCACTTCCGAACCCACTTTGAGTACTCGGCATTTCGATCTATACACCAATCGTAGGTGAATTTAGATCTTCATTTTTTTTAGATGTTAAGTCTTCGAAACGTTTATATGTTAGTTCCAATATCGTAGTCATACGTTTAGAATCCTACACACATAAGGTTTCCAGATCCGGTCGGCAACAGACCATAGAACCGAACAAATAATAGCATCATTATAGCTATAACACAAAACATTTAGCACATAAGGGCATTTTAGGCATCTTCCCTAAACTAAACTAGTGCTCGTGTCTAAAATATGGTAGACACTCATCTCACAATCATCACTTAGCATTCTAAGTTCAAGTCTAGAAATTATACAATTTCTTAGTTCGCTTAAACTAATGCTCTGATACCAACTGTGACATCCCCAAATTTCTCGGCCAGAAAAGACCGATTTAATTTATGCTTTTTTAAAAATCAAATCAGAGAAATCTTTATAAAAGATGTTGCGGAGTTGGTCCCCAAAACAAAATATGATAAAAGTTTGTCAAAATCTTTCTTTAAGAAATATATCATTTCCTTTTATATCAAAACCTCGGGATGTCATGTTCCAATACAGATCAAAAGCATAAACAAGACATTATAAGCCTTACGACAATTATTTGTAACTACTGGCCTATAATCCAAAATTCACTCATCATCATCATCCGACTATGCTCGGGGTCCTCTACCTGTAATATAAACAGCTGAGTGGGTCAGGCTTGGAAGCCTGGTGAGCATATAGGGTTTTCAACCCACAATACATAAATTTATTATGTTTATACATCAATCAATCAACCTAACTACCCCAAACCCCATTATTTTATTTATTTCTTAAGGGTTTACCCTAAGAATCAACTATCACTCCTTCCTAAGGATTCATCCTAAGGAATAGACACAAAGTCACCTCGTGATGGGGGTTTATACAACGGGCACTAATTCCATAGCTGCCAAAGTTTATTCAACATGTGCTAAGTCCATAGCTCTCATTTATCGACAGTATTATTTACAGGTGTTCTCTCCTGCAATACATGTCAATGGGTTTTTAGAGTACAGCAAATGAACATATAGTTCATTACACCTACAGGTTGCGGGCCTGCTAGTGTTCCATAGACTGTCTAGAATAGTCCATGGTTGTCATCCATACTCTGCTGAATGACGGGGGCCAACAATTTGGGTAAGTGATTCTCTCAAATTTTCACCACTCACCCTTAACTTATGATCAATATTATTGATCATCTCCTTTATCCAACTCACCTTTCATCATACCCACTATTTCATCTACCCATGTTCTACCCAACATATTTTGTAGATAAAAAGCATATACAGTTTAAAACTTGTATAAAACATCAATTCAACAGTCACTTCAGTCAAACAATTAATATATTTACACATAACACGTATTTCAAGGTAAATACTTCATATCTATGTGTAAATTGAAAGTAACTACACACTCACTTATTTTGGTGAAAATCGGGCAGTAATTCGTTTCCTAAAACGATCGTTTCTAATAAAACCGGGAGTTTTATTGAGAAACCGGGCTCTACGAAAGGTCGGGCTTCGAAACCGAAAAGATAAATTTTCCGGGCTTCTCGGGCTCTTCATGGGGTATTTCGGGCTTTACAATTGATACCGGGGCTTTGCGGGATGTTAAGATGAAGAAAATATGGAGAGAGGGGCTAAAAATGGCTAAATTCCAAAAGTAACCGGAAACCCTCGCAGGTACCCTTCTATTTATAGGGTCCGAAGTTTGATCCAACGGCTGAGAAGTCTCCGGATCCAACGGCTAAGAGGCTTCGTAGAGGGTCTCGCACATGCCTCGCATGGGTCGCACCTGGCTCGCACATGCGAGGGCTCGCTGTCGGCTTCTAAGTGGACCGCGGCTTGTTGGCGCACCTGCGAGGCTCGGAGCTAGGCTATACGAGGCTCGGACACACGCGGCAGCTGGGCGAAGCTTCGGCTGGGGAGCTGGCTGCTACGGATTGGGCCTCCTCCTCGGTCGAATCAGAAGAGGACACGTGGCTCGCATGACTCAGCAGCCTCGGTGACTCAGCAGCCTAATGACTCAGCAGCCAGGTGACTCAGCAGGACACGTGTCACTTTCTAAGCGAGGGTGACGTGGCAATTGTGTGACTATGCGAAATTTTTCGGTTTTCGTGCCAAAACTTCTAAAATTCATAACTTTCGCATACGAGCTCCGTTTTTGACGTTCTTTATATGCACGCGTAGCTAAAATTACGATCTACAACTTCTGTTTAGACTTCGTCGGCTAATTTTAACTTTAAATTTTATATTATTATTTTTAACAGACCGGGACAGGAAATCCGTTAAAAATTCATAACTTCTTTATCCGACGTCCGTTTTCGTCAGACTTTTTACCGTTGTGCTCCTAATGACGAGACCTTCAATTCTCGTTTAGGTTGTGTCGGCTAAAAATCGCTCGATCTAAAATTCGAGTTTTTAGCTGTCTACTGCTACGCTGAAACTTCGAAAAATCATAACTTCCTCATACGAAGTCAGATTTGGGCGTTCTTTTTATCGAACTTCTCGGTTTAACGAATACTACGACTTTCGTTTAGATTACTAAGGCTAAAAAGTAGTTTATCAAAAACTCACTTTTTACGACATTCAGCACCGTGTCGGTTTTGTCGCGAAACTTCAATAGGTCATAACTTCTTCGTTATAACACGGATTTTGGTATTCTTTATATCCCCGAAATCCTTGTTTCGACCACTACAACTTTATGTAAAGATATCGGGCTTATCTCACACTTTAATTTTGATGCTTATTTTTATTTTTAATTAATTAAACCCTAATAATTAAGCATAAAACACATAATTCACATAAAATTCACATAATTCCTTTTCATTTCTTCTAAATGAGTTACAAAGGTTAACCTAGACCATTATGTCAATATTAATGCCTAGCCTAGAAACACGGGCGTTACACCTACTAACATATGAAGACATATGTTTACATATAATTAGTGATTAAGAGACTAATTAAACACATATAGGCATCCTAATGCGAAGAAAAACGCTTTGGTCAAGTGCTAGGAGGCTATTGGGTTGCAAGGAAGGAGTGTAAGGCCTCACTATGGAGTTTACTTCTAAAATACTCACCTCAGGTGAGTTTGCGGTTGAGGGACCAATTCGCCCATGAGTTTACGGCTGTAAACTCATGGGAGGAGTGTATTTGTGTGCCTTAAGGTCTCTTGTATCACTAGGAAGGGTTCTAAGGTCAATTCCAAGGCTTGAGGGGTGTTTAGGGTTCAAAATGGGCACTTCCTTGGAGTTTGCGGTCCTTGGACCACTCCTTGGGAGTTTACGGTTGTAAACACTAGGGTTTACGGTTGTAAACCTTTTGGCACACTATTCCCTTCGTGTTTCGTGATCCTAAGCTCAATCATACAAGTTTTCTAGTCCATTTGACATGCTAAGGAAGGAGTTAGGGACACCAAAACACCCTTTATGGTGTTTACGGTTTTAGTGTTTACGGTTCATGAATATTCATGGACCGTAAACTCATGTTTACACTCCTAAAGGCGTGATTTTTGGGTTTCTAACTTCATGCATGTAAGTTTCTAAGTCAAAGATGAGCATTAGAAGGGTTTTGGAGGGATTTTGGGGCTTCAAAACCCCGTTATGGGAGTTTACGGTTTTGGGAGGTGTTCCTAAACCGTAAACTCGAGTTTTTAAGGTGTTTTGGTGATTAATTCCCGGATTTGTATGAATGCAAAGCTAAACAACAAGCTAGGGAGGATTACTTGCGATTTTGGAGCTTAAATGAGGCGATTCTTGAACAAACCCAATTTCTAGAGAGAGAGTGTAGAGAGAGAAAGCTTTAGGAGTGTGGGGAAAGCCTCAAATGAAGGCCACTCAACCCTTATATAGGGTCTAAGTTGGCGGCCAAGTAGGGATCCACCCGATACTGACGTTAAACGGAATTTAAAATTTTACCCGATTAAATGGTCGTAACCCGGCTTAGTTGTAAACTAAAATTTTTCTTAATACTTTTGAGGGTATTACACGTGTTTTTATTTACTTCCTATCGATACTAAAATAAAATAAAACATTAATTGGTTTGTCTAACCCAAATGTTAACGTAAATCTTAATAATAATAATGAAAATAAAAATATTCTATTAACGGAAATGGGTTACAGCGACGAAATAAATTTCGGGTTGTCACATCATCCCCCGTTAGAGGAAATTTCGTCCTGAAATTTAGAAATCAAGCGGCTAAGTTATTACAAGACAACTAAGCAAATAGGTGAGGATATTTGAGTTTCATTTGATCCTCGCGCTCCCAAGTGAACTCCGGTCCTCTCTTGGCATTCCAGGGAACCTTCACAATTGGGATGCGGCTTTGTTTCGTTTTTTTGACCTCTCGGTCCATAATTTCCACAGGTTCTGCCACAAAGCTAAGGCTCTCATCGATCTCGATCTCATCTAGTGGAATTACGAGAATATCGTCGGATGGGCACTTTTTCAAGTTCGAGACATGGAAGGTAGGGTGTATGTTATTGAGTTCGCGGGGTAGATTGAGTTTGTAGGCTACGGGGCCGATTCTGGCGAGAATCTCGAAAGTCCCTATGTACCTTGGATTTAGCTTTCCGCGCTTTCCAAAGCGTATCGTGCCTTTACAGGGTGAGACTTTCAAAAGGACTCGGTCTCCCACCTGGAATTCCAAAGGTTTTCTTTGTTTGTCTGTGTAGCTTTTCTGCCGATCTCTAGCGGCTTTTAATCGTTCGCGGATTTGTACAATCTTCTCGGTCGTTTCTTCAATGATTTCCGGACCCGTGAGAGTGCTATCAGGAACTCGTCCTTTAGCTAACTGAGTGTCACCCACCTCAGCCCAGCATAGAGGGGATCTGCACTATCGGCCGTAGAGGGCTTCGAACGGAGCTGCCTTGATGCTCGTGTGATAACTATTATTGTAGGAAAACTCGACAAGGGGTAAGTGGGTATCCCAAGCCTTACCAAAGTCGATCACACAGGCTCGCAGCATATCCTCCAAGGTTTGGATAGTCCTCTCACTTTGCCCGTCGGTCTGCGGATGGTAGGCTGTACTCATGTCCAGCCTCGTCCCTAAGGCGCATTGTAGTGATTGCCAAAATCTTGAAGTGAGCCTACTATCTCTATCGGAGATTATAGATATAGGGACACCATGATTTCCTTAATGTATATCCTTGTGAGTTTCTCTATCTTATCTGTCTCTTTGATGGGTAGGAAGTGCGCGGACTTGGTCAATCTGTCGACGATGACCCATATGGTATCAAGCCCACCTGTTGTATTGGGTAGCTTGGTTATGAAATCCATAGTGATTCGCTCCCACTTCCATTCAGGTATCTCTGGTTGCTGTAGTAGACCTGATGGCTTCTGGTATTTGACCTTGACCTTCGCATAAGTAAGGCATTTACTCACAAAGGTAGCAATCTCTGCTTTCATGTTAGGCCACCAGTATGACTTTTTAAGATCCGGATACATCTTATCTGAACCCGGGTGAACGGAATATCGAGTGTTGCGTGCTTCCTTCATGACCAAGTCTCTGAAACCACCGTGACGTGGTGTCCAGATTCGGTCCATGAGATACAAGGCTCCGTCACTCTTGACCTCCAAGTTCCTATCCATTCCTCGTAGGGATTCTCCCGTCACATATTCAGGTTTCAACGCTTCGAGCTGAGCTTCCTTAATCTGTGCGGGGAGTTGCGAATGGATAGTCATCGTTAACGACTTGACTCTTCGACCAGAATGTTCTTTTCGGCTTAGGGCATCCGCTACCACATTGGCTTTACCCGAATGATAGCAAATTTCACATTCGTAATCATTGAGTAGCTCGAACCACCGTCGTTGTCTCATGTTGAGCTCCTTCTGGTTGAATATGTGTTGTAGACTTTTGTGGTCGGTGTATATCGTGCTCTTTGTACCGTACAGATAATGTCTCTAGATCTTTAGGGCGAACACAACCGCTCCTAATTCGAGGTCGTGCATGGTGTAGTTGACCTCGTGTGTCTTCATCTGTCTTGAGGCGTAGGCAATGACCACACCTCGTTGCATCAAGACACAACCAAGCCCCTGGTTTGATGCATCGCAGTATACTACGAAATCTTTTGTCCCCTCAGGAAGGGATAATACCGGTGCGGTGCATAGGGCTCGCTTCAGGGTTTGGAATGCCTTCTCCTGTTTCTCTCCCCAGTCAAATGTCACGCCTTTCTGAGTCAATGTGGTGAGGGGTTTCGCAATCCGAGAGAAGTTCTGAATGAATCTGCGGTAGTAGCCAGCGAGGCCTAGAAATTAACGAATTTCTATAGGCGTCCTCGGTGCTGACTAGTTTTCAATAGCTTTGATTTTGGATGGGACCATGTGGATTCCCTCTTTGCTAACCACGTGTCCTAAGAATTCGACTCTTCGGATCCAGAATTCGCACTTCGATAATTTCGCATATAGCTTCTCTAATCGTAGGATTTCTAGGACTTGTCGTAGGTGATCGCTATGCTCCTCCTTACATCGAGATTAGATGAGTATGTCATCAATGAAAACAATGACAAACTGATCCAAGTAAGGACGGCACACCCTATTCATTAAATCCATGAATACTTCGGGCGCGTTGGTCAGTCCGAACGGCATTACTACGAACTCGTAGTGTCCGTAACAAGTTCGGAAGGCTGTTTTCGGAACATCCTCCTCAAGAACTCGTAACTGGTGGTACCTGGACCTAAGATCAATCTTGGAAAAGTAACTCGCCCCTAGCAGTTGGTCGAATAGGTCGTCTATATAGGGAAGAGGGTAGCGATTTTTGACTGTAAGTTTGTTGAGTTCCCTATAGTCGATGCACATCCGGAAAGACCCGTCTTTCTTCTTTACGAACAAGACCGACACTCCCTAGGGTGAGAAGCTTGGTCTTATAAAACCCATATTGATTAGTTCGTTAAGTTGACCGGACAATTCTTGCATCTCAACCGGTGCTAGACGATAGGGCGATTTGGCCACGGGGGTAGCTCCTGGAATTAAGTCGATCCTGAACTCGACCTGACGTTGAGGGGGTAAACCTGGTAACTCTTATGGGAAAACATCGGGGAATTCGCATACTACGGGGAAGTCTTTTAGATTTTTCGCTTTCGGGCTCGTGTCAACGACGTGCACAAGGAACGCGCGATATTCCTTACGTAAGTACTTCTGGGCTTGAATACTCGAGATGATACGAAGGCTCGTACTGGGTTTGTCTCCATTGATTAACAGGGTTTCGTTATTTGGTAGGTTTAGACGGATTGCTTTGTCGAAGCATAGGATATCAGTGTGATGGAGACTCAACCAGTCCATGCCCACAATGACATCGAAACTCTAGATTGATACTGGTATGAGGTTGATTGGGAATGAATGATCATCTAGCGTGAGGGTGCAACCTATGTAGATTTTGTTAGAGCTCTCTGTCTTTCCGTTAGCCATTTCTACGACGAATGTTTCTTTTAGCGGTTGTGGGGATTGCTCAAGTAAGTGTTTAAAGTTTTGGTTTATGAAACTTCTTTCTGCTCCACTATCGAATAGGATACAAGCATAAGAGTTATCAAGAAGGAACATACCCGTGACTACTGTGGGGTCCGCTACTGCTTCATTGTGGCCAATAGCGAGTAGTCTTCCTGTTCCTCCCATATTCCCGGCCTTCGGACAGTTTTTCTTGAAATGACCCACCTCAGCGCAGCCATAGCAGGCCTAACTCACTCCCGAGCTGGGGACTTGAGAGATAGGTTTGGGTTGAGCCCTACAAAACCGGGCTGTATGGCCCTTCCGGTCGTAGTTTGTGCAGTGCAATTCACAGCAGAGGTCGTTATGATGGAAGGGGCACTTGGGGCACTTGGGGCACTTTGGCAGGTTTCCAACATAGGTTTTTGCTGGTACAGGGGTAGCAGGAGTGGTGGCAGCATGGACAACCACTATCTGTTGGTTTTTGGAAGAGGATTGAGCTTTCTTGTCCTTCTTTTTGTCCCACCGCTTCCTCTTGTTGTCGGATGTCTTGGGCTGTGCAGTGACAGTTGTTGTTGCTGTTGATGGAGTGGAAGGAGTTTCATGATCGATCAACCTGTGGGCCAATTCCTTGGCACTGTCAAAGGTTGTCGGATGTGAAGATAGAACGTTTCCTCGATACGGGGGCACTAAACCACAGAGGGGATCATGTTAGGACACATAGCTACCAGGTCGCAGAACCTGGCCGTATAAGCCACTATGTCTGTCCCCTTCATCTTGAGGTTCCAAAGTTCTTCTTCGAGTTTCTGAACTTCGCCCCTAGGGCAGTACTCCCTCATTAATAGGCCCTTCAGTATGTCCCAGCCCATGGCGTTGGCTGTTACCAAGGAGAGTCATTTGACATGGCCATTCCACCATGTTAAGGCCCTTTCAGTGAAAGTGGCAGCAGCGAACTTTATTTTGCTTTCTTCGGGGTATGAGCACATTTTGAAGACGGCTTCCGTCCTTTCGATCCATTGGGACAGAGCAAGGATTCCTCCGGTCCCATTGAAAAATGTTGGTTTACAGTTCATGAAATCACTATAAGTACACCCCTGTGTACGTGTATGGATTTCGCCATGTCTGGAGTTGGTGCCCATTCCGGCTCCACTAGCATCGCCCGAATTCATTTAGGCCATGGCTGCCGTCATAGCTGCGGTCACAGCTGTCTGAAACAACACTGGATGAAACTGTGGAGGAGGAGGTGGAGGTGGGGTTTGAGTCGTAGGTCTGCCTCTGTTCGGGCGCTTGCGAGGAGGCATCTTTTACTAAAAGTTCATAGAGATGATGACAATAGTAAGAGTCTATCGCAAGTATGATAAGAGTGTTTCATGGAATAAATCAACATAGCCCAATAATCAGAGAGAGTCATAGCAACAGAGTAGGAAAACAAAACTGCCAATATTACTGGTATTAATGATGTAATATGAGTTCGGGAAAAGTGACCTAACAGTAGGTCTTACATCAAACCATAAGGAAAATGTTGGCAGTCTAGGAGCCTAGGTAAAGTACTTTCAAAGTTAGGAATGTTTACAGATAACTGCTCTATCGAGCATATAAAAGGAAAGGCTAGTCCTTAAATAAAAGAGTGAGATGATTTGACATCCTTTACTGGCAACGGGTACCCATTGGGCGAACACTCAGATCAGCTAGTTGGCGCACAACTTCCTGAAGATGTCGTTCATGAGACCTCTGACGTGCTCGGAGTTCCCTAACCTCGGCTCGTGATGCCGCTAACTGTTGCTGCAGAGCCTCATTGGTTCTCCTAGTCCTATCCATAGCTTCTTTTAGTTGGCGGATACGGACAGTGTTAAGGCTGGAGTTGGCATCAATTTCCACGACTCTGCCAATGGCTGCTTGACCTTGTTCGGTGTTCCTGGCAATCCTTCGGACCATGATGGGCAAGACTTGGTCCACTGATCCTCCTTCTCTTATGTTGTAGAACCTTTGATCTCCGTTGAAAGGTACAGGCTGACCCTGCTCATCGCTCCATCGGTTCAAGGTTATTGCCGACATGGGGGTGGGACCTTGAAATGCCGAACGGGGGTTAGGGTTTGGAGCTATTGGGGGTAGGTGGTTGACTTCTGGTTCGGAGTCGGAGCTATCCGAAAAGCCTTCAGCACGGTAATCATCCAAAGGGATCGGGTGATCATCTTCTGGCTCCTCATCGAGCCATCCTCCATTGCCTTGGTTCGGGTATTACGGATCGCTGGGAAGGTGGAAGCCAGCCATGCTATCTACACGAGAATAGGGAAAGAAAGGTTAATAGACATACTAATCTAGGATCCTTATAAGATGGTCGTTATTAGTCGACCCAATACTTGCATAGTGCATACCAATTACATGTAACCGAAGCAAGATAGTCCTTCGAATAAGCGACCCTAACTCCAGATCCCTAATCAAACAAGAACAGGAAATGAAGAAAAGGTCACAGATTCTAAGTCTATAGCGCCCTAGTCACATGTAACCGTGGTGTATCCACTTAGCAACGATTGCCCTACTAGTAACGACCCTTTTTAGTTATCACATATGTAGTTAGTAGAATGCAGAATACTCCTATAGCATTATTGTTCTAACGTTCTTATGGTAGTGTTGGTAATTTTTTAGACTTGTTGCAACACCACAATCAGTCTTAGGCACATGCTAGTCACTCCTAGAAAAATGTAGTTGATCAGGCTACATCCACCCAGAGGTGACTATATGTCTCTAAGCCTAATTATGATGTTCAAAAATCTTAATACTTTTGTTCTGTTGTAGTATGATATTGACCCTTTGTATTTATGAATGTATATATATATATATATATATATATATATATATATATACACTTAATTAAATATCTTAGTATTTAAAAGTATATATTCTTGGTCAGAGTGTTTTAGTCCTGAAGTATTTATAGTTCGTATTTCTTTTATGGGTTGATATACTTGATTCACTATAAACAATGCTCTGATACCAATCTATCACACCCCAAAACCGAGAACGGCGGAATTCGTTCTCAGGTGGAGGACATCATGTATAGTATCATAACAATGCATAATAGTAAAAACAAGCGACAACAACCATTGCATTAATATAGTAATTGTAAATACAAGCGTGTTCTGTACAGTTTGATAGACACCAAAAGTATAAACAAAATAAAAGATGGGTCTTGTATATGCTCCATCTTCTTAAAAGGCTGCATCAGTACCTGTCTATTTTTGACCTGAGAATACAAGTTATTTTGAAAATGAGTATCATCATAAAGCTGGTGAGTTCATAAGAATTTAGTGTCATTGCTTGTATAAAAGTGTTTACAATTGTGTAATATAAAAGCTGTGATTAATGTTTGAAAATAGTAAAATCCCTTGAAAATCCTATATTTTCCAGATTTGCAATTTGTAAGTTTAATCCTTTGAGTGTGTAAAAGGTTTCCCATTGAGATTGTTAATCATGAAAATAAGATTATAGATTTCATTCATGTAAGGTAAATGAAGAAGGATAATATCTTATTTTAGCAGTTTTACTGCCGGCTGGATATAGTAGTGTCACAAACTTCAGTTTAGTACTATATGTATATATATTCACTTCGGTAAGTTAGTTTAGCCTTTAATTCTTAGTGCGTTAATTTGGATATGAATGTGATTTCTCATGTAACCATTCTTAGTGATAGTAGAGAGTCCGATGACCTTCCCGGTCATACGTAGTGTAGTGATGTTTCGTCACCCCTAGGCCTATTCGACTCGGACTGTAGTTAGCAGTCGGGATGTAATAGCATCTGTCCTGTATAGATCTATACATATAGTGGTTGGTTTCCCTTCGGGAAGCTCTAGTTACACGGTGTTTGCACCGTAGAGTGCCGTATAGGGAAATAGTGTGTCGCATTCTGGATTATTGTATTCTCTTGTATTATAGTATAATGAACTTTTTAGTATAGTGTATAGAGTATTCTCTTTAACATGTATTAACTTGTAATAGTAGTAATTATAATGAGCATCATAGGGATAGGGGTAATGGGCAGTAGTCTTAACTATACCTATTATAGTTAAATAGCGTGGAATTGTATGCCTTCAATTTCCGAAGACATTGAAGTAATTGAAGACTTTCATATCTAACACAAATATATATGATATATAACTAAGAATTCAACGACTGTCGGATAGATAACAATATACCCTAAGACCACAATCAAACAAGAACAGGACGTAAGGCGAGCTATCAGTCCTAAGTCCTTAAAGTCTTACTTATATAAATATATTGGTGTAGATATATTTTAAAAGAAAAGAGGTTTGAAAAACAATTTGAAAATAGTTTAATAACATCTTAATATAAAATGCATTTGATAGTTATTTAAAACAGTTTTGTTGACAAGAAGCTAAGAGTATAGAAAATCCTTTTTGGTTGCAAGTCATAAATCACATGTGATTGATACTATAACTTGTGGTATTCAACTTGTATTCCCCCCATAAGAGCATTTAAAAACATTTGAAAGGTTAATTAAGGGGTATGAACTCACCTGTAGCGAGTGGATCGGATGGAAGTCTCGGTTGAGTGCTTGGTGTAAAGTGAAGGCTTGAACACACTTTATGATCCTAGTAACATATGAAGACATATGTTTACATATAATTAGTGATTAAGACACTAATTAAACACATATAGGCATCCTAATGCGAAGAAAAACGCTTTGGTCAAGTGCTAGGAGGCTATTGGGTTGCAAGGAAGGAGTGTAAGGCCTCACTATGGAGTTTACGTCTAAAATACTCACCTCAGGTGAGTTTGCGGTTGAGGGACCAATTCGCCCATGAGTTTACGGCCGTAAACTCATGGGAGGAGTGTATTTGTGTGCCTTAAGGTCTCTTGTATCACTAGGAAGGGTTCTAAGGTCAATTCCAAGGCTTGAGGGGTGTTTAGGGTTCAAAATGGGCACTTCCTTGGAGTTTGCGGTCCTTGGACCACTCCTTGGGAGTTTACGGTCGTAAACACTAGGTTTTACGGTTGTAAACCTTTTGGCACACTATTCCCTTCGTGTTTCGTGATCCTAAGCTCAATCATACAAGTTTTCTAGTCCATTTGACATGCTAAGGAAGGAGTTAGGGACACCAAAACACCCTTTATGGTGTTTACGGTTTTAGTGTTTACGGTTCATGAATATTCATGGACCGTAAACTCATGTTTACACTCCTAAAGGCGTGATTTTTGGGTTTCTAACTTCATGCATGTAAGTTTCTAAGTCAAAGATGAGCATTAGAAGGGTTTTGGAGGGATTTTGGGGCTTCAAAACCCCGTTATGGGAGTTTACGGTTTTGGGAGGTGTTCCCAAACCGTAAACTCGAGCTTTTAAGGTGTTTGGGTGATTAATTCCCGGATTTGTATGAATGCAAAGCTAAACAACTAAGGAGGATTACTTACGATTTTGGAGCTTGAATGGGGCGATTATTGAACAAACCCAACTTCTAGAGAGAGTGTGTAGAGAGAGAAAGCTTTAGGAGTGGGGGGAAAGCCTCAAATGAAGGCCACTCAACCCTTATATAGGGTCTGAGTTGGCGGCCAGGTGGGGATCCACCCCATACTAACGTTAAACGAAATTTAAAATTTTACCCGATTAAATGGTCGTAACCTGGCTTAGTCGTAAACTAAAATTTTTCTCAGTACTTTTAAGGGTATTACATGTATTTTTATTTATTTCATATCGATACTAAAATAAAATAAAACATTAATTGGTTTGTCTAACCCAAATGTTAACGGAAATTTTAATAATAATAATGAAAATAAAAATATTCTATTAACGGAAATGGGTTACAGCGACGGAATAAATTTCGGGTTGTCACAATTCTAAACTTATGCAATGATTCTGTTGTAATTTTTATGCACAAAAGTCACAAAGACTTGGCAACAGAAATTACAAAGTATTCCAATGGAGATCAATTCCATGGAAACAAATTCTCATATTCAAAGTACATTCCTTTGAACATCCTTCTTTGTATTCTAATCTTACACACATTCAGAGAATAACTTCCACCTATGAAAACAATTCCATATTACCATTTTGACTATCACTTATGAACAAGGGTTACCTCTTTTCAAAATATGTCAATATGGTCCTTTCCAAAGTTTACATTATACTTCAAATTGTCCACGAGTAACCAATCTTTGGTAAACCATAGATTGTCCTCGACAATTGTTTAATCATTTTAGTCATATCCTGTTCTATTCCTTTTTCCCTCTTAATGCCCTAAGCATGTGTAAAATCTAGAATGGATGTAATGGATCCTATACTCGAAGCATATGGGACACGATTCATGCTATAAATTTTTTATTTGCCATGTTCTCACAATTCGAACTATGAAGAGGGATTTCGTAATGATAATCGAATTTTGAGAATGCAACATGTATAGACTTTCCTTATGTTGAACCATTCCAACATAACATTCATATATATCTTTGACTATAGTTGATTAAAATCTCAATCTAAGCTTGTAGAATTGGAATGAAGTATAAAATCCTCTCCCTTAATTATAGCAAAGCAACTTTTCAAAACAAATTGAAACTTTTGTTTTCTATAATTAACATTTCTGACTTGCAACACGTAACATAATAATCATGCTCCCACTACCATGATACTTATAATTTAACTAGCGTAACACTTTATGCTCCCATTAGCTTTGACATGTACCCAGAAATCAGCTGGACTTCTAGATATCAATAATTAATTGACTTTCTTACCAAAGTTCGGTTTTCTGATACAAGATGCTTTGATAAGACTTTATCAAAATTATACACTTTTCCTTAGATAGCTCACATGTGTGTCTAAACAATTTTAGAACTATGAAAAGAGATGTCGTAATCTTAGTCTCAATTGTTTAGACCTTTGTCGTTTCTAACAAAATTATACACCTTTACTTAGATAGCTCACACGTGCTCCACTAATGACTTTGAGAATGCAAATATCATAATTGCTATCTACTGAAAATCTATTTAGTGAAAGAGTTTCCTCACCATCATTTTCATTAATCGGAGAGAAACCTTATGACACTTAGATTTTCTATGGTGTAAGTGTTCCTATCCATGCGAATTTGTCACAACCATAATCATAAGACAAGGTTAGTGACAAAACCAAACTCATATGGATTGAACTTGTTTAATCTTAATTTCTTGCCACCTAGGAGCACAGGGCCTACCATTTATTCCAAGTTGTTTTGCAAACAATTGAGAACTCATTGAACTCACAAGCATAGTCAACTTTCAACTGGATAGACACAGAAATAAGAATATGTCAACATGATAGGTTACAATCCTTAAGTCATGGGCTAGTGATTAACAATACTCTTGATTAGTTCTTGAAACTATCTAAAGATCTTTTAAGACTCCCACTGACCTCTTGACATATAAGATTCTCTTTTCAAGAACCATTCCTTGACAAAACAAATTATTCAAGAATTAGTGCGGATTCTTATCAAGATAAACGCTTCTTCCAATTGGTCTTAGTTGGTTTTTGTCTTATCCAAAACATCACAACTTACCAATCTCAAATGTACAAGAGTAAGACACATGTTACTCTACATTTGATAAGTGTTATAAAACTTTCTTAAAATTATGTCACTCAAGTTACAATCTTAGAGTATGACTCTAAGACTTGTTTTGGAACGAAGTATGATTTGCCTTTTGATTTGGCCATTTCCACACTTCATGATTCCTTTCCTTAGCCAAAAAAATGTACTAAGGATTTCTTAGAGGATCAATTATAATATGGTTCCATAATCACTATGTAACGTCCCAAAAATACGAGCCAAAAATTTCATTTTTAAAACATACACTTTGCAAAACATTAGAAATAAAACATCCACTGATCATATCATTTCATAAAAGATGTTGCGTGTCTGGAAACCATTTTATAAAACATAACAATGTTAGAGTACAAATCCCCAAGAAGATTTCATAGTGCGAAATACAAAGCGTGTGTGTGAGGTGCCGCTACCGCGCCGACTCCTTCCCCTTCGAAGAAGAGGTACCTGAAACCAAAATTGAAAACTGTAAGCACGAAGCTTAGTGAGTTCCACCATCTTACCACATACCATACAATCACATATCATACATACTGCCGGGCAATTCTGGGGTGCCCGACCTACCCGGTACGGCCATTCTGGGGTGCCGACCTACCCGTGTCAAGCCGTTCTGGGGTGCTGACTACCCATCTCAAGCCATTCTGGGGCGCTGACTACCCATCGGTCCTAACAACCGATCCTCGGGGACTATTTCACCCCCTACTGCTACTATCACATATATCATAAGATAACATATCAAGCCAGCATATAAACATATCATCACATACTGTCAGACATATCTGGGGTGTTTGACCTACCCTTCGGTCCTAACAACCGAACTCTACTACTATCACATATACATATCGTGCCAGCATATAACATATCAGGTAGTAGAAAACGTAGATGATATCACAAAGACAATCATCTAACATACAAACTCCTACTGATGGGCCGGCATTGTGGCCGTGGACCCACCACTACTGGAAGGTAGCTTACCTCAAAGTAGTCGTTGATCTGCGTAGGAACTGACTGTCTTCTGCTGCTGCTGCCCCGGAAGTCCTCCGGCTAAAATCCCCACAAAACACTCAGTCAAAATACTGCTAATCGACCTCAGGGTAAAATGACCATTTACCCCTAACCAAGCCAGGAGTCAAAGTCAAAGTCAACTTCCAGTTGACCTGACTCGCCGAGTTGGCCTGCCAACTCGCCGAGTCTCTATCCCTTTATCTGACCATAACCCCATCTCTACTTGTCAAGTTAGGCATTGACTCGACGAGTTTTCCTTCTAACCCAAAGTCCAATAGTCCTTCATCTTACTCGCCGAGTTGTATGAACAAATCGTCGAGTTCATCTTCATCCGAAGAACATGCTATGCTGAGACTCGCCGAGTTGTATGAACAACTCGCCGAGTCTGTTCTTGAGGTAAGAAGATTGCCTTGAACTCGCCGAGTCAGGGCATTGACTCACCGAGTTCCTTCATGGGTGTGTCTGGCTTCCGACTCACTGAGTCACACCCCATGACTCACTATTCCACTCCGTAAACACAAAAAGGGGAAAACTCGGGGACTCGCGACTCGACTCGCCGAGTCCGATGAACGACTCGCCGAGTCTTTCACATGCAAATACTATATACTCGATTTTACTTGAATCCAGCTCATGCCATTCATAGATCTGGGTTTCTAGGGCTTGATTAGCACGTAAAGTTTCCAACTTTACATGTAAGTAAACACCAATGAAGGTTTTAGGGCTCAAAATGCACTAAAAGAGTAGTTCTAGGGCTTTCATGTAATATGGCTCCATAAAGGCAGTAGATCCGAGCTCCTGGAGCTCAATCATGCCTAGATCTAAAGGTTAATCAACTTATTACAGACCCTAAATCATACCCAATCTTGGAAATGGCTCAAGAAGGACTTTAATGGAGCTATAAGGGACTATAAGCATGGAAACAGAGGGAAACTGAGTTATACCTCAAGGGAATCACTGAAATAACACCAAGATGTGTGGCCTCCTTCTTCTTTTCTTTATCTACTATTCTTTTCTCTAAAAATCTTCAAAAAACACACAAAAGCACTTCAATCTCACAAGGAACAAGGGTTGGACGATATAGGGAGCTCTAAGGGTGAAGGGGGCAAGGTTGGGGCGCATAAGGTTGGTTTAAATAGGGTGCAAACCCTTGGAATTTAGGGTTTCATCAGACAGTGGGGACTCGCCGGGTCCAGAATATGGACTCGCCGAGTCGCCAAATTAAATGTGTTCCATATCCCGTCTCTACTCGGCGAGTTGGGCCTACAACTCGCCGAGTCCAAGGCTAAAAATACAAAACTTAGATAAATTTCACATACCAGGAACCAGGTGCTACAAATCTCCCCCACTTATTTTAGACTTCGTCCTCGAAGTCTGCTGCTCTATCCTGAAACAGCTCGGGATAATGCTCCATCATTTCTTCCACCTGCTCCCATGTCCACTCTGAACCCTTTCGGTGCTGCTATTGCACCTTTACTAATTCCACCCTCTTGTTCCTTAGATCCTTTGACTTCTGGTCGAAGATTGCGACTGGGCGTTCAATGTAATTCAGGATGTCATCAACCTGGATATCCTCTAACGGCACCACTGCTGAGTCATCCACTAGGCACTTCCGCAGCTGGGAGACATGGAAGGTGCTGTGGATCTGACTGAGCTCGGCTGGCAGATCCAACCTATATGCCACCTTGCCCACCCGGGCTACCACCCTGAACGGACCAATGAATCTTGGGCCCAACTTGCCCCGCTTCCTGAATCGAATGACGCCCTTCCAAGGCGACACTTTCAGGAGAACCATATCCCCGACCTGAAACTCCAGGTCTGACCGGCGCTTGTCGGCGTAACTTTTCTGCCGACTCTGCATAGTCTGCAGCCTGCTTCAAACCTGCTGGATTCTCTCGGTCGTCTTGAGCACCACCTCGGTGCTCCCCATGACCCTCTGGCCAGCTTCACCCCAACATATCGGGGTCCGGCACCTCCATCCGTACAACATCTCGAATGGGGGACGGTCAATACTCACGTGGTAGCTGTTGTTGTACGAGAACTCAGTCAAGGGAAGATACGTATCCCAGCTACCACCGAGGTCTAGCACGTATGCCCGCAACATATCCTCCAAAGTCTGGATGGTCCACTCGCTCTGACCATCCATCTGCGAGTGAAAGGCGGTGCTAAAATGTAGACGATTGCCCAACTCATCATGAAACTTCTTCCAAAACCTGGAAGTGAACCGCACATCTCGGTCTGATATCACTGACACTGGCACCCCGTGCCGCACCACTATCTCCCTGATATAGATATCGGCTAACTTTTCGGCCGAGATACTTTCCTGGATCGGAATAAAATGGGCGCTCTTGGTCAATCGATCCACGATGACCCAAATCGAATCTACTCCTCGCGCAGTCCGGGGAAGCTTTGTGATAAAATCCATCGTAATATCTTCCCATTTCCACAACGGGATATCCAACGGCTGTATCTTGTCGTGCGGTTTCTGATGCTCGACCTTGACCTTCCTGCAGGTCAAACACCGCTCGACGTACCACGCCACATCCCTCTTCATGCAGGGCCACCAATAGTCTAGACGAAGATCCCTATACATCTTTGTCGCCCCCGGATGGATAGAGAATCAGGATTTGTGTGCCTCCTCCATCAAGATCTGGCGCATGCCTCCATGATACGGCACCCACACCCTACGGCGTAGTGACAATAATCCTCGGCTATCATAATCGAAGGAGGTGACTTGACCCACTATTCGCTCAATCTTCCGATGATCCTCCTTCATAGCCTCCTGCTGAGCTTCCCGAATCTGCTCTAACAGTGGAGTCACCACCGTCATCCTCATATACACATCCCTGATCGGTACCGCCTTACGGCTAAGCGCATCGGCCACCACATTGGCCTTCCCCAGGTGATAAAGGATCTCATAATCATATTCCTTCACTACGTCCAACCATCGACGTTGCCTCGTGTTCAGATTCGGCTGATCCATGAGGTATGTCAAACTCTTGTGGTCCGTGTAAATTGTACATCGAACTCCATAGAGGTAATGCCGCCGTATCTTGAGGGCCAAGACCACCGCCCCCAACTCTAAATCATGCGTCGGGTAGTTCGCCTCGTGAGGCTTCAGCTGCCTCGACGGATAAGCAATGACATGTCCCCTATGCATCAATAGTGCGCCTAAACCCGAGATAGACGCATCACAATATACCACAAAATCCTTTACGCCCTCGAGCAGAGCTAACATTGGCGCCTCGCACAATCTCTGCCTCAAAATCTCGAAAGCTGCCTGCTGCTCAGGCCCCCATCGAAAGACCACGGCCCTCCTAGTCAACCGTGTCAGGGGTACGACTATCTTGGAGAAATCCTGAATGAATCTCCGATAGCAGCCTACTAATCCTAGGAAAATCCGAATCTCGGATGGAGACTTCGGAACCTCCCATCTCATCACAGCCTCCACCTTGGTCGGATCTACTGAAATCCCGTTCTGGTTGACGAGGTGCCCAAGAAACTGCACCTCGCACAACCAAAACTCACATTTGGAGAACTTGGCATACAAGCTCTCCCTCCTCAAGGTCTCCAAAACCTCTCTCAGATGCTCCTCGTGCTCCTCCTGTGTCTTTGAATAAACCAAGATGTCCTCAATGAAAACTATCACAAACCGATCCAACATCGGTCTACACACGTGGCTCATGAGGTCCATTTTCTTCTGTACATCCTCCTCTCTGACCCTCATCTGATGATAACCTGAACGCAAATCGATCTTGGAGAACCAAGATGCTCCCTGTAACTGGTCAAAGAGTTCATCAATCCTCGGGAGTGGGTAACGGTTCTTCACTGTTACCTTATTCAGCTCCCGGTAATCTATACACATCCGATGCGACCCGTCCTTCTTCTTCACAAATAGGATCGGGGCTCCCCCGGGTGAACTGCTCGGTCGAATAAATCCCTTGTCTAGCAGCTCCTGCATCTCAGGAGGAGCCAACCGATAGGGTGCCTTGGCTATCGGAGCCGCACCAGGAACTAGGTCGATCCTGAACTCTACCTGACGCTCCGTAGGTATTCCAGGAAGCTCCTCCGGGAACACATCAGCGTAGTCTCGCACCATTGGAACCTCGCTCACCGTCGCCTTACCCGCCTCCCGGGTATACATAACGTACGCGACATATCCCGCGCAACCCTGCTGAAGGTAGCACCTAGCTCTCGCTGCTGAACATACTGTGGGTCCACATTGTGGCCTCTCACCGTGGATCACTAACTCTCCCCCACTTGGGGTCCTGATCCGCACAAACTGCTGTGCGCAATCTATCACCGCCACATTAGGGCTCAACCAATCCATGCCTATAATCACCTTGTTCCCCCGCAAAGGGATGGGAACCAAATCCACCAAATAGCGCTCCTCAAATAACCTTAGGACACAATCCCTGAATACTGCTGACGCTCGCACCGATCGTCATCGGCAATCTCTACCTCTAAAGGGCAATCCAACATGCCTGAAGACTCAGTAAACCTCTTGCTAAGCGCAAGGGAAACAAATGATCAGGTGGCACCCGAGTCAAACAACACCTGAACAGGAATACCGTTCACATGGAACGATCCCGTCACCACATCGGGTGTGGCGCGTGCCTCCTCTGTAGTCAGCTGAAACGCCCGGCTCCTCACCACTACAGCCTCTGCCTTGACCTGCCGGCCATCTGTAATCTGCAGGGTAGCTGGAGCTAGCGCCTTAACTGACGCTGATGTTGTCAACTGGGGGCAATTGGCCTTCTTGTGGCACCTCTGGTTGCAGTGGAAACACAACAACTTCGATGTCTGAATCACAGGTGCAGGGGCGGTACAATCCCTGCTGAAATGCCCCGTCTTGCCGCACTTATAGCAGCCCGACGATCCCAGCCTACATGCCCCCTCATGAGGCCTGCCACATTTCTTATAGCGGCTCGGTCCTAACTGGCCTTTCGGCCTACCATCTGGTCCCTTGGGCTTCTTCCCCGAAGCCCCTCCTACCTGTCCCTCCTGTGTCTTCCTCTTCCGGATGTGCTCAAGATCTATCTCCCTCTCCCTTGCCTTGGAAATCATAGAGTCCAGGGTAAGGCAAGCTAAAAAATTGACATGCTCCCGAATATCAGCTCATAACATGTCATGATAGCGGGTCCTCCTCATATCCTCATCACCTGCGTACTGGGGCACCATCAATGCCCTCTCCCGGAACTTGGCGGTGATCTCCGCCACAGTCTCCGTCGTCTGTCTCATATCCAAGAACTCCTTGGCCAGTTGTTGAAGCTCGACAGCCGACGCAAACTCTGCCCTGAACCTGGTCGCGAAGTCCGACCAAGTCATAGCCTCGACAGCCGAGGCTCCCAACGAGTCACCCACGGACTCCCACCAATCCGTAGCTCGATCTCGTAAACACCGTGCTGCAAACCTCACCTTCGACCCCTCAGGGCAGAAGCAATATGGATCCATAAAGGCAGTAGATCCGAGCTCCTGGAGCTCAATCATGCCTAGATCTAAAGGTTAATCAACTTATTACAGACCCTAAATCATACCCAAGCTTGGAATTGGCTCAAGAAGGACTTTAATGGAGCTATAAGGGACTATAAGCATGGAAACAGAGGGAAACTGAGTTATACCTCAAGGGAATCACTGAAATAACATCAAGATGGCTGTCCTCCTTCTTCTCTTCTTGATCTACTCTTCTTTTCTCTCAAAATCTTCAAGAAAACACACCAAAGCACTTCAATCTCACAAGGAACAAAGGTTGGACGATATAAAGAGCTCTGAGGGTCAAGGGGGCGTGGTTGGGGCGCATAAGGTTGGTTTAAATAGGGTGCAAACCCTTGGAATTTAGGGTTTCATCAGACAGCGGGGACTCGCCGAGTCGCCAACTTAAACGTGTTCCATATCTCGTCTCGCCGAGTCCAAGGCTAAAAATACAAAACACTTAAATAAATTTCACATACCAGGAACCAGGTGCTACACACTAAGATAATCATAAAACAAGATACTCAAGCACTCTACCATCTCTTCAGATTGGAGAAACTTTTATCTTTCTGCCTTATTTGATTTTTCTTATCCGTCCTGCCATACATTGAAACTTTTCCAATGTTTTAGTATTACACTTAAACTTGTAAGCATAAGCATATTTACTAAAACTTAGGAAATCATGACGAATAATCTTATCATTCCTTGTGGTGGACTTAACCAGTGCACAACCAAGTGTACCTGGTCCCCTTGTCCTTCACTTGACTCACATGAATATGTGAACAAGGAATTAGTCTTAATTTACCAAAGATGAAAATTCTCATTCATCATACAATGCAAGTTGCATGATTCCAATTTTCTATCCAACCAAAACTTGGGTGATGAGAATCTTTCCTTATTTGGTAAATTATGACACTACCACAAACGAAAGAATCAAATCCATTTTCCAATATTGCTATCAACGAAATCATATAAACAACAATTTCTCACAAATGTCATTGTAAGGATACTTAAAATAAATAAAATCAAAACCTTTCTTTTATTTTAAAACTTGCGGAAAAAACTTATCCTTATAATGCAAATACATATGAAAAACATGTTGTTATCTATTCCTAAGCAATATATCATAACTCTTAAGCAGCAGCTCAAAATTCTGATCATCGAACCATGCGATCGAAATCCATCTATTGTGATCAGAATCAACTTACTCTTTCTTTAAGCTTCCTTACTTTTTTTGATTCTACAAAACATTAAAATGTAATTACATTACATCATGTATCGAGAATCGCCAAATAAGAACATAATAGAGTTAGATTGTGGACTTTACCTGAAGTAAAGTCAAACCTTTTTGACTTTACCATCCTTATGATCTTTCAGGTAAAATGGGTAGCTTCACAACCAATGTCCCTTCTCTTGGCAATAGAAACATATGGACTCTTTGGAGATGGTGCACGAGACTATCTCAGAATTAGCCTTTCTCTTTACCATTAGGTCAAATGACTTAACCATGGCCGATCCCTTTCCATTGGGAAGAGAAAGATTTTCTGAACATTCAATGTCACCATTACCAATGTCCATGGAATCATGGGAAGTAGATCTTCCAATCAAATTTGGTTTACCAGTGCTCCAAATCATTGTCGATTCAACAGCATCAAGCAAATAGGTAAAATCATTAAGGGTCATGTCATAGTCTGTTACATAGTAGTCCTTAAAGAACTCACTATGTGACTTAGATAGTGATTGAATAACCCATTCAATAGTCAACTTCCTTAAGACCTTAACACCCATTCTACCGGCTTGCCAATATGTGACTTAATCTCAAAGATGTAAGCACACATATAGACTTTTGCTTGCCAAATAGGGATTGAGTGACCTTGAACTTGTGGGTCAGGGAGAATTATTGGAGGAAGTGGAGGAAGTGAAGTATGATGTCTAATCCTATTAATGCACAACAAGGGATTGATCCTTCACCTTGATTGCCATTTGGGATATCATCTTCTTCAGGAAAGCTCTATCCAAAAGGATGAGGAAGACCATAGTTTTCTGAACTTAGACATCGATGAGGGAGAAATTCAAGTTTCAATTTATTTAAGTCCATAACATAACACTCAATATGAAATATTAAGGCTAGGACCCAACAAACTATTTTATAACTTGGAAGAGGGATGTCGTAATCCAAGCTACAAAATATTTGAAGGTAGGTAAATGACGATTTACCAATTTCCACCAAGAAAAACAAAATAAATTATTAAGTTTTAATTGGATTTGAAACTCCTAGATCTTTTGAGATTCATTGAACTTTCAATGGCATGTTTAAATCTCGATTGTGCCCTCTCAAGTTTGTGACTGGGATGCCGAGGATCACAAACAAGGTGTGAATAACCATGCAAATTAACTTGGTACCCTTAATTTTATCACCCAATCGATGTGCCGGTTAACCACACGTGCTCCACCGATCTATGATAAAACTTAAGTCACCCTTTGCCACACACTTTCAGTCCCATGTTAGTGTGTCGGGTAACCACACACACTCCACTAATGGCTTAACAAGGTGCAAAGTGTAATTTCATGGGTTAGCACCATTTCACATTTTCCTAAGTAACTAAGATTGGGAATTTATAAGTGTTTAGTTACTTAGTATTTATCATTATACTTTTAATGAAGGGAGAATTATAGTCCTTTCCTACCCGTTCGGCTAATGACCCTCCACCAGTCAAGGAAGAGGTGGGTGAGAGTGGACACCCATTAAACTGTCATTTTATAGGCAGTAACCTTATACTCCCCGCCTCCTTATAGGCTGGCTTCGTGAATGAGGCCTACTAACGGTAAGATTGACTTTACTCTTATATATATATATATATATATATATATATATATATATATATATATATATAATCATTAACTTTTAATATTATAATAGTATAAGGTTGAATTTTAAACTTTTAAAATTCTAAGGTTTAATTTGGAATTAAAGTATACGTGGGGAGGTAACTTTGCAAATTCCAAAACTTGAGGCCAAGTTTTGAAACCTTTCAAAACTCTTAGATTTTCATAACATATGAGTTTAATTAAGGTTTTAAAAATCTTTAATGAAGATACTCTTGAACATCCATAACTTGAGGACAAGTTATGGAGTTCATAAAACTATTTATGACAAAAAGACTCTTCATGTTTCTTAACCTATGGTTTTGATAACTTTTTATTGAGACTTTTCAAATAACTTGAGGACAACTTAGAAGAACATATATTATGAATAACTTTTAGATTAATTTGGATTGAAAACAACTATCACAAGCATGTCTAGCAATATTCATAATCCCGATTAAACTCATACGATCAAGACAATTCAAATCAAACAATTTTCATGTAATTAGCCTAATCATTAAACTAATACAAAACATGAAACTTTTGACAATTATCTTTTGAATTGGATTAGAATGATCATTACCACATCAAAAACAGGTTTATAAGTTCAAAAATAGCTTATGGTAGTGTTCCTAGTCCAATTCCAGCCAAAAAAAAACTCGAAGGAAAGCTGTCAGGGACTTCAACTCATCGAGTTCTATAGAGAACTAGTCGAGTTCATGCTACAAACCGTGAACTCGTCGATTTTATCGCAAAAACTCATCAAGTTTTTAGTCTGGATAGATTTGTGGCTTTGAAAAACAAGTTGCATCAAGTATAATCGAAAACAGCCCTAGGCTCTGATACCATTGTTGGGTTTTGAGAATTCTAACACTCCTAAGGTGTTCATGCAACCCTAAATACCTTGGATCTATGTTTTCTCTAATTATACATGCAAAGGTGCTTCTAAGGTATTAAGCCTATAACTAGCATACAAAGATGTAAACTACATAAGATACTAGTTAGTGTAACATACCTTTCATATGGCTGGAAGTCTTGATGCATTTGGCCTTAAGAGCTTAGCCCCAGTAGTGTGGAATCCTCTAGTGGAATCACAACACATCAAGGAGAAAGGTAGGACATGAGAGAGAATCTCCATGCACTCTAAAACCTTCATGAACTCCAAGAATATGCACCCACACACTAGGGTTGGCCGTTTTTAGGTCATAATATATGTATTTATATGTGTTGAATTCTAAGAGTCATGGGTAAAACCCAAACCCATACCATGGGTTTTATGATCCATGGTTCATGTATCCCAACTCTTTATGTATCCATACATAAACTTGGTCCAACATGGATCATAAGCCCAACAAATATAAATATAACTAATTAACATAATTAGTCCACATATATTTAATTTGTCTCCTTTTGATCACTAAATCAATTCCAAATTAATTCTTGATCAATACTAATTAAAACCATATGATTTCATATTAATATATTAGTACTTATAATATATTAATAAATCACGTATCACCTTCTCTCAAGAGTCCATCCTAACAAATTGTCCTGATGATATGCAACCCAAATGGACCATGCTACTCTCGGGTCAAGTGCATACCAATAATAGTTATGAGCTTAGACATCTAATCCAACATGCCGGTCACTCAACCTAGACCGTAATCCTCCATATTGTAACATCTCCGCTTTTTCTCAAGTCTTGCGACTCCAACTAGCCGCTCACTAGTCAAAATCCTCGGGATCTAAACTTAATTGTTCCTCGTAAGGTACACTTTATCGAAGCTCATGAGACATGGCCCTTTGGCCCCACAGTTTACCATATTCATTCTCAGTCTGAACACCAATCATCAGATAACTGGTAAAGATAGAAACCCACTCTACTATGAATCATGGTACCCAAACCATGTTATCTCCCCTCACATTGCTATTTAGAACCTCTGGAATTCTCCCTGGTTCGAGTATAGGTCCTCTGCTTTCAGTAGTACGGGCCCATACTACCTGCTATATCTACCCATACTTTCCACACGGATTGTCCCAAACTTCCTAAGTATCTACTCAACCTCCTCGATCACCAATCCCATTACACATGCTCACTCTCTAGCGAATACTCACCTCTAACACCATACTCATCGCACTAAAATTTCTCCCTAGGCTCTCCTAGGTTCTCACACTTTTTTGCTATCAGCTACTGAAGAACTCCTCATGATGCCAACCATCTACCTCCTAAATATCGTCTTCTTCACTTAGTAACTAACTCCCATCATCAAGAGTTCCACAAAGCACAAATCAAGCAACATTCAAGCATCGAATTACCTACACCAGCATATAAATCCACTCTTGCATACAATTCCACTCGCTCTATCCATAACTCAAAAGGCTTCACCGAACTCATGCAACCCTACCTCTCGTGGTATCTAACTACTCTCTCAGTAGATTCCTCAAACGCACATCTAGGTATCTATCCTAGATTACTCCTCTACTCAAAGCTCTCCCTAAAAGATTACTGCTAAGCACTCCTACCCAACACATACATAGTGCAAATAGCAGATAAAATCAATCAATAGCATCCCAGAGGCTAAGGCATCATGAATCAGGCAACTCTAGCCCTAATTTCTGAAAATACCTAGCCTATCCTCTACCATAAAATTCTAATATATCATAATGTAAACAAGTAATGGTACTTTGGGAAATCACCGCTCGGGCTTTGGCTAATTGTACACACTGCTCCGTCTTGTTTTCTCTTTATCATTTGTTTTTAGAAATTTTTTCTCAAATCCTCAATTTTAGTCCAAACATACCCGAGAGTACATTTGAATCCCTCTAACCAAGGCTCTAATACCAACTTGTAACACTATAATTTTTCCAATAAAATTTTCATTTTTAATATCACATAAACTTGATATCTCATTTCCCAAAACCACAAAATGTATAATTTGTGAAAACACAAGTTAACAATGTTTGATAAAATCCCATAATCCTTAAAATCATGATCTCTAATTGGCGTGTACACTCAAGTCGGTGCCTTCCTGCGATCTTGAAAAGTACTTGAAACACATATCACACAACACGGTAAGCATGAAGCTTAGTGAGTTCCCCAAAATACCGCACACAAATAATTAGCCTCTCATGGATATATATCGATAAGGAACCTCCGGTCATGTGTCTCAGTGAAGACCCCCCGGTCTCACAACTCAGGTCGAACCCTCCAGTTCGGTATCTCAGTGAAGACCCTCCTGTCTCACAAGAACAGAATAACTCAATAAGGCACAAGAGTAATATACAACATAAATCACAAAGACAAAATGCATGATATCACATAACTTAGTATAAGCACATAATACCCTTCGGTTACATAATGATTACCACTCAGGTAAGTATAGTGAGAAGACTCACCTTGGAAGTAAGCGAGTAGACCTAGCACCCCACGAACAATCTAGACTCTGCACACATAATATAATTATCTCTAATAAGAAAATTGTAATAACCACTTGATATGCTAAGCTAACTCCCTCACTAAATCTCAAAAAAGGGTGACAAGAACATTTTACCCCTCCATGGTCTCTAAAGTCCACAGTTGACCAAATCTTAAAAGTCAACAAAAGTGAACACTCTAGTCAACAGTCCATGTTGACTAAACTCGTCGAGTGCATCTATGCAACTCATCGAGTTCCTTCATTATGTCAGAAATATCGTGAAAGTCCAACTTAACTTGTCGAGTGCTCTCATCAACTCGCTGAGTTACAACATGTCCAGACTCGTCGGGGAAAACCCTAACCGACTCGTCGAGTCAGCTCACTGACTTGTCGAGTCCCTTCATACCATTTCGTCATTCAGACATTTTTAGGTAGAAATGATGTCTCATACTTTGGATCTAACCTTCTAAGGCTCACTTATCACATAAAGCTGCAAGCTTTACGTTCATGCATGGCATCTAGGGCTCAAAATGCCAAAACAAGCTCCATAAAGGGTTTCATCCATGGAGACTTGGCCAAAGCTTGATAAAGCTTGGATCTTTGGGCTCATGGGACCTCCTTTTGTCCAGATTTGGAGTCTCAACTCCATGACAAGCTCCAACAACTCAAGAACAAAAAAGATAAGGGGGAAAAAGCCCTAAAACTCCCTAGAAGGAGATCTATCAAAAGAATTGCTCAAGGTGGCAATTTTTTTTACCTCCAACCTAAAGTTAGCACAGAAAAACACCTGATCCAAAAGCCTCTTCTCGCTCTAAGGCTTGATGCTCTTCAATCTTCTTCCGAATATGCACTAGAACACCCAAGTTAGCTTCTCTCTCTCTCTCTCTATCTCTCTCTTAAACGAATACAATCAATTAGGGTTTTCTCACAGAGTAGTAGGGTGACAAGGGAGGCGGATATGAAGGCTTAAGGTCCTTTAAATAGGACGCAAACCCATAAAATTAGGGTTTTCACACTCAGCTCCTACTTGTCGAGTTGGGGTCCTCCAACTTGTCGAGTGGACTCTAAAAATCATGCGGTCCTCTCAACTCCTACATGAAGACTTGGGACCAACCAACTCGACGAGTAGGTCCTACATTGTGAATATATTCTCAAGTTCCGCATCCAGGATATCAAGATGTTACACCAGCAGTTTTAGCAATAAATCAGAAGAAAACGTCCGAGGATAGTTAGTTTCTACATAATGATTCTAAAAAAAATATTTTTCGGATTAGGACTAACAAACTTTTTTTGAGTAACTGAACTAGGAGGATTGGATGGCCTTTTGAGAATCTTAACAGGCGCAAAGCTATTGTGGTTCCTAGTGGTTTGGCTAACTGTTTGAGATAATTTCTTTTCGGATTTATCAAAGAATATAGAATCTTGCCTTGACCTAATTTCTTTATTGAGGGAATTTTTGGCTTTGATCTTAAGGTGTACAACATATTTCTTATTTAACCAAGGTTTCTTCTGAGAGTCAGATGATGACTTGGAAGTTTTTCCAGATGATGGATTGTCTGTCACACCCCCAAACTAGAACAGCGGAAACATCTGGGGGCGAATGGAGTGACTTCATGTACAATATCATAACAATTGAATATAATTAAAACATAGCAACATAAACATTCATACATTGAGGATTCAAGTTTACATTGTTTACAACACTTTGTTTGTTCAAAAGTTAAATACAATTAACTGAAAAGTAGATAACATGAAATGATGACACCGACCCTCAAGAAGGGTTAAATACCTGTCTACTGGGTTCCTGAGAATACAAGTGATTTTGAAAAGTATCAACAATTAAGTTGGTGAGTTCATATGCTTTTCCGTGTGAGAAGGATTTGTAACGTTTCACGTAAAATGATTTGTATACTTGTAGAAAATCTGATATTTTCTTAAATGAGTTGTAGATGTATGTATTTATGTTGTACCTATTCCTTGTAAAATAGTAATGCATGTTTCCCCGAAAATCCAATGTTTTCTTTTGTAAATTAATGTAGTCTTAGGCCTTAAGACCAAAATGTACAAGTTTTCTTATGCTTAAAAGTATGAAATTTTAGTAAGTGATGTAACCCTTACTAGTTCCTTCTATGATCACTTAGTGTATAAAAGTTATATATAAGTAAGATCGAACTGACAATCGATTGAATGATTCTTCCTTAAGCCCACAACCAAACAAGGAACAGGAAGTAAAGCGGAAATCATACATTCGACTGCCTATTCATTCTTCATTTTATATAATCGTAATGCATACACTAAGGAATTATAGAGGGAAGGATAATGGTCCTATTAGAAATTTAAGTTGCACTGTACTAGAAAATAATATATTGTAATTGTTTTTGTATGTAATCCTTTTTAAAGTATATGTCTGGATTTGCTATTGTACTATAAAATATTGTAATGTAGTTCTACTATTAAATAAAACTAACTGAATTTATCTATGCATTCATACACTAATCGTATTTTTAATACAAATTGTGAGTTATTATAACCATGCTTGATGACCTAGGATGGCCTGATACAACATTCTTCTGGCTTCGGCAAAGATACGACATTTGGCACCCCGGGCATGTCGGCCTAACTGTAGCTAACAGTTTGGGTGAGGGGTTGTCATTCTCGTATAGATCTATACACAAGTGTCACGCTCTCCCTCCAGGAGACTTTGATTATAATGTCAGGTCTTTTGTTGGTAGTTAGGTAAGTACGTGAAGTGTGTCTCACAGAGCTATATTGACAGTTACGTGTAGAATAATGAAAAACCTTTCTGTAATGAATAAATTGTATGTATGCCTCATAAACTATACCTATTATAGTTTATACGTTGGTTTCCGTAATGTATCCCAAACTTAGTGAAACAATACGTATGTTCCATAAACTATACCTATTATAGTTTAACATGTTTGTTTGTGAAGTACATTCATATAACCATTTATATAAATATGTAGTAATTTGCTTGTCTAATTTCATAGTGTAAGGTTAGAACATTATGTCTTGGGTTCTAACCCACAAAATAGTAACTGACTAGAATGTACTCTCTTTGTTATGAAAGTTATATTTTAGTAAAAGCTTTGAAAGTCATGTAGTTTTACAAGTCATAAATTTCTTATGCTTTTATAACATAGATTATGCAAATAATATCTTATCTTTAACATAAAGATGAAAAACATGTAAATGTTTGTGAGTTAAACAAATTTTTACTTGTATTCCCCTCGCCCCCCCTAAAGCATGAAAAAGCTTGAAAATGTAGGGGTATGAACTCACCTTGAGTGGTTTTGGGTGGGTTTCCTGAGGAGATTGTGTGAGGATCTTTAAACCTAAGTTCTTGAAGGAGGCTGATGAACAATCTTGAGAAAAATGTTATCCTAAAGGTTTTAACACATTTTAATGTGTGTAAATAGGGTGAAATCAACATAAAAATGTATAAAATGACTAGAAATCTCGAAAATACTTACAAGGATATATGAATGACTTGAAATATTTTTGCACTTGAAGGATATCTTGGTCTTGGTTCTTGAGAGGAATTGGGCGTAATGGAGGAAATAGAAATGAAAGTGGTGGGATAATTTAAGGTGAATCCGTTCTTAAGATAAGGAGGTACAGTGAGTTGACATTTGCATTGTGATATGTTGGGTTTTACATGGAAGACTAGGGGTTAAAATTTTGCATGGGAAATAGGTGAGGTATCTTTTCATGAGGTCAACCATCCTTATCTAAACAGATAGCAAATTATCCACTGGAAACTAAATAGAAAGTACCCATAGCACTTGTGATTTCGACCCATGCTTCAAGCGAAATCACATGTGATTTCGGTCTAGGCATGACCGAAATCCCTTGTGTTGGTCCCTAGGTTGATGTTTTTGGCCTTTTGGTTTAGATCCTTGGGTGGTTTCAGTTTTGTAGTATTCCCCAAGAAGTGATTTCGGCCTTAAGCAACCGGAATCATAAAGGTGGTGGTGTCCTAGGCCTAAACTGTAAAGTAAAGTCTTAATTTATAATTTATGTTCCAATTATTTGACTTGTAGACTTTTTAAGAGTTTACTACAACTTGATTTCCAAGTATACATACTAATACATGTACTTATACAACTAATGCCATTTTGGTTTTCAAATTTTTGTTGTAACAAGGTTACGTTGTTAATTCACTTGCACAAGGTTACAATTTAGACTTTGCTTGATCCAAATCTTTCAAGTTGTCACATTGTCAAACTTAGGCTTAATTGGCACTAGAGTTGCGTTTGAGATCACTTCAGAGTTAGAGACACATGAGTCAGATGAATCTTCACATATAATTTCTTCATCAACATCAATATCTAATGATGCCCAAACGAAATCTGGTTTGTTAGATTCATGTTTAGTTGTCTCGGTAATTATTTCCTCAACAACACAGTTGTTCGGAGGACCAAAGTTTGGAATTTGAACTCCAGTACAGATGATGTCAGGGAATGAATATGAAGTCTGATTAAGGTCCAGGGGTATCAGAGACGGAAGAGGCGTGGAATTAGGACATTTGATAGCTATATGTTGGAACTTAGGAATCAAAGATTGGAACTGGTCTGAAGTCTCCAAAAGGGGCGACAGTGGCGAGAAAGGAGTATCCAAATGTTTTTTTTATTCAGAACGTCTCCCATAAAAGTTAGATTTTGCAACTACTTCAAGGGACGATCAATAGGTTTCAGAAACTCACTTCCGAGGCTTGGTGCTTTGGACCATGGATGACAAAAATTTGAGTCATCCACTCTTTTGCTTCAAGAGTATCAATTGAATGATGTAAAGCATCAATTTTGGCATTAAGACGTTTGTTATCAGAAACTAAAACATTTCTTTCAGAAAAGGTAATTTCACATTTTTCTTTTAAAATGATACATTCATCTTGAGACATTACAAGGTCTCTTTCTAGTGATTCTATCTTAAGATTTCTATCTTCACAGCGTAATCTAAGGCGAGTCAGTTCACTTTCCAGCTTCTCACTTACTTCTATGGCAGAATCATAGACTTTATGGATGATGGTTATACCTGATTGGATATGGGTTAGATATGGTTCACAAAGATATAAATAAAAATTATTTTCAGTAATCATAGATTTTACCTGCTGAACGATGCTTCTGGCTGGTGGATCATTGGTTGCCATGTAGAAAAAGTTTGGCTCATCATCGCCTGTTGAACCTGATGACTAGTAGCCTTCATCACATTTGATCGACTGTCTTTCCATAAGACACATATTCCTTCCAGTACTCACATCATCCTCTTCTCCAAAAGACTAGTACCCTTCAACATCTCTTGATACATTAGTAACGAAATCTTTCTCACTTGCTGCCATATCTTGAGCTCCGTGGGCATAATATGTAGAATCTTTGACCTTCAGTTTTTGAGTGGTTTCTGCCAAACAATCACTGGCAAATTGGCTACCATGTCCACAATTATGAAAAACGATCTTGGGTTTGTCTGACTTCGGAATATCATGGGATTCCGAGGGGTGGCTTGATGATGAGATGTTGGGTTTGTAAGTAGGTGGGTTCTCTGAAGGTTTAGGAAATGGTTGAGGATTATTTTGATGATGGGCATGGAATCGGTTTTGATATGGTTTGTGACTGGGATTCCATGGATGCTTGTATTTTATGGATAATAGTGAAAACTCCTGTTGGAAGCAAAGTTCAAACTCAGTTGGATCGAGATCAATATTTTCTGGATGGTTCGAAACAAGTTGAGTGAGTAGAGTTGGGAAGGTTGGTTCAATGCGTGAAACAGGTGGAATAGTTCCGAAAGGATCTGACACGTATGGAGTTAGAATAAGTGGGTTAACATGACTAACCAAGGCAAGAGCACCTCCAGACAGTTCTCTTAACGTTTGTGCAACATTATATTCGTGGACTTGTAGTTCATCAAAGAGTTGATAAAGCTTCATCTTGTTCAAAGATCCATTACTCTAAAGATATTATTTGACATTTCCCCAACCTTTTCCAAGGCTATTAATTAACTTCAGATTGTACTCAAGAGGAGTTCTGATTATTCCGTGTAGTCATGTTGCTTACAACAATTCGATAACTATCTGAATCTGAGGCTACAGATTCACCTAGAGTGGTGGTGAAGGTATCAAAATTGTTAACAGCCAAAGTTAAACGTTTATCTTTAATATTCTTGGACGCTTCAAACAGATCCTGAAGAGTGTCCCAAATCTCTTTTGCAGATTTTCACAACTTATTATGCTCAAAGAGAGATGGGGGAACTCCGAACACCATCTCGAAAAATGCAATCTGGTTTGCATGCAATTTCTCGATGTCTGCAGCAATGATAGGTGTTGGGCATTGATCTTCTTGGCCCATGATAGTTGCAACGACATCTCTCACTGTTTGTCTGACCAGAACATGTGGACCTTCTTTCACAGATCTCCATATTTCTTCACCTTTTTCCTTGCCAAGTAAAAATCTTTCCATCCTAACTTTCAAGTGATCATACTCTTCAACAACTAGTAATGGGTCATGAGAGGGGCAACCCACGCTATTTTCTATTTGCATTGAATACATTTGTTGAGATTGATTAGGAGCAGCCAATGAAGTTAAGATATTAGAGGAGAAGTGGCATATAGAAGAACTTTTATCTTGAGCACGAAAATGATTGAGATACCAAGGTAATCTCAGTTCAACTATAATCTGTTCTTATGGATTCAAAGGACAACTACTCAAGCTCTGATACCAAGTGTGAGAACAAGAATCAATGTGCGGACAAGATTTGAAAACTCAAACCTTGAGTTAATCTTTAACATCAATGTTTGCTTCTAATTAGTTGGTCCAATCAAGTCTGATAAACTAGTCGAGACTTGAAGATTATATTCAACAAAGTATTCAAGTAGAAAAGTGAAGCAAGTTTGAGTACAATCAAAGTAAAGACAATTTAGAATAGGAAGAATGAAAGTGAAAGAAATTGACTTGCAAGAAAGTTTGAATTGATGTGAAGAGAATATATATTCTTGGTTATTAACTCATGAAACATTCACTCCTTAAATAGTAAAGGAGCAACATGGTACAAACCGAAGTACAATTTGAGGACTAGTTATACAATGAGTTTGACAAATCTGACACTTAAAAGATTTGCTAAAAAGGTCCTGAGAATTGTTACATCAACAAGAAGACAAAAAGCATTAAATGCTTGTACAGACTTATACTTCAGACTCTCTTCATCTCGGAACAAAAGGAGCTTCAGATCTACTTCACATCTTGGAATAGAGTTGACTTTAGATTTGCTTTGGATTGCTAGAGGTTCACTTCTTATGCATTAACAGACATATCATAACAACAAAAAACAAAATACATGCTATATTAGGGAACATATTTACTAAGGTAATTAACTCACCCCAACCATGTGTAGGCTTACATCTAAAAATATTATTGAAGTGTAAGAAGAGGTTAATGAACACCTATACATGTATAATTATGTAGAATACTATACCTAATTAAATTTCATTACTCAGTTTAGGTTCCTATATCTTAACATACTAATTAACATCTTGAAAAACTCAAAAAACAAACAACACTCAAATTTTATTAACATGATTTGACCACTTCCAATACTAAATGTAATGACTTACATTTTTTAATAGGTTCGAAAGTCTATTAAATAATGTAATAATAAGCCTAATTCATCATTATCCTAATGAAAGCATATACTCAAGTAATCATCCCTAAATTCTAATCTTAAGATTTAAAACTTCAAAATTGACTTTTAGATATGGTTTTCACTTACACTTTAAAGTTAGGATGTTAATAATTAAATCCAAAGTATAATTGACATTATTAAGTTAGTTCAATAAAAACTTAATGACTTCATGAGATATTTATCGAGTTGAGAACTCAAAAACTCCATGCACACATCATAGTCAAATCATAGGTTAAAGTTATCATCCACAAAATCTAGTTTTAAGCTTCAAAATCTTAAAATTGACTTCTAGATTTGGTTTTCACTTACACTTTAAAAGTAGGATGATAATACCTAAATACAAAGTATATGTAAACCATTTAATTCAATTCAATCAAAACTTAATGAGTTCATGAGATATTTGTCCAGTTATGAACTCAAAAACACTATTAACACATCACAACCTACATTTGATCTAGGTGAAGGATTCAACATTAAGATTTGGAATTTTCATCATAAAACCTACATAAAAATCATAATAATAATCTAAATCAAATCTCAAAGTATGATTACAGTTGATTCATGGATAAACTCATGAACCTATGTTTTTAAACCATCTTTAAAGCTTTATAAATTTATTTGAGTAAGAAGATGAACTTACATCATTAGATTAGTGTGATAAACTTAGAATTCAACACTAAAATTGATATAATCACTATTTTCATCATATAATTAGGATATAAGAGACAATTGAGTTTAAAAAAAAGAGATAGACGAATTGCTACCTTACAAACATTTCTAAGATGAATTTGACGCAGAACACTACTAGATCTTAAAATTTACTTCTAATTTCACTGTTATCCATGAAGATGCGGAGTACCAACGTCAAGACGGTAATACCCCGTGCACCTTTACTGTAGCTTCACAGTGATAACCTTGATCGAATGTGTAGGATAGGTGGGAGGTGGTGACACATCCTGAAAGACCACTCTTTCGTCTAAGGATGCCTAACCGCCACACCGATCATTCTGGGGGGGGGGGGGGGACACTACGAGGTGGGTAGTTTATCTAGGGCAGATGCCTCTTAAAGAGTAACAGAGGTGTGCGAAGGTAGGCTCAAGCTTTTAAAATCATTTTTTTCTCCATCCAACATCTATAGTTTGAAATTAAGGAATAGAATATGAGAGATCTTAGATATTAGATATAATCTTCTACTTTTGGCAAGTTTGGTTTTCCAACTTATTATGGTGATCGGTTATTAAATATATACAAATACTTTTATATTTTGAAAAAGTTTTATATTTTGAAAAAGTTTAGAGATTTGACTTTGGGTTTGGTTTTGAAAACCACTAGGCTTTCCAAGTATAATATGTGCATTTTGATATTTATTAATATTAAGCATTTGAAAGACATTAAAGATAGAAGAAGCTTGGATATTTTGTAAGACCTTAACGAGTAAAATCCATTTACTTTACTTATTCTTTTGTTGGATTTTAACCCCACATTTTGTTAAGCAAATTAAATGCTGGAACTTTTGGGACATACTTCTACATTTGAACTTTATCAAGCCTTAATGTTTGTTTTCTTAAACAATTTTCAAATAGCCTTTAATGGGGATGTTTTAACATGATAGGGCTAGCTTGTTGATTTTAAGGGTCCTGCGCTAAGAAGAAAACTGGGGTCTTTAATACCGTTTTTTAATATATCAGAAAAACAAATTTAAGACGGTGAATTATCGTTACAAAAAATTTAAAAGTAAATAAATTATGTAAGTGTGTAGTTGTGTATAAAAAAAGAAAATAATAATAAATTAATTAAAAAGGAACATATGGAATTTTATAAAAAGTTCAAGAGCTAATTATATTGTTAAACATATTGGACGGAAGGTTGATTATGAAATATATAGAATAAAGAAATGGCTAAATCTATAACTTGAATTTAAAACATCCAAATATTGTGAAAAGGAATTGAACCCACATTGCTTTTGAATAATGGACACATTGCTTTTGAATAAAGGTTTGGCTATCCAAACTTTATACAATATCTTGAATAAATTCATATATATTTAGTTATTAAATATAAAATTTAATTATAATTCGGACCCTATTTTTTTCGGGGCCCTGTGTGGTTGCCCCTCTGCCCCCCCCCCCCCCCCCCCCCCTTAAAATCGGGCCTGCAACATGCCCATTCCCTAACCATGAGTACTGAATAGGACTTATAAATGTTTTTCTCAATAGTCTTAAAGATGACATGAAACTCTAAGTTAGATTTCTCCCAACCATTCATATTATAGGTCATAATGAATTGGTCATATGATTTAGGTTGACTATTCAAAATCAACATCACTACTAATTATGTGCCCGTAGGAGATCCTAACTTTACATTTGTTTACTATAGCTTTTCATTTTTAATATGTGATTGCCTATTGATTGTCCTTCATACACATGGAGTGTTCTAATAGTTTCAAGTAGTTCCTACTTGACTTGCTATTGAAGCACGTTCTTCAGTTTGATCAACATTTCCTATGCATCAAGGTTCTCCAAATCCTTCTAGACGTTTGAAATCATGCTTGCAAGCATATGTCACGTTACTTCGTTTACTCATCGAATTCCTTTGTCTATGCATTTTGTACAACATAGTATGAGTTTCTTAGATGGTATTTTGATATTCATCCTTTAAAAACTAATCATCTCTATGTTTTTTAAGAGCTTAATTTAAATGAAGGATAAGATCCATGTTGAATGGTGGGTACCATTCTCATCCTTATATAACTCTTAGATTGTTATGAGACTTTGAATAAAAGCTTATGTCTAACTAGCATATTTAGTCTAATCTTTGCCCCGTGCTTAGGTCTTACTAGGGTCTAAGGGCTCGATTATTTCGTGCAATTTGGAACATATGATTTTTGGCTTTTTTGGAACCCCAAATTCAGCTTGGGGTTGCAATATTCCAAGGTCTTACTATACTATTTTTTTACCTTCAAATTATTCCAATGATTGGATAACAATAACTAAATATAAAAATGTTTGAATTTTGTATAATATTTATTTTACTAAAATATTATGTGTGAATTGTTATATAGATATTGTACTCATACTAAATATTAGTCAAACACGTTTGTTCAACAACTTTTAACACCATTTATTTGTGTTAAAATTAATTTTATTTTATCCAGAAAATTAATCTAAAAATAATTTTATATTTCATTATTTTTTTTCCAAATAAACCATTTAATTAAAAACTTAGTTTAATTTCAACTCAGTGCATCCTTACTTTCGAAGATCTGTTATCCAACAACTATTTTCTTTGGTGATTATCCGAAGAATTTTTTTTTTTGACATTGATTGGTACTATTTTTACTTCGTACGGAAGACAATAAATTAAACAGTCTTTTTATTATTATTATTATTATTATTATTATTATTATTTTTTAATGAAGTTTAATTTACAGTATATAAGGGATAACATCTATCTCTTTCTTTTTTCTTGGGTCAAGAATCGTGGTAAATAATTTAATCTAATATTGGATTGTATTATGGAAGTGTTCTCCCTCTGCTTTGTTTAACTTTAACTGTATGTATTAATAGGATGATACGTGTTAAAAAGAAAATAAATTTATTATTTTATTAGAATAGAAATTTCTTTTGGTAAACAATATTATAAATCGAATACATCATCAACACAAACAATTAATATAATAATAAAATAACGTGATATGCATTGTTTTACCAAAACTTAAAAAATAATTGAGTAAATTACTGAAATCGTCCTGTGGTTTGGTCAAAATTATACGTTTGGTCCCTAACTTTTTTTGCATTCGGGTCGTTCCTGTGGTTTGATTTTGTTGCGTTTTTCATCCCTATGGTTTGGTAAAAATTGCATGTTTGGTCCCTAACTTTATGTATGTAAGGGACGAAAAATGCAACAAAATCAAACCATAGGGACGAAAAACGCAACAAAATCAAACCACAGGGACAATCCGCGTGCAAAAATAAAATTAGAGACCAAACGTACAATTTTGACCAAACCACAGGGAAGATTTCAGTAATTTGTCAAAACAATTTTCAGCCATCAAAACTTGATTTTAATTAAAACCTGAGGGTTGGGCTGAACTGAATAGTGAGTTGGGCCAAAGCCTAAAGGTGCAAAAGAAAACCATTTGAGAACAAAACTACAAAAATAAGGACTAAAGTTGCAAAGGAAAATCTTCTGGAAACAAAACTACAAAAACAAGCTAAACTCAAGGACTATTTTGTAATTTAATAAGCAAGAAGAATCGTCTTATGTGGCATGTGGGTATGTTGGTAGTCTCGTGCACAACATCTTGATGTTGTATTCCTTTCCGTGCTATTATTGCAACCTTTTGCATTCATATTCTTATCTTCTTTTCTTATAATTTTATAGAACTATGTCATATAATATAATTACCTTAGCCATATTTTAAGTAGAATGTCAAATACTAAAAGTTGTTATATTATTTTTTTATTTCACAAAAACTAATAATATGGACAATTTTCATATTTTTTCTCATTATATCTAACCTAATAAATTAAAATCATTTTTGCCAAATGTCATGTTCTCATTGATTTTGTTACATGTCATTTTTTAAAAGTCTTTGAATTATTTTTTTTCCACTTGTCATTTTCTTGTAATTTTCATTTTCTTAAATTTAAAATTCATATTTTAGTGATATATATATATATATATATATATATATATATATATATATATATATATATATATATATATATATATATATATATATATATATATATATATATATAAAGTAGATTATTCTATTAAATTTCATAATAAATACTTTACAATCTTTCAAATATCTTACATTACATATTAAACTATTTACTTGATTTATTATATTCTTTGTATTTATATAAACTTATTATTTTAAAAAATATGTAATTCTTATAATTTTATATTAAACTTTTTTTCTAAACCCGTATAATATACTTATTCACACCTAGTTTTTAATATATAAAATCTATAGTTAAAACAAGTGTTTGTTCTTACAATTATATTTCTCTTACTTTGGTACTTTGAATTCATCTAATATATTTTGTTAAAGTCAAACAATCAAGGCCCATTTTTCATAAAATTTCAACTCCGTTTCCATTCAATCTTACCATTATGATTGATCACATGGCAAGCTTTTCTTCTCTCCCTCATTACTGCATGTCTTTATATGTTTTTATTTCAAATAAAAACAGACATGAAATAGCAAACTGACACTCAAGTATCAAATCACAACATTTTTTTATAATAAGTTCAAATTTCCTAATTGAGTGTTTTCCACTAAAATATCAAGGGTGATACGGTAAGTGTCCAATCCATTCCAAACCTATTTTTTTACATTATTAAATAGTGTAAAGCTAACTTCCAGTTAATTTCATGCATCATTTTTGTGTAAATGAATATCATAATAATTAGTTTTGATGATGTTGAAGAATCAACCAAGTTATGTGTAAGGAATGTTAACACTACCTAAATAAATTGTTAAAATACTTGAAATTAAGTTTATGACTTAAAGATTTAGAACATATAAATGAATTATTAGTAGAGATGAATAGATTTTGAATATAAAAGTTGAGATGAGAACTTTATGTGATCAAGTGAATGATAATTTTGGAATATGGATTTGGATTATAATCTTTATGAACAGAGACAAATTATTTAGACATTCATGTTCTATTTGAAAAGGTTTTGGCAAGGGGAATTGGTCGAACACACCAAGTGAAGAATAGAAGCCAAAGTGGTAGTTAGTTTTCACTAACTAGAAAAGTGAGTACATGTGGATTTTTCCTAATTGGATACATGAATTAATTATGAGTTTTAATTATATGAGTTATTTTGAAAGAATATGTTAATATTAGTGAATGACAAGAAAATATAAAAGCACAGTTTGAGTTATTAATTACTTGATGCTTTTAAGGAAATCTTGGTATAATGTTTTTGGACAAATGAACTCATTGAAAGAGTATGCAGTATTTTGAAAATTTTGAAAGAGAAAGGTAAAGATTCTAGAGCAAATGAACTATTTTCAAAATAGTAGGTTAATTTAGAATAGTATGTAATTTGATTAAATAAACTCATGACAAGAGTATATATTTGTTTATACATGATTTTGAAAGGTAAAAGTAAGATATAAGATTATGGTAAAGGTTCTAAATTTGATAATGTTTTGACATGATAAATTGTTATATTATGGGAAGTATTATGATTTTTATTGATTATACATGGAATATATATGTAACTAGTCTCAAAAATAAAAGTGGCGATCATTCATATAGTGAATGTAATTGCGCAATATAAAGTAGTATTAAGATAATTAAAATATCCCAAGAACTAGATTAGGGAAGACTATGTTGGGACCATATATCCCTTTTCAAGGTAGAGACAGAGGGATATCTTAATGGTTTTGGATTTTTAGTACATCAATACACACTAGATTAACGCAACGGAATAAACAAATTAATCCCTATGTGTATATGCACCTTAGGATCTAGGTTTTGTTAATTATAGCAACCTACTTTAGAAATCTTACTAGAGAAGGATAAAAACACCAACCTCTTGATCTTTTGATTAAGACCATGTGATTGACAACACTTGTAAAGGATGAAAGAACCAAAGGAGAATCCCTATAATGTAGTTACACCCAAGACTCTAAACAACAATTAAGAAAACCTAAATAAGGGATAAGTCGAAAATTCCATAACCATAGAGAGATGGTTATAACTTTCGAACCCATGGAGATATAGGAGAGAGGGAGAACGAAAGTTGGTGGAAAACTGGTATAGGGTTTGATCCTTGACATCCTATCTATAGGAAACAACTAGAATCATTAAGTTGATCAGATTCTCAAGGATAATCCATATCCTTATCAAAACCCTTCTTTATCTTAGGATATCTATCCTAATTTTCATCCACCTCCTCTTCCAAGACGCTTCTAGAACATTCCAACTAATCTTAAGGAATTAATTAATATTCAATCATTTTATAACTATTTAATTAATTACCAAAATAATTTCTAATTATTTTATTAATTCATAATAAAACTAAGAACTTATTTTCTCCATTTCTGTATTGATAATTGCGTCATGAGGTTAACCTAAAATGGTACTGTTATTATTTAGAAATATTACTAATAGTTATTGACCTTGGGCGCTATCTCCATCAAATGGACTGATTTGTTTTTGCTAAAGAATAGTGCCCATATCTATAACAAGTTGGTAATATTACTATAATAGTCACTAACTATACGTAATATTACCAATAGTTAGTGTCGTTTGGGGTTACACATAAGAGAAAAATTAAACAGAACAAAAAATATATTTATTTTAGGGTCTTGTTTTGTTAATTAATTAATAGTTTAACTAATTAATTATAAAACATGGAGAATATTGAATATTCTAGAAAAGATTTGATTCTTGGATAATAACCAAAAGTCTGGATAATTACTAAATTATCAGATAATTATTAGTTGGAGCTCGAATCACCTCCCTATAAATAAAGGTGTCGAATCCCAGTTTTAGAACAATGCAAACTTAGCCTCTTAGCTCTAAAAGTTGGAATCCTTGAAAAACCCTAGAAAAACCCGAAGGTTCGATACCACGTCGCGATGCTTCTTTTGCCGCGTTGCGTCACTGATCAAATTCCTTTGATCGAGTTCGTTTCGTGTTGGTTCTTAGTGATACTTTCAGATCTGTTGATTGTTGCTTCTTGGGTACGATTACAAGAGAGGAACTCTATGTTGAGTTCTCAAGTCCGATCAACTGGCTAAGTCAAAAGAACTCGAAAGAAGATCACAAAGGAACGATTCGTTTCTATTAAGTCCTTTAAGTTGTATAGATTTTTGTATTGATATAGATCTATTGTTATAAGTGTTAGACCATAAAAAGTATTGTTGCTTCCACTATCCCGATTGGTCTTTTAGCTACGCTCATAACTCATTAGTGGTATCAGAGTCTACTAGCTTAAAGTCTTTGGCACTTAGGCTTCATCTTTAGATGTATGATAGGGTTTGTATGTGTAGTATTTCTAAAGTATAAATCGTTTTAAATAGTTTAGAAATTTTACTCATTAAATCGAATCTGCATATGCATGTTAAAATCGACAATCAGATTGTTCTGCCTCTTTGTCGTGGCGCAGCTGGTCTTCCACCATGTCACGGTCATGCTGCTGCTAAATCGAAATCACAGCTGCCTCATCGTCGTGGCGTGGTCCTTTCCTGGACACGACACATTCTTCCGTGGAGAAAATAAAAATATAATATTTAATAAAAACATCTCGTTTTTTGGGTTTCTCGACGTGGTTGCCTATTCCCCACGCCGCGGAACCTTTGTTCCAGAATTGTGAGTTTTACTGTTGTCTTGTTACTCCTTTTTAAAACGCATACAAACTAGCCTTTATATTAAAAGATGAAAGTCAATTTGATTTAATTATAAGATTAATTAAAAGACAAAATATTTGGACTGTAAGATTAGTTTAATTGTTGACCTGCATCATCTCTTAGTCAATACAATTAAAAGACATAAAATCAAAACGATTAAATTCCAAATGTGTGTGCATATATATATATATATATATATATATATATATATATATATATATATATATATATATATTAAAATCATATTTATATAGGTATCACACTAAAAGTACCAACATCACGTCCTCACATATTTTAACACACTGTCAGTCTTACCATGACTAGGCTCACATACTTTAATGCTATAAGGAAGGTTCTAGGTGGTTTCTTTGATTTTTAATGAGGCAAACTTTTAAGTAGCATCTAATGCTCGCCTCCCTCACCACCATCTTGGATTTTAACTAGAGTTACAAAAAAGGTTTGATAGGACAAATTGAGTGACGTTAAAACTATCAAATTTATAAGTAATAAAACAAAAGCCCCTTTTATAAGAACATGAATCTTATGCTTCCCACGAAAACTACGCCTTTTTGTATATTCTTTTTGGCACCTTCATGTGGCTTACGGGCACATCAAATAAGAATATAATCGAAGTAAGGTATATGGTAATCACGATTATCAAGCGTTACTTGAGCTGAATATCATTTTAGCTTTGCATAGTCTATCCACTATTTGGATTCATGATCCTCGGCTAAACCAGTCATGAATGCTAAATGAGAATTAGAAGAGATGAACACGCTGTTGACATAAGTCGATAAATCTCGTCTAGCTGGGAATCTCATAGAGATTGAGATCGAAAATTGTTTGCCCACCTAAATAGCTCCATTGTGTAATTTTTAGCTAAGCCACTTTACATCATTAAGCCAAATATGGATCTTATCCTCTTAATTAATAATTTAATATTGGGTAATTATCTTAAAATGTATCATTCATTTAAGCGAATCTTTTTCCTTTTCTTATAGATGTTTCATGGTTCAAGTGCTCCACTCCATCTTGTACCAACCACTTAATCAAACTTTTCTTTGCTACAAGTCCTTTCACGAGATAAGCTCAATGTTATAAATATCTTGATTGGATTCATAACTTGAGGATCACTCTTCGATACGAGAAAAATGAGTATGTTTTGGATGAGTATCTGGATGAGGAGCTCTATGAAGAGAAACTAAAGAGGTGACTATTGCATACAAAAGGAATTACCCTAAAATCCAAAAGAGTTTCACGAACCTTGGGGCATACGACATTAACGAGCAGCTCAAGGAAATGTTTCAAGGTCAAGATCAAATTGAGAGATTCAAGGTCATGTACGCTCTTCTAGGTTGCAAGAAACAAGAGAATGGTTATATGAGTACCCACACTCTAAAAATGAAAGCGTACTTTTACAGACCTGATTGTCTTGGCTTACCATTCACTCAAGAGTTGACTATTGATGTCATACTCAACTCTTTGACTAGTGCATACAAGCAGGTTGTTATTAATTACTATATGAATGGTTTAGAAAAGAGCATCATGGAGTTACATGGAATGCTCAAGACTGTAGAAGAAAGTGTTGTTCCACCTAGGAATGTCAACTCAGTTTCTCCTATGTTAGCTATTAGGGAAGGTGATGTAAAGAGGAAAAGTTCCTCTCACCCCAAAGCTAAGGGAAAGGGAAATGGAAAGTTGGTGAATCCATCTTGAACTTTAAGAAGGATGTTTCTGATATAGCACTTGTGAATGACCCCAAAGAAGCCATATGCTACTATTTCCAAGAAAAGGGCCATTGGAAATATAGTTGTCCAAAATATATGGAGGGTCTTAAGAAGAACAAGGCCAAGGGTATTGACTCTTCATATATGTTTGCCATTAAATTACATCAAGCTATGACTTTTAGTAATTGGATACTTGACACAGGATGTGGAATCTACATTTGTTCTTATGTGTAGGGATTGAGGCAAAGTAGGAAGTTGAGACACTAGGAGCTCGATATGATCATGGGGAACAACAACAAGGTATCTACTACCAAGATTAGAGATTATGAGCTTTCTGCATTTTCTAGTATTTCAAGTAGTTTGTTAGATTATTGCTATTCACCTTACATGGCAAGAAACATTATTATAGTTTATGCTTTGTGGTGTGACGATTTAATTTTTAGATTTAATAATAATAATGGTAGTATTTTGGTTTACAAAGATAGTTCTCTTTATTTTAAATCAAATATTCAAATCTATGCAATGACGTATACGAATCTGTGGTTGGTGTAAGGAAAAATGATAACTTAATCTTAAATGTTAGTTTGTCTAATTTGTATAAATCATGTCTTCGACATTGCTGTCTTGGCCATATAAAAAATAAGAGAATCGCCAAGCTCCAATCAATTGGGATCTTGGAACCATTCAACCTTGATTTGGATGGTGATTGCGAATTTTGTTTACTTAGTAAAATAACAAAGGAACCTTTTATAGGTAACTGTAAGAAAGGCATGAATTTGTTGGACATCATCCATTCGGATGTATGTGGTCTATTTAGATACGTTAATAGACATAGAAAAATATACTTTATCATGTTTACTGATGACTTCAATAGATATTGATATGTTTACCTGATTAAACATAAGTATGAGGCATTTGAAGTATTCAAGACATTCCAAAGGGAAGTAGAGAACCAACTTGGCAAGAAAATCAAGATACTCCGTTCTGATAAGGGCAGAGAGTGTCTTAGTGATGATGTAACCCCCGTGTTTCTAGGCTAGGCATTAATATTGATGTAATAGTCTAGGTTAACCTTTGTAAATCCTTTTGAAATAATAAGAATGTATTATTTGAGTATTATGTGATTTAACTGAACAACGATTCCGAATATATATATAGAATGCCGAAATCCGTGTTATAACGAAGGAGTTATGACATGTCGAAGTTTCGCTACAGAACCGGTACGACAATGTATGACATAAATAGTGAGTTTACGATAGAGCGATATTTAGCCTTACGGATCTAAACGAAAGTCGTAGAATAAGTTAAATCTAGAGTGTGCATAAGAAGAACGTCTAAATCTGACTTCGTATGCGGAAGTTATGATTTTTCAAAGTTTCGACTTAGCAGTATGTAGCCCAAAGTTCGAATATGAGATCGAGTGATTTATAGCCGAAACAATCTAAACGAGAATCGAAGATCTCATCAATAGTAATGCAACGGTAAAAAGACAGACGAAAACAAACGTCAGATAAAGAAGTTATGAATTTCTAACAGAGTTTTCCTGTCCCGGCCTACTAAAAATAATATAATAAAAGTTAAATTCAAAATTAGCCGACGGTGTCTAAACGAGAGTTGTAGAGCATAATCTCACCTACGTATGCAGATAAAGAACGTCGAAAACGGAACTCGTATGCGAAATATATGAATTTCTGAAGTTCGGGGCACGAACTTCCACCTTTGTCAGAGCTCACGACGTGAGCACAGTGTTCACGACGTGAGCAGGTGATGGACACCTTCCAGGGCAAGTGGCCATGACGAACGCAGTGACCTATCAAGCTAACGACGTGCGCATGGTTTTTCAGCCTCCTATAAATAGAAAGTGATGCCAGCCATTTAGGGTTGTCAATTTGTTTCCTCTTACTCCATATTACCTCGATTTACGTGCAAGTTATACCCCAGAAGCCCCGGTATCATCCCAACACCCAAAGCAAGTCCCGAAGTACCGAAGATCCCGAGAAGAAAAGAGTTTCCGAGCCAAAGCTTTGCCCGCAAGAAACCCGGTGTGTGAAGATATTCCGGTTTCATCGAAGAGTTACTACTTGAAGAGCCGTAGTGCTGTCCGATAATCGTCTTATCAAGTGAGTGTATTGTCCCTTTCATATACACGATTGTTAGTACAAGTATTGTTGTATGTATTAAGTATATGTTTTGAGTGAGGGTATCTTCCCTTTTCTTGTAACACATAACTATGAAGTATCTCATATAGAATATGTGCTATTTGTGTGTGTGTGTGTATATATATATATATATATATATATATATATATGTATATATATGTATGTATATGATCTGTTTATTTGAAATGCGTATTGAATGAATATCTCATCAAGTTGTAAGTTATATATGAATGTATGTTTATATATTGTTATCTACAAAATATGTTGGGTTAGAACATGGGTAGATAGTTGACGTGTGATAAATTGATGAGATGCCTCTCTGTTGTTCTTGATTCAGTTCTCTAGCCGAGTTTAGATGATGACCACAGACTTTTCTAGACAGTCTAGTGGAACACTGGCAGGCTAGCCACCTATAGGTGTTAATGAACTTGGGTGTTCATTTGTTGTACTCTATCCCCCACATGGTTGTCTTGTTTCACATACATTGCTGAGGAAACCCTGAAGCATGTGTTGTTGCCCCGATGAAAATCCTTAGACTAGGTCCCTTGTGTGTAACATCCCGAAATATCAAGAGTAGAGTTGAAGGGCTAAAAGTGTATATGGGAAAGGGCAACTCGGTGAGTCCACGAGTGGACTCGGCGAGTAGGGTCGCGACTCTGGTCGTGTGTTAAGTGGTCAACTCGGCGAGTCGCAGGATGGACTCGGCGAGTAGGCGCTGAGTGGAGAAAACCCTAATTTCTGAGGATGAGCCCTATATAAAGGACATTATACCCTCTCCCCAGCCTCTTTACCCCCTCTTTTGAAGTCCAAAAAACCCTTAGACGCGATTGTGAGGGATTTGAGTGCATTTAAACCTTGGAGAAGAGATTTTGGAGGAGATCTTGGAGGGTTAGGAGGCTTGGAGCAAGGGGCTTTGCTAAGATTCAGATTTCTCTTCTGTTGGGGCTTCCTTTTGAGGTATTACTTCGTTTCTTGGGTTGTTATTCATCTAGAATCATTATTTTGGAGTGTGTGGAAAGTTTGGCTTATGGTATTTCGAGTTTGAAGGTTAGATCTGAGGTTGCTACCTCAGATCTGGAATGGAGAAGGTCTAGAGTGCATTAAAGTCCCTGTTCTTGAGTGTTTAGTGAAGTCATCTTGTCCCAAACCCTAGCCCTAGAGTGTAAAATGCCTAGATCTCTTTGGATTCACGTAAAGTTTGCCACTTTACGTGATGGATGGGTTGTAGAAGGGTAGATCTACGTTTTGGATCAATTGCATGGCCTGGAAGGCTTCTGTATGGGTTAAGATCTTGAGGCACTCGGCGAGTCACAAAGGCGTACTCGGCGAGTTGCTTGAAGATGGACTGGAACTCGGCGAGTTGGAAGAACAACTCGGCGAGTAGGTTGAAGATCGCCTTGGACTCGGCGAGTCTGTTCTTGGACTCGGCGAGTCTGGTCGTGAGGTCCTAACCTTTCTTCTGGTTGAGCTGTGAATTGGTGAGTCAAGGGATGACTCGGTGACTCGAGTGTGAAAGGACTCAGAGTTGTTGGACTCGGCGAGTCTCGGGGTGACTCGGCGAGTTGAGTCGCAAATTGGGGAAGTTCTGTGCATGGGGACTCAGCGAGTCATCGGGTTGACTCGGCGAGTAGAGTCAGTCAGGGGTTGACTTTGACTTTGACTTTGACCAAGGGTTGACCAGTTGATTTCCAGGGGCATTTTGGTAATTGTTGGCTTTTGTTTTGAGTTCAGAGTTTTGGTGTTGGCCAGTGTTGGGGATCGTATCAGTGGTCGGAGCGACTTGGGTTTACCTGTTCATTCGGCAGTTGCGAGGTGAGTTATCCTCACTATATCAGCAGGGTCTACGGCACCAAGGCCGGCCCTTTATCGGATTGTGATCCGAGCATCGTTGTTATGTTATTGCTTTGCTATGTTGCATCCTGGTAGTTAGGATGGTATATGTTAGAGACCTAGTTAAGGTCGGAATCCTGGTATATAGGATGATGCTACGCTAGTGACCGGTTAGGTCGGTATCCTGGTTAGGACAATGTTATGCTATGTGATCTGTTAGATTGGTTTGATGGGATATGATACGTTATATGATTGAATGTTTATGTGTACATGGTTGTTGGACTGGGGTTGGGTTGAGGCGGGACCTGCTTTGTGCTGTAAGCCAACATACCCAGGGCAGACCGGTTATCCCGAAGGCCCGACGAGCGGTCCGGATAGGCTGTAGGCCCCAAGAGGGCGGAGTAGACGTGCCGATGCGGCGGACCAGTCACACAGTAAACCCGAAGTGCATGGCTGTTATGTGTTCTGTTATGTTATGGCATGATATGCGTGTATGGTATATGCGGTTGGTATTTTGGGGGTATCTCACTAAGCTTTCGGGCTTACAGTTGTGGTTTAATGTTTTTTAGGTTCTTCAGGAGACCGTGGCAAGGCAAAGGCGTGATCGTACCACTCCTCATGTTTATGCTTCACGATGTGGTTCTGGGAAGACTTTGAAATAATTGTATTGAAAACCTTTTTGTAATAATTTTATGAAATCGGGTTGTTTTTAAAAAAATAAAATTTAAATTGGTTGGAATTTTATGGTCGTTACATTGTGATAGTTGTTTTAGGGAAGTAAAGTGAGGATAACGGGAATGGGTAATTGGGTTATTGTTGTTTGATGAAATTAATAAATTTATTCATTGTGAGTTGAAATCCCTATATGCTCACCAGGCTCCCAAGCCTGACCCACTCAATTTTTCTTTGTATTACAAGTAGTGGCACCAGAGCGTAAGTTGGACGACTTATCTAGATATTTTGATTATAGGCATGTAGTGTATATAAATGTTGTAAGGCTTATAATGTGTCGTTTATGCTTTTGTCTGTATCGGAACATGACATCCCGAGTTTTGTTATATAATTAAAATATACTTCTTTAAGAAATGCTTTGGTAAATCTTATTTTATCATATTTCATTTTGGGAACAAATCCCGCAACTCTTTTAATCAAAGGATTACTCTGAAATTATTCTAAAAGCATAAACTAAACCGGTCTTTTCTGGCAGTCAATTTGGGGATGTCATAGATGAATTCTACAATCATATTAGAAATTGTGGGATAGTCCCATAACTAGCTCCACCAAGAACACCACAACACAATGGTATGTCTGAAAGGAGAAATCGAGGCTTGCTAGATATGGTTCGTTCTACGATGACTTGTGCTACATTTCCATTTAGTTTCTAGGGTTATGATCTAGAAACTCCCGCTTATATTCTAAACCTTGTACAACTAAGAAGGTTGAAAAGACACCATTCAAAATGTAGAAATGGACTCGTCCCACTCTTGTACGAATCAAGATTTGGGATTATGGGGCTTTTGTTCGTCGAAAAGCACACGAAAAAATTGAACCCATATCTGAAAGGTGTTACTTCATTGTTTATTCTAAAGATTCCTTTGGATACTTGTTTTATAATCCTAATGAGAATAAGATTATTATTTCTTGTAGGACAGTTTTCCATGAAATGGAACTAACATCTGAAGAAACTAGTGGGAGCCAAATCGATCTTGATGAGATTTAAGAATCAACCAATAAAGAACCTGAAGTTGACACTAGATTTCAACAAGAGGTTGAAGAACCTTTTGAGGAATCTAATACACCTCCACCTCCACCTTATAGATATGACAACATGTTGAGCGATAATGAGCTGCACAACTATCAGGAAGCCATGACAAACCCAAAGGATACAAAATGGAAAGAGGCAATAGAGAGCGAGATTCAATTTATGTATGATAACCAAGTTTGGAATTTGGTTGATCCATCACATGGCCTTAAAACCATTGGGTGTAGATGGGTATTCAAGAAGATGACTGTCTGGGAAAAATGCATACATATAAAGCTCAATTGGATGCACATGGTTATACTCAAACTCAAGGAATTGATAATGAGTAAACCTTCTCGAGAGTAGCTATGATTAAGTTTATTAGGATTCTATTTTCCATTGCCACTTATCATGGTTTTAAAATATGGAAAATGGATGTAAAAATGCTTTTCTTAATGGGAATCATACTAAATATATTTACGTGGATAAACTAGAAGGTTTTGTATAGTCCAAGTATCCTAATATGTTACGCAAAATTGAGAAGTCCATCTATGGACTTAAACAAGCACCTCGCAGGTGGAACATATGTTTCAATGAGAAAATCCAGAAGTTTGGTTTCTTAATTAATGAAGATGAACAATTTTTATATATTAGATCTAGTGGGAGCGTAGTTGTCTTTCTTGTCTTATATGTCGATGACATTCTTCTTATAGGAAAAGACATCCCAACACTGAATAGTGTAGAAGTTTGGATTTGGAAGAGTCTCATTATAAAAGACTTGGTAGAAGTCGTGTGCATACTTTGTATCAAGATCTATAAGGATAAATCTAGGTGACTGATAGGAATTATCCATAATACATGAATAGATTAAATTTTAAAGAAATTCAGGATGGAGGACTATAAGAAAGGATTTGTACCTATGCAACATGGCATGGTATTGAGTAAAACTCAATGTCCTAGTACCGGTGAAGAACTGGACATAATAAGTTGAGTCTCATATGCTTTGGCTATAGGAACGATCATGTACGCCATGATATGTATAAGGTCGGACGTCTTATTAGCTTTAAGCATGATAAGTCGTTATCAAGCCAATCTTGGCGAAATTCATTGGATCACGGTCAAGAACATTTTGAAGTATCTTAGGAGAACTTAGATATGTTCCTGGCCTATGGTGGTAACAAAGAGCTAAGTGTTAAAGGATATTTGGATACACATTTTCAAATCGATAGAGATGATTTTCTATCTCAATCAAGTTTTGTATTCATATTTAATTGAGGAGTAGGGACTTAGAGGAGTTCCAAGCAAGAGACTATAGAGGATTCAACAATAGAGTCGGAGTATATTGCGGCTAATGAAGTTTCCAAGGAGGCAATGTGGTTAAAGAAGTTCATCAACGATTTGGGTGTTGTTCCAAGCATAAATCTTTTGCGACAATGAGGGAATAGTCGCTTTGGCTAAAGAAGCTCGAGATCACAAGCGCTCAAGATATCTACTCAGAAAGTTCCACTACATCAGGAAGCTAGTTGAATATGGAGACATTATAGTGAGTCAAGTTCTATCGGAAGATAATCATGTTGATCCATTTACCAAACCATTGTCAAAAATCAAGCATGATGCTCATACCAGATATATTGGGACTAGGTTTGGTAGTGATTTGTTTTGATTACAAAATTTGTAGATTATTAATAATAAGTTGTTATATTGATAATAATATGACTTTTTGATTTGGTGATTATTAATAATAAGTTGCTACCTTTTAATTAATACTTTATATGTTCTTTCTTTTGCATGTTTAGAACCACTTCCAGAATAATGTTATATTGAAGCTTCCACAATTGGTCCTACTCTCGGAAGATACTAGTGAATAAAGACTGTCATGGAGTATTGGTATCTTTTTAATTGAGATGAACATTGCAAAGGTATGCAAGTAATACTAATGACTACTTGAAAATGGATATTTTAGGTATTGGAGTAACAAAACTTAAAGATTACTTCATGTATCTTGTCATGAGTAACAATATTTACTATTCTTCAAATAGAGATGTATGAGGTATTGTCCTACGTTCTGTTGTATCTTGGTTTCTCCTTAACATTGTTCGTAACTGCCGGCTATACAAGGTTTGAGTAGATATTTCACGAGGAATAGTATTGGCATATTTAGTCGAAGTTTATTTGATCCTTCTGCTAGAAATGGAGAAGTATATATCTCCGAGCCCCTCGATGATTTGGTGTTGACAATAAATTCTTAGCCGAGTGGAGACTGAGTTGATCATATTTAACTGCACTTTGATAAGGACACCACTATTCAATAGTGGGAAACATAATCTTGAACCATGAGATTGACCTATGATCCATGTCCCAGGTTCATTATAGATACCATGAAGATCAAAGGAATTTGAAGTCATTAATCTTAGGGTTGTTTATAGCAAAATTATGATAAATATAGTAGTTGTATTGGACTACCACTCACTGCTTATATCTATTAAGTATTGAACCAAAATTTTGTTGATGTCTAAGTGAAATTTGGAGCTATTGGAGAATGGTTCCCATAGCCATAACATGTCGGTAATATTACTATAAATAGTAGTGTCATTTTGGGTTACACACAAGAGTGAAATTAAGCAGAATTGACATATATTTATTTTAGGGACTTGTTTTGTTAATTAATTAATAGTTTAATTAATTAATTAGAAAACAAAGAAAATATGGAATATTTTAGAAAGATTTGATTCTTGGATAATTATCAAAAGTCTGGATAATTACTAATTTTCAGATAATTATCAATTGAAGTTCAAATCACCTACACATAAATAAATACGTCTAATCCTGGTTTTGGAACAATGAAAACTTAGTCTCTTATCTCAAAAAGTCGGAACCCTTAAAAAACCCTAGAAAAACATGAAGGTTCGATACCACACTGCGGTTCTTCTTTTGCTGTGCCATGTCACCGATCAAATTCCTTTGATCAAGTTTGTTTCATGTTGGTTCTCGATGGTACTTTCAGATTTGTTGATTGTTATGTCTTGGGTATGGTTATAAGAGAGGAACTCTATGTGATCAACTAGCTAAGTAGAAGAAATAGAAGAAGACCATAAAGGTATGGTTCATTTCTATTAAGTCCTTTAGGTTGCATATATGTTTGTATTAAGCTAGATATGTGGTTATTAATCTTAGACCAGAAAAAATATTGGTGCTTCCGCTGCCCCAATTCGTATTTTAGCTAGGCTCATAACAGATCAGTTCTTATTATCTTTGTAAGGGTTGATAGGGTGTTATTTCTAGCATTAACCCTAAGGTTTGGATTAATATGTGAATGAAAGAACTTTATGTCAATACGGAGGCATGATACAAGAAGGCCCGTAAGGTTTTATTTCGATTGTGATCATGCATTGCAGATAAGTTATATTGACTGAATTATATTGAAATGAAAAGTTTTATTAAATGTTTAATAGTGATTTGATCGATATATAATGGAATGACTTTATGCAGACTTGACTATATGATACGAGAAGGCCCGCAAGGCTTAGTTGTGTTTATGATTATTCACTTTATGATGATATGTTAAATCTTACATAACATGTGGAAATGAAAAGGTTTTTTTTCATATGTTTGAGAATGATTTTGTGTCTAAACCTATATAGCTCACGGGTCATTACTCTCTTATGTATGTTTTGTTTAAATGCCATGTAATCCAGGTTTATATATATTAAGAACTAGAATGTTGTGAGTGTATTGATTACAGTGAGCTTTTAGAATATAAAGGTTTGACAAATAATCTATAATGTATGTAAATTCACTGCTTTATTATGGTTGTGTGTGTTATCTATTGTATACCCACTTCATATGTTTTGAAACAAAAAGTAAAATGTTTTGGTTTTTCTTGGATCATGTTTTGATAAATTTGAATAAATTATAAAATGTATTTAAAAACATAATATTTTTTATTATATGAAGAAGGGTTGGTGTTGCATTTGATATCAGACCCATAGTTTAAGTGAATTTCGTTATCCATACCTAGGCTTAAACTTTGAAAAATAAGAGAGAAACATAGTTTCTTTATGATAATTATTAGTGACATCACTTAGGTCCTATGTGCTTATAGTAGAAATAATTTTTCAAGACTAAGTAATCTCATGGTATCTTATGATATATGATTAGGATATCTTCTTAAAATATGTTACAAAAATATAAATTATTGAATTTGGAATTTTTATGGAAGAAGGTGATTATCAGATGTGATGTTACGTCGCTTTTGATGGACAAGCATGGAGTATGAAGATTTTTTTTCAAGAAAGTCTGTCTCCTTATCAATAAAAAGAGTACAACAAGGAGAACTAGTAAGATTTCTTGATTCCTTACTTCAAAAGTTACCGAAGGAAGGTTGGGTCGTGATGCAAGTAAGATATCTTTAGAAAATTTTTGGTTAAATTGATTCGGATGATTTCATTAAAAACAAGTCAATTGGATAGGATTAAGCTATGGATTGGTGTTCGAGGAAGGCCTAATTATAGGAAGGAATTTATAGAAAAAGAGTAACTTAGATCTAATAGAATATAATTATGTCAAACAAACCCCTTATGTTAGTGAAAGCAAGAACTTTGTTGTCTATCAATCTGCTCTCCCTCTAGCATGCTTTTGTATTCTTTTCCGATGAAATTTAAAGGGGTTACTAGAATCTTGATCCAAACACTTTAAACTTCTAGCGTGATGTTGTTATAGTTATTGTGATTATGATACTAAGCTTGATTTAGAAAATCCATGGTTAAATTTATGAATTTGGAGATGATGAGTTAAAATCCTAATTGGGTGATTTGTTAGATCTGTGACATCGAGTTAATGTCTTAATGCATTAAGACATATAAACAAGTTATCCATGAAGTATAATTAGTTTTGATGATGTTGAAGAATCAACCAAGTTTGGTTGTGTGTAAAGGTGGTGAACCCTAACTAAATGAATTTTTAAAATACTTGAAATTAAGCTTATGCCTAATGATTTAAGACATGTAGAAGAATTATTGGTGGAGCTTAATTGATTTTGAGCATAAAAATTGAAATGAGAAATTTATGTGATTAAGTGAAGGATAATTTTGGAATATATATTTAGATTATACTCTTTATGAACCGAGACAAGTTATCAAGAGCTTAATGTGTTATTTGAATAGGTTATGGCAAGGATAAATGGTCAAATGCACTAAGTGAAGAATAGAAGCTAAACTGTTAGTTAGTTTTCACTAACTAGCAATGTGAGTACATGTGGCTTTTTCTAACGGGATACATGACATAATTATGAGTTTTAATTCTATGAGTTATTTTAAAAGAATATGTTGATATTAGCGAACTACTAGAAAAAATAAAAGCATGGTTTGAGTAATTAGTTACTTGATGCTTTTAAGGAAACTTTGGGTTTTGGGAAAATGAACTCTTTGAAAGAGTAAGTAGTATTCTGAAATAGTTTTGAAAGAAAAAGGTAGCAGTTGAGGAGTTAATGAACTATTTTTCATAAGAGTAGGTTAAAGTTTTGAATATTATCTAATTTGATTAAATGAACTCTCTGCAAAAGTTTGTATTTGTTTATACATGATTTTGAAAGGTAAAAGTAAAATATAAGCTTATCTTAAAGGTTATAAATTTGATGATGTTTTGTCATGATAAATTGTTATATTGTGCAAAAGTATTATGATTTTATTGATAGAAAATTACATATGCATTTGATTGAATCTACAAAAGAAATGTGGTGATCATGGATAAATTGAATGTAAGTGCATAAAGTTGTATCCAGATAGTTACGATATCCCAAGAAGGAGATAAGGGGCATCTCTACCGGAATCATATATCCCTTCACGAAGTAGATGTAGTGGGGTATCTTAATGGGCTAATTTTTTCTTCCTATTTGAGTAAGGGTTGATAAAATGTTATTTCTAGGATTAAACCCTAAGGTTTGAATCGGTATTTGACCGAAGGAACATATGTCAATACGTTAGCGTGATACTACAAGGCTCGTAAGGTTTATTTCAAATGTAATCATGAACTACATATAACTTACATTGCATGAAGTAGGATAACTTGAAAGAGTTTTATTAAGTGTTAATAATGATTTTATTAATATATATTCGAAGAAGTTTATGTGAACTTGACTATACGACACAAGAAGGCCCGTAAGCTTTAATATTGTGTATGGTTATGCAATTTGTGATGATATGTTAAATCATACAAAACATATGGAAATTAAAGGTTTTATCAAATGTTTGATAGTGATTTTGTGTCTAAATTCATATAGTTCATGAGACACTATAGTCTTATGAATGTTTTGTTTAAATGTCATGTATTCTCGGTTCAGATACAAAGAACCAGAAGATTATGATTGTATTGATAACAGTGAACTTTTGGAGTATAGAAGCTCGACATGGTTTCTATAATGTATGTAAATTCACTACTTTACTATCGTTTTGTGTGTTATCAGTATTACATTAAGATGATATGTTTTGAAACAAAAAAGTAAACCGTTTTGGTTTTTGTTGGATCACGTTTTGATAACTTTGATTAAAATTATAAAATGTTTTCAAACCCATAATGTTTTTGTTATGAAAAAAAAAACGAGTGTTATAATTTTGTAATATATATTTCACAAAGTTTTTACAACAAAAAAAATAAATAGATACGTTAAAAAAATAATAAGTTGAATAGAGTGTTTTTTACAATCTATAAAAGTTATACAAAAAAAATATTAGAGAGAAAATTGTTTTGATTTAAAAAATTGTGTAGAGTTGGAAAAAAGCATTGTTTGCATCATTCATTTAAACTATTTTGTTGTTAAAAATAAAATTGGATTGTAGATGGTCTAATACAAGTATATCAAAACTTCATTTATTAAAATATAGTTTTTTTTCTTCAAAAAAGTTGGCACAAAATGTTGTTTCATAATCTATAAAACAGTTTATAAATAATTAATTGAGACAAAAGAATGATCAAAACAATATTAACTTAAACATCACACATCCATACGTGTCTCCAATTGAGTTTGGAAGATGTGGTTTTACATTGATTGTGACCTTTCAGGGGCTTCTCATGAGTTACAAGAATGGGCCATCGATAATTGAATATAATTGTTTTGCAAAATGAATAATTTAAATGTTAATTAGGTAAAACATCACATTTTAAATAAAAATAATATTGGCTAAGATTAATATGTGAATAAAATCGTTACATTTTAATATTTTATCATGTTTTGGTATGTATATAAGCAATTAAAATATGTAACGAAAAATTTTCATTTACTTTTCTTTGTTATTTACGAATCATTGTCGGCACACAAGCAATTATGAGAACCATAATTTATTATTTTAAATATTAAATATATAATTTTCTTTCTTTATTTATATTTATAAGTAATTAAATATGCATGATCAGTCAACATTAAGAAGCAATCCTTTGAAATATGTGATGTGAACTATACGTACCTGCGAAGGAGCCCATCTTCATCATGCATGCAGGCATCTTTAATGTCACATGAGCATGTTTTACATCACGATATCGACTGATCATTTGGTTAAATTAATACTACTATTCAATCATAACTTTTAACAATATTATCTTTGAGAAGATAGAGTCTTGGCTACGTAATTTGTACGGATGTTTGTAACTTGTAAGGATTGGATTTAATTACAACTGTTCATCAGTGTCGCAGTGAGGTTGTTCATCTCAATTTAGAAAAAGCTCTCAGCCTAACAACGCGTTCGATGAATTGTCACAATGACAAGTAGACGAAAGCATCCAATCTTTGGCCAACTATTATCAAACCCATTTGCACCCCACCACAACACACTGACAAAACACCAGTGTTTTCCCTCAATCTCATGGAAAAGACTGTTTTACCCCGATATCTTGATCCTTTTAAGCTAAATTCCTATACCCATTTTCGGTATTTCTTGAATGCTTGTGTATCTAGAATATCGGTAAATTAAATAAAGCCGAATCAAAGCTTGTAGTTATAATATTCCAGCTCCTTGTAGGGCCAAGGTAAAATTTCCATTTTTCTGTAGATCACTTGATTTATTTTTCTATATATTGCAGTGTGGATGATGTTTAATTAAATCAAGAATGTTCAATCATTGTCATGCATGGTGGATGTTCAAGAAAACGGAGATCCAATGCCCACACCCTTTGACATGATGCATGCTAAGAAAAAAGAGCTCATGAGTAATGCCATGAGGAGAACTACTGAATGGTTTGCTTTCATTCTCTCCTTTACGATTTTTCATTTTCATTGTGTACTTAATGAGTTAAAGTTCCAGAAAAGATGTTTCAAGACTTCATCTTTTTTATAAACTTTTGCAGGATTTCCTCCCAGGAAATCCCTAGTGATGTTACAATCAACGTAAGAGGCATTTCTTTTTCATTACACAAGGTACAATCAATTTCATTTTGCAATTCTTGGTGATTAAAGATTACAAGTTTTAATCTTTTCTTCTTTTGAACAATGCAGTTTCCATTAGTGTCGAAATGTGGTTACATGAGGAAACTTATGTCAAACTTTAAAGAGAGTGATCACATAATCGAAATCAATGATATCCCAGGTGGGCCCCAAGGATTCGAACTCGGAGCAAAGTTTTGTTATGGAATAAACTTCGAACTAACAATTCAAAACATTGCAATGGCAAGATGTGTGGCTGAGTTTCTTGAAATGACAGAAAACTATGCAATTGGAAACTTAATAGCAAGAACCGAGGCATATATAAACGAAGTGGGACTTAAATCATTGACTTCTGCTGTTTCCATTTTACAATCATCGGAAACTTTCTTGCCAATTTCTGAAAATATCAAACTTGTCACACGTTGTGTAGATAGTATCGCGTTCATAGTCATGAAAGAATGCGAGTTCTCTATGTCAGCAAGTGGAGGATGTAGTAGTGATGGATTGGATTCTTCATCTTCTTCATTTTGTCATCTAAAAGTTGTTGATTGGTGGGCTGAAGATTTGATTGTTCTAAAAATTCATACCTTTCAAAGGGTTCTTCTTGCAATGATTTCAAGGGGTTTCAATAAGTGTGCATTTGGTCCGATTCTAACACTTTATGCCCAAAAGTGTCTCCAAGATTTGGTAAGATTTGTTATGTATTCTTATTTCTCTACACAAATTCACATATTTTATATGAAACACAAAGTGAAATTCGTAGTGCACAACTAATTTTAATATCGTTATAGTTAGCGTTAATTAATGACAGAAACCATAAAATAAGAGATGCATAATAACAAAATAAAACGATCACCTTTTTAATTTAAAATGGATTATGCGATTTGAGAAATTTCTTTATATTCTTTTAATGCAAAATGACATTATTATTTCGCGAAATATGATGATCATTTATAAAGCATTAATTTTGTGAATCAAAAAAAGCGATTTTGCAAAGTGGGTGGTGATTTCGTGTTACATGTGAAAAAAAGTGGTCATTAATTTGGTTATTATGCGTACTTCCTATATTTGGTCATTTTTGTAATTAACCCATTATATTATGTTAATGAATTATACTATTAATTTAAAGTTTAAACACCAAAAAACAATGCAACATTTGAATTCATTCCAAATGATCTCTACATGATCTTCTATCCAATCATGCAGGAGATATTACGAAAGGGCAAGAACAAAAGTGACCCAAATCAAGAAAACGAGAAAAGGGTAGTTTTGGAAACAATAGTTAGTCTCTTACCAAGAGAAAAAAATGCCATTTCAGTCAATTTCCTTTCAACGCTACTTCGATCTTCAATACACCTTGAAACAACAATGGCATGTAGGCTTGATTTGGAGAAAAGAATAGGGTTACAACTTGAACAAGCTGTATTGGATGACATATTGATTCCTTCTTTTCGGTTTGATGGTGACACATTGTTTGATGTTGACACTGTGCAACGAATCTTGATGAATTATAATGATATTGAGAGTACTTGTGATGATATTCAGAAGATTAGGAAGCTCATGGAGAGTTATTTTGCTGAAATTGCTTCGGATTGTAACTTTTCGGTGTCAAAATTTGTAAATCTTGTTGAATGTTTACCGAAGCAAGAAAGGGGAATGGAGGATGGAATCTATAGAGCTATTGATATTTACTTGAAGGTACCTTTTCAATTACACTAACTTTTGAATATTAAATAAAGATTAGTGATTGTGATGAAGAACCATATGGATATAAAGTGAGAATTATGAGTCACTTTATGACAAAATGGGAGAAGGAAAAAAAAATTTGTTTGTTTGCATGATGGAGTAGAAATGTACCATTCCACAAGAAATTTTATTTTTTTCTTCCGATTTGTTAATTTTCATTATCTAGGGATCAGGGGTGGAAAAGTATAATATAGCCCTTTTTAAAAACTTTTTAATGACACAAAAACTATTTTAGAAATTTCATGATTTAAAGTTAAGTTATAATTTTTATTTTCTGAAAAAAAAACTAGAAAATATTTATTTTTTATTATAATCTCATGCATTATAATGAAATTTTATTATACTTTTTTTTTTGTTTTGTAAATAATAATTTTTTAAGTATAATTAATTAATATAAATAAAAATGTCAAAACTTAAATCTATTCCTTTTATTTACATATAATACAAAATTGTGTTATGAAAATCATTATATTATCTCACACAAACCAAACATGATTATGGAATGTAACGAACTCAGATTCATTACTTTCATTCATAATTTCATTTCATCCAACCAAACACACCCTTAAAGCTGTGGGTAAAGTAATTTATATTTGATTTGAATCTTGTAGGCTCACCCGGCTTTAGGTGATAACGAAAGAAAGAAGCTTTGCAATTCGATAAACTTTCAAAACCTAACCCCCGAAACGCTTGCCCATGCTGCCCGAAATGACCGGCTTTCTGCTGAAACGGTAGTTCAAGTTCTTTACCATGAACAACAACGGTTAGAAGATAAGAAAGAGGATGATGGATCCGGAGTACTAAACCCATTACCAGATGATCTTTCAAGTTTAGAAAAAGAAAATCAAGATTTGAAATTTGAGCTCTTGAAAGTGAAAATGAAATTAAAAGAGATGAAGATATCAAATTCTGATAAGTCACCATTGATTCGAAGATCATTCATGAACACCATATCGAAAAAGCTTGTGAAATTTACTCCGTTTTTGAGGGCTGATCATGGGGTTTCACCTTCTGTTAGTAGAAGTACGAATAAGTTAAGTAAAGACAGAAGGCATTCTATTTCTTGAAAATCTTGCTATATATACATATAAGTTGATTGTAAATTTTGTATAATGTTGGAATATATGAAATAAAAAGTATGATTAAGTAAGATGATGATGGTAGAATGACAGTATGTTTGGAAAAAGGAATATTTGAAGACATTAAGATATCGTAATTGTGTCGTGTGATCTCACAAAGACAAACTTATAAATAATTTACTTCGATTCTTTAACTATAAATACGATAGGTATAAGTTTTTGTTAATAGCAAAATACTTTTATGTATGAATTAAAGTTCATTCTGAGTTGAAATAATGTTTTTTTGTTTCTTGAAAAGAACACGTTTATTTGATTTTGATCCCGAAAAAATAGGGTGCATTATTTCGGATATAGTGGCAGACAGAAAATACAAGGAATCCTTTCTTGTTGGAGATGTGGATACAAAATTACAAATGAAGACTCGACGAGCAACGTTTCAAGAATCTTCAAAGTAAAGTAGGTGGGGTAGGGTAGGGGTAATGTATTTTTTATATAGCTAAATGCATGTTTTGATTTTTGTTCGTATTAGATATACATTTGCCATTATAGGTGAAATATGAAAATTGATGTTACGAAAATATGCATCATAGACGAGGGATAGTTTTGGGCATTGAACTCCGTCGAATCCGGTAATAATCACAGCAAACCATCGGCCATAGCTTTGGGAAGTTAGGTATTCTATGGAGCAAGTAGTATTTATCATTAATTTTATATGGTTTATTATTTTCTTGTTTTGACAAAGTATCATATTGGTGGGTGAAAAAATCTTAAGTGAAACCTCTTTTTAATTGTTTAAAAAACAATTTGTAGGGAACATAAAAGGTGGGTAAGTCTAAAGGAATTTTGGACAATATTATTATATATTTAATAATTAAAGACTAAAGTTAACATAGAGTTAAACATGCACATAAAATTCCTTATATTTTTAGTCCTAAATTTAACGGAGAGTTAACGTTTCGTTAACAATTATTTTGGTCAAAAATCAATCAAATGAATATCAACCAATGTGTATGAGAGATTATGGTGTTCTGAATAATATGAGTATTGAACTGAGATCAAAATGACACACGTGTTCTATAAGGAAATATAACATCCGGATATCCAGGTATATTATTTGTTATTTTATTTTTGGGAATTATGAGGAGACTCGGCGAGTTGGCGTCTAAACTAGCTGAGTATGGTCGCGATTTCGGATGCGAGTTCACAGCTGGACTCGGCGAGTTCATGAGTGGACTCGGCGAGTCCACACTGTTTAATGAAACCCTAATTTCCAGGGTTTGGGACCTATTTAAAGGCCCTTATGGCCGTCATTTGAGGCCACCAACCCCCAGAGAGAAACCCTAAGAGATCTAGAGCGTTTGTGAGGAAGGAGAGGCCATTCTTGATCCTTTTGTGGGTGTTTTTGCAAGAAGGAAGTGACCAAGGCAAGAGGAGGCTGAAGGAGGTGCGATTTTGGTGGTTTTTGAGCTCATAGAGATTGTATTGAGGTATTATTCTCGGAGCTTTTTCAGTTTTTGGGTTGATTCTTAGTGTTAGGGTTTTCTAACCCTTTTAGAGGTTGATTAAGTGGAGTAATTGGTCCCTTCTCAAGTTTGTGTTCTGGATCTGGACCCAAAGAGGTCCAGAGACCTTAACCCTTAGAGCTTTATGAGTCATTTTGGGAGCCATGAGCTTGGAATGTCATTTTTGAGGCTAAATCACCATTTTGGACCATTTAAATGTTATATGTGTGTCAAGGTCCGAACTTTACGTGATTATCATGCTTGGGGAGGCCAGATCTATGATTGTATGGAACAGATATGACCTCCGAAGTTGTATTGAGTTTGTGCATGGCATGAACTCGCCGAGTCTGAAGAACAGACTCGACGAGTAGTATGAAGGTTGCCCGTTAATCACTCAGTGAATGTACTTGTCGAGTTGGGGGAATGACTCGGTGAGTCAGGGAGAGTCAGGGGTCTAAGTTCAAGTTGGAACTCATTGAGTTGTTCTTGAGACTCGGCGAGTTGAGTCGGGGTGGCCCCGCGATTCATGCTAGGTGGAACTCGTCGAGTCAACGGAAGTACTCGACGTGCCAAGAGAGGGTCTAAGAGAGTCAGTGGACACATGTAGACTCGCTGAGTTGCCCTAGTGCACTCGACGAGTCGGGTCAAAGTTTGACCGTTGACCTTGTTGACTTTTAGGGTTGAGTACAGTTGTATTTATGAGAGTATTACTTTATGTGATTAGGCGAAGGCTAGATCACACTTCTTCCGAGTCAGATATTTACCGAGACATCGAGGTGACTCTTCTCACTATACGTTACCTAGAGTAGTACTATGCGATGACTAGAAGGTCTTATGTGTTATGTATGAGATTATGTGCTATGTGATATTTGTATGTTGTATGATGATATAGACCGGACCGGAGGGTCCAACGAGCTATGACCGGACCAGAGGGTCCAACGAGCTACGGGATTGGAGGGTCCCGCTGAGACACATCGACTGGAGGGTCGTAGTATAGCCTTGAGTGGCGTATGTGATGTATGTGGTATTTTGGGGAACTGACTAAGCATTTATTCTTACAGTTGTTGTGTTATGTGTTTCAGGTACTAGTGATGAGCGCGGGAAGGCGCCGATATGATTCGTACACACACACATTGGAGTTTTTGTAGAGATTTTAGGGAGATGTTTTGTGACAGTAACATTTGATACAATGTGTTTGACATTATTTTATGAATGAATGAATGTTTTAAAAATGAAAAATTATTTTGAAAATTCACGTTGTTACAAGTTGGTATCAGAGACTTGGCTTGAGGGATTCGGATGCATCTTCGGGCATATCTGAACTCAAACTGAGGATTTAAGGAAAATCTTGATAATAAAGTAAAACTTTTGAAAAGAGTAAAAAGAGTTTTGAGACAAACAGAGCGGAGCCGTGTGTACGATCAGCCAGCGCCCGAATGGTGAATCCCCAAAAGTACCCTTACATTATGTGTTATGAGATGTGTTATGTTATGCATGCTAGAGTAGGCTAGGTATACATATTAGGACTAGAGTGGCCTGATTTGTGATGCCTTAGCCTAGGAGATTTCAGCTGCTGAGATTCTTTAAGAGCGAGTAGATAGCAGTTAGGAGCTCATGAGAGTAGAGTACTTATAATCCAAGATCCAAGGAGGAGGACTTGGAGTGAATACTGATGCGGTGTGGTCAGTAGTATTGGGCCCGTACTACTGGAGACACCGGATCAGTGGGCATTCCAAGTAAGAATCTTTTGGAAAATGGAGGACAAGTAAGGTTGCGTCATCAAGTATGTGTATGCTTGATCGAGTCTCTGATAATTTTTGTTGTATTTCAGAAGCATCATGGTTGGGACTCGACACACACCTAAGAGCAGTGGTGTCAACGACGAGGAGATCCGTCGATTGATTCATGAGGAGGTAGCTGCTGCCATCCAGGCTGAGATTCTGGAGATGTTTGGGGATATCAAGACCACGTTGATTGAGACTTTTGATGAGCGGTACACGGCGCTGACTGAGGCTGCTGCAGCTGCAGCTACTGCTGCTGTTGCTGCTGCCAGACCTCAGGGAGGTGACTCGTTGTTGTTCCGAGAGTTCAGCAACACGAAGCCACCAGAGTTCGACGAGACGCAGGACCCGATTGCCGCTATGAGGTGGATCTCTGACATCGAAGGATGTTTCTATACGTGTTCTTGTCCAGAGCACTTGAGGGTTCGGTGCGCCTTGAACTAGCTCCGCCTGGGAGCGAAGGATTGGTGGAAGTTCGTGACGGCGAACTTCACTTTGGCTGAGATTTCCGAGGTGACCTGGGAGAGGTTCACCGCTATGTTCAGAGAGGTGTATGTTCCCCCGGTGGAGAGGGAACGGTTGATTCAGGAGTTCTTGACCCTCAAGCAGGGTACTGATTCTGTGGCAATCATCACCAAGAAGTTTCATGAGAGGGCGATGTTTTTCCCTGAGCAAGTGTCGTCTGAGCAGGCTCGTATGAGCCGTTATCTGAGTGTGCTGAGGAGAGATATTCGGGAGTTCATGGCGAACTCGACTTACCGGACATTTGCTGAGCTCCAGGAAAATGCCCAGAAGAGGGAGATTGAGTTGGAGACTCAGGCTAGGGAGGAGGCCGAGTCACAGAGGGTAGATCGGTGGCGGAATCAGTCTCAGCCGACAGCCAGGCGGGCTATACCCGCTGATTCGAGATCTGGGGGCGTGAAGGGCCGCACTTGTGGGAAGTGTGGTAAGAGTCACGAGGGGTCGTGCAGGGCTGGGGTGTGCTACAAGTGTGGAAAGAAGGGGCATATCGCGAGGGATTTCCCCAAGGGATTTTCGGTTTGCTTTCATTGCAACCAGACCAGCCATCGGAAGGCCGAGTGCCCGCAGCTTCTTCAGGGATCTGTGCCTGCTGTTAGGACTACCGAGGTTCGGCAGGTGAAGGCCGAGGCCCCGAAGGCTCGTGGGAGAGCATTTCAGTTGACCGCGGAGGAGGTCCGCGCAACGCCCGATGTTGTGGCTGGTATGTATTCTCTTTTCATCTTTTTTCGAGTTGAGTTTTTATGCTTATATGATGATATGCGTAGGTACTTTTCTTGTGAGTTATGTGCCTGCGTTCGTATTTTTGACTCGGGTGCGAGTCGGTCGTTTGTTTCCGTAGCATTTAGTCAGCATATTAGTGTCTGTCGAGAGGCGCTAGATCGGCCTCTGCGAGTTTCCATAGCTGATGAGCGAGCAGTGTATGCTTCGGATGTGATTCGAGGATGTGTCCTTGAGATCTTCGGTGTGGAGTTCCCGATAGATCTGGTTCCGATCGCGATGGGGGACGTGTGTGTTATAGTGGGTATGGATTGGATGAGCCGATATGGAGCTGTGATAGACTGCGAGCGTTAATTGGTGACGATTCGAGACCCTAGTGGGGGAGTTCTTACGGTGTACGGTGAGGGTACACGTGCGGGGTCAGCATTTTGTTCGGCCACCAGGGCGAGACACAATCTACAGCAGGGCTGTAGGGGATTTGTGGCATATGTGATGGATGTGAGGGTTGATTCAGAGAGACCGAAGTCGGTTGATGAGGTTCCGATAGTGCGTGAGTTCCCGGATGTGTTTCCAGAGGAGTTGCTGGGTGTGCCTCCGGAGAGGCAGGTAGAGTTCGGTATTGAATTGGTTCCGGGAGCTACGCCTATCGCCAAGGCGCCTTATCGCCTTGCGCCTCCAAAGATGCAGGAGTCATCCTCGCAACTCCAGGAGCTGCTGGGAAAGGGATTTATCAGGCCGAGCAGTTCTCCATGGGGGGCACCAATTCTTTTTGTCAAGAAGAAGGATGGTTCGCACCGAATGTGCATTGATTATCGTGAGTTGAATAAGCTAACGGTCAAGAACCGTTACCCTTTGCCGAGGATCGATGATTTGTTCGATCAATTGTAGGGAGCATCTTGGTTCTCCAAGATCGATTTGAGTTCTGGTTATCATCAGGTGAGGGTGCAGGAGGAGGTCGTCCAGAAGACAGCATTCCGGACTCGTTATGGGCATTACGAGTTGGTGGTGATGCCTTTCGGACTCACCAACGCACCGGCGGTGTTCATGGATCTCATGAACAGGGTGTGCAGACCGATGTTGGATCGCTCAGTGATCGTGTTCATCGACGACATATTGGAGTATTCGAGATCCCGAGAGCAGCATGAGGAGCATTTGAGGGAGATCCTCGGAGTTCTGAGATCGGAGAGGCTTTATGCCAAGTTCTCCAAGTGTGAGTTCTGGCTACGAGAGGTTCAGTTTCTGGGGCACCTCATTAACCAGAATGGGATATCGGTCAATCCGGCCAAGATTGAGGCGGTCATGAGGTGGGAGGTGCCAAGATCACCCACCGAGATCAGGAGTTTTCTGGGTTTAGCCGGCTATTATTGGAGATTTATTAAGGATTTCTCCAAGATCGCCGTGCCACTCACCAAGTTGACCCGGAAGGGTGTTGCGTTTTCTTGGGGTTCGGAGCAGTAGGCCTCGTTCGAGGCACTTCGCCAGAAATTATGCGAAGCCCCAGTGTTAGCCCTTCCGGAAGGGATGGAAGATTTTGTGGTATATTGTGATGCATCGATATCCGGATTGGGAGCGGTGCTTATGTAGAGGGGGCATGTGATAGCATATGCATCAAGGCAGCTTAAGCCTCATGAGTCGAGATATCCCACTCATGATTTGGAGTTGGGAGCGGTAGTGTTCGCCCTCAAGATCTGGCGACATTATTTGTATGGGGTTCGGTGTACGATATACACGGACCACAAGAGCTTGAAGTATTTGATGGATCAGCCCAACCTGAATATGCGCCAGAGGAGGTGGTTGGACGTGGTCAAGGATTATGATTGTGAGATCATGTACCACCCGGGCAAGGCTAATGTTGTAGCCGATGCATTGAGCCGTAGGGCGGAGGGCGCCCCAATACGAGATGTCTGTTTGAGATTGACAGTGATGACCCCGATGTTGGATGCTATTCATGGGGCCTAGGCTGAGGCTGTGAAGCCAAAAGCCAGAAGAGAGAGCGAGTTGTCGGGCTAGTATCGGAATTAGTTACCGATAGCTGAGGGCTTATGACATTTCAGGGTCGGATATGGGTACCGTCCGTGGGCGGAACGCGTACCATATTGATGGAAGAGGCTCGTCGATCAAAATTATCGATCCATCCTAGGGCCACTAAGATGTATTTGGACCTGAAAAAGGATTATTGGTGGCCCTGTATGAAGAGGGATGTCGCATGGTTTGTAGAGAGGTGCTTGACATGTCGTAGGGTGAAGGCTGAGCACCGGCGTCCACATGGTAAGCTGCAGCCATTAGAGATTCCTGAGTGGAAATGGGAACAGATTACCATGGATTTCGTCATCAAATTGCCAAGGACCGCGAGGGGCGTCGATGCAATTTGGGTGATTGTGGACAGATTGACAAAGAGTGCTCACTTCCTGGCCATCAGTGAGAGCTCCTCTGCGGAGAAGTTGGCAGAGCTGTACGTGAGAGAGGTGGTATCGCGACATGGAGTGCCGATCTCCATTATCTCAGATCGAGATGTACGTTTCACTTCCAGATTATGGAAGAAGTTTCACGAGGAGTTGGGTACGAAATTGCATTTTAGTACCGCATACCACCCACAGACTGATGGGCAGAGTGAGCGGATGATCCAAACGCTCGAGGACATGCTCAGGGCATGTGTGTTGGATTTTGGCAGGAGTTGGGACACGTATTTGCCCTTGGCAGAGTTTTCTTATAACAACAGCCATCATTCGAGCATTGGCATGCCACCCTTTGAGTTGTTGTATGGGAGGAGGTGTCGAACCCCTATTTGCTGGGGAGAAGTAGGGCAGCGTGTGATGGGCAGCACCGAGATTGTGCTTCAGATGACAAAGTAGATCCAGCAGGTCAAACAGAGGTTGTTGACCGCTCAGAGTTGTCAGAAGAGTTATGCGGACAGACGCCGGTCCGAGCTCGAGTTTCAGGTTGGCGACTTCGTGCTGCTGAAGGTCTCTCCTTGGAAAGGAGTGATCCGATTCAGGAAGAGGGGCAAGTTGGGGCCCCAATATATTGGTCCTTTTAGGGTGATCGTGAGGGTAGGCAGGATAGCCTATCGTTTGGAGTTGCCAGCAGAGTTGGGTCAGATTCATGACACTTTCCACGTGTCGCAGTTGCAAAAGTGTATAGCCGAAGAGTCGGCAGTGGTGCCATTAGAAGATATTCAGGTGGATGCGAGCTTGAATTATGTTGAGAGACCAGTGGCGATCAAGGATCGGAAGATCAAGGTTTTAAGGAACAAGGAAGTGCCTCTGGTGCAGGTCCAGTGGCAGCATCGGAAAGGGTCAGAGTTGACTTGGGAACCAGAGCATGAGATGCGGGAGCAACATCCTGAGTTTTTTGCAGAGTGAGACTTCGAGGGCGAATTTTGATTCTAGTGGGGGAGAATTGTAACATCCGGATTCCCAGGTATATTATTTGTTCTTTTATTTTTGGGAATTGTGAGGAGACTCGGCGAGTTGGCGTCTAAACTCGCCGAGTATGGTTGCGATTTCGGATGCGAGTTCACAGCTGGACTCGACGAGTTCATGAGTGGACTCGGCGAGCCCATGTTGTTTAATGAAACCCTAATTTCCAGGGTTTGGGACTTATTTAAAAACCCTTATGGCCGTCATTTGCGGCCACCAACCCCCAGAGAGAAGCCCTAAGAGATCTAGAGTGTTTGTGAGGAAGGAGAGGCCATTCTTGATCCTTTTGTGGGTGTTTTTGCAAGAAGGAAGTGACCAAGGCAAGAGGAGGCTGAAGGAGGTGCGATTTTGGTGGTTTTTGAGCTCATAGAGACTATATTGAGGTATTATTCTCGGAGCTTCTTCAGTTTTTGGGTTGATTCTTAGTGTTAGGGTTTTCTAACCCTTTTAGAGGTTGATTAAGTGGAGTAATTGGTCCCTTCTCGAGTTTGTGTTTTGGATCTGGACCCAAAGAGGTCCAGAGACCTTAACCCTTGGAGCTTTATGAGTCATTTTGGGATCCATAAGCTTGGAATGTCATTTTTGGGGCTAAATCACCATTTTGGACCATTTAAATGTTATATGTGTGTCAAGGTCCGAACTTTACGTGATTATCATGCTTGGGGAGGTCAGATCTATGATTGTATGGAACAGATCTGACCTCAGAAGTTGTATTGAGTTTGTGCATGGCATGAACTCGCCGAGTCCGAAGAACAGACTCGGCGAGTAGTATGAAGGTTGCCCGTTAATCACTTAGTGAGTGGACTTGTCGAGTTGGGGGAATGACTCGGTGAGTCAGGAAGAGTCAGGGGTTTGAGTTCAAGTTGGAACTCGTCGAGTTGTTCTTGAGACTCGGCGAGTTGAGTCGGGGTGGCCCCGCGATTCATGCTAGGTGGAACTCGTCGAGTCAAGGGAAGTACTCGACGTGCCACGAGAGGGTCTAAGAGAGTCGGTGGACACGTGTAGACTCGCCGAGTTGCCTAGTGCACTCGACGAGTTGGGTCAAAGTTTGACCGTTGACCTTGTTGACTTTTAGGGTTGAGTACAGTTGTATTTATGAGAGTATTACTTTATGTAATTAGGTGGAGGCTTGATCACACTTCCGAGTCAGATATTTACCGAGACATCGAGGTGAGTCTTCTCACTATACGTTACCTAGAGTGGTACTATGCGATGACCAGAGGGTCTTATGTGTTATGTATGAGATTATGTGCTATGTGATATTTGTATGTTGTATGATTATATAGACCAGACCGGAGGGTCCAACGAGCTATGAAAGGACCAGAGGGTCCAACGAGCTACCGGACTGGAGGGTCCCGCTGAGACACATCGACCGGAGGGTCGTATTATAGCCTCGAGTGGCGTATGTGCTGTATTTGGTATTTTGGGGAAGTCACTAAGCATTTATGCTTACAGTTGTTGTGTTATGTGTTTCAGGTACTAGTGATGAGCGCAGGAAGGCGCCGGTATGATTCGTACACACACACGCATTAGAGTTTTTGTAGAGATTATGGGGAGATGTTTTGTGACAGTAACATTTGATACAATGTGTTTGACATTATTTTATGAATGAATGAATGTTTTAAAAATGAAAAATTATTTTGAAAATTCACGTTGTTACAGGAAAACTCTTTATCCTTGATAGAATCTCTGACATAAAACCTTAGAAGGTGATAATGATCACTTTCCTTGTTTGACTTTATTGATCCGAATGCAAATTACATAAATGATAATAAGAATATGAGTAGAAGTGTTTTAGTAGCTCTAGGTGTGTGTGTTTGTAGGATTTATACGTATTTATAGCCTAAGTTGAATAACTAAATGTCTGATATTCTCGGGATCCAGTTGAATAAGCCTTTGCACGAGGCTTTGACTGGGTAACCCTGGGTTTTATGTTTGACTGAAAAGATTCTTTAGAGTTGATAAGACTTGTGTTTATTATTTCTACACATGTGAATAATAAACAATAAATATATTCGATAATTCTGTTAGGAAGTAATATTGATAATATTCAAGATTCCGAGTATATATATATATATATATATATATATATATATATATATATATATATGTGTGTGTGTGTGTGTGTGTGTGTGTGTGTGTGTGTGTGTGTGAGTGTGTGTGTGTGTGTATTTTAGGATCCTGGTTATACTTCTAATTCGGGATCCTAGGAATGTCTCAGGATGTTGAACCCTAAAAATTTCCCCCAATTTGAGATAAAGAATTTGAAATTCAAACTCTAAGGGATAGAATTCTATCTGTTTACTTAGGCATGATTATCCGTCAAATCACTTCTCTCTCCTCTGTGACCTCGAATAAATAGGGCATAGAGGTTCTTGGTCATTCTTTACTTCTTCTAGTTTACATCTCAAGTGCTATCAGTCATCATCAAGGTAAATCTTCTTGTTTCGAATTTTCTTATTTTCCCTTTTTCTTGTTTATCATGAGTAAAAAGATTATCCGTTCTCGAGCAAGTACCCTAGCTCCCTCTGGGAGGATTTTGTTGATCAGAAAATCCTTGCCTATGAGGAGACTTGTTCTTTTAACGATAATGACATTGGGTCCTTGAGCACAAATGGAGGTTTTCCAGTAGTACCATCTTCAAGTCTTTTGATGTTAAGGTCCAACCAGACTTTGTCTCTCCCACTTGGGTCTGTTTCCCCGAGTATCCTTTCTATTTGGTCCTAACTTACCCTTTCTCTGGTGTCATCTATGTATTTCTTATATCCAAACTATGCCTGTGATCTGAAGGATCTTTTTCTGGATTGATCGGTTCAATCAATCATTGGATCTTAAGATCGGTCTATCCGAGCTAGCTTATGTCTATAATCTTTCAACGTTTCGGTCTTCTTATTTCATGTTTACAGTCAAAACACATCTTATTCTAAAAACAAAACAAAACGATGGTGCTTGGAAAGAAAAGTTTGTTGGTGATTTGTTATCATCAATATTATTTAAGTGTAATGGGATTACTTTGTTGACCAAAGGTGATCTTGATAAATATTAAACAAGTAAGGAAGGTGTGGAGTACACACTTGTTTAAGTTTGATAATGTTTTCAAAGTACACTTTCATTTAGGGACGAAGCCCCTAAAAGAACGGGAGTTCGGGGGCAGCGCCCCTGGGAGCGGGGTCCAAGGGACAGCAGCCCCTGGCAGGGTCCAAGGGGCAGAGGCTCTGGTTGGGGTTGAATTCCAAACTTCTGTTTTATTTCGGTTTTTATAGTTTATGACCATTGTTTGACCCTTATCCAAACTTCCGTTTTTTTATAGTTTATGACTGTTTGAAACTGTCATATGACAGTTTTTAGACAAAGATCATAAATTCAGTTTTGGTCTCATTTTTCTGGTACAGACGAAACTATCATCAAAGCATTCTAAATTCTTGTCTCTCTAAGTCTTATCTGATTAAAGAATATTGGGAGTACCACCCAAATGCTTTAATCTGAAAGTGTTTTACACAATTCTCAGAATTTCAAGGCTTACTATACCCCAATTTCTAACAAAGATTAAAGCATTTATGTGATCATGACAAGTGGTGATTCTGTGAAGGAAATGACTAGTAAGTTTGAAAAACTGAACAAGTTTGAAGGGCAAGATTTTTCGTAGATGGCAGAAGAAGATGAAGTTTCTCCTTACCACTCTGAAAGTGGTGTATGTTCTGAGTACACCCATGCCAGTCTTACCAGAATCTGTTGAAGATGAACCTTTGGAGGCAAAAAGAAGAAGATCAAAGTGGGAAAATGATGATTACATATGTCGTGGTCATATTCTCAATGGTATGTCTGACTCTCTTTTTGATATCTATCAAAATTTCGAATCTGCAAAAGAACTATGGGATTCTCTTGAATCCAAGTATATGGCTGAAGATGCTTCTAGCAAGAAGTTTCTTGTCAGTAACTTTATGGGTTACAAGATGATTTACTCCAGGCCTGTTATGGAACAATACCATGAAATTTTAAGGATCCTGGGACAATTTGCTCAACACAATCTGAAAATGGATGAAGCCATTGTTATGGCTGTGCTCATTGACAAACTGCCCCCTTCCTGGTAGGATTTTAAACACAATCTAAAACATAACAAAGAGGAAGTGACTTTGACTCAACTTGGAAGCCATTTACGAATTAAAGAGTCCTTAAGGACTCAAGAACTTGATAACAATCCCAAAGGCAAGAACCAAGTTGGTTCCTTTTCTGTGAACATGGTGCATGGAGAAGGATCAAACAATCAAAAAAAGTCTAATGGAAAAAAGAAGTTTAAAGGAAAGGATGACAAGTCTTCCAACAAGAAGGCTAAAGTGGTGTGTTGGAATTGTAACAAACCGGGTCACTTCAAGAAAGATTGTCGTTTGCATAAAGTGAACAAGGATGGTGCAGGACCAAGTGGATCCAAGGATCCAGAAAAGTAACAAGGTCAGAATTTTGTTTTCATGCAAAATTTTAACTATATTCAGAATTATATTTCTGTGATTTCTGAAGCATTTTATGTGCATGATGATAATGTTGCATGGTGGGTTGATTCGGGAGCAACAAGTCATGTTTGCAAAGATCTATATTGGTTCAAGGACTTTCAACCAATTGATGATGGATCTGTTGTGAAAATGGGAAATGTTGCAACTGAACCAATCAAGGGCATAGGATCTGTTTTACTTACTTTTACTTCTGGGAAATGTTTGTTTTTGAACAATGTTTTATATGTTCCAGGGATTCGTAAGAATCTCGTGTCTGAAATTGTATTAAATAATTGTGGTTACAAACAAGTATTAGAAAGTGACAAGTATATCTTGTCAAGACATGGTTCTTTTATGGGATTTGGATATGTATGTAAAAGAATGATTAGGCTAAATATTAATTATCCTTTTATTGATAATTCTGTTTGCATGGCTTCTACTAGTACTAGCAATAATTTTAATAAATATGAATTATGGCATGCTAGACTAGGACACGTTCATTACAAGAGATTAAAAGACATGTCTAAAATGAGTTTAATTCTAGCTTTTGATATGAAAAATAATAGAAAATGTAAAACATGCATGCTAACTAAAATCACTAGACAAGCTTTCAAAGATGTTGTTAAGGAAAGCAAGGTGTTGGATTTAATACATAGTGATTTATATGATTTCCATGTAACACCTTCCCTTGGAAACAAAAAGTATGATGTTACTTTTATTGATGATGCATCTAGATATTGTTATGTCTATTTGCTACATTCTAAGGATGAAGCACTTGATAAATTTAAAATTTATAAACAACAAGTTGAGGTTCATAAAAATGAATTAATAAAAGTCTTCTGTATTGATAGAGGTGGTGAGTATTATGATCCAGTTTTTTTTGAGTCAACTGGAATAATACATCAAACCATAACTCCTTATACACTACAACAAAATGGTGTAGCTGAAAGGAAGAATAGGACTTTGAAAGAAATGGTTAATTCCATGTTGTCCTATTCTGGATTAAGTGAAGGGTTTTGGGGTGAGGCAATGTTAACTGCATGTTACATCTTGAATAGAACTCCAAATAAAAGGAGTAAGAATACTCCTTATGAACTTTGGTGTAAAAAGGTACCAAATTTGAGTTATCTCAAAGTTTGGGGTTGTAGAGCAGTTGTAAGGCTCATTGAACCCAAAAGGAAAATGTTGGGTGAGAGAGGTATAGATTGTATCTTTATTGGATATGATGAGCATTCCAAAGCATATAGATTCTATGTTTTAGAATCTAATGACTGTGTGTCTGTAAACACAATGATAAAGTCAAGAGATGATATTTTTAATGAAGAAAGATTTACATCTATACCTAGACCAAGGGACATGATTCATTAATCTTCCAGCAAGAGTGCTACTACAGCTTAAGATGTTTCTGGTGGTGCATGTTCTGTACCTGAACCTAGGAAAAGCACCAGAGCTAGAAAAGCTAAGTCTTTTGGATTTGATTTTCAACTATATTTAGTTGAAGGAACAAGGAATGAGACTATTTCTAAACAGCAGTATTGTTTTAATATTGAAGAGGATCCAAATACTTTCAGTGAAGCTATGTCTTTTAGGGATGTTCATTTCTGGAAAGAGGCAATTCATGATGAGATTGATTCTATCATGCATAACAATACTTGGGTATTGGCTGATTTACCTCCTGGTTGCAAGGCATTAGGATGTAAATGGATCCTCAAAAGAAAAATGAAGGTGGATGTCACAATAGATAAGTATAAAGCCAGATTGGTTATCCAAGGCTTTAGACAAAAGGAAGGCATTGATTTCTTTGATACTTATGCTCCTGTTGCCAGAATTTTTACTATTAGATTATTATTAGCTCTTGCAGCTATACATTATCTTGTGATTCACCAAATGGATGTGAAAACTGCATTTTTGAATTGTGACTTGGATGAGGAAGTATACATGAAACAACCTGAAGGGTTTGTGATGCATGGAAATGAACACAACGTGTGCAAGTTGAAGAAATCATTATATGGTTTGAAACAAGCACCAAAACAATGGCGTCAAAAGTTTGATGATGTTGTTTTGTCTAATGGTTTTGCATTAACCCTAGCTGACAAGTGTGTATATAGCAAATTTGATACTTCTGGTAAAGGAGACATGATTTGCTTATATGTAGATGATATGTTGATTTTTGGTACTGATTTAGAAGAAGTTGATAAAACCAAGAAATTCTTATCATCTAGTTTTGATATGAAAGACATTGGGGAGGCTGAAGTAATTCTTGGTATAAGAATTATAAAAGGAAATAATGGGATTTCAATTTCTCAATCTCATTATATTCAGAAGATATTGAAAAAGTTTAACTTTGAGAATTGTTCTCCTGTTAGCATTCCTATAGATCCTAGTCTTAAGCTTCTACCTAATAAAGGATCTCCAGTGTCTCAACTAGAATACTCAAGGGCTATTGGTTGTCTAATGTATGCCATGATTAGTACTAGGCCTGATATAGCATATGCTATGGGAAGGCTTAGTAGATATACTAGTAATCCTAATTCACATCATTGGCAAGCCGTGAGTTGAGTATTCAAGTACTTAAAAGAGACCATGAATTATGGTTTAACTTATAGTGGATAACCTTCTATTTTAGAAGGTTATTCAGATGCCAGCTGGATTAACAACTTAGAGGATCACTCCTCTACTAGTGGTTAGGTGTTTCTTCTTGGAGGAGGTGCCATTTCTTGGGCATCTAAGAAACAAACTTGTAGTACTAACTCAACCATGGAGTCTGAGTTTGTTGCTTTGTCTGTTGCCGGTAAAGAAGCTGAGTGGCTAAGGAATTTGATTTATTAAATTCCATTATGGCCCAAACCGATATCTACCATTTCTATTAGATGTGATAGTGCTGCAACCTTGGCTAAGGCTTATAGTCAAGTATACAATGGAAAGTCTAAACATTTAGGTGTTAGACATAGCATGATTCATGAGCTCATCAAGACTGGTGTGATATCTGTGGAGTTTGTAAGAACTCAGTTGAATTTAGCCGATCATCTAACCAAAGGATTAGCAATAGATCTTGTGCATAAGGCGGCTGTAGGGATGGGTTTAAAGTCCACTTAAAATCTTTTATATTGAGATACCCAATTCCCATCTAATGTGATATTAGATGTTGAATTCAATGTGGAAAGCTTAATATTTAAGATTGGAACACATTATTATCATCATCCCAGGGTATGTGTTCAGTACTGCAATCAAAGGAGGTTGAATTTATATTCTTAATAGTTCTTTTGAAAAATTGCATTTGCAGGTGTAAGAATAAAAGGACTACCTATATAAGCATGAAGTTTAGCTGCTTCAAGAAGTTAGGACTTGGCTTTGATATGCTTATTGAAGGATGGGACATAAGCTAGTAAAATATAGTGTCAAGTTAGAACTTATGTGAATGTAAACTGGTGTGTGTATTATCTTCATGTATTCACTATGGATAGAAAGGGTTCAATCCTTAGTGACACCCTGATATTCGAATATTTGGATTGTGTAATATACTAAGGTGAAATTCAATCATATCGATATTTCATTTATGCATCAGTTAGTTGGTGTTATGTTTCATTTTAAGTTAATCCAGATTACACTTAAATGGGGGAGGTTTGTTGGTGATTTGTTATCATCAATATTATTTAAGTGTAATGGGATTACTTTGTTGACCAAAGCTGATCTTGATAAATATTAAACAAGTAAGGAGTGTGTGGACTACACACTTGTTTAAGTTTGATCAAGTTTTCAAAGTACACTGTAATTTAGGGGCAAAGCTTCTAAACGAACGGGGGTCCGGGGGCAGCGCCCTTGGCTGCATCAGAAAATCGTATTTTCAGAGAAATGACCATTGTTTGACCCTTATCCAACCTTCTGTTTAGTTCATTTTTTATAGTTTATGACAGTTTGAAACTGTCATATGACAATTTTCAGACGAAGATCATAAATGCGGTTTTGGTCTCATTTTTCTGGTACAGACGAAACTATCATCAAAACATTCTAAATTCTTGTCTCTCTGAGTCTTATCCGATTAAAGAATATTGGGAGTACCACCCAAATGCTTTAATCTGAAAGTGTTTTACACAATTCTCAGAATTCCAAGCCTTACTATACCCTAATTTCTAACAAAGTTTTTATTATGAAATGCGAGTCCATTGCCAATGGTGATCTCCAACCAATAAAATGGGTTAAAATGGTAGGATTCGATTCATTTATGTTAAGGATCTTGAAATTCACAATTTCCTGTTTGATTTTATACAGCCACTAAGTTTGAGGATCTTGCTCCTGCTATTGAGGACACCGAAGGGAAGATTGAGAATTTCCTTGCCTTGCCTGAAATTGAAAGAACCTTCAAGTCTGAGCAACCCAATTTCTAATAGAGTTCATCCACCACTTTCCATATGTGTATTGGTAAGCACCTTAATGTTGGTCATGATCCTACAGAGAAGAAGGAAAAGCTGGGAGGAGAAGGAGAGAAAAAAGAGGGTGATGGTGATCAAACCTTAGATGCTTAGGTTTGATTAATTAAAAGCAATTTTTATTTTTGGTCTATAAATAATTTAATATTTTTTTTGGGTTGGTGGGAACACTTTTTTAATTTTCATGCTTTGGTTTTACTATCTCTTTTGCGTGGTTGATTTGGTTGTAGAAATAGGATCAAATCAGATTTTTCTAAGGGCTTTTAGAGGATTAGGATCCTAAAGAGGTTAGGGTTTAAGAAAACTTTTTAGGATCTTAAAGATCTAAAATAAGTAGTTATTTGATTGGGATCTTGAAATAGTCTGGATCCTAGGGTTTGAAAGATATAAAATTTAGTTAAAGAGTAGGAAAATCTTTAAAAGAAAATGATATTTTTTGTCTTGTTTCAGCGAAAACTTTGGGTGTAGTAAACTTAGAAGATAAGGATAGATAGAACCTGCTGAAAGCTTTCTTATTCCCTTCCTTAAACTTTAACAAGAGTTCAATTGTCTTTTTGAATTCTTCTTCGTTATTCTGACTTCGGAGAAGTTTTATGTTGAAAGTCCTTAGTATTTCATAATCTTGAGAGTTGAACTAGGGAGGATCCCTCTAAATACATTCTTGGGGGAAAATCCTAACTTAAGAATTCACTGGGGAAGAGCTCAACATAGATTATACCGAGGAAGATCCCAACTTAGATTATAGAAGGGAAGATACCAATTTAGATTATACTGGGGAAGACTGCAAATCATAAGATAATATGATAATGTTATAAACCGTATATTATTCTAAGGAAGATCCTAAATCGTAAGATAAAATGATAATGTTATAAAACATAAATTAACATTTAGGATCCTAACATATGTTTGGAGATAAGATGGTTTCCAAGTCATTAAAGCATGAAGTGATCCTCTCATCCACATTCCATAGTTATATATCGTGCTTCGAAGCGGGGTGTAGAAATCCAAACACGGATGAAAAAGAGGTCATTAACTCTTTAAACGTTTGTGGGGATTATGTACCCTTGATCGGAAGATAGATGACCAATGTCTAATTGTGGTTGCCAAGATCTTTAATCCTCTGTACATTCAAACATTATCTTTGGGTGGCGTAAACTTGGCTAACGTCTCTCCGATGCTTAAGTCAGTAATGATCTTGAGAAAAATTAATCAAAAGGAAAAATGAGGGTAAAAAGTAGGTATGTACCTTGACCTTGTCGTAATGAAGTATTCTGACTTTGACTTACATGAAGTATGCTTTAAGGTGTATAGCATTCCACGATCTTGGAAAGAGATACTCTTTTAGATTAGCTAGCCAATATGCCCCCATTCCTTCTTATGAATCAATGAGACAAGATCCTTCCCATTTGGGTGCCAATACTTTAGAACACATGGATCTACCCGTAGTGTGGTTGCTATAATCCCCTTTATGTATATCTTTCAAATATTCTATAGCTTAATGATTTTCTAAGCTTCTTAGATATGGTCATGCCATGGACTTATTTTATAATACTCCTTGGATCATCACAAAGGGTGAGAACCTCACTCTAAATGCTATGTCACTTTTTCCTTATTTTGGGATCCTTCCATTTCGGAGGTATTCTTTGATGAGTTGGATACAGGATTCTACATGTTGTTGCAGATCCTAAATGTTTGGCCAAGGATCCTGAACATTAGGATCATGGAGAGGGCGTTGAAGATCAAGATCTTCGACTGCTATGATGCTAGCTTTTTGATCATGGGTGGTAATGTCTTCTGGCATTTTGGTTGGATATTCTATTGCTAGGATCATTATGTGGACTATCGAGATCTTGGTTTCTGGTGGGAACCTGAGGGAAGATCCTAGATTGTTTAATGTGTCTACTTCTGCATTATCATCTCTAGGAAGTTGATGTAAACTAAAATTTGTAGATTTAGATGCCAACATTTCGAGTATCTAAAGGTATAATGCTAGTCTTTCACCTTTGACTGCATAGGATCTATTGAAATGGTTAGTTATTAATAATAAATCAACATATACCTGGAGCTCCTTGATCCAAAGATCCTTGGCTAGTTGTAGTCCCATGATTAGTGATTCATATTCAACTTCATTTTTAGTTTTGTTTAATTCACATCAAACTTTTTGGGGTAGGATGTCCCCTTATGATGATCCAAGGACATTCTTAATAGGATATTTAGTTTTGACATGTATAGTATGGTTTTCAAAATAATGTCTTAGTTTGGTAGAAGTTGTGGTGATTTTAGTATGATCCCAGGGCCTGTTCCTCTAAAGTTGGATGCTCCATCTGTAAAGAGTATCCACTCTTCCATGTTTTCTTCTTTTTGAAGTCGTTGGATTTCTAAATATACCTTGGGTAGTAGATCATCACTAAAATCAACCATAAAATCTACTAATGATTGTGACTTTATTGATGATCTTGGCTCATATTTGATGTCATATGTGTCGAGCTTCACTGGCCACTTAGCCATTCTACCTGACATTTCTCGTTTTCTCATGACATTCTTAATAGCATATTTAGTTTTGACATATATAGTATGATTTTCAAAATAATTTCTTAGTTTGGTAGAAGCTGTAGCTAGTGTAAGTATTAGTTTTTCAAGGTGAGACTACCTAGTTTATGGATCCAAGAGAATTTTACATACATAGTAAATAGGATGTGGTTCTTCGTCAAGATCCTTGGCCAAGACTACACTAATGACATTGGATGATACCGAAAGGTAAAGGAGGAGTGGTTCCCCATCTAATGGGGTCACCAACAAAGGTGTTGAACTTAAATATTTTTTAAGTTCTTGGAAGGCATCTTCATGTTCTTTGGTCCACTCAATCTTCTGGTTTTTCTATAAGATATCGTAGAAAGGTTTTCACCTCTCTCAGGATCTTGAGGTAAACATGTTTAGAGCTTCCTCTCTTCCTTTCAATCAACCACTGGATATCCTTGGTTGAAGTTGGGGAATTTAGATTGATTATGGTTTTGATATACTCTGCACATGATTTTATTCCCATTTTAGTTACCACGTATCTAAGTAACCTTCCTACCTTTATTCCCATTCCTAGTATCGCTAAGGTGATCTTCAACTCTTTTGGATTTGACCACCATGTCCTAAATGTATACTTCCATGGTGTCCCTTAGTTTGTCTTTGAACATTCGATTTACCAATCTTTGATATGTTGCACCTGCATTTTTTAGACCAAAGGGCATAACAATGTAGCAATATATACATGTGGTTTTTGAAGGAAATGTCCTCTTTATCAGGTGGTTCCATTTGTATTTATTGGAATCCAACTGAGGCATCCATGAATGTTAGTAATTAATGGCATGTCATGGCATCTATCATAGAGTTGATGTGTGACAAAGGGAAAGGATCCTTAAGACAAGACTTATTAAGATCTGTGTAGTCCACACACACCCTCCATTTCCATTCTTCTTTTGTACTACCACCACATTTCCCATGCACCTTGTAAGTTTGACTTCTTTAATTATTCATGTCTTAAAAAGTTTTCAACTTCCTCTTGGAAGATTTGGTTCCTCTCAGGTGTGAAATTTCTTCTCTTTTGATGTATAGGTCTGAAAGAAGGATCTATATTAAGTTTGTGAGGTATGATCTATTTGCTTATACCTTTCATATCTTCGTGTTTCTATGCGAATGTATTTCTTCTGTCGTTTAGGAACTTCACTAAGTCTTGTTTGATTCCTTCGGGTATTGAGGATCTTATAAGTACTTTGGCATCAGGATCCTCAAGATTTAAGGGAACTTCTATTACGTCTTTTTTTTGCTTCTAGGACTTCTAGTGCCCTTGCTTTAATTGCTATGCTTTTCTTGGTACTGTTGAAGGCTTCATTGAGGTTTCATAGCATTCTTAGACTCTTGTCGATAATTGATGATCTTTACTGCCCCCAAGGGGTAGGCATCTTGACACATTTGTGGTATGTTGATGGTACTGCTTTCATGTCATGGATCCATGGTCTACCTCGTATAACATTATAGGAAGACAAAGGATTAATAAAAAAAAAGTGTTGTATAGAGTTTACCCCTTTGATGTAGATAGGCAATTTGATCTCTCCAACCATATGCTTCGTTTAATCGTTGAAGCCTATCAAGACCAAGGATTTTTTGATTATTTTAGATTCTAGGATGTTAATCATGGTCAAAGCATCTAAGAGTATGATGTTCATCGAGCATCCTCCGCCTACCAGGATCCTTCTGACGAAGTGATTGGCGATGTAGAGAGTTATTACCAATCCATCATGGTGAGGATCTTGAATGTCCTTTGTCATGTTCATGGAAGGTGATTTCTTCCTCATTCATAATCGATTTGTTCTTCCGGGGTCTTTCTTCTTTCTCCGTCTTGGATACCTTAGCATGTCTTTTTTTTTCTGTAGAGCAAGAAGTTCCACAAATGTCAAAACCCCAGAAATAATGTAATTACCTTGGTGTCTGAAGGAGGAGATCATGGTTTTTCTAGGATCTTCCTAGGATCTAGGTCCTTTTCGTTGGATATTTCTTTCCTTTTTCCTACGATCTCTTTAAGGTATCATTTTCTCAGGAGATAGCTAATTTCCTTATTAAGGGCTATACAATCCTCAATGATGTAGCCAAAATCCTCGTGGTATGCACAACACTTAGATTTTTCTTTCCAGCCACTTGATTTTTCTCCTTTCCTTGGCCACCTTGTTGTCTCACCAAGATCTTGTATAGAGAAGATCAGACCTGAAACATCCAATGCAAAAAAATAGCCAGTGTTCCTAGGGAATTCATCTTCCTCCCCTTCATTATCAAGGGAATTATCCTTATGATGATCAACTTTGGAGTACAAATTTGTTTTATAGGATCTATGGACCAACGATTCGGCCTTCCTATTAGAATTTTTGTATGAATTTGGGGTGTTATCTGTCACACCCCGAAAATCGAAGGCGGAAACATTTCCGTGGTTGACTCCACGTTGAGTATCAAATCCAATGTACATAGTAAGTAAAGTAGAACAACCATTACATTACATTTAAAAGTTTTACAATTGTTTTCAAAAGTAAAGTTGTACAGTTGTGATACATAGTATATATATATATATATATATATATATATATATATATATATATATAAACAAAATAAAACGGGTCTTCTCAGCACTCCAACTTCGAGCAAAAAGGATCTTCGGTACCTGTTCTAACGTTCACCTGAGAACACAAGCGGTTTTGAAAATCAGCATAACGCTGGTGAGTTCATAAGTAGTTTTGTTTTGTGAAACTGTTCATGCTTCCTTTCTGTTTCTGAAAAATGTAACACACGCCAAGAAAATCCCACATTTTCTTAAAAGTTGATTGTTGTTTAACAATTACAAAGTATAGTAGGTTTGTACACTGAAAACATGTTACTCATGTGAAAAAAATGTATAGTTTGATTATCCGGTTTGTTAAACTGTTCTGCTTGAGTTCCAATGTATCCCCAAGAAAGTCCCATACTTTCCTGATTGTGAGTTATCATTTGTAAAAGATGTAATGTTATCTGTTTTGTTACACTTTTCTAATTAAGTATATGTTCCCCAGGAAGGCCCCATGCTTTCCTGAATGTTGGTTTTCATTGTAAAGATGTATTCTGTTAGACCTGGTTATGTACAGGGTTTCCCAGGAAAGTCCCATACTTTCCTGAATGTTGGTTATTAATGTAAAAGATGTATAAGTTATTCATTATTACTATAAGTAAATCTCTGTTATCCTAATTGCGAGTTCCATAACCATACTAAAGACTGAATCTGTGGCAATAAGTAGTCCACAACCTTATGACTTTCGTCACCCTTGAACCATTTCGGTTCGGCTGTAGCTAGCAGCCAGGTGTGGGGTAGTCAGCCCTGTATAGATCTATACACTCAAGTCACGCTCTCTAAATCCCAGAGATTCTGGTTACGGGTGTAGTCCTCCACTCGCGTATCTCTGTGGAGTGTTCGCTGATGACGTGTCTCCAATCATACAGGAATAACAAATTTACTAGTAATAATATGATAATCCTCTATTCGCGTATCTCTGTGGAATGTTACCGAGGACAAGACAGTGTACAAATTATATTGTTCATGTGTTCTAATGTCATGCTTTTAACTGATAAAATGTGGAAAACCATTTGTGAAATATATAAAACATAACAGCTTATAAAACCCATTTCACAAATAAATGTTTACGTGATCTGCATGCTCTACTGGTTATCAGTTGTGTATATCAGTATTAAAAGCATATGAAATGTGAAACATACACACACGAAAATAAGTTTTGAGTACAAGAAAACCCTTGTACTTTGCTTGTGTTCCCCCCCTGAAAACAGTGAAAAACAGTGAAAAAAAAAGGTAGGGGTATGAACTCACCGGACTTGGAAATGCGATGGTTTTAGATACTAGATGTTGGTTTGGGGCTTGTTTACTCGCGATGTCCCTATGTAAAATGTAATAATGTCCATATATAACTAATTAGATTTACAATCACTAATCATATGGAACATTACACTCCAACGAGGTTAAACACCTCAAAACGAGCGTTTAGAGTGACCCGGGGGACATCTATGGACGTATATTGACACTAAAATGCCTTGGATTAATTTGTTTGGATTTATACCATTTAAAAGGGAGTTTACGGCCTTAAACTTGGAGTTTACGGCCGTAAACTCTACTATGGTCAAGAATAATTCATTTGAGGTACAAAGAACAATCACATGTGATTCTAGTTAATTTTCCAAGCCTTGTTATGAATTTAGGGCACCATTTAACATATTTTTAGGAGTTTATAGCTTAGAAGCATTTTCTATGGCTGTAAACTCTTCTATGCTCATGAAAAATTAGTTTTTGACACTTAAAACAATCACATGTGATTCTAGAAATTTATGCAAGCCTTTGGAGTGAATTAGATGCATCTTTTGACATAGTTTCATGAGTTTACGGCCAAAGGGTATGTTCCTAGGCCGTAAACTCCTATATGTGGTGTTTTTGATGTGTTTAAGGTTTCTAAACTATTTTTAGATGGTTCTAGGATTTACGACAAGGCTATTGGTTAAGTTTCAAGGCATTCTAACATGTAAAAATGAGTTTATCCCCCATGTTTGAGGAGTTTACGGCCCAAGCACATATCTTGGCCGTAAACTCTTGTTTGTCCCTCAAAATTTATGTTTTAAATGTTTTAAGTCCCAATTTGCAAGCCTTAAGGTCGTATCTAAGTCCCAACAATGATTTGGAAGGGTTAATTGGCATAAAAACCCCATTTTTAGGTGTTTACGGCCCAAGCTTGATCCTTGGCCGTAAACACATGTTCTAGGTCCTAAAACTCAATTTAAACATCAAATTGAAGGCTAAAGAGGTTAGATAACAAGTTAGGGATGTTACCTCTTTGATTTGGAGCCTTAAATATTTGTTTTTGGACCTTTGATTATAGATGAGGAGAGAGGTTGGAAGTGTTTATGGAAGAAATGGCCAAAAGCTTTGAATCATTTATATAGTGCTCGGGAATTGGACACGACGGAATTCTACCCGATACCGACGTTAAGTGGGGCTTTTGGTCATACCCGACCAATTTGTCGTAACCTGATATGGTCGATTCTAGAATTATTCCGATAACTACTATGGGGTGTTAGAATGATTTCAAATGGCAATAAGACACCCATTAAGTCATTTTAGATCAATACAAGTTAATGACTTAATTAAATGGCGAAATCGGAAACGAATTTGGAAACAACGTTTGGTTGGTCAAATTGGATTATAATTTGAGTTACAAGAAGTGATATGAAATTTCGGGTTGTTACATTATCCCCCCGTTAGAGGGAATTTCGTCCTGAAATTCAAGACAAGATACAAGACAAAATATAAATCATGGATCTAGAAAGAGTTGTGGATACTTCTGTTTCATTGAGTCTTCTCGCTCCCAAGTGAACTCCGGTCCCCGCTTGGCATTCCAGCGAACCTTCACTAACGGGATGCGACTTTGTTTCGTACGTTTGACTTCTCGATCCATGATTTCGATCGGTTCCTCCACGAAGTTGAGGTTTTCATCGATCTCGATCTCGTCTAAAGGAATCAATAGGGTTTCATCGGATAGGAACTTCTTGAGATTTGAAACATGGAAGACGGGATGGATGTTACTGAGCTTGTGAAATAAACGAAGTTTATAGGCTACCGGACCGATCCTAACGAGGATCTCGAAAGGTCCAATGTACCTCGGATTAAGTTTCCCACGCTTACCAAAGCGTACAGTGCCTTTCCAGGGCGAGACCATCAATAGGACACGATCTCCAACCTGGAATTCCAGTGGTTTCCGATGGTTATCAGCGTAACTCTTCTGGCGATCACGTGAAGCTTTCTGTCGTTCTTGGATTTGGATGATCTTCTCGGTGGTTTCACGGATGATCTCAGGACCAGTGAGAGCACTGTCGAGGACTCGACTCGTAGCTAGCTGTGTATCCCCCATCTCGGCCCAACACAGAGGGGATCTGCACTTACGACCATATAGGGCTTCGAACGGGGCAGCCCTAATGCTGGTGTGATAACTGTTGTTGTACGAGAATTCGATCAAAGGTAGATGTGCGTCCCACGACTTTCCAAAGTCAATGACACATGCCCTAAGCATGTCTTCCAGAGTTTGGATTGTTCTCTCACTCTGTCCATCTGTCTGAGGATGATACACCGTGCTCATATCTAGTTTGCTTCCAAGAGCTTTCTGGAGAGACTACCAAAATTGGGAGGTAAACCTGCTATCTCGATCAGAGATAATGGACGCAGGTACACCATGTAGTCGAACTACCTCTTGGATATAAATCCGCGCGAGTCTTTCCATCTTGTATGATTCTTTGATTGGAACGAAGTGAGCTGACTTGGTTAAACGGTCAACAATTACCCATATGGTATCATATCCACTCGGACACCTGGGTAGTTTGGTGATGAAATCCATGGTGATCATCTCCCATTTCCATTCGGGTATTGCAGGTTGCTGGAGCAGACCCGAGGGTTTCTGGTGCTCAACTTTTACCTTGGCGCAAGTCAGACACTTGCCCACAAACGTAGCTATCTCAGCCTTCATGTTTGGCCACCAATGTTGTTTCTTGAGATCTAAGTACATCTTGTCAGAGCCCGGGTGAACAGAGTATCTGGTTCTGTGCGCTTCCTCCATAACTATCTATCTGAATCCTCCGAACTTGGGAATCCAGATCCGATCCATGAAACAATGGACTCCGTCACCTCTGATCTCAAGTTTCTTTTCCATTCCTCTCAAAGCTCCATTCGACACATTCTCAGGTTTGAGGGCTTTTAATTGGGCTTCTCGGATTTGTATGGGTAGGTTGGAATGGATGGTCATCGTCTGGTTCTTCACTTCATAGCCTGCACTCTCCTTTCGGCTAAGGGCATCTACTACCACATTGGCCTTGTCGGGATGGTAACGGATTTCACACTCATAATCACTGAGTAGTTCTACCCATTGTCTTTGCCTCATGTTCAAGTCTTTCTGATCAAAGATGTGTTTCAGGCTCTTGTGATCAGTGAAGATCGTGCACTTGGTTCCGTAGAGATAATGTCTCCAAATCTTCAATGCAAAGACCACTGCTCCTAGCTCCAAGTCGTGTGTGGTATAGTTGATGTCACACCCCAAAACCGAGAACGGCGGAAACGTTCTGGGGCGGAGGACGTCATGTATAATATCAACAACAATGTAAAGTAGTAAACAAGCAACAACATCATCCATTGCATTAATAAAATAATTATTATACAATTGTATTCTGACAAATTTTGATAAACACTAAAGCATAAATCAAAATGAAAGATAAGTCTTGAATAAGCTCCATCTTCCGTTTTCCTTGCATCGGTACCTGTCTATGATGACCTGAGGATACAAGTAATTTTGAAAGCGAGTATCAGCTATAAAGCTGGTGAGATCATAAGTATTAATGTGTCTTAATTTGTGAAAACTTATAATTTCTAAGACTTGACATTGCTTTGAAAGAAAACGAGTATAAGTATGAAAATATTTGTAGCTCAACTGTATATGTTTGAAAATCCCTAGAAATCCCTATGATTTCTATTAGTAACAAAAGGAGTCTTCTACCAAGACTTAACTGTTCTGTGTGTGTGTGTTTCTTGTAAGAGTATGTATATTTTCCAAAGTATAACTATTATTACTCAAAATATAGATTGTATATTTATGTTTAAGTGAGGTTATCACTGAAATATGTACTGGAAAAATTAACGTAGTACTAAATCGTAGCTCTAAAAGGGCTACTATTTATCAACAGATAGCATCTACATTACCGCGCTTCCTATGAAAAATTCGCGAAGTGAATGTAATGGGAAAGAGATGGTACTATGGTGTAGTGTCAAACTACAACCGTACCTATTACCTTAAATCTAGGGTAATACTACCAAGTACCACAGTATTTGGATATATATATGTGTATATATCAATACACCGATACTCAACTTGCCTTATTTGATGGATAAGGTATAATCTGATGTCTAGATCCCAGACTGTTTCGCTCCCCTATCAAAGGGATTTTAGGACCCACACACGACCCCTGCATGAATGCAAGCCGTGAGCACCACATTACCTGTGATCATGTATACTCGATATAACAATCACAACCGTAGTGTGCTTTATCAGTATAGTTAGATCCTAAACTGGTTCTGAGCTATAGCCCCTAGTGACGTCTATCCTATGTATATGAAAGCGTACTCATGTAAGTATGATCACGTAATTGTACTTATGGTGTACTGAAATGTTCTACGTGTGCTAGCGGTAATGTGTGATCTCTTTATCTAGCAAGTATTGTCATGTAAGTGTTCTAGTATAGTTGTATATGTTCTCGTAGTATAGTTGTATATATTCTCTTCCTAGTATAGACTCATGAATGAACTGACTCATTGATCTAGCAGTTGTAATAGTATGATTCTGTGTTACCCCGATGGTAACTTGTTAACAGTGTGTTTAGTACGTATGATTATGGAAGTACTTTTATGTCTATATATGTATATTTGATATATAATTAATATGGAAACGACCTTCGGATGGTCACCCAAAATCCTATCAGACCACATCCAAATCGAGGAAAAGGAAACAAGGTGGATAGCCTTCCTAAGCCCTTTAAACATTATTCATACGTCTATACATATATGGGCATGCAATTTGTAATATAAAAGCATAAATAAGTTTGGTAAAACATTTGAAACATAAATATTAGTTTTAAGGAAAGATCGACTTAATGTCAATCTATAAAACCATTTGAAGGCATAAGTTTGATAAAACAATATAAGTATAAGGAACATTTGTTTGAAACACTGTTGTAAATAAGTTTGAAATATGATAAACAGAGTAAGAGGTACAGTGTAATAAGGAGTTTAAAACATATAAAATGTTTAGAAAAATCATTTGAAGGAAATTGTTTGGTAAAACGGCTAAATGAGTAGCCAAATCTTTTGATTGTTGTAATTTAATCACATGTGATTGATGTAATAAGTAATAAACTCCTACTTACTAATCACATGCAATTGACATAATAAGTAGCATGATTCTACTTGTATCCCCCCCCATAAAGCATTTAAAAGTAGTTTAAAACGTTATTTAAGGGGTATGAACTCACATGAAAGCTTGAAGATAGCGAGATGGAAAACCGGGCAGAGTTTCGTCTCGGGAAACGGATTTTCCTCGGGATTCTCGGGAATCTCGGGAGTAAAATCGACCCTCGGGTCTTGAGCAAAAAGACCAGAGCTTCGGGTTATAACGGGCACGGAAAACGAGGCAAGATCGAGAGAGAAATGAGAGAATTGAGCAACTTTTTCGGAAAGCCTCGCATCCTATTTATAGGAAGGCTGAACCGCCTCCGAACGCGGGGCGTACGCTCGTACGCAGCGCGTACGCGTACGTCATGCGTGACCGAAGCCTCGACTGCCTCGGTTCGGATGGGACGGGTTGCTGGGTACGCGGGTCGGATGGGACGGCGGGTCGGACGGGACAGCGGGTCGGACGGGTCGGAGCTTCGGACGGGTCAGACGGGTCGGATTCCTCGGATATTGGCGACGTGGACGATCCGAAGCCCTTGATCTCAGTACGCGGGGCGTACGAAGGTACGCAGGGCGTACTTCGGACCTATCCGATGACTCCCCTTCGGATAATACCAGGAATTTACAATTTAATTTATATTTATTTTAATTAAACTTCTAAAATTCATATCTCCCTCATACGAACTCCGTTTTTGACGTTCTTTATATCCACGCGAAGGTGAGACCATGATCTACAACTTTCGTTTAGATTCCGTTGGCAAATTCCGAAATTATTTTTATTATTTATTTATTAAAATGACGTGATTAAGGAATTTCCTCTAAAATTCATAACTTTCACATCCGAAGTCAGATTTGGACGTTCTTTTTATGCACGATCATAGATTGAGGTTGTCTATAACTTCCATTTAGATACTTAAGGCTAAAAACTATTGCATCGAAATTTCGCGTTTTACGATTAATCGCTGATGCCGGTTTTTCCGAGAATCTTCGGTTGGTCATAACTTCTTCATTATAACTCGGATTTTAGGGTTCTTTATATGTACGAAAACCTTGATACGGTTCCTACTACTTTAATTAACCCAAATAAGATTTTAGGAAAGTTATATTTTGACCTAAATTTGATTGGTTTTACATTACATTGTCTCGAAATATCGGGTTGTCACATCATCCCCCCGTTAAAGGGAATTTCGTCCCGAAATTAGAATTTAAGCAAGGAAGTATGCACGAATAATCGAGTCGTGAGGAGGAAACTTCCTAATCGATTGGTTCTAACGCACCTAAGTGATAACGGGTTCTCGGTTGGCATTCCAACGAACCTTCACTAACTGGCGATGGCGTTTCTTCGTCCGCTTGACCTCTCGGTCGAGGGTCACTACGGTTCTAATACGAAGTTGAGGATCTCGAAGAGTGGACTTGCAAGAGTCCTAACGGAAAGGTATGGTTTCACGATCGAGATGCGAAGAGTAGAAAGTACGTTACTGAGTTCGCGGAGTAGGTCTTGTTTGTGAGAGGCATAGGGCCGATTCTGATAAGAATCTCGGAGGTCCTGTCTAACTTGGATTTAGATTTCCACGCTTTACGAAGCGTATTAAGCCATTCCCAGAGTGAGTTATCCTACAGAACTTGGTTACTCACTTGGAATCTCAAAGGTTCCTTTTCTTACGTAACTTCCCAGTCAAAGGCCACCCCTTGCTGGGTCAAATTCGTACGAGTTTCTGTAGCTTGCGAGGAGTTCCGAATGAACTAATGCGGTGGGTCGGTAAGACCTAGAATCTGGTGAAAAACTGTCGGCGTCTCTGGTGTCGATAATGCTCAACGGTTTTGTCAAATTGAAAGAGTACCCAAAATTTCACACATTACTATCAGTGTGTCCTAGAAATTTTACTCTTCAATTTCAAAACTCGTGCCTAGAGAACTTTGCTAAAAGTTCCACTGTAGGATTGTTACCATGGGCTTTCTTCTTACTACGAGGGTGGATAAGTAAGTCATCTCATGGGGAAAATGACGAATTGATCCAAGTAAGAAAGACGTAACCCTTCATTGAACTCATGAAAACCATGGGCGTATTGGTCCTATCCGAAAGGTATCACTACGAACTCGAAGTGTCCGTATCGGGCTCAGGAGATAGTCTTCCGGACATCCTCCCCTAACACTCGAACTGGTGATATTCGGATTCCAGATCCATTCCTGGAAGTAGATTCTTTCCTTACGTTTGCTCAACCATTTTTTTTTTAAGTGAGGTAGAGATAACGATTTCTATGAAAATCTTGACGGATTCCTCGATAACCGAGGCACATACGATGCGATCCATCGATCTCTGGAAGAATCTGACCGAGGTTCTCTAGGGTGAGAAACCTAGTCTTCTAATTCTATTACTGTGTGGTTCGCCAAGTTGCTCGTGCTGTTCTTGTATCTCTGTGGGTTTTTAAACTATAGGGTGATCTGTTTTCGGGAGTTGTACTGGGTTCTAAGTCTATGACGATGCGATTACTCGTATACTTAGCCAGTCTCTCCGTCCTGAAGTCCATTTGAGAATTCATACAGGGCTTCACGATCACCATTTCGTGTATACGAGGCGTATATAATTAAGATTGAAAAGGTAGTCGAATAACTGATTCTTCCTTACCCTCACATCCCAAGGAGGAAAAGAGTTAAGGCGAAATCATTAATTCTAAACCTGTAGAACCTTGATTATATAACACTCTTATGTATACCTTCCTCAGTGATAGATCATCCGTATGAATTTTCCTAGATTGCACTTGACGTACTGCACGAGTGGTACATCGAGGATTTCCTTGGAAAGAAACTATCTATGAGGTAATCCTGGAATGAGCACTTCGGCGATCTGATAAGACGGCTTCGCTGAAAAAGTGATCTAGAAGGAAGAGATGTACGCATGAAGCTGTTTTCGCGTCGATCAAATTGAATCTGATTGTATGATAATGTCGGAATCATACAGAAACTTTAAAGACATTAGAATTAAACATAGACGATTACAGACAAAACACAACTGTGCAACCATGAACAGAGTTACAGTACTTTAGATTTACCACTAGACTATCGCTGCGAATAAGATATACTACAAAAGACAAGTATACGCAGCACGAGCATTCCTATACAGACAGGATCTCGCAAAAGGTAAGACTCTAGTTGCACTAGTTCTAGATAGTTTATAAGTCTGTTACAACGAAACGCCTTAAATACATTAACGTGGTTCCTGAGCAGGCTCTCCTGCAGCTGTGATCCTGGGAATCTTCCCGTCTGTGCCAGGGTTTTGCGTTATCGGGCAATCCTTCTTGAAGTGCCCTAACTCACCGCATTGGTGGCATGAATGGCTAGTACTCACATCAGTGGAGGAAGTGAAGTGTAGGGTAGGAGTTATGGGAACACGGGTGCTTTCCTTGTTTTCCTTCTTTGGGCAATCTCTTTTATAGTGCCCAAACTCACCACAGTTATAGCAATTTAGGCTGGCCCTAGTGGTGAAGGTAGCTTTACAGAAACGGGCGATGTGTCCTTTCTTGTTGCAGTTCACGCACTGCAAGACACGGCACATTCCCTCGTGGTGGAAATTGCACCGGTCGCACTTCGGGAGTGTTCCCTTATATGGTCTGCTCGGTACTGGGATGGCAGAGGTTTGTGGCTGCTGTCTGGCAATTTTCTGAAACCGTTTGCGTTCCACTTTGGCTTGACCTTTTCTTTTCTTGTTCTCTGCTTTCTGGCTTTGCGAGCCTGTGGATGTTACTGTTGGATGACTTCCTGGATGGATATTGCGATTGGAAACTTTATTCCCATTAGCAGCATTGACTGTGCTGTTAGCGCTACGGTGCGCCATGACCGCGGTTACGGCCGCCACTACGGCAGCTGTAACTGTCGTTTGAAAGGTGGCGGCGTCCATCAGAAAATTAGAGGTCTCGTTGCTTGGTTGGTTGCTTCCGGACGACGCCATGATTCTGTAACATGAAAGAGTAAAGATTTGTAAGCGATTCTGGTTGACCCTGATGTACTTAGATTGTTCATGAAAAGAGTAAGAGTATGATCTCTAAAGTTTGACCTACATCCCTATGATGCAGTCCTAGTACGGAATGGAAGTATGATCGTAGAATGGTCACAAGACGTTTGTCGTTCGAGCTGAGGTATCGTGGGTTGGTGAATAACAAGATCCAACCACTGAAGGAGACTTGGAAGTGTCTCCTGAATAAATCACCATAGCCAATGGCTTGACTAAAGCATGTTTCAGATAGACTCGAATGAAGGTAAGATAAAAGTACTTGAATGAAGAATGACACAGAAGTTAGCCGGCTGTCAATATCTTTGATATTCACGATGTAAGGGTTTTGGAAAACGGCCTTTTTAAAGGTCTCACATCATATCCCTAGAAGATAGTTCCTGACATTAAAAAGGCCTAACTAAAGCTCGTACTGAACAAGATAATTTCAGGGAAAATACCACATCGGGCATAGACAGAAAAAAAAAAAAAAAAAAAAAAAAAAAAAAAAAAAAAAAAAAAAAAAAAACACGGTTTCTTGTTATAAGGAAAATAAAGTAAAGCGTCTACTACGGGCGACGGTCATCCCTCTGGTGCACTCTTAGTTCAACCAATTGACGTTCCATTGTCAAGTAGGTGTCTTTCGCACACCATTTGGCGTACTCGGAGTCCTATGACTTCGGCTTGTGATTCAGCTAGTGCTTGTAGCCGGGTTTCATGGTTTCTCTCTGATCTCTCGTGAGCATCCTCTAGAAGAAGGGTGTGGAGGGTATGCATTCTAGCATAGGCGACTTCTTCTGAAATCTGATGTAGGGCTGTCCTGCCTTGAATCTCATTTATGGCCTCTCTACGGACCAAGATTGGCAAGACTATATCTGCTAAGCCCTCATTGCTCAAGTCGTAAAAGTTTCGGTTGCCAATAAATGGCATGGGCTGATCTTGTTCTTGGCTCCATGTTTCCAAGCATTCCACTTACTCAGGGTCAGGCCATGAAAAGCCGGAAGAGGGTTAGGAATTTGAAACGGGAGCTACTCGGGGTAGGTTCTCAACCTCTGGCTCGGGGTTAGCATCGTACGAAAAGTCTTCATTACGGTGATCATCCAAGGGGATAGGATGATCATTCCCTGGTTCTTCTCCAAACCAACCAGCTATGACTTTTATGCGAGAATTTAGGGTAAGAGGATAATTATTAGACGAACTATCTAGATAATTATGTAGAAAACCTTCATTAGTTACATCGCTAATTGTGAAGTGCATACTAGCTATGTGAAATCTAAACAGGATAGACCTTCGAATAAGTGACCTTATTTCCAAATTCACACAGAATAGGGGTAAGGCAAAATTACCACTGATTCTAAGTCTATAACATCCTAATTACATGTAGCCTTAGTGTATCCACTTAGCAACTATCAACTTAGTAATGAGGATTCCGTTTTAATTCTCAAGTATAAAGTACTTATAGTAACACCAAATACTCCTATAGTATTTTAAATTTTTATGTTATGTTCTATTGTTCTCATTGTGGTAGGGTTGGTAAGATTTTAGCATTGTTGCAACCACACACTTAAACTTAGGCACATGCTAGTCAACCCTCGGATAATATAGGCGATCAGGCTATATCTTCCCAGTTTTGACCATATGTCTCTAAGCACACTTGTGTTGCCCAACAATCGTAATTCTTTTGTACTGTCCTAGTGACATTGATTTTAGTATGAATGCAGGCACGTATACTTACTTACATATTTTATTATTTAAAGTATAAACTCTAAATCAGAGTATTTTTAATCCCATTGTATTTATAGTTAGTATATCTTTTATGGGTTGATATACTCAATTCACTATAAACAATGCTCTGATACCAATCTGTCACACCCCAAAACCGAGAACGGCGGAAACGTTCTGGGGCGGAGGACGTCATGTATAATATCAACAACAATGTAAAGTAGTAAACAAGCAACAACATCATCCATTGCATTAATAAAATAATTATTATACAATTGTATTCTGACAAATTTTGATAAACACTAAAGCATAAATCAAAATGAAAGATAAGTCTTGAATAAGCTCCATCTTCCGTTTTCCTTGCATCGGTACCTGTCTATGATGACCTGAGGATACAAGTAATTTTGAAAGCGAGTATCAGCTATAAAGCTGGTGAGATCATAAGTATTAATGTGTCTTAATTTGTGAAAACTTATAATTTCTAAGACTTGACATTGCTTTGAAAGAAAACGAGTATAAGTATGAAAATATTTGTAGCTCAACTGTATATGTTTGAAAATCCCTAGAAATCCCTATGATTTCTATTAGTAACAAAAGGAGTCTTCTACCAAGACTTAACTGTTCTGTGTGTGTGTGTTTCTTGTAAGAGTATGTATATTTTCCAAAGTATAACTATTATTACTCAAAATATAGATTGTATATTTATGTTTAAGTGAGGTTATCACTGAAATATGTACTGGAAAAATTAACGTAGTACTAAATCGTAGCTCTAAAAGGGCTACTATTTATCAACAGATAGCATCTACATTACCGCGCTTCCTATGAAAAATTCGCGAAGTGAATGTAATGGGAAAGAGATGGTACTATGGTGTAGTGTCAAACTACAACCGTACCTATTACCTTAAATCTAGGGTAATACTACCAAGTACCACAGTATTTGGATATATATATGTGTATATATCAATACACCGATACTCAACTTGCCTTATTTGATGGATAAGGTATAATCTGATGTCTAGATCCCAGACTGTTTCGCTCCCCTATCAAAGGGATTTTAGGACCCACACACGACCCCTGCATGAATGCAAGCCGTGAGCACCACATTACCTGTGATCATGTATACTCGATATAACAATCACAACCGTAGTGTGCTTTATCAGTATAGTTAGATCCTAAACTGGTTCTGAGCTATAGCCCCTAGTGACGTCTATCCTATGTATATGAAAGCGTACTCATGTAAGTATGATCACGTAATTGTACTTATGGTGTACTGAAATGTTCTACGTGTGCTAGCGGTAATGTGTGATCTCTTTATCTAGCAAGTATTGTCATGTAAGTGTTCTAGTATAGTTGTATATGTTCTCGTAGTATAGTTGTATATATTCTCTTCCTAGTATAGACTCATGAATGAACTGACTCATTGATCTAGCAGTTGTAATAGTATGATTCTGTGTTACCCCGATGGTAACTTGTTAACAGTGTGTTTAGTACGTATGATTATGGAAGTACTTTTATGTCTATATATGTATATTTGATATATAATTAATATGGAAACGACCTTCGGATGGTCACCCAAAATCCTATCAGACCACATCCAAATCGAGGAAAAGGAAACAAGGTGGATAGCCTTCCTAAGCCCTTTAAACATTATTCATACGTCTATACATATATGGGCATGCAATTTGTAATATAAAAGCATAAATAAGTTTGGTAAAACATTTGAAACATAAATATTAGTTTTAAGGAAAGATCGACTTAATGTCAATCTATAAAACCATTTGAAGGCATAAGTTTGATAAAACAATATAAGTATAAGGAACATTTGTTTGAAACACTGTTGTAAATAAGTTTGAAATATGATAAACAGAGTAAGAGGTACAGTGTAATAAGGAGTTTAAAACATATAAAATGTTTAGAAAAATCATTTGAAGGAAATTGTTTGGTAAAACGGCTAAATGAGTAGCCAAATCTTTTGATTGTTGTAATTTAATCACATGTGATTGATGTAATAAGTAATAAACTCCTACTTACTAATCACATGCAATTGACATAATAAGTAGCATGATTCTACTTGTATCCCCCCCATAAAGCATTTAAAAGTAGTTTAAAACGTTATTTAAGGGGTATGAACTCACATGAAAGCTTGAAGATAGCGAGATGGAAAACCGGGCAGAGTTTCGTCTCGGGAAACGGATTTTCCTCGGGATTCTCGGGAATCTCGGGAGTAAAATCGACCCTCGGGTCTTGAGCAAAAAGACCAGAGCTTCGGGTTATAACGGGCACGGAAAACGAGGCAAGATCGAGAGAGAAATGAGAGAATTGAGCAACTTTTTCGGAAAGCCTCGCATCCTATTTATAGGAAGGCTGAACCGCCTCCGAACGCGGGGCGTACGCTCGTACGCAGCGCGTACGCGTACGTCATGCGTGACCGAAGCCTCGACTGCCTCGGTTCGGATGGGACGGGTTGCTGGGTACGCGGGTCGGATGGGACGGCGGGTCGGACGGGACAGCGGGTCGGACGGGTCGGAGCTTCGGACGGGTCAGACGGGTCGGATTCCTCGGATATTGGCGACGTGGACGATCCGAAGCCCTTGATCTCAGTACGCGGGGCGTACGAAGGTACGCAGGGCGTACTTCGGACCTATCCGATGACTCCCCTTCGGATAATACCAGGAATTTACAATTTAATTTATATTTATTTTAATTAAACTTCTAAAATTCATATCTCCCTCATACGAACTCCGTTTTTGACGTTCTTTATATCCACGCGAAGGTGAGACCATGATCTACAACTTTCGTTTAGATTCCGTTGGCAAATTCCGAAATTATTTTTATTATTTATTTATTAAAATGACGTGATTAAGGAATTTCCTCTAAAATTCATAACTTTCACATCCGAAGTCAGATTTGGACGTTCTTTTTATGCACGATCATAGATTGAGGTTGTCTATAACTTCCATTTAGATACTTAAGGCTAAAAACTATTGCATCGAAATTTCGCGTTTTACGATTAATCGCTGATGCCGGTTTTTCCGAGAATCTTCGGTTGGTCATAACTTCTTCATTATAACTCGGATTTTAGGGTTCTTTATATGTACGAAAACCTTGATACGGTTCCTACTACTTTAATTAACCCAAATAAGATTTTAGGAAAGTTATATTTTGACCTAAATTTGATTGGTTTTACATTACATTGTCTCGAAATATCGGGTTGTCACAGTTGACCTCGTGTGTTTTCAACTGTCTAGAAGCATAGGCAATTACTTTTCCTCTTTGCATAAGCACACATCCCAGGCCTTGATTAGACGCATCACAGTAGACAACAAAGTCCTCTGTCCCTTCGGGTAAGGACAGAACAGGCGCGCTGCACAAGGCTTTTTTCAGCGTCTGAAATGCAGTTTCTTGTTTATCACTTCAACAAAAGGGTACACCTTTCTGTGTTAGAGTGGTTAAAGGTTTGGTGATTCTGGAAAAGTTCTGGATGAACCTCCGATAATAGCCAGCGAGACCCAAGAATTGCTGGATTTCTGTGGGTGTCTTCGGTGCTGACCAATTCTCTATCGCCTTTATCTATGAAGGATCTACATGAATACCCTCCTCGCTTACCACATGACCGAGGAAAATTACCTTCCGAATCCAAAACTCGCATTTGGAAAATTTTGCGTACAACTTCTCGGATCGCAGGGTCTCCAACACTAGCCTCAAGCGTTGTTTGTGGTCTTCTTCACTTCTGGAGTAGACAAGTATGTCATCAATGAACAAAATGACAAACTTGTCTAGATAAGGACGACACACCCGATTCATTAGATCCATGAACACTGCCGGTGCGTTAGTTAGACCAAAGGGCATCACTACGAACTCGTAGTGTCCATATCGAGTCCTGAAAGCTGTTTTGGACACATCACTTTCATGAACTCGTAGCTGATGGTACCCTGACCGAAGGTCTATCTTGGAGAAGTAACTGGCTCCCTGGAGTTGATCGAAGAGGTCGTCTATTCGCGGAAGAGGATATCGGTTTTTAACAGTCAACTTGTTCAGTTTGCGATAATCGATACATATACGAAAGGATCCATCTTTCTTCTTGACAAACAAAACCGGAGCTCCCCAGGGTGAGGAACTCGGTCTAATGAATCCTTTACTAAGTAACTCATTGAGTTGACTAGATAACTCCTGCATTTCTGCTGGAGCTAAGCGATACGGAGACTTCGCTACGGGAGTAGCTCCAGGAATTAGGTCAATACGGAACTCGACCTGACGCTCGGGAGGGATTCCTGGAAGCTCTTCGGGAAACACATCAGGAAAGTTACAGACTTCGGGGATGCTCGCGAGGTCTTTAACTTCCTGTTTCTCGTTGATTACATGGGCCAAGAATGCAACACACTCCTTTCGCAGGAGTTTCTGAGCTTTGATGCAGGAAATGATACGAAGGTTGGAACCGAGTTTATCACCAAATTACTAGAGTTTGACCCGAAGGAAGGTTGAGACGGATGGATTTTTCGAATCAAAGGATATCCGCATGATTGGGACTCAACCAATCCATGCCAATGATGACATCAAAGCTCTTTATGGATACCGGCATAAGATCGATAGGAAACGAATGGTCGTTTAGGGTAAGGGTACAACCTACAAACACCTCACTAGCACTTTCCTTCTCTCCGTTCGCCATCTCGACAGTAAATATTTCAGTTAAAGGTTGAGAATTATGTTTTAGGTTATGTTTGAATGCATGACTAATAAAGCTCCTCTTAGCACCCGAATTGAAAAGAATATTAGCATATGAGTTGTCGAGAAGGAACGTACCCGAGACAACAGTGGGATCAGCGACCGCTTCCTCCCGTCCCATGGCGAGGACTCTTCCAGTGTTATCAGCAGTAGACTTTTTGGGGCAGTTTCTTTTAAAGTGCCTAGTCTCACCACAGTTGTAGCAGGTTTGACCAACGCCTGCTCCCGAAGATTGATTGGCTAATTGGGCCAGAGCTTTGCAGAATCGGACTGTGTGCCCCTTCTTACCATAATTGGTACAGGAAAGTTCTCGACAGGGGCCATGATTGTGGTGATACTTGCACTTTTCACAGAGAGGGAGATTACCAGCATACCGGCTGGTAGGAGTTGGAGCTGTGGATCCCACAACAGAAGCAGCAGTAACGGGGGTAGTAGCAGCATTGACTGCTACTATTTGCTGTCTTTTGGAGGAGCCTTGGGAAGATTGACCCTTCTTCTTCTTCCAGAATTTTCTTTTCTCACCACTACTTTTAGTCGACTCAGGGGCAGTGGTGGCTTCCTCGACATCATCACTGTGGTCGATTATGGCTTGGGCTAAAGTCTTATCACTATCATATGTGTCCGGGCGAGCAGCTAAGACATGACCTTTTGTTGGATTGGTTAGCCCCCAAATAAACCTCTCGATCTTTTTGCTTTCAGGTGTGACCAAACCAGGGCAGAGAAGGGCAAGATCATCAAATCGGGAAGTGTATGCAGCAATGTCGGAACCTTTCATCTTCAGGTTCCAGAGCTCATGCTCTAGCTTCTGCATTTCACCATGGGGACAGTATTCGGCAAGGAGGAGTTCTTTCATGGCGTTCCAGCCCATGGCATTGGCTACGGGTAGGGTCAAGGATTTGACTCGGCCATTCCACCAAGTCAGGGCTTATTACTGAAGGTACAGGCTGCAAATTTGACCTTATCGGACTCAGCACAGGCACAGATTTCGAAGATGGATTCGATTTTCTCGAACCATCGGGATAGGGAAATGACACCTCCAGTGCCATCAAAGGATGTTGGTTTTGCATTCATGAAATCCTTGTAGGAACTTCGATGTCCCTGATTGCTTTCTTCATCTTGAGTACCACCTCCTGAACCACCGGAACTACCGGTGTTCAATTGGGACATGGCAGTTGCCACCGTGGCGGTAACAGTTGTTTGGAATAACACGTGATCAATTTCAGGAGGAGGTGGTGGCGGAGGGTTGTTGGTCTTTGAGCTGGGTCTCTTTCTGAGAGGCATCTTGATCTAATAAGATCAAGAAAGAGAGGATGATAAGTCCTCTGAATTGAATCGAGAGATATGACAAATATTAATTCCAAGTAAGCGATAAAACGAAGAAGAGTTATCGAAGCAAGTAAACTTATCGCTAATGGAATGATCTAGGATCTATACGTGAACGAGGATTTCTACAAAAGATTGATTCGAGAAATACTCCCATAGTATTTCATGATTCGTTACGATACTGGCTCAATGTTTGTGGTATTAGGGTAAGTTTTAGGCATGTCGCATACCACAGTCACTCCCAAGCACATGTTGGCCGTGTCTCGAATGAATATAGTTGGCCAGGCTATATTGATCCTAGACACGACTACATAACTGCCCGGGTTTAACCGTAGTACACAACACCCATTTACTTATGTTTTGTTCTACTTGTAGTTACGGATCTCGACGGTTCGGTATACTTGTATACTTATGAAAATACTTATATTTTGAAGGATACTTTTAGTTCAGAGCACTTAGGCCCTTTAGTGTTTATAGTTTTATACCATGCAAGGTTTGGTATACTTTATTCACTATAAACAAGGGCTCTGATACCAATCTGTCACACCCCGAAAATCGAAGGCGGAAACATTTCCGGGGTTGACTCCACGTTGAGTATCAAATCCAATGTACATAGTAAGTAAAGTAGAACAACCATTACATTACATTTAAAAGTTTTACAATTGTTTTCAAAAGTAAAGTTGTACAGTTGCGATACATAGTATATATATATATATATATATTATATATATATATATATATATATATATATATATATATATATATATATATATATAAACAAAATAAAACGGGCCTTCTGAGCACTCCGACTTCGAGCAAAAAGGATCTTCGGTACCTGTTCTAACGTTGACCTGAGAACACAAGCGGTTTTGAAAATCAGCATAACGCTGGTCAGTTCATAAGTAGTTTTGTTTTGTGAAACTGTTCATGCTTCCTTTCTGTTTCTGAAAAATGTAACACATGCCAAGAAAATCCCACATTTTCTTAAAAGTTGATTGTTGTTTCACAATTACAAAGTATAGTAGGTTTGTACACTGAAAACATGTTACTCATGTGAAAAAAATGTATAGTTTGATTATCCGGTTTGTTAAACTGTTCTGCTTGAGTTCCAATGTATCCCCAAGAAAGTCCCATACTTTCCTGATTGTGATTTATCATTTGTAAAAGATGTAATGTTATCTGTTTTGTTACACTTTTCTAATTAAGTATATGTTCCCCAGGAAGGCCCCATGCTTTCCTGAATGTTGGTTTTCATTGTAAAGATGTATTCTGTTAGACCTGGTTATGTACAGGGTTTCCCAGGAAAGTCCCATACTTTCCTGAATGTTGGTTATCAATATAAAAGATGTATAAGTTATTCATTATTACTATAAGTAAATCTCTGTTATCCTAATTGCGAGTTCCATAACCATACTAAAGACTGAACCTGTGGCAATAAGTAGTCCACAACCTTATGACTTTCGTCACCCTTGAACCATTTCGGTTCGGCTGTAGCTAGCAGCCAGGTGTGGGGTAGTCAGCCCCGTATAGATCTATACACTCAAGTCACGCTCTCTAAATCCCAGAGATTCTGGTTACGGGTGTAGTCCTCCACTCGCTTATCTCTGTGGAGTGTTCGCCGAAGACGTGTCTCCAATCATACAGGAATAACAAATTTACTACTAATAATATGATAATCCTCCATTCGCGTATCTCTGTGGAATGTTACCGAGGACAAGATAGTGTACAAATTATATTGTTCATGTGTTCTAATGTCATGCTTTTAACTGATAAAATGTGGAAACCATTTGTGAAATATATAAAACATAACAGTTTATAAAACCCATTTCACAAATAAATGTTTACGTGATCTGCATGTTCTACTGGTTATCAGTTGTGTATATCAGTATTAAAAGCATATGAAATGTGAAACATACACACACGAAAATAAGTTTTGAGTACAAGAAAACCCTTGTACTTTGCTTGTGTTCCCCCTGAAAACAGTTAAAAACAGTAAAAAAAAAGGGTAGGGGTATGAACTCACCGGACTCGGAAATGCGACGGTTTTGGATACTAGATGTTGGTTCGGGGCTTGTTTACTCGCGATGTCCCTATGTAAAATGTAATAATGTCCATATATAACTAATTAGATTTACAATCACTAATCATATGGAACATTACACTCCAACAAGGTTAAACACCTCAAAACGAGCGTTTAGAGTGACCCGGGTGACATCTATGGACGTATATTGACACTAGGGACTTAGGACTTGAGTTTACTCCCCAAGAGTAAATATATTAGGGAGTTTACAGCCACAAAACACACACACACATGATTTTACGGCCGTAAACTCATGTTGGTGTGATTTTGAGGGTTTAATGGCTTGAATGGACATGGGGATTGTTGGAATGGACTTCTAAAATGCCTTGGATTAATTTGTTTGGATTTATACCATTTAAAAGGGAGTTTACGACCTTAAACTTGGAGTTTACGGCCGTAAACTCTACTATGGTCAAGAATAATTCATTTGAGGTACAAAGAACAATCACATGTGATTCTAGTTAATTTTCCAAGCCTTGTTATGAATTTAGGGCACCATTTAACATATTTTTAGGAGTTTACAGCTTAGAAGCATGTTCTATGGCCGTAAACTCTTCTATGCTCATGAAAAATTAGTTTTTGACACTTAAAACAATCACATGTGATTCTAGATATTTATGCAAGCCTTTGGAGTGAATTAGATGCATCTTTTGACATAGTTTCATGAGTTTACGGCCAAAGGGTATGTTCATAGGCCGTAAACTCCTATATGTGGTGTTTTTGATGTGTTTAAGGTTTCTAAACTATTTTTAGATGGTTCTAGGATTTACGACAAGGCTATTGGTTAAGTTTCAAGGCATTCTAACATGTAAAAATGAGTTTATCCCCCATGTTTGAGGAGTTTACGGCCCAAGCACATATCTTGGCCGTAAACTCTTGTTTGTCCCTCAAAATTTATGTTTTAAATGTTTTAAGTCCCAATTTGCAAGCCTTAAGGTCGTATCTAAGTCCCAACAATGATTTGGAAGGGTTAATTGGCATAAAAACCCCATTTTTAGGTGTTTACGGCCCAAGCTTGATCCTTGGCCGTAAACACATGTTCTAGGTCCTAAAACTCAATTTAAACATCAAATTGAAGGCTAAAGAGGTTAGATAACAAGTTAGGGATGTTACCTCTTTGATTTGGAGCCTTAAATCTTTGTTTTTGGACCTTTGATTATAGATGAGGAGAGAGGTTGGAAGTGTTTATGGAAGAAATGGCCAAAAGCTTTGAATCATTTATATAGTGCTCAGGAATTGGACACGACGGAATTCTACCCGATACCGACGTTAAGTGGGGCTTTTGGTCATACCCGACCAATTTGTCGTAACCCGATATGGTCGATTCTAGAATTATTCCGATAACTACTATGGGGTGTTAGAATGATTTCAAATGGCAATAAGACACCCATTAAGTCATTTTAGATCAATACAAGTTAATGACTTAATTAAATGGCGGAATCGGAAACGAATTTGGAAACGACGTTTGGTTGGTCGAATTGGATTACAATTTGAGTTACAAGAAGTGATATGAAATTTCGGTTGTTACAGTTGGACCTTTTGTAAAATTCTTTGTCTAGTCTGAATCTCAGCGCTCTACTTTTGACTTCATCCATTTTTTATGGGGTCATCACAAGATCTTCATAGAATGGAGAATCCTTCTTTAGGCCCATTTTGAAAGCTTCTAGGACAGTGGCCACGTTAATATTAAGAATGTTCAACGCTTCCCCACTAAACCTGCTTACAAAATCTCTAAGGGATTTTTTAGGATCCTGAACTACTCGATAAAGATCACTAGTGATCCTTTCGAATATAATGCTACAGGAAAACTTACTATTGAAAAGATTTACTAAATGAGAAAAAGAAGTAATGGAGTAAGGAGGAACAATGAGAAGCCATTTCAAGGTTGATCCTGTAATGGTCAAATCACAAACCTTGCATAAACATGCTTCTTTTAAGTGTGATGGAATGGGAATGATTTCCATTTTTTCTCTATATTATGTTGTCACAGCCCCGACCGGTGGCGGGAACGTCGGGCGGCAAGATGTTAGGATGTTGGATCACAAATTATTGAACATACATTGAACAATTTAAAACAATATATATAACTAAAAGTTGTGAGAGAATATTATAAAGTGATTTTATCTAAGGACATTGTGTTTGTTGGAAAGGCCTATGTTGTCGATGGGATGTTCAAACTAAGTAGTAATAAAATTTGTAGTTTTATGTATTTTGATGAGTCTTTATTTTTTTCGACCTTTAGCATTGGATGTGTATCTTTTAATTTATGGCATCATAGATTATGACATATAAATTATAGAACAACGAAACACATGTCTAAACAATGGATAATTTCATATAATGGTCATCAAAATCAAAAATGTGAAGTCCGTGTTCAAGCATATATGAAAAGGAAACCTTTTTCCTATTATTCATAAGAATACTATAATCATTGCGTTATTTCATTCAGACATATGTTAAATGACTATTCAATTAACTAGAGGAGGAAATAGAGATTTGATTACTTTCATTGATGATTGTTCAAAATATACTTATGTATATTTATTAAAATCTAAGGACCAAACTTTTGATGCATTTAAAAGATAAAAGGCTGAAGTAGAAAATCAAAAGAGTAAAAGGATTCAAATACTTAGAAGTGATAGAGGTGGAGATTATTTTTTTAACATAATCTTATTCCTTATGTGAAATTCATGATTTGATTCATCAAATGACTACACCATATACACCAGAACAGAATGGTGTTGCGTAAAGGAAGAATTATGTGTAACAATATATGCTCAATGCTATGTTGGTAAATGCAAATCTACCAAACAATATGTAGGTTGAAGCTTTAGTCACAACTCATCATGTAAGCAATAGAGTATTACTATAAGAAACTCAAAGTAGATCCTTATGAAATATGGGAAGGTAGTAAACCCGATATAAGTTATTTTAGAGTGTGGGGATGCTTGGCTTACTATAATGTTTTGTTACCCAAAATATTAAAACTTGCACCAAAGATTTTGAAAAGTTTCTATATGGGATATGGAAAAACTCAAAGGCATATCACATTCCAGACTTGGAAAAAATGTCATTATTGAATCTAGGGATATAGAATTCTTTGAGAATAAATTTCAAACAAATTCAACGAATTTGGATCAAGTTTTTATTCATGTTCTACAAAGTAATCCTACTTCTGAACTTGTTTCTAGTAATAAGAGACAATTACCCGAGTCTTCTAGTGCATCTAAAAAGGTTGACAGACCCAGTGTGACACTTGAATCCTAGTAAGTTTCTTCATTGCCCTTATTTTTTATAATGTTGTATTTTTGGTCCTTGAGTTGTACGCGGGGCGTACCACATGGTACACTTAGTGTACTCATGCGAGGCGGGATCGGGACTTCGGACATGTACGTTGGGCGTATGTGTATGTACGCGAGGTGTACTTGAGTCATTTAAAAACCCTAATTATCTGGGTTGGTTACTATATATAAACATCATTATGGACCATGAAACCCTCATTTCTTAGCCTCCATTGTCCCTATAGCCTCAAGCACGAAAACCTAAGATTCTCTTTTGTGTTTTGAGCTCACTATGTCCATTTTTTGAGGTTTTGGTTCATATTCAAGAAGTAGAAGCTTGGTGCAAAGTGGTGTATCAAGGAATAGCTTTTGGATCTCGATTATTTGCTTCATTTCCAACTTGTTTGTGGTAAAAGTGTATGAACTTTCTCATTAGTGGATTAGATCTATCATTCGTGTGTTTTGGTCCTTTTGGCCCCTAAAATGAGATCTAGTGGTTTGATAACACTCTACGAGGTTTGAGTTGCCACTCTTGGTGTTTCTGAGGTTCTAGATGCATAATGTTGCCACCTTTAAGGTTTAGATTAATCCATGCAATAGTTATGTCCACTTGATGAAAGTAGGGTGTTACATTTTGAAGTTGGGTCTTTATGGGGCATGCAAAGTCACCAAGCTAGTGACTTTATGGTTATAGACGCTTATTAGGACTTGGATCTATGGTTTGGGCTTCTAGACTTTAGCATTAAGAGCTTAACGTTGATTTTGGCTTAATTGTGGAGTACGTTGGGTGTACAAGTCTGTATGCATGGCGTATAACCCAAGTTGCGTGTATGCTTAGCGTATAGTTGAGTACGCCCAGTGTACTCAGTCTGTTGGGCTTCACAACTTTTAGGCCTCGGTTGGGTCAAATCTTTGGACTTTGCTACTTTGGGCCTTAGTGGGCCACCTGGAATCAAGCTTTTGGGCTAAGAGTTTGGACTAGGAAAAATTGTTGGGCTTTAGGGTAAGGCCCATGAAGGGGTTTGGGCCCAATTTGAAAAATTGGGCCATAAGTGTGTTGGAATAGTGTCTAAGGCTGCAACTATATTATGCAAGTATTTGACCCGGTTGTGCATAGTCCTTTTGGGTTGCCTTCACCATAGCAACTTGATAGGATGATTTATTAAGAGAGAATAAATATTATTAATATATTATGGGAATAATATAAAGACTAATAATATTGTTATTTGATTAATATAAGTCATAGAATTAATTAGAATTAATTTGGTGTGAGATTAATTAAATAAGAGGGTATAAACTGTCAATTGTTTGATAGTTAAACTTTAGACTGTAAATCCATATTGGATAGGGGTTGGACGAATTCTAGAAGCTAAGGATAGCTTAAAATCGTCCAAGTCTATCTAAGGAATGGATTTGGATTTCTTTAAGAGAAGATTATCCAATTAGGGTTTAAGCTGTAACCCTTAAGGAGTCTACAAGTATAAATAGACCCTATGGCAAAGGGAAATCGACACTTGATCTAAAGTAGAGAATCCCTGGCCGAATTCCTCCCCTCTCCTCTCTCTCAAATCATCCTCCTTGCTATTTTGTGTTTGTAAGCCATTAGAGGAGTGACAATTGTGACTCTAGAGCTCCAAGACAACAAGATCAAACAAGAGATTCAAAGGTATGATTCTAGATCTGATTTAGTATTGTTCTTATACCTAGTTAGTCATTAGAAGTCTTGGATTCAAAGCATGTTTAATTAGAAAGCCTAGATCCAAGCATTAGGGTTTTGCATGCGCACATAGGAAAGTTCTTATGGCTAAAACCCATCAGTGGTATCAGAGCCTAGCTTGGTTTTCATTAAATTGTTGCTTATTTGTTTGAAACTTAACTGCAAAATTCGATTTTTGTGTTTTTAAGTCATGGACCCAGCGAGTTCCATAGTGGACTCGGCGAGTTGGCCTGACTTGGCGAATCCCTTGGTGCACTCGGCGAGTCCAAGCGTCAGGAATGGCCAGATTCAGGATTTCTTCATGATTATCTTTTGGAAACTTACCTTAATCATATTAGATCAATCCTAATCAGATTTTTTGATATATATGACTATAATCTTGATCTAATTAAAGATATTTATCAACTAATAAAATATTTAATTTCCTTATATGATAATTAATTAATTATTTTGATTAATTTGGTAATTATCTTGCAAGAAATCTTGAATAAATCAAATATAGATAATTAGGAAATTAATTGTTAATTAAAATTATTTGTTATTTGATCCTCCATGTTTTAAATGTTTAAAACTTGTCCTCAAGTTTTGAAATTTATATTTTGTGATTAAAAGTTTTAATTTAGACAATTTAAGTTTCAAACCCTAGATTTTAAAAGGCTTAAAATACAACCCTATACTAATATAATATTACAAGAATAATATGTATATATATGTATAACTAAAATGCTAGTCTTACCGTTAGTGGGCCTCATTCATGAAGCCGATCTATAAGGTGGGTATAAGGTTGCGGCCTATAAAATGGCACTTAATGGGTGTACACTCACACCCACCGCTTGCTTGATCGGTGGAGGGTCGTTAGCCGAACGGGTAGGATAGGGCAACCTCATCCTCTCATTAAAAGTATAATAAGTAATACAAAGTAACTACACATTTTTAAAATTTCCCAATCTTAGTTACTTTAGGAAAAGTGAATTGATGCAATCCAATGAAATTACACTTTTCACCCTTGCTAAGAAGTTAGTAGAGCGTGTGTGGTTTACCGGCACACTAATTGGTTCTAAGCAAAGGTGGAAAAGGGTGATTCATTGTTTATCATAGTTCGATGGAGCGTGTGTGGTTTACCGGCACATCGAATAGATGATTGTTACAATGAAGGCACTATGTGAATTTGCATGGTAATTCACACCCGCTTTGTGATCCTCAGTATCCCAGTCACAAACAAGAGGGGCATATCGAGATTTAAACATGCCATTGAATAGTTTCAATGAATCTCATCCGAACCTAGGAATTCTCAATACATTTAGGACTTATAGTTAGGTTTTTATGATGGAGAATTAGTGAATCGTCATTCACTTACCTTCATATTATTTGCATGTTAGATTACGACATCCCTTTTCTAATATGTAAATATTATTGTTGGATCCTAGCCCTAATTTTCTTATTGGGTGATAATTAGGGATTCATATTCTAATCTATCTTTGTCCTTTCTATTTGTAGATGTTGAACACAAACAACGATGCTGCTAGTTCTTTCACATTGATGAGCCTTTGTCAAAAGGTTACCTTCGATGGAACAAACTTTAGCGAATGGATAAGATACATTCGCACCATTGCTCGCTATGAGGATAAGGAGTATGTCCTCGATGAGAAGCTCGAGAAAATCAACCCCGAAATCGCTACTCCGGCTGAAATGACCGCTTTTGAAACTCATGAACGCGATGCAACGAAGGTACATTGCATCATGATAGCCACCATGAACTCCGAATTCCAAAAGTCCTATGAGGACATGTACCCATACGAAATGCATCAAGACTTATTGGAGAGATACCACCAAAACGCGAGACAAGAGCGTTATGAGATTTTCACTAACATGATTTCCGCTAAGATGGGTCATGGAGAATCTCTTACCGTGCACCTGCAAAAGATGCAAAGGTATGTCGACCGCCTTCGCAAGTTAAATGTTGACTTCGGGGAAGACTTGGCGATCGACATGGTGCTTCACTCTTTGCCTCCGAGCTACAATCAATTTAGGATGACCTACTACATGAACAAAGAGGAGGTCACCCTAAGCAAACTCCAAGGTCTCTTGAGGGTCGCTGAGAGCAACTTCAAAGACAAGTCTGTTGCACCAACTCCCAATCCGCCCACTGCTCCTGTCTTGGCTATTGGTCAAGGGAAGGGAAAGAAGAGGAAGGCCTCGTCTAAAAACTATCGCAAGGTTAAAGCCCGAGATGGTGCCTCTTCTAGTGGGACCAAATTTGATCCTGCTATTGATCTAAAGTAAAGAATCCCTGGCCGAATTCCTCCCCTCTCCTCTCTCTCTCTCTCAAATCATCCTCCTTGCTATTTGGTGTTTGTAAGCCATTAGAGGAGTGACAATTGTGACTCTAGAGCTCGAAGACAACAAGATCAAACAAGATATTCAAAGGTATGATTCTAGATCTGATTTAGTATTGTTCTTATACCTAATTAGTCATTAGAAGTCTTGGATTCAAAGCATGTTTAATTAGAAAGCCTAGATCCAAGCAATAGGGTTTTGCATGCGCACATAGGAAAGTTCTTATGGCTAACACCCATCAAAGTGGGCCTTGGTTGATTATTTGGTTTTGGGCCTTTTAGATATTGATTTTGGGCCGTAGCCTTGGGCCAAACTAGGTGAAGGGTAAAAGGGTCTTTTTACCCCATGTATGGATTGTTGGACTTATGGTTATGGATTGAAACCCAAATATTAATTGGGTACTATTTTATATTGATAGCTTGGGGATTCATCCGGATAGTAGTTAGGGACTTGCAGTGAGATTCAACAGTTGAGGTGAGTTTCCTCACTAGGTTTAGCGGGTCTAAGGCACCAATGCCGACCCTTTTTATTTATGCTAGGATGATAGGAGTATGTGTAACCCTTGCATGTGATATATGCTGCTATGTATACAGGGCGAGGCTCAATGCCGGGCGAGGCCCAATGACTGTATCATATGCTATTGTTTATGATCATTGGATGTGTTAGTATGTTTATGTGATATATGTTTGTGTGCATAGTGGACGGGGCCCGATGTCAGGTGGGGCCTAAGAATAAGAGATCTATATACTGTGCGAGGCTCAAAGTCGGGCAAGGCTCGAGGCTCAGTGGGACTTGATATCGGGCGGGGACAGATGGAGGGCAAGGGCCCAATATGTGTTTTATTATGTATGTTAGGGGATCGTTTGGGGAACTCACTAAGCTTTGTGCTTACGATTTTTAGTTTAGTCTCAGGTACTTCTGGTTCCAAGGGGAAGAGCTCGGGATAACTGCATCGCACACACCATATGGATTCCACTTTTAAGATATTACTCTGATTGTTATGATGTTGATATATTTATTTTCTTTTGGGTTCTATGGATAATTTTTTTGGAATATCGTTTTATTTAAATTAAAAATGAAATTTGTAGATCACATTTTTGGGACGTCATAAGTTGGTATCCGAGCTTGTTTAAGGGATTCGGGCAAACTCTCGAGTGTCCGAACTCAAACTAAGGATTTGGAAAGTTTTTCAAAAAGAAATATATTTTTAAGAAAAGGATTTTTATAAAGGAAGAAAGGGTGTAGTGCATGCAATTCAAGTAAGTTTTCCCAAATTAACTGTAACAACGTAAATTTTCAAAACAATTTTTCATTTTTAAAACATAACATATCTCATAAAATAATCTCAAAATTAAAATGTATCAAATGTTATCTCAGTAAAACATATCCCAGAATCTCAAATACATAATACATAATACTCTATCAGTGTGTACAGATCATGTCGGCGCCTTCCCGCGATCCCCGCTGCTTCCTGAAACACATATCACATAACACGGTAAGCATAAATGCTTAGTGAGTTCCCCAAAATACCACATACATCACATAAGTCACTTGAGGCTATAACTCGGTATGCCCCTCCGGTCAATTGGTCTCAGAGGGACCCTCCAGTCCCGTAGCTCGTTGGACCCTCCGGTCCGCTCTAGCTCGTTGGACCCTCCGGTCCGGTCTGATCGAGGACCTTCTGGCCTCATGAGTCGTTAGACCCTCTGGTCCGGTCTATATAACACATAGCATACATATAACACAATGCATATAAATCTCAAACATAAATGTACACATAATACCCTCTGGTCTGCACATAAATACCACTCTAGGTAAAGTATAGTGAGAAGACTCACCTCGCATGATGTCTGGTATACTCTTGTTCTCGATATACCCGATCTAGCCTCCGCCTATCAAAATGATAATATCTCTAATCAATGCTCTCCTTATATTCTCATCTCTGAAGAATGGGTAAAAGACCATTCTACCCTTCCCTGATCTCTCTTGAATCAGTTGGACCAAACCCTAAGGTCAACTGAAGTTAACTCCAGTCAACGGTCCAACTATAACCAGACTCGTCGAGTGCACTCGGGCGACTCGGCGAGTCCATGCGTATCCTCTAAATTTTCCTAAGGCCTCACTCGACTCGTCGAGTAAACCTTTCACTTGATGGGTTACCACTGATCACGAATCGCGGGGCAACCTGATCCGACTCGTTGAGTCCTCTCATGGACTCGACGAGTTTCCTCCATGGCAATACTCATTTGACCTTCTGAGGTCAGATCTGTTTCTCTAACTTATAGATATGGCCTTCTAGCACCCAAAAGTCAAGCAAGGTTCAATCTTTATGTCCATGAACCACACATCAAGCTCTATTTTATGAAATAACTCTTAAAATGACAACATATACTCAAAACTCCAATAGGATTGCATAAAGCTGGATGATTGGACTCTATGGACCTCTCAAGGTCCAGATCTAATGTGTTATGCCTCAATGGGACTCCCCATGCTCCATAACCTCAACAAAAAGGGGGGGGGGTAAAGAAACCCTAGATTCATGAGATCTACTAACCATAAGAAAACAGATAGATATTTACCTTAAACAGCAGCTTAATTTGAATGGAATAGTATTAGATCTAAGTCCCTCCAACAATTTACCTTGAACACTCTCCTTCTTCCTTGCAACAATGCACCCAAAATGATGAAAATTAGCTCCCTCTTTCTCTCTATGCTCTCTGGATCAATTAGGGTATCTCAAGGGAAGTGTGGCCACAAATGAAGGCCATAAGGGCCTTTAAATAGGTCACAAACCCGAATAATTAGGGTTTTCCTCAGCAGCGCTTACTCGGCGAGTCAGATACCCGACTCGTCGAGTCCATTCATTAAACACGTCACCAGAACGTGACCCTACTCGATGAGTTAAGGCACCAAATCGTCAAGTCACTCCTCATATCTCGAAATGAATACTCAAAATATTATCCCTAGAGATCTGGATGTTACAATTCTCCCCCACTTAAATTAGATTTCACCCTCGAAATCGCTCCTCAACCACATAGATAGAAACCAAACACCCGAAAAATAACCACTAAAAGGATCTCACACCAAAACGATATCTTACTCCATGGATACCTGAACCCATAAAGGATCTCCTAAATTCGGTACAAAACCGACCCCTCTGCTACTATGATACCCCTTCTGAATTTCCAAATCTGGAACTCTAGTGGCCTGGTCCGCCGCCAGACCGTCCACTCAAGATATCATCACGTTATTTGCTCCTCGAATAATAGACCCCGATAACTCACTGCCCCTCTGATTCTCACAAGATAAGCCCAACAATCGACTACCGATCACCCATGGCAGACATACCAAACGATCTCAAACACACTTCCATAGACGAAAGGGTCACATGCTACCAGATACCCATCCACTGGACTGCTTTCAGAATCCGTCCGAACAGTGAACCCTCAACACCCTGTCCTCAGACATAAGAAAGTAATCAAGCTCGCATAGAAGTGTCCTTTGACATCTAAAATCATATGCCTCAAAGCTTCTCACCGACATCCTTCTCATAACAACTATCTCCACCCATTGTCACACACTAGACACGAAGCTCGCTTTACCCCAAGCGATTACTATAATCCCAACTAAAATCGTCTCACCCTCGACCTTTGTCGACAACTACCCATTAGTCTCATGCGTCTTGCGATCCTTCCCACACCAACAAACCGACCCACCCAGTTCCAAGACACCATATGAAAACAACACCCCTTCCAAAAACAAATCCATCTCTAAATCCGGAATCTCAATCCATTTACTCGATACAACACGAGAATCAAACTCAACTCGAGAGTCTGTCCCGACGCGAAATTGGAACCACTCGTCCCAATAAAGCACCCAACTCATGACTCATGACTCATAACCCACTCGTACATCACTTCTCTGATCCCTTCCCATTACGGTCTCCACAACCTAACTCACGATATAATGATTCCCGACCATTATGGAGACCTCCGTCTCTTTCCTGATTTGGCCACCGGGCTCTAGGATACTCAATGCAATAAGGCTACTCAAGCCTACTCAATGCAGTAAGGCTACTCAAGCCTAAGAACTCTCCTGAGTCATGCTCTGACTAATGAATAATGCGGTTCCTCGCAGCACCACAACACCCTCTCACCGACTAGTGAGTACTACGGCTCCCCGCAGTATCACAACACCCTCTCACTGACTAGTGAGTACTACGGCTCCACGCAGTATCACAACACCTTCTTACTGACTAGTGGGTACTACGGCTCCCCGCAGTATCACCACACCCTCTATCACTGACTGGTGAGTACTATAGCTCCCCGTAGTATCACCACACCCTCTCTCACTGACTGGTGAGTACTACGGCTCCCCGTAGTATCACCACACCTTTTCTGACTAGTGAGTACTATGGCTCCCCGTAGCATCACAACACCCTCTCGCTGACTAGTGAGTACTACGGCTCCCCATAGCATCACAACACCCTCTCTAACTAGTGATTACTACGGCTCCCCGTAGCATCACAACACCTTCTCGCTGACTAGTGAGTACTACGGCTCCCCATAGCATCACAACACCTTCTCGCTGACTAGTGAGTACTACGGCTCCCCGTAGCATCACAACACCCTCTCGCTGACTAGTGAGTACTACGACTCCCCGTAGCATCACAAAACCACCTTAGAACCTCACGATGTCTTGCCTCAGCCACTGATTTCCTTGCCACGCAACCCGAAATTTCGGAATGTTCCAATTCTCCATTTGGAACACGGAGGAATCATCATGGCTTAGAATATGTTGACGACAATCGAAAATTCCTTCTTATATTGCTCAAACTCATGTCATAATACACATAATGACCCTGAAATTGATTGCCTAGTCAACTTCTACCCTTCTCAAACTACATAATAACCCATACATTGAACCATAATTTTTCTCAACCGCCGAACTAGCCTTATGAGCCAACCACCTTGAATTCACCATTATAACCTCAAAAAATTCCTAACCATCACCAGGTCTCCGACCAACGGCCACTCGCCGTGGAGACACTCATGCTTCCTCAAAAACGTACCACATACATTATCTCTCTCTGCAACTCGCCACCAACTACCATGGTCTCACGAACCCGTACTGTAGGTCTCTATATCTAGTTCTCTAACTGCTCTTGAACAAATCTATGATCCCCTCAATAAAATACCTGATTCTCCCCCACTCATGGTTCGAACCATCACCAATTGACGCACCAACAGTCTATCTCACAGACTGTTTCCACCAGAAACATCGCACCTACTCTTCGAAGGTGCTACGCAACGCTCGATGATCTCCCCGATAGAGGTCAAGCAACTCCAAATACCCCGAATCTCAGATGAAATCCTCAGAAACTTCTCTTTAAAATCTCATACCATTCCACTACCGGGAATCTCATCTGTCTAGTAGTAACCCTGAATCTTAGTCTGGAAATAATGAACTACCATACTCCTCATCCTCGACTCCTCAACCAACGTTCCATCACATGAATTATCATTAGAATAGGGACCTCATTTCCACACTCGATACCCCTCATAGAGAATAAGAGCCACCGCTCCGATATACTCCTCTTGATTGTCCGTTGCTGCACTTAACACATGCCCTACTATGCTCAAATAGGGTGTATCCTTGTCCTTGACCATCTCAGTCCCCACTGACGACCTACTCATGCTTATCTCGCGGCATACATACTGCCCAAATACTCCGATGAAATATCGTAACCAAAGCTACCCCACAGGGCTCACCCCCAACCACAGAAAACAAAAATCTCAATACCTCTCATGTTTCCCACAGGGACAGAAATAGCACCGCTCAAGTCATAGAAGGTGACATCTCCACTATCGGACGATCGCTCAACTCAGACTGTGATCCCCCATAAACACCATCCTTTCTCATCCCTGAGTCCTGTGACTCCTACTGGCATCTCACCAAAATTTCTCAGGACTAAACCGATTTCCCTCTCAAGGTGTGTTTCATCGAAACTCGTGCAACACGGCCCTCTGGCCCCCAGACTCTATCACATCTGACCTCAATCAAACAATCCCAACGTGATAATTGGAAAAAGGCCTAAGCACTATCTGCTACGAATCATGGTACCCTAACCATGACATCACCTCTCAATCTGCTACCAATCATGGTACTCGAACCATGACATCGCCTCCCAATCTACTACTAACCATGGTACTCGAACCATGATATCACCTCCCGATCTGCTACCAATCATGGTACTCGAACCATGATATCACCTCTCGATCTGCTACCAATCATGGTACCCGAACCATGATATCTCTCTCGATCTGCTACCAATCATAGTACTCGAACCATGATATCACCTCTCAATCTGCTACCAATCATCGTACTCGAACCATGATGTCGCCTCTCGATCTGCTACCAATCATGGTACTCGAACCATGACATCACCTCCCAATCTGCTACAAACCATGGTACTCGAACCATGATATCGCCTCCCGATCTGCTACCAATCATGGTACTCGAACCATGATATCACCTCTCGATCTGCTACCAATCATGGTACTTGAACCATGATATCACTTCTCGATCTGCTACCAATCATGGTACCCGAACCATGATATCGTCTCTCGATCTGCTACCAATCATGGTACCCGAACCATCATATCGTCTCTCGATCTGCTACCAATCATGGTACTCGAACCATGATATCACCTCTCAATCTGCTACCAATCATGGTATTCGAACCATGATATCGCCTTTTAATATGCTACTTAGATACTCTGGAATACCCCCTGTATCGAGTATGGGTCGTCTGCGTTCGGTAGTATGGGCCCATACTACTTGCCACATCTACCCATACTTTCTACACGGACCATCCCAGAGTTTCTAGGTAGCTGCTCAACCTTTTCGATCACCAATTCCGTCACGCATGTTCGCTCCCCAGTGAAATTCTCCACTCTGTCAGCACACTCATCTGACCAGGGTCACCCCTAGGCTCCTCCTAGGTTCTTACACTTCTCTGCCATCAGCTGCTAAAGAACTCCTAATGATGCCAGCCATCTACTTCTTGAATATTGTCATATTCACTTAGTAGCTGACTCCCATCATCGAGAGTTCTATGAAGCACGAAGCAAGCAACATTCGGGCATCGAATAATCACCACCATCACGTAAAACAACTCTAGGATCAAGCTCTATTGGCTCTATTCACACTCAGCAGGTGTCACCAAACTCAAGTAACTCTACCCCACGCGGGCATCTAACTACTCTCAGTAGGCTCCTCCAATGCTGTCACACCCCAAAACCGGAACGGCGGAAACGTTCTGGGGTGGATGACGTCATGTCAAGTATCACAACATATGCAGTATAGTAATCAAAGTACAACAACCATTTCATTAATAGTAATAGTTTTACATAAGCTACAGTTTATAGAGACATCAAAGTAATACAGAAACTAGTATAGATGCAGCTCGGTTCTAGGCTGGCTTCACAAAAGCTCCCGGGTGTACCTATCTATTGCTGACCTAAGAATGCAAGTTATTTTGAAAGCGAGTGTCAGCATTTTTATAAATGCTGGTGAGTTCATAAGTATTTAGTGTCATTTGTGTAAGTAAGCATTTTATTCAAAATAACTTTATGAAAAGTAGTAGTTTAGAATCTACGGTGTATTAGTGTCCTTTCTAGAAAATTCTATATTTTCTAATTAAAAGCAGTTTTCTACCAAGAGCCGACAGTGTTGTGTTTTAAAGAGAAATTTTCCCTGAAGTACTATCATTACCAAAATACGGTATTTGACTTTAAAGAAAGTAGGAGAATATCACTAGTAAAAATGCTAAGGAAAATAACATATGCCTCAGCAGAAAATACTGCTGACTAAGGCAAAAGAAATCATAGACTCTATGAGAGTATCGAATGAATGATATGCCTGGCTCTGTCTAACAAAAGGAAACACAGACCCCAGACGGTATCAAATGTACGATACGGCTAGCAAGGTCTAAAACAAAGAAACACAGACCCCAGACAGTATCAAACGAACGATACAGCTAGCAAGGTCTAAAACAACGAAACACTGACCCCAGACAGTATCAAACGAACGATACAGCTAGCAAGGTCTAAAACAAAGAAACACTGACCCCAAACAGTATCAAATGAACGATACAGCTAGCAAGGTCTAAAACAAAGAAACACAGACCCCAGACAGTATCAAATGAACGATACAGCTAGCAAGGTCTAAAACAAAGGTTAATCCTAAGAGTGTTGTTTCAAGAATACAGTGTTAAATTCTCGTTACCTTAAGGCCATGAATTATAAGGTAAACATGGAGATACTCATAACCATACTAATTAACACTAGAGTACTTGACGCCCTGCAAGCGTCGAAATAAATGTGACATTTGTCACCCCTTGGCTTGGTAGGCCGTGGACTGTAGCTAGCAGTCAGGGTGCGGGAGTGTCAGTCCCGTATAGATCTATACATACAATGCCTGCTCTCCCTCCAGGAGACTCTGGTTACCAACTTGACAACGGGGAAATCCGTTTCCTGAAGATGCATCTCGTATACTGAATTCTATTAGAGGCACTGGAGAAATGATATAGACTCGCGAATGAACTGACTCCTTCGGAATTCTCATACTAGAAAGAGTAAATAGAACCTCCTAACTATTCCTATAATAGTTACTAGTGTCTCTGATCTATGACTGATGAATGGAAGGATTCCCTTGCTACCCAAGGGAAATGAACTGGTTGATGTAAACCTTTATGTCTATACATGTATACATGATATATAACTAATGTTTAAACGAGGAAAAGGAAAAGGAAATAGGGCGAACTAGCCTTCCTAAGTCTTTTAAACATTATTTATATAACTATACAAGTACATACATGAATTTAACGAAGTAGAAGCCTAGAAGTATAGAAGAAAACTTTGGTAAAACCTTTGGAAAACCTTTAAAAATAAGAATTTACGACTTGATGTCAATTTGTAAAACAAGTTTGAAAATCTTTGGAATCCTTTGAAAAACCTTTCATAACAACTTTGAAAATGAGTTGTATAAAACAGGTTAAGTGAAGAAAAGCCTTTGGAAAAACCTTTAACAAGAGTTGAAAGCTAGATTGGAAATTCTTAAGCTGGATAAAACAGTATAACATACGAAAATCCATTTTGCTATAAATTTATCAATCACATGTGATTTATATAATAACTGTATAGGTCAACTTGTATTCCCCCCCCCCCTATAAAAGCAGTTAAAATCATTTAAAAGGTTGATTCAGGGGTATGAACTCACCTGTTGTAAGTGGATCGGGCGGAGGTGCCAGTTGGGTGCTCGGTGTCAAGTGAAGACTTGAACACACTTAGTGACCTATTAACATATGATGACTTATGTTTATATACAATTAGTAATTATAATACTAATTAAACACGTATACGCATCCTAATGAGCAGAAAACACTTTGGTCAAGTGCTAGGAGGCTATTGGGTTGCAAATAAAGGAGTGTATGGCCTAGTTAGGGAGTTTACTCTTCAAGAGTAAACTCTTTATAGAGCTTACGGCCCTAAGACCATATCCCCATGAGTTTACGGCTGTAAACTCATGGGTGGTGTGCTCTTTGATGCTAAAAGGTCTTATATCACTTGTAAAGTTTGGCTAGGTTCACATTTAGGGCATAGGAAGTGGTTTAGGCTCCAAATGGACCATTTTAGGGAGTTTACAGAAGTAAACAAGGAGTTTACGGCCGTAAACTCTCACTTGTTCATTCCCTTCATGTATTTAGGTCTTAAATGAAAGGTTATAAAGTTTTATGCATTTCTCCAAGCCATATAGGGGAGTTAGGGCATCATTTGGCCTCTTTAAGGGAGTTTACGGCCCATGGACCAACTCTTGGGGGGTTTACGGCCGTAAACTCCTATGTCCATAGTTTCTTTAATGTTTAAAGCCCTTACTTCAATTGTGGTTGATTCTAGACATTTACCCAAGCCATAAGAGGTGTTTGAGGGCAATTCTAACACCTTTATAGGTGTTCACCTCCCATGAAGAGGGGTTTACGGTCCAAGAGTGTTCTTGGGCTGTAAACTCAATTTTACTCTCCATATGATAAGGTTTTGGTGTTCTAAGCTCGGTGGTGTAAGTCCACAAGTCATATCTAAGCCCTAGGAGTAATTTAGAGGGGTTTTGGGGCTTCAAAACCCCACTTAAGGGTGTTCACGGTCCAAGAGTGTTCTTGGGCCGTAAACACATGAACTTGCCTCTTTTGGATGTCTTAAACACGAGTTTGCATGCTAAAAGAGCTAAATAACAAGTTAGGGTAGACCACTTACTAGTTTGGGGCTTGAAAGAGGCGTTTTTGGATCGAAAGCAAGTTGTAGAGAGAGAGTGTAGAGAGAGAATGAAAAGGGTGTAAATGAGGTTTACTCCCCCTTATATAGGGGTTTGAGTTGGTGGCTCGGTGGAAATCTACCCGATACTGACGTTAAACGGGGCTTTTGGTCGCACCCGATTAAATAGTCGTATTTTGACTTGGTTGAAACTAAAACTTTTCAAGGGATTATTGAGGGTGTTTCTAATTTGTTTCAACCCTTACGAAGTCATAAAAGTCCCAATTTAATTAACCTAGTCCAAAAAGGTTAACGGACAATTAATAAAGCGGGTTTTATTAACGGAAAAAGAGGTTAAATGACGGAATAAATTTCGGGTTGTCACAAATGCTCATCTAGGTATCTCTCCTAGATTACTCCTCTACCCAAATCCCTCTCTACATAGGATTCCTACTGGATACTCTTACTCTGCACATACTCGAAAGCACATCACAGATAACAACAATTCCTAGGCTAAGGCCTCACAAATCAGGCCACGCTAGTCCTAAGATATGAAATACCTAGCCTATCTCTAGCATGCATAATATCTCATAACATCTCATAACACAAACTAAGGGTATTTTAGGAAATAACCGTTCGGGCGTTGGCTGATCGTATACACTGCTCCGTTATGCTTTTCTCAAAAAAAATTTACTCTTTTAGAAAAATTGTTTCTTTTATGAAAAATTTTCCCAATTCCTCAGTTAGAGTTCAGATACGCCCGAAGGTGCATCCGAATCCCTCAAACCAAGGCTCTGATACCAACTTGTAACAACGTAAATTTTCAAAACAATTTTTCATTTTTAAAACATAACATATCTCAAAAAATAATCTCAAAACTCAAATGTATCAAATTTTATCTCAGTAAAACATATCCCAAAATCTCAAATACATAATACATAATACATAACCTGACTCGTCAAGTCCATTCATTAAACACGTCACCAGAACGCGACCCTACTCGACGAGTTAAGTCACCAAATCGTCGAGTCACTCCTCATATCTTGAAATGAATACTCAAAATATTATTTTTGGAGATCTGGATGTTACATTAACCATAAATGTTATCTGATATGATTTGATCTGTGAATTTGTGAGTCCCATGCTAGTTAGGGCTAAGGATCTGCTTAGTTTTTGCATGATAGAATGTTAGGAGAGATGCCTTTGTATGCCTATTGTATGAGCTTGTAGACATGCATGTTAGTACTGATCCATCAGTGATACGATGACATGATTAGGTTATGCTTGGTTCTGGTTAGGTGATGCTTTAATGATGGTTGCTTTGTGCTTTTTGTAGGTTTAACTAGCTTCAGATAACTTACTAAACGAATATGCTAAGTTACATATTATGGGAACTAAATAATTTTAAAAGGTTAGGTTTTAACGCTATTGTGCAGCTCTTGTTTGAGTCCAACTGTTGTAGTGTAAGACTTAAGATTCGCAGAATTATCTAATTTTAGTGATACATAATTGTATTCGTGAGCTAGTTAGAGGGATTTAGCGGGAGTTCTTTCTGCAGCTGATGGCGGAGAGTGGTATGGAGTTCGCCCTAGGAAAACATAGGATGAGATCTAGTGCTGGGGGCGTTATCTATGCGGGGAAATTGTTTGGATATAAAGTGACTTGGTAGAGTGAAGGCAATCCTTAAGGAAAGTACAGATAAATGTGGATGGTAGTATGGGACCATACTACTAGAAGCAGAGGATCGATACTCGATTCCAAGAGGGTTGTGATGAAACCAGGGAGCTTGTAGAGTTGTGATTCCCTGATATATATTTTGATGTGTAGTCTGATGGTTTATATGTTCAAATTTCAGTATGGTGGTATTGTGAGGCGGGCCTACTTCAGTTCTGGTGTTGGGGAGGGATCAGGCTTAGGATCTGGAGTTGGGCAGCTCGATGAGCAGACTAGGGAGTTCATCTCGTCTGAGGTTACTTATTTCATTCTTGATTAGACTCTTGTGATCTTCGGCATGGTCAAGGAGGATACTTTGGAGGTTCTGGACGAGCGTTGAGCTCGTTTTGTTCTGAGATGATGACATTAGTGGGAGCACGTTCGTTGACATTCAGGGAGTTCTGGGCATGTGGAGCTCCGTATTATCATGGGGAGAAGGACCACATAGCGACTCGGCGGTGATTAGAAGATGTTGCTAACGCATTCTACACAAGTCGTTGTCCTGAGGGGGACAAGGTCAGACTAGCTTCCTACCTTTTGAAGGACATGGCACGGGACTGGTAGGAGGAGGTTGGACGTGCGGTGGGTGATGTGTTGTTGATGGGATGACCTGGGATGATTTATCGACCAGGTTCCGAGCTGATTTTGCACCGGTGATTGTGTTGCAACAGTTGGCGCGAAAGTTTCAGGATCTCCGTCAGACTATGGAGCTGGTGGCTGAAATCACCGTGATGTTTAGGGAGAGGGTGCTTCTAGTCTCGCAATATGTGGCGGATAAGGAGATGAAGAACGTCCGATACCATGAGATGTTGAGGAGCAACATTCGGCAGTTTGTGAGCTGATCCAGCTGCAAGACGTTAGAGGATACGATAGCTCGAGCTAAAAAGAGAGGGATGTTGAATAGGAGATGAAGAGGAAGAGGAAGTCGCATGAGGTTCAGATTTTGGCTGCAGTAAGACTGGTGTCAGCACCCGCTCCTTTGACTCTTCGGATTACTGACGGTTGCTAGGGCCAGGCTGATGCGCCTATGTCGAAGAGCAAGGCTTTCCAGCTGATGACCGAGGAGGTGTGTGCCGCTCCCGATGTGTTTACAGGCGGTAATCGACTATGAGCAGCAGTTAGTTCAGGTTCGGACCCCAAGTGTGGGAGAGTTGGTGATTCATGGGGAGGGACCGCAACGTGGTCCGATTTTGTGTTCAACGGCGAGGGCCAGACGCTATCTTCAGCAGGGTTGCTCGGATTTTGTCGCATATGTATTGGATATTTGGGATAAGGGTAAGGCGACTATGGATGATGTGCGAATTGTATGGGATTACCCGGATGTATTTCCGTAGGATTTTCCTGGGGTGCCTCTGGAGAGGCAGGTTGAGTTCAGGATTGATCTAGTTCCAGGTGTGACTCCAATAGCCAAAGCACCGTATCGGTTGGCTCCTCCCGAGATGCTAGAGTTGTCTACACAGCTGTAGAAGTTGTTAGACATGGGATTTACTCGACCAAGTAGTTCTCCTTGGGGTGCCCGATTCTGTTTGAAAGATCATCTGGTAATGGGTTTACTACTCCAGATCCACCATCATCTATCTTATCTTTTAACCATTGTTGTTCATGGTAAAGAGCTTGAACTACCGTTTCAGCAGAAAGCCGGTCATTTCAGGCAGCATGGGCAAGCATTTCAGGGGTTAGGTTTTCAAGATTATCAAATTGCAAAGCTTTTTTCTTTCGGTGTCACCTAAAACCGGGTGAGCCTGCAAGATTTAAATATAAATTATTGAAACAACTTACCTTTCCAAAACCTGAAATCTACATTGGTCTAACTCCCTGACATACCGCCTAGGCTGAATCATTACCATGCCAATTCCCCATCAAATAACAAACTAAACAAAACACTTCCAACCTTGATTATCTTGATGCTACCAATTGGAACAAAGTTATTGACCATAAATAGCTGCAGAACACTTATACTTAACAGAAGGCTCAGATAATCCTTCGAGTAGAAGATCCGTCCCTACAATGGTTAGACTCAAACCAAAGTTGCACAAAAGGGTCAAATTAATTACTCTGAGATTATTTAATCCAAAATGCAAGTGGCGTAGCATTTCCCGAACAACAAGCTACTCCATACACACGAATCCCAAATCACTAATACTGCCCGAAACATCATGCCGCCCCCTAGCTACTTTCCAAAAGCAGTCAAGACCTCCCTGGTCCTAACTTGTCTTCCAACTATCTGAAATACTGGATTCCTACCCGGTTGTTGAGCCAAAAGACGCCTACACAGTCACCACCCCACGTGACTTCCAAAGGAAAGCCTCAACTGGCAATAATTACCCGAACTATCTTTTCACGAAACCCAATGCTAAACTGAACGCTACAAGACCAACTGTAGTCTTATGTCATACCCGGTCTCCCGCGACCTATCATTTCCTGATTCCAAACATGTTGTGGCCCTCCCACAGCCTCGCGAACTGACCCACCGTGGTCTAAACCATCTGAAGAAATTCGTGACCAAATCAACGATTTGCCCCCACCCCCCCCCCCCCAACTATTGCACAAGGACCAGTGAATGCTACGGGCCACCCCACAATCTTACAACACTCCCACACTAACTGCCAGCTAGTGAATGTTATGGGCCACCCTGCAGTCTTACAACACTTCCGCACTAACTGCGATTATCACCGCCTAAGGCCTTACCGCTCATCTATCAATCCGACCACATCTAGATTCGAACATGCACTCAACCAATCACCCAAACTGAACTCGAATCATGACTGGAATCCCCAACCTAGGTCCATCAAAAGCCTGCTGACCATCACCGAGAAGGTGCTAACCAACTATTGGGGAGTTTCCCAAACTCCCAACTCACACAATCCTCAATCCAGACGGCCACTTGGGCCATCTCGCCAACTTTGATTCAACTAAGATCTTACATCACACAATATTGGAAGGATTCCTAATCCCTCTAACCCTCCAATGATCGAACTGCTGATAGCCTTCGCTTACCAATGTTAGTGACCCATTACTATCCATACCCAAAAGGTCGCACAACTCGTGAAGACCGGATGAACACTCCATGAAATCTCAGCAAAAGTGATAACCCCATAAGCTTTTAATGATACAACACTCAAATCCTAAATCCCTCTGAACAGATGCTCAGACCAAAACCTCCACAATAGACCACTTCCCTTGGTACCCCCAAGAGCCAACCAAGCACAATTGCTAAAACCACTGAATCCTAACGATACTAGAGAACTAACCCGCTGAATCTTGACAATAGATCTTCCACACAATACCTATGAACCGACTCGACCACGAACCAAAATAACAATCGAGCACTTTGGAATCCACCACACGAGATACAACCCCTCATTAATCCACTAATGATTCATGGCATGCAAAGGGCATATAACACTTCTTGAAGATATAAACCAAACATAAACAGAGAAATAAACCAAAAATAACGCTTACCCAAAATGATACAAAAGCCCAAGTTTAAAAAATTGAATAACAACAAAAGAAGGCAAAAGATAACTTACCCACAATATCATCTGAAGAAACCCCGAATCCTTCTTCCAGCTGAAGTACCTGGGATGAAACATGAGCTTCCCCAACCACTAAGTCGGGGCAATTCACCCTGATATGACTAGGATGATGACAACGATGGCATAACTCTACTTCTAATGTGCATTCTTAGCGATTGTGAGCCTTCCATCTGCACCTGCCACACTTAGACCTACTGCGCACATCCTCATGTGTCCCTTCATCCTTCGTGCAACCATATCAACCCATCGGGTCTCTAACACCAGCTATGGTAGTGTCCAGCTGATCAGATCATCGATATAGACCAGAAGTCCACTTCCTCATCCCCATATGTCTATCTAAACCAATCTTCTGCTCTCGGGTTACCCCGACCAGCCCATCAACTACCTGAATAACTGAGTCCCGACTCTCGAACCTGGAGGCCACTCTATTAGTGACAAGCCTAATCATATCGCGTAACTCTTCGCGTAGGGCTCGTGAAACCTCTGCGACAATCCAATCATGTGGTGGATACTCCTGAAGACATGATGCACAACTTACCTCTGATCCCAAATGACAAAATCTAACAATAGGATCCTCCTTCCTGAAGGATCCTAGGGATCTACAAGCTTTGGGCTCCATATGAGCCCCCAACTGCCCTGCTACAATCTCGGCCTGAAATGCCTCGAGACGACTATCCAATAGCTCCAAAATCACATCATTGACTGGACCAAAGATCACAAGAGTCTACTCCAAAACATATCATGTAATCTCCGAAGAAATGAACTCCCGCATTTGCTCATTAATCGGCTCAGTACTTGCACCTGAGCCGGACTCAGAACCTGAACCTCCTCCCCAAGTGCTCATCACTAAACTGAAATACGACATGTCAAAGATCAAATCATATCCGCAAATCATCCTCCCATAAGCTTCTTAGATTCTCTAAGACTCTCCCCGATTCGAGTATGAATCTTGTGCTTAAAGTAGTATGGGCCTAATACTACCTTCCACACCTATCCATACTTTCCTCAGGAATCATCCCGAATCCTCTAAGTCACCTTCTCAAACTGATGCACCAAAAACTCACTAAACCGCGCCACTAAACCCATTGAAGCATATCCTAGAATCTACTAGGTTCCCGACCTCACCCTGCCCTTAGCTGTTGAAGGATTCCCATTAATGTCAACTAGCTACCTCATGAATATAGTCACATGCAACAGAGATCAGACCTTAAAATACCTTCAATATAAGTTCTTAACTGATAAAGTTGGCAACTTTATTAGTTTTCAAATCTTAATGGGACCTAACTTCCAAATATAACCATTAAGACCCATACTAAGCACCTTAACACATGCATGGTCCATTCTTTAACATCAAGTAATCAGTTTTATGAACTAACAACATCAGAAGGAGAAAGATCTATCACTCCAAGCTCCTGGAGTGGCTCAAACTCACATGGAGAACTTAATACACCATGGGAGCTCCTAATCTTGGCCTAAACTCAAACTGGCATAAGAAGAAGTCAATATAATAACTTTTTACCTCTTGAAGCTTCCCAAGAGTGTGGAGGTTCTGGATCTACAACCCCAAGACCACACCCAGCTTGATCACCAAGATCCACTTCCTTGAAATGACACCAAGAACCACTAAAAATCACTTCCAAGCTTAAGAATACACCACCAAGGGAATTAGGGTTCGAAATGAGGCTCTAAGATCAGTGGAGGCTGAGAAATCAAAGAACCTTGAGCTTATAAGGATGTTTAAATAGTGAAGAAGCCCTAAAAATTAGGGTTTGGCACTCTGCTCGCTACATTGGGCGTACGCGACCAAACACGCGCCTTCCTTCCTTGCATGCATGGGACCAACTTTCAAACCTTTTCCAATAAGGGCCAAATCAGCCAATTATTATAATAGCCATAAGTTCCTCGTCTTAGGTCTATTTCCTATGAACTTTATATCCATGGAAAGGTGACGAGAAGCCCTACACTTCTGTTAACTCACCTTTACATTAAAACTTCCCGAAGAGAAACCCAAATTTATAATGGCCCAAACTAACAAATTACGATCATACCCTTCTGCTCCGAATCAACATCCAGCACTCGTATCACTTAAACTATAGCACCTAACATCCAAAAAGGGCCAAATCCTTTCTTCCCCAAGGCCCTAAGCCTCAAGACAACTGATGATTGGGCCACAGCCCCGAATAATGAAGCAATCTGAAACCGAGTGTCACAAAGATTCTAAAAATATTTGCAAGGACGACATTTCTATAAAGGGGAGTTATTTTAACGATCCAAAATAAATTAGAATACTATGTTGTATGAATAGTTTGACTAAAAGGGTAATTTGGTCATTTTTGAGAAAGTTACAAGGTAACGAATATTTAATCTTGAAAAACTATAAAATATGTTTGAGAACATTATATGATGATTTATAATGTTGGTTAAGTGATTCAAGTCACTTAATTGTGTATTAGAACAAAAAGGGCAAAATGGGAACGGTTGGAGTTTTTAGCTTTTTGTATGATTTAATGGATTAAGTTCTATATAAAGTAAACCAAAAGTAATTAGATATTATTGTAGGGCATGTTAATACCTTCACGTAGATATAAATATCACCAAAAACGGATTTGAAACGAAAAGGTTTTGATTGTTTGAAGTTGGGGTGGAAAAATCACCAAAGCTGAATGTGAACTGCTATCATACATCCACCGCGACGTAGCGATGTAGAAACACATATTTATTCTATTAAATCTCTGTTTTCAAACAAAATCATCCCAACTCGAGCTAGGGATCTTCTGGGGTGATGATAAAGATATAAAATGGTGTGGAGAAGGCTAGAATCAAGAGAAACAAGTTGTAATAATTGGAACACATAAATGTAAGATTTTCTTCTTGATTGAATTTATGAGCTTCCATGGAAATCGTGTTAATTTGGGTTTGAAACTCAAAATAACTTATGAATAACTTGACCATGATGTTATTGCAAGTGTTTAGAAGCTAATTATAAGCCTTATGTTGAGATCCCATGGTTAAATTCGTTTATTGATTATTAGGGTTTAAAACCCTAATTGGTGAATATGATAAATAATGAAATTGAGTATATATCTTAATGAATTAAGTCATATGTAAGCTTAATTCATGGACATTAATCAGTTTCTTGACAAGATATTGTCAAGTTAGTATTGGGGACAAAAATATGATTTTGGTGAATTAGGATGTTATTAAGCTCTTAATCGTTTAAGATGAGTTCTAAGGAACTCTACATGATATATGAATTGGTTTTTCCAAATGAGAATTAATCAAGTGCATCGAGTGGAGATTGGGAGTTGAGGGTGGTAGTTACTCTTCACTAACTAAACATGTGGATGACCACATTTCTTTCTAGATATATGTATCTAGATGTTTGTTTATTATTGTATTGTGTTAATTTTGTGATAAATACAATATTATGATTTTTGAGTTATTGGATTATAACCTGTAAGGTTCAAGAATGGTTGAGAGTCGTGGAAAATAATATAATTGAATATTCAGGATAGTTATGTGGAATAATGAGTTGGTTAAGTTGCATTATGAATGAGTTGTGTAGATTATATAATTAATCTAGTTATATAAAATGTGAATAGTGGAATGTGTGTATAGTCGTTTATGGCTATGAGAAATGTTGAATTAATATATTGGTGTATTATGGTGGACTGTATGCAAATAGTTGTGTTAATAACTATTGATTGGTATTAGAGAAGTTTTTCCATTATGTTACATATGGAATTTTATGCATGCTATTCGATGGGATTTCGATATGTTGTTAGTGTAAAAGTATGTGTTAGATTAAGGTAGTGATGATGCAATAAGGCAAAGTAGTAAGGTCTTATAACTTTGATGGAATTATGGTAGGAATATTATTATGTTGTGAGTCTATGTGTTTGATTTGTAGTTGTAATCTTGGTGATTGAGATGCCACGGTGTGAAATTGATTTGTAGTGGTAATATTGGTGATTGAGATGTCACGCTGTGAGAATGATTTGTAGTGGTAATCTTGTTGATTTAGATACCATAGTGTGGGAATGATTTGTAATGGTAATCTTGGTGCTTGAGATGGCATGGTGTGATAAAGATTAATAGTGGTAATCTTGGTGATTGAGATGTCACAAAGTGAGAATGAATTATAATGGTAATCTTGGTGATTGAGATACCATAGGAGGAAAATAAATTAATGTGATGATACATATTTAGTTGAATAAGTAATTTATATTGTGTTGTGTAGGTTGCTCACTAAGCTCTTTGTAGCTTATCTGTTTATCGATTGTATGTCTTTTAGATTCAAGAAGATGTGTAGAAGGAAGAGGAGTTAGTAGTGCCCGACTTAAACTTGTTAAACTAGATTTTGGTAAGATTCTATTGATAACTACTTGTACCAATTTATGATATGATTGTACACCGAAATTGTAATGATTCATGTTTTATAAATGAAAATTTTAGGTGTACTTTGTGTCAAAAATCCGGGCATTACAAGCTAGTTCGTCGTACACCAAATATATAATTATTTAGTTGTAATTCATATTATGTCTACTTTCAAGTTAAGTCCCACACTTACTGTAGTTTCTAATTAAGACACCAAATAAATGATGAATTAAATAACCCAATAGTCGTTATATGATCATTATATGATCACGTGACTTGAAGGAAGATCTATTAATGAAGATATATAATTATAAAATAGTTGGCTCCCTAATAAAAATTATGAGACTTGAATTAAATTTTATGTTTGAAAACAATTGAAATGTAATTATTGTAGTAATATATTGAAACTAAATTAGGTTGAAGCCACCTAATCATACATACTTATAAAGCTATCATTTTTTCTTAAATCTCATGCATTAGAAACCCCCACACCCTTTCACCTTCAAAGTAATTAATCACACATAATTCTATTCCAAGAAAATCACACACTCTATAAGTTCTGTTGGGTCGTGTTTTGTATTATGTATTGCGTCTATTGGGCTCGTTAGCTAGTCCATTTTTGTATCTCCGTTATGGGTCTGTCCATCCGTGAGTATAGTAGGGTTTATTATAAATATAAGTGCTTGCATGCATCTTAAAAAAACGATAGTAACGATAGAAAAGATAGATCAGAGCATTATTCAGAAGTTTATTATCGTTCTTGTAACCCTAAATCCTCTACAGCGGAAGTTCTTAGTCGAGCTCTGTTGAGGATTGTTTGAATTAATCATTCGATATATTTTGATCCATACTTGTCTTATTTACTGTTTTGTGTTCATCGTAATACCTGTTACAAAGATCTAATCGATCTGGAAGTTTAATTAATAACTTATCAATTGGTATCAGAGCCGGAGGCTGTGTAATTCATACACTTCTTCTCTGTGAAAAAGGTTGCGATTAGGCTTATTCCGTATTTACTGATATTTATTGAGCCGTCATCCCATAATTGACATAACTCAACATTTATTTGTGTTGCCCTAATTTAATATATTACAAGTCTGATCTTTTAAACAGGTTATTCGATCAAGCATGGACGAGTGACAATCCAACCCCATCAACATCTCAAACAGCATTGGATCAACGACAAAGATTCCCATCCTTTACACCCAAGATTACGAGGTCTGGGCACATCACTTTGAAGATTATGTCATCGGATCTGAGGACAATGGATATCTCATCTGGGAAGCAATTGTATCCGTACCATTCTCTCATTCAGCAACTTCAAGAATTATTAAAACTCAGAAGGAGTATAATGATCTTTTGAAAGACGTTAAAGATATTGCTCAAGACGAAAAAGATAAATTTCAGTGCAATATTAAAGCAATGAGACTAATCAGATTCGCTCTTCAATCTGACACTTTCAGGCTAGTAAGTTCATGTAGCACTGCCAAAGAAATATGGGATAGGCTGCGAGAGTTATATTCTACGGACGAGGATCTCGAGCATTCCATTCAAACCTTGCTTTTGTCCGAATTTGGTGAATTCAAGCAGAGTCCTGAAGAAACTGTAACTCAGACGTTTGATCGCTTCAATCATCTTCTTAGTAAGATGATTAAACATGATATTGAAAGGAAGTTGATTGAACAAAAGGTTACATTTTTAAACGGTCTCAGATCTGAGTGGAGAGCGGTTGTGTCCACTGTTAAAGCGCATGAGAAATTCAAATCTTACTCTTTGGCGAAACTGGTAGGGATTTTGAAATCTCAAGAAAAGATCGTGTTACAGGAGAAAAATGTGGTTTCTAGCTTGGGATCATTGGCCCTTCTGTCCAAAAGCAAAGTTGTGATGGAAGATGAAGACCTCAACCTAGAGGATTATGACCTTACCTCTAAAGACTATGCAATGATGGTCTCAAACCCAAAGAGGTTCATCAAGAAGAGGGTCCCTGCAAATAAGAACCGAAATTGGCAGGGAAGTTACAGTTCTGAAAAGGTTAGGGAAGAACCGAAAGCAGAAGAACCAAAGAAGGAACCGAAAGCTGAAGGAGATTCGGGTGTGAGCTGCTATTATTGTGGAGGAAAGAACCACAATGCCAAAGATTGTGTTCTCAAGAAAATGGCAGAAAAGGATGAGGAAAAAGACGAAGAAACTGTGCTGTTGAAAAAGCTGGAAGAGATCAAAAGAAAGAAATCCACTGCTAACCCCTCTATGAATGCTTTAATTGTGCAGGGTTCGGTAGCGGATGATGAGTTCGGTGGCGTGGAAGTCTGGTCAACCGATTCTGAGGACGATGAAGTCAGAAAGCCATCTCATGGAAAGGCCTATGTTGCAAAAGGTGAAGGGAGCGGTGGAAAGTGTTTAATGGTGTCAGACGTGTCTCAGATGAGGGGATACAACACAGATGGTGGGAATAAAGACACAAAGGAGCGAGAGGACTTGTGCTTCACAGCAAAACCTCTCAGCATGCAATTTAACGAGCTTGATGAATTAATCAAGAAGGTACAATCAGTTTTTGTTTCATTCAAAGTCCCACAAAGTTCATATGAAAAGGAATTAAAAAATGTCAATTCAAGAATCTCTCATCTAGACAGCAGTTTAACTCAAACACGAGTCACCAATTCTAACCTAACTGACCAAATAAGCAGGGCATCTTCAAAGAGTGAGGAACGAAGGATGTGGATCGAGCTAAAGGAGTCGGAGTTAATCAAATCCAAGGATGAAAACATTTATTTACAAAGAGACAATTTAAAACTTTTAAAACAGAGAAATGTCTTTTGTTTAATTGCTAAGCGTCTTTACACTAATATCACTCAACTTCATTTAAACTGTGAAATAGGGCAGAAAATTCATCGCATGATTTTGCCCTTCCTTGAGTTTAAGGAGGATGAAATTGACGCTGAAGCATATAACTGTGAAAGTGTTGTTTCGTCTGAGGATGTTAATCCGACATATATGTATGGTCTAGACAAAATCAAATCTTTCATAAAGTCCAAGGACCATAAAGACATGCTGAAAAATCTTTTGGATGAAAATGATAAACTAAAACTAAGAACCGAAACCATACAAAAGTTTGACTCATTGAATGCCAACCTGAGCTCAGAAAATAAAATTGATGTTGAAAATGCATCTGAGCTCAATGAGGACGATGATATGAGTGAAATTTCTATTGAAGACACAGTTGACTGTTCAGAGTTTGTCAAGAGCGAACCCAAAAACCACAAAAATCTTATTTCAGAAAATTCTATGGAGTTTGCTCATCTGTCCCAACAAAAGTCCCCGATCCTTGAAGAAAAGGCTGTTGTATACCAAAAGGTGAGAACAACTCCAAATCAGGTGTATAAAGTCACAGGCGTAACAGAACATCAGACAGCCGAACTCACAGCTATTGTAAACGAAGACAATGTTGATGGTTGTGATGAGTTCTTTTAGTCTGCTCCTATCGACAATGCTGACGAAACAGTTGGTCTGTCAGAAAGGACTTCATGGAAAACCAAAGGCAGATATGTGCCAGAGCCTTTGAACAAGCCTGATAGCTTCGACGTGCCAAGTACCAGGGGTACAAAAGATGTTCCTGAAGAAAAAGGAGTTCCTGCAAAAGAAGTCACTCCTTCAAGCGAAACTTCGTCAGTTCAAAGTGAACCTGCTGACAGAAAGCAAAAGCAAAAAGCGAATGTCCATCGTCAGCCGAAGCAGGTGAGAAATCAGAAACAGCAAAGGAATCAAAGATACAAGAAGAATCTCTCTGAAAGAAAACAGTTCTGGCGATCTCAAAATGCCCATTACTCTTATCATGACAGAAATTTAAAGTCAGAGAAAAACACTGTTAGGTCACAAGAAAGTCATAACAACCGAAGAGAGAGGTTCGGTTATGAAGGTCAAAACAACCGAAAGGATACGTTCAGTCTTGAAAAATTTGACAACCGAAAGTAGAGGTTCGGTTCTGAGAGCAAAAGAGACCAAAGATCTAGGTTCGGTCCCACTAATGATCAAAAACAAAAGGGTCACTTAGAATCTCAAGCTAAGAACTCATCTCAGTCTAACTTCTCTCGTTCTTCTTCTTCTTCTAATTCTTCTAATTCCTCTCAACCTCATTCTAAATCCAATTCTGTTAATGCTCAAAATCCAAAATCTTCAACAGATTTGAAAGGAAAATCGAAGGTTTCCTCAGTCAAAACCGATCAAAAGCATTCCAATGTCCCAGTGCCTAAACCTGAATCCAAACCGACTGTAACAAATCCCAATAAAATTAAGGTTTTCACCATTAAAAAGAAAGATGAAACAACTTTAATAAAAAGAACATATCTTGTTGACATCTCTCTTACTATTCCTGTTCCTATGAAAGGCTCACGTGGACCCAAGAAACTTTGGGTTCCTAAATCTGCTTAATTTTTGCAGGTTATTAGTGACGAGCAGTTTGACGAAGAATGGTACATTGACAGTGGCTGCTCACGTCACATGACAGGAAGGAAGGAAGAGCTGAGGGAATTTCGGTCTCTTTCAAACGGTGGAAATGTCAAGTTCGGGAACAACTCCTTCGGCACCATAAAAGGATATGGAATGACTACAAATGGTTATTTTACGATTAGGAAGGTTGCATACGTTGAAGGACTACAGCACAACCTCATCAGTGTATCTCAGCTTGTTGCAGGTACCGGTCTCAAGGTTTCATTCGATGATGAAGGTTCGGAAATAATTGAGAAGAAAACGAAAAGAGTCATTCTCAAATCGGAGCGCAAAGGCGAAATGTTTCCCCTGAACCTCAAACCCATCAAAGGGAATCCAACTATCTGCCTGTTATCCAAAGCACAATCTAACGAAAGTTGGCTGTGGCACCGAAGGCTCTCTCGTCTCAACTTCAAGGATATCAACAAACTTGTCACAGGTGGTCATGTTCGAGGTCTTCCATTGCTCAAATTCGATCGAGAACATTTATGTGCTGCGTGTGAAATGGGAAAGCAGAGTCGTCAAAGTCACCCATCGATTGTAAACACTAAAGTTGTTGAACCATTAGAGTTAATTCACATTGACTTGTGTGGTCCATCATCTATCGAAAGCATCGGCGGTAGCAAGTACATTCTTGTCATCATTGATGATTTCTCGCGTTTTACATGGGTGTTCTTTCTGAAGCACAAATCTGAAGCGACTCTCAAGCTGAAGACGTTTATCAAGCAGATTGAAGTACAGCTAAAGAAAGTCGTTCGCAACATCAGGAGCGATAATGGTCTAGAGTTCAAAAATAAAGAATTCGAAGAATTCTTAGCCGACAAAGGAACCAGTCATAACTTCTCAGCTCCCTACACTCCTCAACAAAACGGGATTGTCGAAAGACGAAACCGATCTTTGTGTGAGGCGGCCCGAAGCATGCTATGTTTTGCTTCTTTACCTTTATATTTTTGGGCTGATGCTATTGTTGCTGCTTGTTTTACGCAGAACAGGTCATATCTCAATAAGCGATTCACTCTCACTCCTTATGAGATCATCAACAACAGGAAGCCAAATGTCAAAATTTTCCATGTATTCGGCTCACGGTGCTTCATCTTCAATTCTAAAGAACATCGTAACAAGTTCGATGTCAAATCCGATGAAGGGATATTTCTGGGCTATTCTCTCACTTCCAAAGCCTACAGGGTATTAAACAAGCGCTCGAGGAAAATAGAAGAAACCTATTATGTGACTTTTGATGATAGCTATGTCAAAAAGCTTAAGGCCAAAGAAGACACAGTTGGAGAAATCTTTTCTCACACAGGCCAAGTCACAGCCTCGATTGTAAACCTATTTGAGAAGTTCGTCGAGTTATTTGATGAACCAGAGAAGGCAACTCTCTCAGAAGCGAGTGCAGCAGACAACAAAGTAGATCATCTAAAGCAACTCATCAAAGATACTGCAAAGAGAATGAATGAAGGACGATCAAGTTCTGACGACCCTCCACAGCACGATACTTCAGTTGAGGGGGAGGGCACATCTTCGTCATCACAGGCGAGCTCATATGTTGAGGGGGAGAACTATTCTCCAGTTGCTCCCGAAAGCTCATCTACACCCGAAAGTCCAGTGGTACCCGAAAGCTCAACACCGCACGAAACTCCTATAGCTCCAGAAACTCAAGACACACCTGAAAGCTTATCTGTTGAGGGGGAGAATGCAGATATGTCTTACGACTATGATAGTCAATCTGAACTAAAAGAGATGGTAAATGCTGAATTGGATCCATCTTATGATCCAAATTACCCTCCTCTTGTCAAATGGACCAAAGATCATCCTGTTTCTCAGGTTATCGGTAATGTCTCTGAAACGGTCCTGACCCGATCACAACTAAAGGCAAAACAAACTTCCTTATTTTCAAAAGTAGAATTATGTATGTTTAACTCCTTCGTCTTAAAAGTTGAACCAAAGACAGTTAACACTGCTCTTGATCACTCCGATTGGGTTCAAGCTATGCAAGATGAACTAAATGAATTCGAAAGGAATAAAGTTTGGCATCTCATTCCAACTCCTCAAGATGACTCAGTTGTTGGTCTCAAATGGGTCTTCAGAAATAAGATGGACAAGGAAGGCAACGTGATACGAAACAAAGCCCGTCTGGTAGTGAAAGGATACTGTCAGGAGGAAGGAATCGACTATGAAGAAACTTTCGCTCCTGTTGCTAGGCTGGAATCCGTTAGAATATTTCTTGCCTATGTTGCACACAAAAACTTTGAGGTCTACCAAATGGATGTCAAGTGCGCATTTCTAAATGGAGAACTTGAAGAAACCATGTACGTGGAGCAACCTCCTGGATTTGTCAATGAAAGGTACCCCAATCACTGTTACATTTTGGACAAAGCCGTATATGGACTGACACAAGCTCCGAGGGCCTGGTATGAAACGCTAACCAAGTTTTTAAAGATGTCCAAATTCAAACAAGGTTCGCTTGACCCATCCTTCTTTCGTAAGAAGGAAGGTAACCACCTTATGATTGTTCAAATTTATGTCGATGATATCATCTTTGGCTCAACGAATCCTAGCTTAACGGCTGAATTCAGAAAGCTGATGGAGACTAAATTTGAAATGAGCTCAATGGGTCCAATTAACTTTTTCCTTGGTTTAAATATTAGACAGGGACCCGAAGGCATCTTTATTAATCAGGAAGCTTACACGAAGACTCTCCTTGCAAAATTTGGCATGATGGGAGATTCAAAGGTTAAAGTTCCAATGGCGTTTGGCACCAAGCTTACTCCATCATTGGATAAGCCAGCAGTTGATATTACGCTATATCGCCAGATGATCGGTTCACTGATGTATCTTACTACTAGCAGGCCTGATATCATGTTCTCTGTTTGTTACTGTGCTAGATTTCAGGCGAATCCGCGTGAACCTCATATGCTTGCAGTGAAGAACATACTCCGTTATCTCAAGAGAACTTCCTCTTTAGGCCTATGGTATCCATCCAACTCAGGCTTCTTCGTTCAAGCCTACTCAGATGCAGACCTTGGAGGTTATGGACTAGACAGGAAAAGCACCACGGGAGGCTGCCAATTCCTAGACGGGAAGTTAGTTAGTTAGCAATCAAAGAAACAAACCTGTGTGTCTTTATCTACAGCTGAAGCGGAATACATTGCAGCTGTCTCCTGTACTTCTCAAGTGATTTGGATCCAAAGTCAACTCAAGGATTATTGACTCAATATGAAAAAGATCCCACTATATTGCGACTTAGAAAGTGCAATTAGGATCTGTCATAACCCAGTGCAACACTCGAAGACTAAGCACATAGCACTGAGGTATCACTTCATTAAAGATCATGTGGAAGATGGGAACGTCGAAATTCATTTTGTTCGAACCACTGATCAACTGGCTGACATCTTCACCAAAGCTCTTCCTGAAGCATCGTTCAACAAAATTCTACAAGGGCTAGGTATGATGGAATCGGAGTCAGTACCAAACATTACCTCTCAAACTCAAAAGTAAGAAGCGAAATAGACCGAACGATCGGGTTCGGGTCTTGTACTAATGTACCGAAATGAACCGAACGCTCGGGTTCGGTTGAATAATCTGCTTTTCGCTCATCAATCAAAGGTAGTTTTCTTGGTTGTAGATCTTATGTAAAATTGCTCCAATTGCATTTATTTTATTATCAAAGTTATTCTCTTTTTGAAAATCTATTTTCTTTGGTAACCGAAATAGACCGAACGTTCGGGTTCGGTTCCAAAATTTTTCTTACCCGAAATAGACCGAACGCTCGGGTTCGGTTCCAAAGTTTTTAACAACCGAAATAAACCGAACGCTCGGGTTCGGTTCCAAAGTTTTTTTTAAAATTATTTTTTTCTTTCTTATTTTCATTACTTCTTTTTCTTTTCTCAACAATTCCAATTTTTTTTCAGTAATTTTTTTTGTCTTATTTTTTATTTCATCTTTTATTTGTTCATAAAAATCCCAAAAATATTTCTTTTATAAATTCAAAAACTCCAAAAATATTTTGTTCTTTATTTTCTTTTTGGCTTTAATTTTATGTGTGTGATTGTTTATGGGGAAATTATTGAATTAGCTAAGTGTCCCTAGAAGCATGTTGCTGTAGGTGTCCAAAGCCTCACTTGATTCTGAATAATAGGCCTTACTGACCTGGTATAAACAAACCTTGTCTTCCCAATTAGGCTTTTTTATTTATTCTAATCATGAGCTACCTAACTCTCTTCTCACATGACATAAGAGTTTTCTGCTTGGTCCAGTTTTTCACAGCAGAGGTACTTTGTTTTCTTACACCATCTAAATTGCATTTCTCCATCACTTTCGTTTCACAAAAGTAACCCTTGAGACTCTCAGAAATTACCACTGAGGTTTATGGTTACACAATTTTTGTGTTTATGATCTTAGTTTCGTGTCACTACGAGCTAAGTGAAACCCAAAATCCAATACCCAATACGAATTGACGGTGAACAATTAATTTGCTCTAGTTTTCACTAATGAATTGACGTATATACCTCCTTGAAATCTCAAATTTTCTTTTCTGTGATTCCTATGAAATTGTTAACACCCATAACATTTCTTCCCTTGGGATCCAATTTTAAATTTTTGTTGAGATTTTTTTTATAATGTCCTAGCCAAATTAAATTATCTCCAACCTACTTGTTCTACAGACTACACCGGTCTCACAAGTACTTCGTTCACTTTCTATCTTATATCAAGATTAGAAATGTTGAATCGAAGCGAAAGCCACCCTAATAAGCCTAATTAAAAGAAGCCTTTCAACACTTCTTAACAAGTGTTTGATCGTCATTCAACGGGAAACCACACCAACACTTTAAGGTCTCTCTTGACTTTGAAGGAAGAGATTCGTGCCCGGGATCATCTGATTCGTGTCTTTATTGACATCACATTTTTTCCCAAAAATTATTTCTTTATTTCTTTTCTTTTACACCCTTAGCACGAAAATCTTTGATTTTCCAAAATTCAGGTTCTATTATTTACAAGGCATTTTACTTGGATTGGCAGTCGATTAAAGGCTGTGGTTGATTTTAATCCACGTGGCGATATTTTTCAAAAGATGCCGTTACAATTTAAAGGGATAAGATGAAGACATGCTGACTCAGGCGGGAGTCTAATCGATCTGATTTCAACCGGCGCTAAAAGGGAATGCGGGAGAATCGGAAACGTTTAATCTCCAAACGACGCAAGAAGGGTTCGTGTGAATCTGAAACGGTTCATATCTAAACAGCGCTTGATGGGAGGCATGTTCTTAGGGATCTGACACTCTCTCTCATGCGTGATCATCGGCTACCCCAACTGTCACGCATCAGTCAACTCCGGAAAACTCTTCGTTTTTCGATAGAAGATTTGGAAAGATCTTTCTCTCTCCTTACCCCACAGTATAAAAGGCATCATCCTCCACCGTTTACCTCTTTACTGCAATTAAAATTCCCAGAGCGCAAGAAATCCCTGAACTTTCACTGTTCATCATCTTCTCCACTTTCTTCAAGCAATGGTAGATTCATCTTCAGTTCACGCAACATCCCACATTCTGCCCATTCGCCCACAACAAAGCCTAATCATCGATTTATCCCCTCATGTTTACGATGCCTTCATGTTCCCCATTATCGAGTGTTTGAAGTTTTCGCCGATTGCTCCTGCACTTACAAGAGTTGAATCCGTTCCGATGGAGTTCGTGTCGCGGATCTTTGCGACTGCTCACTACGACAAGGTCGTTGATAGAATTTTCTTTGACATTTTTCAGCACAAGGCCTCGATTTCAAAGCAAAGATTTTGCTCGCTATTAGGGTTTGAACCTGATTCCTCGAGGGTTAACCCATAATCGATTCCAATGGGGCATTTGTTCAACATGTTTTACAACATGGGTTATACGGAGGTGCTTTCTTCAGTTGCGAAGTTCAAGAAGTCGTGCCTACCGCCACAGTGGAACGGGATGTTCACTGTTCTATTCAAAGGGTTATCTGAACGCAGCGTTGGATCTGATGGTGCTAGTCGGTTGTTTTTGTCAATAATATATGATGTCTACAATGGCATCAACATGGATTATGGGTCTATTCTGTGGCAACAACTCATCCAGAGTCTCTCCTCTACATCCAGGCATTCTGAAATTTCTTACGCCAGGTTCTGGACTTTGGTTACGAAATGGGTGATGGACAAGTACCACGTCCCCATTGTCGCTGGTGCTCCAATGTCTTCGATTGGTACATTCCATACCACGAAGATCATTATCTCGGACGCTTCCAAGTTTCCATTCAACGGTTCAATTCCGGAAACCATGTATGGAGATGTTCCTACTGATAGCCGGATTATCCAGACGTACAAAGGATTCAAGCGTTCTAGTCCGAGGGATCTCACTCCGGAGATGTTGAAGTCTATTCATGACGCCGACAAGCCTACTCCAAGAGGAAAGAAGGCCGAAAAAGGGAAACAGGTGGCGAAAGGGGCTAAAGGCCCTTCTCCAAAGAAGAGGAAACCAACCAAGGTTGCTCAGTCTCCGCAGCCAAAGCGCCGAAAAACTCAGCCCAAGCGAAAGCTGATCATCGCTTCCTCCTCAAGCGAGTCTGAGGGTGAGAGTTTGGATTCTGACGATTCTCCAAGAGGCAACACTCCACCCAGATCTCCTACTCCAGAGGTTCATGTCTCTACTTCTCCCATTAATTCCCCACCTAGAACCATTCCTATTTCTATTCCCCCATAACTTCCACTACTTCAATACCACCCACTTCAATCCCAATACCAACACCAATATTCACCGAAGCAACCACAACATCCACTACAGATGTTAGAGCCAACGTATCTGATACGGGGGTTCATACCGATGCACCCGAAACCACCCCAGCACCCGAAACCACAAACGCATCCGAACCTACACCTATACCCGAAACAACCTAACCTGAACCTACCCATACTTCAGCTCCACCAGCTTCACCACCACCACCTTCTCCTGGTCATGTTGCAGAGGGTGAAGAACCTTTCCTTGGCGGGGAAAATATGACGTTTGACTCGGTCTACTATAGTCCGTTTCAAATTCAGAGTGATGACGATGATGATGCTCCCGTTACAAAACGACATCTCAAGGAGCTCCATGATAAAGTTGATTTGCTCATTGCCTCCTCTTCCACTTCTCAGTCATCCCTTTCTGAAGATGCAGTTCAGAAGATTGTTGACGCTTTCTCTAAGGCTCAGCAAGATTCCATTGCTTCTGCAACCTCCGCCATCGACGTCTCAACAAAAGCCTGTCAGGCTGCGACCGAAAAAGTCGATAAACTATTTTATGATGCCTCTTCCCTGTTAAAGTCTTTATAGGAGAGTGCAAATGCTGCAAAGACTACGTTGGAACCAATTGTTCAACAGTTGACAACGTCTGTCTCAACTGAGTTGAAGTCCTTCGCTTCATTTCGTCAAACGCTTTCCGACGACAACTCAGCCTTTCGCACAACCATAGACGAGCGTCTCTCGAAGCTCCAAGAAGATTTGGCTGCTGAGAACTCTCTTATGGATGTTCTTGCCAAGAAGACCACTGCTCTGAAGGTCAAGAGTGTGCAACTCTCCCATTCTCAACAGGAGATTGAATCTCTTCGGTCCGAAAGGGAGGTGATAAAGATGTGTGTTTCGGATGTCCACTCAGCCATCTCAAACATCCTTGAAGCACATGATCCTATCCTTAACTATTCTGTGAGGCGTACCCTTGCAGAGAAGCTCGCTCCCGCCCTTTCCCTACTAAGCAAAATCGAAGGGCTACTTGATTTCGTGTCCATTCCGAAACAAGGGGGAAAGAAGGAGTCTGTATCCCAACCACCTCATTCCTAAAGGCAACTCACACTACCGAACCTCCTCTAGTAGGCCAAGCCTCCGGTTCTGGTGTGAAAGACAAAGGCAAAAATATTGCTGAGGAAGAAGAGGAAGAAGACAAAGAAACAATTGCCGACTTGTTGAAGCGGAGAAGTCGACGCAATGAGGCTGATGTCAGTGCTCGTGTGGCAAAAGAGGCTGAAGAAGCTGAACGAAAACAGAAGGAAGCCCACGACCTTCTTGAGAGTAGGAAAACTCTTTTTCCTGCTTGGACCCTCAAGAGGATGATAAAAGAAGCCATCGACACACCGAGTATCTTGTGGCTGGAACCTGTAATTTCTTTTGATTGTTCCAATACTATCGACTCTCAGTTTGACATGCCACTGACCCGAAAGGTGTTCATCTTCCATGCCTTCTCCAACGTTACAGAGTTCCCTCATCCTCATACACAGGTTGATCGGGACTTAATCGATTTCTATCTGAAGGCTGCTCAACCTCAGTATCAAACTTGGAGTGCTCAGAAGATTATCAACGTTCGGGTCTTGAAGCCGTATACTGAAGGGAACTTCATTAATGTTCGGTTCAAGGTACTTCGGGGATCTGCCAAAACCGAGCATTCCATTTCCCTTGCAGATCTTCCGAATCTCAATCCCCATGATTGGATAATATTGCACAACATCCTTCTCACCAACGAAGCTGAATATGGTCCGATCATCGACCATCTCAAGAGGATGCTGGTGTGCTACATCATGGAAGTTGCACTGATGGATCAGGAGATAGCAAGCGTATTTAAGAAGAAACCAAAAATATCTCTTGTTGGCTCGGCCAGTGATCTGAACCAAATGCAGATGGGCAGAATTGACTCAAGAAGGAATTCTGTTATGTTCACCAGAAACGAAGGACAGAAATGTCTTTTTGCCTTGGCTGACAAACATCTGTACACTACTACCTGCTTAGAGCATGTTTTGGGGATCATCCACAGATGCAAGCAAAACTCAGCGGATGATGTCAAGTACTTCGATGACATGATACAATGGTACATTCGGTTCAGACAGACTATTCTCGCTCTAATCACACGTCTGTTTGATACTGTAAAAAAGACACCCGCTGCTGGCCCAAGCAAGAAGAAGAAGTAGTCTCGCTCCAATTTGACGCAAAGGGGGAGATTGTTGGGTCGTGTTTTGTATTATGTATTGCGTCTATTGGGCTCGTTAGCTAGTCCGTTTTTGTATCTCCGGTATGGGCCTGTCCATCCGTGAGTATAGTAGGGTTTATTATAAATATAGGTGCTTGCATGCATCTTAAAAAAACGATAGTAACGATAGAAAAGATAGATCAGAGCATTATTCAGAAGTTTATTATTGTTCTTGTAACCCTAAATCCTCTACAGCGGAAGTTCTTAGTCGAGCTCTGCTGAGGATTGTTTGAATTAATCATTCGACATATTTTGATCCATACTTGTCTTATTTACTGTTTTGTGTTCATCGTAATACCTGTTACAAAGATCTAATCGATCTTCAAGTTTAATTAATAACTTATCAAGTTCAACACCTCATGCATTTCAAACCCCTACACCCTTTCACCTTCATTATATATGTAGTTATATTAGTATATTTTTCTTACAAAAAATTGTCATTTGGTTGAAGATATTATGATTCAAAAGTTTTCATTTAGTTGAAGCATCCACGATCCAAATATGATGATTTGAAGAAATGGGTTATGTCGCATCGATAGTAATTGGAATATGACTTTTTCTTTCAACCAAAACAAATGAAGCTTTTCTATTCTTTCTTTATATTCAATTTCTCATTTGACATTTATATGTGATTTATATGTATTACTCAATCTTGAATGTGACACTTCAGACATCAATCTTTTGCTTGGAATATCTTTTTCATTCTTCTTTTTCAAGAAAAATATTTTGATTGCAGGTTAGTGAAGAATTGTCATCAAGTTTCTGTGGTTGAATGGTGTTCAATAAAGAATGAAGATTCAAAAAACGGATATAGGTTTTTTTAGCAAAGTAGACGAATGTTAGTTTTTTCTTTTGATTTAAATGTATATTTATGTAACATTTTTATTTATATATTCAACCACCCAATGTTCTTATTTACTTGATTGTAGTTTTTCTATTTTGATTATGTTTATTTTCTATTAATTTTTTGTTGGGTTATCCTACACAACATATTTACAAGACAATATTTAAGAGATAACATAATTTTTAACATTTGTTATGTAATTATAATGACTTATCATAATATGTTCTTCATATGAAATTAATTTATCCATATTACTACGACAAGAATTACATATGACATTTACGAAAATATATATTATATGTGATTGTTTAACATATATATGCACCTATGTATGTTATAAATTTATAATTAAATATCTTTATGTTTAATAATTGAAATGATTAAAATGATGCATCAAAACCAATTATTTAGACGCATATACTAATAATAATAATAATAATAATAATAATAATAATAATAATAATAATAATAAATACACATTTTCAAGTATTGTATTCATTTGAAAGTCACACTACAACTCAAAAGTTTTCTAATTTATGTATATTTATTAGTTACAACTCAAGAGTTTTTAACTTATGATTATTAATTGTAATCACTAATAACTTTTTATTTTCCTTTGTTTTATAAGGTTGTAAAGGTTTGCTCATTAAAAACATTAATGTATTTGAAGAGATTTGTGATTTAAATATGAAAAGTTAATATAAATGTTATAATAAATGTTTTGGTGTTTTTTATGTTATTAAAAATTGTATTGTTTATTTTTCATATTTTTTTTATTATTTGTTGTATATATATCTTTTTTAATACAAATGTTATAATAGATGTTTTTGTATTTTTATGCTACTAAAAGTTGTAGTTCATATTTTTTTATTATTCATTTGAAACTCACACTACAACTCAAGAGTTTTCTAATCTATATATATTTATTAGTTACAACTCAAAAGTTTTTTAACTTATGATTATTAATTAGTAGTCACTAATAACTTTTTATTTACCTTTTTTATATGGTTGCAAAGTTTTGCTCGTTAAAAACATTAATGTATTTGAAGAGATTTGTGATTTAAATATGAAAAGTTAATATAAATGTTATAATAATTGTTTTAGTGTTTTTATGTTATTAAAAGTTATATTGTTTATTTTTCATATTTTTTATTATTCGTTGTATATATATATATATATATATATATATATATATATATATATATATATATATATATATATATATATATATATATATATATATATCTTTTTTAATACAAATGTTAGAATATATGTTTTTGTATTTTTATGTTACTAAAAGTTGTAGTTCATGTTTTTGTTCATACATTTTGTTACCCGTTATATATAGATTATCATATGTTTGATATATAATTTACACAATTTTAAACGGTGCATAAAATTATCAAATAATTATATATATATATCACAATGACTTAAAAATTAAAACTATAATCATCATATCATAGGATATTATAAAGGAAACATTTTTTCTTTCATCACATTAATTTGAAACTCCCAACTTTTCATATTTCCATACAATATACTTAATTTATTAACTTAAATATGCTTTTAGTTGTAAACATTATCATAAATGAAAGAATTTGTGACTTATCAATATGATATACTTAATTTGTTAACTTCAATATATAGTTAAATAAATTACCTACATTAATATATCAAATAAGCTTAAAAATTTAGTGTAAAATTTAAAACCTAAAGTAAAATATCAAATAATGTTTTAAAAAAATCAATATATATTTTTTAACATAGTTAAAAGGAAAACATTAAATATAATAATAATAAAAGAACCTAAATTGATGAATTGAATTAACTAAAAGGTGTCTGAAAACTATATTCTAACAATATACTTTTAACCTACCACGCGCAACGTGTAGGAATTCGTCTAGTTCAGTTATAATAGCATGATTGAAAGTATGTTATCTTTATATGTATATTTTAAAGTGAATTTTGTAGGCAATGAATACATTAATGATGAAGTAAATTATAAAAGAATCATTTGATACTGGAAAATGCCAATATTGGTATTTAACAAGTATGTTGCAAGATCAAGATGCAAGGAAAGGTGGTTGAGACAAGATTGATACCTAGTCCTCCAAATGAGTACTTAAGTATGTTGCAAGATCAAGATGCAAGGAAAGGAGGTTGAGACTAGATTGATACCTAGTTCTCCAAATGAGTACGTAAGGGTGAAGAGACTCGCATAGGGAGCGAGGGAGTAAGCAAGCTGGTTGAGGTGACACTCTCGTACCGATGACTTTACCACCCTTACCATTTTGGTATCGGAAAAGGGTGTCTTAGGCGGTTTCAACAAACCACTTCAGGTTGGAAGGAAAGAAGGAAAGGGAGAAATGGGTTAGGAGGGAGCAGACTTGGGTAGGTTCAGCAGGAACACCACTCCGTCCACCTTGGGACCGATGGCTTCACTCTGAGGGCTTCTTTTTGTGGAATACATGTTTCATAGTAACCGAAAAAACAAATTAACCGACCCAAATTAACAAAACTAATATTAAAACGAATGGTTTGGTTTTTAGTTTTGGGTAAACCGAGTGAAATTTATTGGTTTTAGTTTTTGTAGATAACCAAACCGACATTAACGGTCACAAAATTTAAAACTTACAATATTTAAGTTTAAAATACACTTAATCAATTGGATTATCTAGCTGTATACAAGTTGCTTTCCATGTACAAGGGATGTAGACTTTATTTGTTTTGAGTCCATCAAGAGTATTTGTTTGTTTTTACTTTTGAAAATAGTTCATGGTATTCGAGTGGAAGCTATTTTAATTATTCCACAACATTTTGCCACCTAGTTAAATATACACAACTTGAGAAAATATATCCTCCAAAACTACCTCTTAATATGTGTGTGTAAGTCATATGCCTTATATCTATGCGTTATGACATTATGTGAATTTCAGTTGGATATCGATGAAGTGGGTGTTATACAAATGTCTTAAGATTCGGCATGGGGAAAGAAAACTTTTATAAATTGTTTTATACCTCTTGATATTAATATACTCAACATAAATTATAAATTCTAACGTTTTTTTTATCTTTTTATTTTTCTCCAACTCAATAACATAAAAAACAGTTAAAAAGTAACATTTTTTTTTTCTTTTAAGTCAAGAACCAGAGATCATATAAAAGGATTATTACACTTACTTTAGCTCACCCCTAATTTGGTATATAAAAATCGCTATATTTTGAAATAAAAAACACAATAAAAGTTGAATTTGAGCATCAGATTGTGGACGAGTTAAACCGGGTTTTTTTTAATGGTTGGACTTATAACTTTGATTTGTATGAATGTTATTTTTGTTAAATTTAGCCAATGATTATCAATAAATAAAAAAAGTTGCTTACAATAAAAATCGCTAACCTTACAAGAAAAAATCTAGCTTTTTTAGGTTTGAATTATAATAACAAATTTTCTATTTTTTTGAAATTAATTACAATAATGGTTACATAATCCAAAATGAAATTGAACGTTTTCTAAATTAACATTCTTTTTTATTATTATTTTGATTACAATAAATATTCAATACAACATGTCAAAAAGTGCAATAGCTATTAAAAGAAAAAAGGAGTAGTAATAAATTATAATAAACAACAAATTAAACCATCTCAAAAATGGGAAAAAAGATGTTATTTTGTAAACAACTAATGACTCAATTATAATTAATACCTCTATCAACTCAAGATTCAAGAATATAACATTTATCAACAAACTATCAATAAAAAAAAGTAAAAAAAAAAAAAAAAAAAAAAAAAAAAAAAAAAAAAAAAGAGTAGAGTAAGATATAAATACCAGTTGAAGAAGATCACCAGTTAGCTTTCCCCCATTTGTATATACAACAGAATCGAGGTTTTTTTTTTTTTTTATCTGCTTTCAAACAAGCAAATCTTCTCAAGTTCAATCCCCCAATCTTCTCCAAGAATCTTGGGATTTGACTCTGTCACAACACGAAGATCCACCATGGATGATGAAAATGGAAACAATCTTTCTTGATTCTTTAAAGATCTTGATCTAGCTAACTCCAAACATGGCTTTATAACTCTTTTCAAGAAAGAATCTAACCCGTTGTTGACTAAGTTGACACAATCCATTGTAATATCAAGACCTTCTGTTTTCAATTTGTGTTTCAATCTGGTAGATAAAGAAGATGTAGGAGGTAATTGAGAGTTGTAATGACAAGTGTGAAAAGGTGAAGAAATGGAAAGAAATTTTTTTGATTCTTTTGAGTGGAATTTGATTCCAAATGGAGCTTTAACAGGGCTTCTACTATGGATTCCAGGACTTATTGAAATCTGTTCAACTTCTTCACCATCTTCAACTGAGTTTACTTCAACAGGTGGTTTGCTACCTAAAGAAAAAAGCTCTGTAGCACTTTGTTGTTGACTTTGGAGGTGATCTTTAACCTTTCTTTCATTAGCAAATCGTGAAGAAGGTTGACTAAGAGTGTTGTTGGGGTTGACTTTCTTTGGAGGTGTTTTGGAAAGAGTTGCGTTTTTGAGAAGTGATTTGATGAGTTCATTGTGGAGGCGAAGGTTTTCTCTACCTATTAAACTGATACAAAGCTTGTCGAATTCTGGTTTTCTGAGCTTTTGACTTAAGTATCTGGTGAGAAGATTGAAATACTTTTGAGCTTTTTGTGATCCGAGTCTTCTTTCCATGTGAAGTTTCAGCTCAAAAGTGTCAATTCTGGAACAATGCCGAACTGCTGGCATTTTTTGTTGGATGATAATGTCCAAAACAAGTCACAGCCAACATCACCGAAGATCCACCCAACATTCCAAAAAAAGGAACCCTAACTTTTCGCTTTTGACTTCATTAAGTACGGATGAGAATGCTAAGTATTGATTTCTGCGTTAACAGATGAAACTTACACAGAATTAGCTCAAACAGAATCTCCGAATCTCGAATTACCTAATTTGTATCGAAATTAATCATTCATCCGCGTAAATCACGCTACAAATGACCTAAATTAAGAAAAATAATTCAATTGCTGGAATTTCAACTAACGACTAATCACCGACATAATCAAACAGTTAACGATCACAACGAAACATACAAATTCGACAAATCGAAGAGTGAAACGAAGCTACAGAACGTATGTAAAGAAAACCGAATCAAAAACAGTAAGCTGACCTGAACAATCGAATTGGTGAGTTGAATTTCACTGAGGTTGAATTCGATCTAAAGGGATCGATTGATTGATTGATCGATCGAGTTGAATAGTTGACGATGAGAGAAATTAGGGCTCGTAAAAGTGTGAAGTTGGGGTTTTTCAATCAAGAGTCAAAGACACGTGCGCCTTTTTGACAAGTGAGTGACAGTTGTGTGTGATTGGCTGCTTTTAAGTGAGTGATAATCATATGAAGTCAGCGGGTCGGGTCGGGTTGTATTTGGAGCCGATATGAATTGTGGTTGACCATTCTATAAAATATCTTGTCTACAAAAGGAAAGGTATACTCTTGTTTGTTATTTTCTTTATGAAAAATGTATCTTGTTTGTTATTTTCTTTTTGAAAAATGCAACTTGTGTTTCTATAGGTACTAGTGATTAACTTAATTTTACGTAATTGGAAGCTTTCTAAATTCTATTCATAGGTTTTGCTATAACACACACACATCAAGTTGATAAGAAAAATATTCCTTTTTAACTAATAATTAATTTAAGACGTGTTTAAGTTTGATTATCAAAAAATTTATTGAATTTTTGGAAAAATCAGTAATTTTTGTTTTTTGAAAAAATCATTTTTTTCACTAAAAAGTTAATATAAACAAATATTTTTTTATCTTGATTTTTTTTCTAAAAAGATAATAAATTAATATGTAATTTCAAAAAACATTTTCAATAACCTTTGTAAATTTTTATTGCAAATATTATAACAAATTTTTATTGCAAATATTATAAAGGGCATTAAAAGTTAACAATAAATAAATAAATATATAAATAAATAGATAAATTAAGTCATGAGAAGCATTATGCATCCAACAAATACATCTATCTAACTAACTAACTTTTAGATTAATATATATCATCATAATAAGTACAAAGTAAATTTCTTTATTTATATGTAATTAATTACTCATATATTTTCTTTCCCCTTTTTAATAACTTATTTTATTTAAAACAAGCAAACGAGACACTAATAGAAACGTAAATATGCAAGATCGAGCTAAATCGACAAAGAAAAAACCTTTGAATTGATACAACATCAGTCAGACCAATGGAATCTAGGTTTTTCACATATGATTTTAGACTACTCGATATGGGGCTGTTTTACCCCGTTATAGGATGTAGAGGGTCTTCAACTGCTGAAACGCCATCCCGAGCAAGCATTAAGGTACGAGAGGTGGCAACGAGAACAGATGGCAACACCATGTTCTTCTCTCTACCTTCCTCTGATTTTCTTCTTTAATTTGCCTCACAATGACGTTGTGAGCTTGGAACACCAAACATAAAAAAAATGTGGTGGAAAGATGAAGAATATCTATGCTTAATCTCAAGGGAGTCGGGTGCGATTTAGCCCCAGCCCTTGCCACGGTGGCAGGGGAACATCACCCCTATGCGGTTTTTGGGTGCGGTTTGATACACGAGTTGGGGAGTCGGTTTCAGTTTCGGATGTGCATGTTGTTAGAGAGTTTGCAAATGTGTTCCTAGAGGAGTTACCCGGTGTGCCTCTTAAGAGGCAGGTTGTCTTTAGGATTGATTTGATTTTAGGTGCGACTCTAATTGCCAAGGCGTCGTACCGATTGGCACTACCTGAGATGTAGGAGTTGTCATCTCAGCTTCAAGAGTTGTTGGGCAAGCAGTTTATTAGACCAAACAATTCGTCGTGAGGAGCACCGATCTTGTTTGTTAAGAATAAGGATCGTTCACATCGGATGTGCACTGATTACCGGGAGTTGAACACGTTGACAGTGAAGAACCGTTACCCACTTACGCAGATTGATGACCTCTTTGATCAGTTACATGGTGCATTTTGGTTCTCCAAGATCGGTTTGAGTTCGGGGTATCGTCATATGAGGGATAGAGAGGAGGGCATGGAGAAGACCGTGTTCCGGACTCATTATGGTTATTACGAGTTCGTGGTGATGTCATTTAGGCTCACCAGTATGCCTACAACATTTATGGAACTATTGAATCGGGTGTGTAGGCCGATGGTCGATCGATTAGTCATTGTTTTATTGATGATATATAGGTCTATTCCAAGACCAGGAGCAGCATGAAAAACACCTTTGAGAGCTTCTAGGAGTTTTGAGGCGGAAACGACTTTATGCCAAGTTATCGAAATGTGAGTTTTGGTTATGAGAGGTCCGGTTCTTAGGAGATCTCGTTAACCAAAATGGGATTTTGGTCGACCCGTCCAAGATTGAGGTTGTGATGTAGTGGGAGATTCCGAAGTCTCCCCGGAAATCAGGAGTTTCTTGGGACTAGCAGGGTATTATCGGATATTTATTCAGGACTTCTCTAAGATTGTTGTACCCATTACTCGTCTGACGAGGAAGGGCGTGGATTTCCGTTGGCGGCCAGAGCAGAAGACTGCATTCAATACTTTGAGACAAAATTTATGTGAGGCCCCATTGTTGACCCTCCCTGGGGGTTTTGAGGATTTTGTGGTATTTTTTGTTGCATCCACCACCCGCCTGGGGGCAGTTCTTACGCAACGAGGGAGGGTTGTTGCTTATGCTTCTCGGAAGCTGAAGCCACATGAGGTTCATTATCCGACTTATGATTTGGAGTTGGGAGTAGTGGTGCGTGCTATCAAGATTTGGCAGCATTATTTGTATGGGGTTTGCTGTGCTATCTACATGGATCACAAGAGCTTGAGATATCTCATATATCAATCGAATCTGAACATGAGACAACGTAGATGGCTTGACATGGTCAAAGATTATAACTACGAGATTTTGTATCACCCAGGGAAAGCGAATGTGGTCATTGATGCTTTGAGCTGCAAGACAGCTAATACTGCTTTTGAGAGCCTATGGATGAGGATTTTAATTGATTTTCCATTATTGGATTTGATTATGGAGGATTAGTTTCAGGGAGTTAAGAAGGAGAATTGGAAGAAAGAACGAATCAGGGGTAGGATTGATAGGTTTTCTACCACTAGCCGTGGATTGTTGACCCGGTGCGGTCGAGTTTTGGTGCTATATTTTGGTAGGATTAAGCAGACTGTGCTGGAGGAGGCACACAAGTCCAGATTTCCGGTACACCCTGGAGCAACGAAGATGTATAGGGACACAAGATTTAGTTACTAGTGGTCGTGCATGAAGAGGAAGATAACATGGTATGTCGAGAGATGCTTGACCTATCGGATGGTCAAGGCCTAGGACTAGAAGCCACATGGAAAGTTACAGCCATTGGAGGTTCCTATGTGGAGATGGGAACACATTACCATGGATTTCATCACCAAGTTAGCTCAGACGGCGAAGGGATTTGACGCGATATAGGTTATAGTGGACCATCTGACCAAGAGCGCCCACTTTCTAGCCATTCGAGAGAGCTTATAGGTCGAGAAATTGGCCGATTTATATGTGCACGAGATTGTTGCTTGATATGGTATTCCAGTTTCCATTGTATTTGATCAAGATGTTCGGTTCACTTCTCGTTTTTTACAGAAGTTCCACGAGGAACTAGGTACGAGGTCGCATATTAGCACAACTTATCATCCGCAAACTGACGGTTAGAGTGAGCGGACCATTCATACACTTGAGAACATGTTGAGAGCATGTGTCATAGACTTTGGTGGGAGTTAGGACTCCTACCTTCCTCTAGCTGAGTTTTCTTACAACAACAACTATCATTTTAATATTGGTGCGTCGCCATTCGAGCTTCTCTATGGGAGGAAGTTTCGTACCCCAGTTTGTTGGGGAGAGATTGGTCATACAGTCATGGGAAGGATTGAGGTATCCCTTCAGACGATGAAGCTTATTCAAAAGATTAGACAGAGACTACAGACAACTCATAGTCGGGAGCAGAGTTATGTCGACAAGCGTCGATCTAAGTTGGAGTTCGAGGTCAGCGACATGGTTTTGCTGAAGGTATTACCCTGGAGGATGAAGTATGGGTTGGCAATGTAGCTTACCAGTTAGATTTGCCTGATGAGCTGAGTCAGATTCACAACACCTTCCATGTTTCTCAGCTTCGAAAGTTTGTGGCTGATGATTTAGCGGTTGTTCCTTTAGAGGATATTCAGGTTGCTGATCGTCAGTGACAATTTTGGATCGGAAAACAAAGGCTTTGCACAAGGTGGCGTCTTTGGTCAAAGTCTAATGGCAGCATCGGAAGGGTTCTAAATGGACTTAGGAACCTGAGGCACAGATGCATGAGTATTTCCATGAGTTATTCATAGCAGTGGACTTCGAGGATGAAGTCTAGGTCAAGTGGGGGAGAATTGTAACATCTTGATTTCCATGTATTACATTTATGCCATTGGTATGATAATTGTTTGCAAATTGGTCCGTAGTGGCATTTTCGTAATTTTTGGGAATTTCTTGAGTACGTTGGGCTTACCAAAAGTGTACGCTGGGCGTACGTGGTCTGGATCCAAAACCATAAAATTTAGGGTTTGTGCACTATTTAAACACCTTTATAGCCCCATTAACCTTTCTTTCATCAGCCTCCAACCCCATTTCGACCCATTTGTGAACCATAATCCATTTGACAACATTTTTGAGTCTTAAGTGTGCATTTTAGTGTTCTTGAAAAAGGAAGAAGGAAGAGGAAACCATCCTAAAGAGTGGAGCACTTTGGATCTAGAATCATATCATCATTTGACCCCATTTGAAGGTAAAAAGCTTTGATCTTGATGAAGTATTCCTTAGATCTTATTTAGCCATGGATTTGTGTTCTTTTTTGTCCCATAAGCTTGGTATTATGAGTATGGGTTACACTAATTCGTAGGAGTTATTCTTTCAGACGTTTTGGAGTGTCTAGAAGCATATAAATGTAATCTTGGACCTTAGTTCCCTTCCATGCATGAATTAGGATGTCTTAATGAGTTAAGAAGTTAAGGTTTTTGGTATTGAGCACTTAATAGCCATACAAGACCATAAAGTTGGAAACGTTATTGTTAAGGACATCATTTGATGACTAGATTTGGATTTTGGACGAAAGAGCTTAAGGAATTAAGCTCTTAATAAAAGGGAAAGGAGGCAGTATGTATGTTAGCGTACCCCAGGTATGCTGTACATACGAAGTCAACAACCCCGTTTCTGGTCAAGATTTAAGTACGCTAAGCGTACAAGCTGAGTACGATGGGCATACTCAGTTGAGTTGAATATGTTGACTTTTTGACTTTGACCAGTATTTGACCAATTTTGACCTAAGGGTCTTTTGGGTGTTTTGAGTTATAGTTGAGATTTGGCACTATCTGGTGTATATGTGATTGGTAAAGTTGATATTCAGATCAGTGACCTATTCAACTATCTGTTCGGACTGAGAGTTGAGTTTTTCCTCACTGTACTTGTGGGTCGAAGGCACTAATGCAGGTCCTCTAGATTATGTATCCTGGTATAGAGGATGTTGTATAATGTTGTGATCTGTTAGATCTGTGTCCTGGTATATAGGATGTTGCTATGCGGTAGTGATCTGTAGATTTGTTTGTTTGTTTTTTGAATCGTCATGATTAATAATTGTTGGATATATGTTACTTGTTATATATATGTCAACATGATATGGTACTATTGAGATTGTACTGCTTTGTGTTGTCAGTCAACAAACCCTGGGCAATCCAATAAGAAGATTGTGGGTCGGGGCATTCTAATTGGAAGGGTATGGGCCAGAGGTAATCCAACCAGGAGGTTATGGACCCAATATGTATTAGGCAATCCAACCGAAAGGTTGTGGGCCAAGTGTAATCCAACCACGAGGTTGTGGACCTAATATCTGTTTGGCTATATGTTTGTGTGCTGGTACATTGGGGGAACACACTAAGCTTTGACTTACAGTTTTAGTATATTGTTTCAAGTACTTCAGATGATCATGGCAAGCGAAGGTGTGATCGTGCAAATCCTTCAGATTTTATGTTTATTTAGATTTTGTGATACTCTGATTATTGATTATTACTTTTGAAACAATGTTTTGTAAACAATTATGGTCATTAGGTTGTTTTCGAAAAATGAAAATTTTACTCCAATTTTGGGATGTTTGAGTGGTACAGAAGGGAGTGCAATTCTTATGACACCACTCCCACAAACCTTATGTGGCCTCATAATTCTATTGACCACATTCAACAACCTTAACCTAAAGAAACGGCTAGTAATTGATCAAGTTAGCAATTCATGCCCGTCTCAAGCATAAATAGGCTAGGAGACCTACATTTGAGAGAGAGGTGGATGTGGAACCCAAAAAATGTTTTCTTTCAATTACCTATTTTGCTAACGTATGAATTAGCAAAGGACATGTTAATATTTTGAAAATGCATCCTCAAATTTTATAATGGCTCTCCTAACTCGTGAATTAAAATTCGACCCAATCATAGAGATCGAAAATTATCAACCTTGTGAACAAAGATGATCACATTTTTTAAAAACGAATTATCTTCCATATTGAATCTCCACCACTATTAGGCAAGAAAGGAAACAAAGACGCACACCTAATTACCACCTTGTAACTTCGATGCAAATACTAAATTCCACACAAACCAAGCAAAGTTTTCTGAATCATCCGATGAACATCCCCCCTTACCCCACCAAAAGTAGCTACTTCTCAAACCCTTTACCCTCCGATGATCTAATGACTTCTTTTAGGTTCTTAAACACGGAGAAATAGAAAAAGAGGGAGGCTTCCGACAATGTTAAAGGATTGTTGTATGATTAATGTATTTTAATCACAATGTCTAGAGAAGACAATGGAACCCACTTGGTTTTCCCAGGGTTTCAACTCCCATTGTTGCTTGATGGATATAGCCTAGTATGGGATAATGTCGAGGTTGAAAGTATTGTTATTGTCGCATGTCAATTAATTAATTAACATTTGGATTACTCAAGATCTTCATGTTGTTATGAGATGAGCATGTATACTCTCTCATAATATATAACCTCAACCTGGAGATCGTAAATTAGTTATCACTAGGTTTAGATTTTATATTGGTATATCGAGACTCCATCATTCAACTAATGATATTTCCATTAGGCTTTCATCATGTTTATACATATATATATATGTAGTACTTGCTATAAATATATAAGATCGTATGCTAATTATAATAGAGTGGAACTGATAACGACTCTTGTCTTCCTTCAGCCGCCACCACCGATGTTAATTAACATATGGCTGCTAATATAGAATATACTAATATTAACATATGTCTACATAAAGAAAGAGAGATTCCATCCTTTGGTTTACTCATGCACATACATGAAAGGGAAGATTAAGACATACTAATATCTGATATATGATCATTAGATATGTTAATTATTAGCCTAAAAACAGTAACCAACACCTTCTTGAATCGACAACCTACCAACTACACTTAAATCTACTCACCAAAATGAAAAGAAAAAGAAATTAAAGAAGATTATAAGTCATTTTAAAATCAAATTAAGTTGGTACCCAAGCAGTTGTAAAAACCACATTATGTCCTTTCCAAGTAAGAACAAGATCATCTTCTTCCTTCTTCAACCCCCATCCAGCCGCATGTTCATCCAGCATCCCTTTCACTTCTGTTACGATATCTTCTCCAAATCCAACCCCTCGAAACCCTGTATTTCTCATCCTCTGAACCCATCTTGCTCGTGGCTCAAGTCGCTCAACTCTATGTAACCCTTCATGGGCTATAACATTCTCGATCTTCCAACCAATATCAGCCTCGTACCACTGTCGTTGTTTGCTTCCTTTTGGTAAAAAAGTGTCGACTATGTCGTATGGGATCCATAAGTAATTAAAAGCTGACCTTAATCTGCAAACCAAGTTATTTGAAGTGAAATCTGCATCTTCATCTGCTAAAACTACGAGGGTTGGATTCAAACTTCGGATTTGTTTCAAGAATAAAGCTCGTGGGGTTGCGTCTTCGAAAGAAAAGGGAGTCGTCGACGTCGTTGCTGTTGGGGTTTCTTCTGGTATGTAATGAAGCATCATGTGACAGTTTATTACGAGTGCTTCGTTAGTCTCGTTTCCATGTACTAGGTTTTGAAGCTTCAGATGTTCGATTAACGAAGAGAATCCATCCGAAGAACTCGAAGGAATTACATTGAAATCCAAGATTATGTTTCTTGAACGAGCAAAGTTTACTAACTTAATCCCAAGCTCATCGTATGACAGATCCAGCATCGGAGGAACATCCTCCGTGGCTCCAGCTATCGTGAGCTTGACGACCGGTGGACCTTCTAATTTCCCAGCCATGGCGTCAATCAAAGTAGGGATTTGCATGCAATGTGTCAGACTCAAATCGACGATGTGAACAGTCGAGTATCCTTCCACTGCTTCAAGTATGGCGGCGTTGGCAGCTGTGAAACCAAACCGATGCCATGGCGTCAAGTCAACAAAGCTCGCAAGCTCAATAATGGAAAACTTATGCGTTTGGATGGTGATATTGGAATTCGAGAGGGCAGCTGTAAGCATCTTACAGGTTCCGGTTTTGGCAGCTCGAGCAATCAAGGCTCGTAGGAAGCCACATGTGAGTCTTTGATTGGAATCCCCATCGGAAGGCGCGATGTTGTTAAGAACCCACAAGATTTGTTGAGAGAGAGTAGCATCATTACTTTCGATTGCATTAGCACAACGAACAAGCAACTGCTCCATGCAGTTGGCATCCCCGAAGGTTCCAAGCGCCTTATTAGGCGCTGGAAATCCCGGCCAGGGTCGCGTACGATGGATTTGGTTTGGGTTCATAGGAGTGAAGTTTTGGCATGGTTTAGTGGTGAGATGGAGTGGGGGAGCTGGAAGAGTTTCAGTGAACTGCATCAGAAGGGGAAGAGAGAAACAAAGGGAGAGAAAGAGAGAGAAAGAACGATGGCGACCAGACTAAAAAGTGGTACCTCTGTGTTCTGGGAATATCGGGATATGAAACAATATTTGTAGAGAGAAATCTGGGTAAAAATCTAAGAAAAATAGACTGATCATCATCGTATTTTCCTAAAGATTGATAAAATAGGTATGATGGTTTAAGGGCAAAACAGCTTTAGTTTTTCCGAAAATGATGTAACACAAGTAGACTTTTGAAGAGGGGAGACTACAATGAGGGTTTAGAAGCACAGTTGCAGAAGGTGATTTTGTGTCTGATTTGATGAAATTGTGTCATATAAAGGGGTGGTGGGGGTGGGAGGTAGTGTTGGAATTTGGTAGCATGTGAGGGTGGCCGGCCATGAGTTGGATGTATGTGGGAGTTGTGATTTTGTCATTTAATGTGTAATTAGATGGATGTGTTTGTGTAGATTTATAGATAGATCGAGTGTAAGGAAATACACATCTGCTCATCTTCTTCCTCTTCATGGGACCATTTTTTTTTATTAATGTTATATATATATATATATATATATATATATATATATATATATATATATATATATATATATATATATATATATATATATATATATATATATATATATATATATATATATATATATATATATATTCTTTAAGAATGTAATAACAAATAATCTTTATAAACATATTCTATAAGAATACGATTTCATTTACAAAATCACGTATTTATCTTTTAAAACCTATATACTCCATTCTTGTACATATTCTTAAAGAATATGATATTTTAGAAGAATATGATTGCATATACAGATTCACGTATTCTTCTTTTAAAATTATCAACATACTACATATTCTTGAAGAATGTGACAGCTCTTCCTTAAAAACGAAAACGCACCAATATGATATCAAATATCAAAAAAATCACCTCTTCCTTAAAATTGATTTATAAATTAGAGAAGATCAACATTAATGTTTCTCGAAATCGATTTACATATTGGAAAAAATAGATGATGATGAAAGATAAGACCATCAATAGGTAACGTGTTCATAGCTAAATTTAAGGAATAGATAAATCTAATTAATTGATGTTTACGTTATTTTACTATAATCTCTCTATCAAATGATTGGTCTAGAATCTGTCATACGTTCACATAATATATAAGGTGTATATATGAACCTAACTATATATATATATATATATATATATATATATATATATAGAGAGAGAGAGAGAGAGAGAGAGAGAGATAGAGTTAGGTTCAAATATTTTTACTATTTATTGTATGCTTGTAGCATTGATTCTGGACCAATCATTTTAGTTATTTTAATAAAGTAATCAATGCATATTAAATGTTGAAGTTCTAATTAATGCTCGTTATATCTTTAACATCTAATATGCATTAATTATTTTCTTAAAATAACTAATATGATTGGTCCAGTATCAATCCTACATGCACACAATAGATAGTTAGAACAATATAACTTAACCCTACATATATATATATATATATATATATATATATATATATATATATATATATATACACACACACACACATACAGAGAGAGAGAGAGCCATTAGCCCATTATTAATAAAAAAAAAATCAATCCAAAACGTCGAAATTTAAAGCGGTCAACGGCAAAAGAAACGATTGTAGACTTTTACAATAGACGAACATTCACCAGATTATAACAAAACTCACTTCCTTTTTTACGTTTAAAATTTTTTTAGCCCATGTGTTTTATCGAAAAAAAAACCGAGTATTCTGTTGTTCACGATTTTTTGTCCTCTTTCCAAAGAGATCCATAATGATATATAAAAAACGAACTTTTTTTTTAAAAAAAAACCCACTAGATTTTCTTTGTTGAGAACTTAAAGTCTATTTTTTTATAGAAAAAAATTAATAAATATATCAAAATTCATGCTTTTTTGTAATTTTTAAACATAGATTCATATTCGTGTAAAAAAACCAAAATTTCAGTTCAGATTCACATTATGAACCTGTTCAGATTCAGTTTGTGAACCTTCTCAGATTCATAGTGTGTATAATAGTAAGTCAGATTCACATTGTGAATATGAACTGATCGAGCTTTTCACATTGTGAATGTTAAAAATTAAAATATTTATAGTTTAGATTCATAGTGTGAATCTACACTGATTGAGGGTTTTTTTTTGTGAACCTTTTCAGATTCATAGTGTACATAATAGCAAGTCATATTCACAATGTGAATCTGAACTGATCAAGCTTTTTTTACATTGTGAATGTTAACAATTAAAATATTTATATTTTAGATTCACGGCCAGAAAAGACCGATTTTGTTTATGCTTTATAAAAAATCAGAGTACTTCTTTTCATAAAAATGTTGCGGAATTTGTTCCCAGAAAAGTACGATAAATACGTTATCAAAACATTTTTAAAGAAACGTATTTTATTCATTTTAAAACGTTTGGGATGTCATTGTCAATACAGGAACATAAGCATAAACGGAACTTATATTTATTTACACTAGTGATCTACATCTCTTTAATCTCTCAGTGTAATGTCACTTCATATCGACACCTGTGATATAAATAAACTGAGTGGGTCGGGTTGGGAAACTTGGTGAATACATACAGTTTTCAACCCACAATAATATAATTATTATGTTTAAACAATTAAACAATCAACCCAATTACCCATCCCCATTATCTTCTTTATTCTTAAGGATCTTCCCTAAAGATTAGCTATTCCTCGTTCATTTATTCCTAAGGAGTATCCCAAGGAATAGGTACAAATTCCATGGTTGTAAATGACGCATCTGTCAAGCACAACTGCTAGTTCTGTCACTAGGGCGTAGCTGCCAAAATTGTGACATTCTCTATGGGGCGCATATGCCGAAATAGTCCTTTAGGCGCAACTTCCGGGTTTATGAGGTTCTCTATTAGGCGTTTCTGTCGGTAGAGTCCTTTAGGCGCATCTGCTGGGGTTTATTGATAGTATCGTTTTCGAGAGTCCACTCGCAATACATATCAATGAGTTTTTAGAGTACACTGGTGAACATGTCGTTCACAACACCTACAGGTTGCGAGCCTACTAGTGTTCCGTTGGACTATCTAGAATAGTCCGTGGTTGTCATCCATACTCTGCTGAATGACGGGGCCATCATTTGGGAAAAAGGCGATTCACATCGTTCACCTCTCACCCTCACCTCACGGTCTATTTCACCTCTCAACTTATCATCCAACTCATATTTAATCTATTACATCTACCCATGTCTTATCCCAACATTTTCGTAGATATAAAATACTTATACAGTTTAATCATTTAAAATGTGTATAAAATCGTTCATCCAGCATAGATAGCAAGTATTTAGATAATATACACACATAGCACGTAATTTATATAAAATACTTCATAACTATGTGTAAGCTGAAAGGGACCATGCACTCACTTGAAAGGTAGTGACTCAACACTCGGACAGCGCTTCGATACTCTCAAAACAATTTTCCTTCGAGAAAACCTAGTACCAATACCACTAGGGTTTAGTCTAACGATAACCGTGACAAATTAATTAGTCTGACTATTATTATTATTATTATTATTGTTATATAAGCGTTGATAACACTAAATATAACTCATAATAATAGCCCAAATAATTATTTTAAGGACTTAATAACATTCCTATAATTATTTGAAAGCTATATTAAAAATTGCGTAAGCGTAGCTCACTTACAGCGGATTTTAACGAAAACCGGAACTTTATTTGGAGCAGCGTTTCGAAACCGAAAGGCTCTTTTTCTCGGGACTCCGGGAGCCTCGGGGCTTCCTTAGGGTGCTAGGGGTTTTACCTAGGGCTTAGGGGGGTTTAGAGCACTTAGAGAGACAAAGTAGTGACAGAAGTATTGAAGAAATGGTGTGAGAAATCGGCTGCCTTCGCACCCCTTTTATAGGTGCGAGGCCTCGCAAGTACGCTGGGCGTAAGGAGGTTACGCGGGGCGTAGTCCTCGAATAAGGCTTCTAGGTCGGATCCAGCTGGCTCGCACGCGCCTACTCTCGAAGTGGATAAGAAGCGAACGTACGCGGGGCGTACTAGGCCTCGGGCGTGGGGTGTAGCGAAGAGACGTGTCACCATCCGAAGCGAGCACCATGAGCCGCAAGCGACGGCTGTGATCTTGCCACGTCATCGACTTCGTATCAGATCTCGTAAAATCGAGTACAAACTTTAAAAATTTGTAACTTTCGCGTACGAGCTCCGTTTTTGACGTTCTTTATATCCACGCGAAGGCGGGAACGTACTCTACAAATTTCGTTTAGACTCCGTCGGCTAATGTTGAATCGGTTTTAAATTTTATATTGTTAACAGGTCGGGAGAAGATTGGTCCGTTAAATCCTCATAACTTCTTCATCCGACGTCCGTTTTCGCCCATCTTTTTCTCGTTACGCTACTCTTAACGAGATCTTCGATTCTCGTTCAGGTCGGGTCGGTTAAAAACCGCTCGATCTAATATTCGAATTTCGGGCTGTACACTGCTAATCCGAAACTTCGAAAAATCATAACTTCTTCATACGAAGTCAGATTTGGGCTTTCTTTTTATCGATGTTCTTAGTTTAACATATTCTACGAATTTCGTTTAGATCGCTAAGGCTAAAAAGTTCTCTATCGTAAATTCACTATTTACGCTTCCCGGTGCCGTGCCGGTTTCGTCGTGAAACTTCGACGGGTCATAACTTCTTCGTTATAACTCGGATTTCGGCGTTCTTTATATGTACGGAAACCTTGTAACATATACTACAACTTGGTTAAGATTATTAGTTCTAATTAATATTTTGCCAAAAAGTCATTTTCGACCCTTATTGCCTCTAATTTGACTAGCCCGGATCTGCGGGCGTTACATATATATATATATATATATATATATATATATATATATATATATATATATATATATATATATATATATATAGAGAGAGAGAGAGAGAGAAAATAAATATCTGTCTATTTTTGTGCATACTATCTTTCTACCTATTTTAGATGGTGACAAATGTCATTTAATTCTTATATATATATATATATATATATATATATATATATATATATATATATATATATATATATATATATATATATATATATATATTAAAGATGACCACATATATGAATAATAAACATGCTGATCTTTTGGCAAAAGTGACCCATAAGTTTTCATAATCGTCTTTAGGGTCATTGTATGTCAATATCGGTATAGTTTGTAGACACACGTGTTTATCATCCTTTGGATTTATCCATTTTGGATCCTTCCACCGCCTCCTTATCTAGTATCCCTTTTCATCTTTGTCTACTGATTTCGACAAATGTGTGATGTTTCTCATCTAAAGTGGACAAGATTTATCACCGGAGAAGCCACCCGACTTTCTTTTCCAGGTGCTTATAAGAAGATTCAAGTTTGAGAGTCTTCAAGCTATTCTTGGAAGTATAAAAAGCCTTAGACCCAGTTTTACTCAAACATTCCTTCTCCTATCATTGGCTGTGGTCTTGATGGGGTAAACAAAGAGGCACCGTAGCAGCGACGAGCGCCGGTGGAGGGGTCTGCCAATTCCCACTGCCTCTCTTATCAGGTTCACCTCCGTCGTCCTTTCCTTCCCCTTTCTCTACAATCGATTTGCTTTCGTATTCTAAAATTGTCAACATCGCCATCGCTAACGCTTCAGCTCTTATCTTTACCCAGCTAATCACTAGACGTAAGCTCGTAACCGCCATCGGCGAGACCCTAGGAACAAGAATTGTGAGGTAGCGTCACATGTCCTCATTCCGATTCTCCAGTCACTGCCTCCACTGCAGGTAAACTTCTTCTACATATTTTCATTGTTTCAACTTTGAACAAGTTCTTACATTTTTAGTTTTAACAGAGGAGGGTGGTGGTGTTTCCTACAGTGAGAAAAAGGCAAGTTTTCTTGTGAAGTTGTTTTTCATTATTTGATTTTTTTTTATTTCTTTCTTAGATTTTGACTGATTTACAACCATACTTGGATTTTTTTAATGGCAAGATTACCATTTTCTTACTGCACACAACGTGTTCGACAAAATGCCACATTGAAGATTTTCTTCATTGATTGCCTTTAATTGTCAGTTTTGTATTTGTCTATTTTGTGGTTCTTTTTTGGCGTGGTGTTTGGCGTGGTTAATACAATGTAGTTGCTATTTCATTTTGTACTTATGTAATGTTTTTATGCTCTTAGTTGTTTGATTTTTAGATTTACAAACTCAAGGATCCTAAAATCAAAGGATTGACAGTGGTGAAAAATAAAGATAGTTGGTATTTATTTTGGTAAAAATTTGGATTAAAAATTGAGTCTTTGAATAGTAAAACGGATAGTTTCTTGAAATTTGACTTGAATTCAAATAACAATAATAATATTTTTTTTCCATATTTGGAGTTTGAAATTTGACATGCAGTACCAACCATGGAACGATCTAATGATGAAGAGGAAGATGCTGATTTTGGTGGTGATTATGAAGGTTTGTTTTCTCACTATTTTTTTTTCTCTGTTAAAATAGTTGTCAATATATGGAATTTATTTTGAATATAATGTATGTTTGGCTGCAATATTTGATGTTTTAGCATGTTGTTGACTAAGAGCCACCACAGATTGATGAACTGATACTCATAATTTTGTCTATATCTATCTGCTACTGAATTAGGATTCTACAGTATGATCCGGACAATGGATGTTGATTTACGAATTTAATTTTATCTGTTAATAGAGATTTTGTTCTATTACATGTGTAAGTCGTTTACCATTAAGGATTTTACCCATGAGTGCATTTGGTGCTGAATTACTTAAACCATTGAACCAGGTACCAAATATAAGTCATGGAATGCAATTTGTAGACTGAGTAATGCTATTGAGTAAAAAATGGAACTCTTTACTTCTGTTAATTTAATTGACCAACTTCTATATTTCTTCAATCAAACTTTTAATTTTTCTTTTTTTCAATGAATTTGTTTGACTCATGCCATTTTTTTCTTTGATTTCAGATTGGTTTGGATTGCTACCAAATTCGAGTCATAACTGAAAAGGCTTGAGTTCATAATGTTGAAGCATATTTTCACATAATGTAACGATTTCCTATTATGGGAGTGGGACTCGGCAGGTACAACCCGATCCTTCATCTAGGCATGGTTTCCAATTTGGGTTTATTGTGATTTTTAATTATACATATTGAAACTCTCCGCGGTGGTGGTTTTCAGCCAGTTCCAATACCGACTGGTTTTAAACGAGCTCTGTCTATCCATTCCGTTACCGGTGCCGCTACTTACTTCGCGTGTTTACTGTTGCCTCACCGGTTTTCAATCCTTACAGTTTTTCATATTTAACTTACTAATATTTAACTTACTGCCATCAAAGTCAACGTTTTCCTTGGTTTGTCATTTTTATTATATTACATACCATGCTCTTTGTGTATTTTTGTTGGTTATGTTGTACATTGATTGGATTTGGTTTCTTGGGATAGGTTTTATCTGTTTTCTGCATATTCTTACATGTGCTACTAAAGTTTGATCATTAAATATTGATAGTGCAGGTGTTAAACATACACCAATGGGCATGTTAGAAAAAGATGAAAGCAGATAGGTAAGTTATTATATCCATGTTTATACTTCATATTCCAAATTTTATAAGTAAAAGTTGTTAAATTAATTTTTTTAGTTTTATATATGAACTTAGAACTAAAAGTTTGTGTAGGTTTCAAAAACAAAGACTTCTTGTGCTCTGTTTACATTGCACTGTCAGTCTACACATGGATTCATGGTAAAATATGTTTTTAGATGAGAATTTTGGTTAACCAATTAGTCTTTTTTATTTACCGGTTATTCCTTCTATCATCACATCAAATTAGCAACAACTTGTCCAAATGATAGTGTTAGATAGATTATACATGTAATATGGCAATTACATCATTTTACATATTCGAGACCCGCTTCTTTGACCAAACTACCACTACATGTTGCTTTTTGGTAAAAAAAAATAATTTTCATAGCTTTTGTCCAAATTGACCCTTCATACTCTTTTTTTTGGATAAAAAAATAATGATTTACTGCTTTTTTGGTAAAAAAAATATTCATTTCAACAGTTCTTGCCCAAACTATCCATACATACTTTTTTTTGGTAAAAAAATCATAGGCCGATTTTTTTTTTATGAAGGGTTTATTTGTCAGAAAAGTTAAAAGTTTAAGAAGCAGAGAGAATTTTGACTTTGCAACAATTTGGTAAATGGTGTTGATTATTTAACCCTCAAAAGAAAACTTCATTTCTTTAATCTTGAGGTGACCATGTTTTGCCTTTTTGATTAACAGTGAGGCAGTGAAATTCGAACATGTTATGACATTTTTTTGGAATGGAAACCGGTCTGGATATTTCAATGCTAAGCTGGAAGAATATGTTGAGATTCCAGATGATAGTTGAATTACTTTTAATGTTTAACAAAAGATGAAAGCTTTGGAGATTGGTCAGAAGGCACATGATGCTATCCTTAATTTTTATATACAAATTCAAAAATGGAAAAGAAATAAATTAAAAGTAGGTTGCTATTTTGTAATGACCTAAAAATCACGACTAAAAATTTCCTTTAAAACATCACTAAAACCATATTTATAAATCCAAGTTATAAGTCATAACATAAGTTCGGAGTATCAATTCAAAACATGTTCTTATTATCAGAGTAAAACATCCCAGGCTGACTAACTATGGTGTATGCCATGCGATCATCCCGAGCTCTTCCCTCCGCTACTGGAAGTATCTGAAACATAAACTGAAAACTATAAGCACGAACCTTAGTGAGTTCCCCAACCTACCACATACCCTACATAATCACATACTGCAAATACTGGGTCACGCCCGCTACTTCGGGCCTCGCCCGCTACAACGGCCCCGCCTGCCATCGAGCCCCGCTCGGATACAGATCTGTTTCTCTTAGGCCCCGCTCGCTAACATATACTAACACATAGACATACCACAACACATAACTTGAACATATACTACTGAATCCTATTCTAAGGCCTTGCCTATCTTGGGCCTCACCCTTGTCCTACTACTGATGAGTCGTGGAACCCTGTCCACACTCCTTCTGATAGTGAGAGGCGGGCCCAGCTTACACTCACTCGTTTCCTAACTTGGGTCTCGCCCCTGCTCTGCTGCTAATGAGATATGGAACACCGTCCATACTCTACTATTGGTGAGATATGAAACCTTGCCTACACTCACCTCCCTACCAGGCATATACATTTATCACACATACAACAAATATAAACTATCATATAAACCATTCCATAGGAACCCGCCCGCTATCATTGGACCTTGGTCCTGAATACTATACTAGCATACTGTGCCTAGGGCTAACCCCCGGGCCTTCCTACTCATAACTACATGGGCCGGCATTGTAGCCGTAGACCCATCCACACAAAGGGAAACTCATCTGTACAGTTGAACTGGATGATAACCCTCTGGCTGCTATCCGACAACTCTTTGAACCGCTGCTCCACTAGCTCCCTGAGCTACTAATATCAATATAACACTTAGTCCCAAACAGAACTCTAGAAGTCAAAATAAGTCAACTCTGGTCAAATTCAAAGTCCTGATCAAAGTCAACCTTCCAGTTGACTCGATTCGCCGAGTTGTTCCACCAACTCGCCGAGTCCATGCTCCTTAAATTCCAAACAACCCCAACTCCACTCATCGAGTCTAGCGAGAGCTTGACGAGTTCTCCTTCATCTAACACTTTAGGACTGTCTTCAACCAACTCGCCGAGTTGTTCTATAACTCGCCGAGTCCATCTTCATCAGCTAAGGAGATTGCCTTGGGCTTGCCGAGTTCCTCCTTGAACTCGTCGAGTACCATGATGTTCATGTCCATCACGGACACAGATTGGCTGAGTCCTTCTCTGACCCCACTCACTGATCCGACTCATAACAGAAGGGTTTGGGTTTTGCGACCAGACTCGCCGAGTCCCCCTTGTGACAACTCTATTCTTAGTCTATTCCAACACTTCCAACTCATAGATCTGGACTCCTTAGTCTAGCATTTCACGTAAAGTTTCTAACTTTACGTGCATGCAAGGGGTTATGAGGCGAAAACACCAAATCCAAGATACAATGGAGGTCTAGGCCATGAAAGGAAACCATAGTTGAGAAAAGCTTCTTCCTCAGAGCTCCTAAGGCTCAAAGATGCTCCGATCTAGTCTCTATTCGTCCTCAAAGGCTCAATACTTAGGTTGGCCTTGGAAATGGTCCTAAAAGTCTCATAAAAGGGACGTGAAGAGATCTAAGAAGCCATAGATCAAGGTAAGAGTTTGATTACCAGAAAGTGATGAGGAAGAGGGACTCCTTCTGGATCTACAATCACTCCTTAGCTCTTAAAACTTCTTCTTCTTCTTCTAGTCTTCAAATCACTCAAGAACACACAATAATAGCTCACACTTTCATGGAGGACATTAGGTTTTCGCTCTGGATGGTGGGGGCTGTAAATAAAGCCCTAGAAATGAGAATGTGATGCTTAAATAGGGCGCCAAGTCCTGAAATTAGGGTTTCCCAACCCAGACCAGACTAGTCGAGTACACTAGCCAACTCGCCGAGTCGGTTGCTAAACCTTGCACATGGATCCCGCTCCGACTTGCCGAGTCATTCCTTGGACTCGACGAGTTGGTTCCTTTGACTTAGGGATTTTCTTTCCTTTCTTGGTTTTCCTGATTCTGTGTGCTACAACTCTCCCCCACTTAAACTAGACTTCGTCCTCGAAGTCCGCTACGAACAACTGACCTGCACTACACTCGCATTACCCATGACTGATGAATATAACTTCGGCCGACCACTTCCATGGACCTTCCGTTAGGTCACTCAGAATAAAACTAGTCCTTGAAGATCTCAATCCTCGAGTGCACTCTAATCACACCAATCCTGAGCACACAACTCACTCAACTGACAATCCTTCTAGTACTCCCCGAGTACTTATGCTGAAATCCTAGGGGTTCACTCCCTTTTTCCTTGCGCGTTTTCTGGCCTTCCCAAGGCAACGGTCCACCACGAACCACCTCCTCTACCACTACGAAAGACATATCCTTCATGGTATCCATTACTCCAGCCACTCCTAGTGTTGGTCGCTACTGTCAATACCTACCGAACACTTCATGCTACTAACTTAGCGCTGAGCACCCAAACCAACATATGGATCAGATAATCTTTCGAGTAAAAGATTCATCCCTGTAACGGTTAGACTCCAACGAGAGCTGCGCAACAAGGTTAAACCCTTCCCTCTGAGATTATCTAACCCTGTTGCGAGAGGCGTAGCATTCCTTGGTTAACTAGCTATCCTGTACCATACTTCTCTATCGCCACTTCCCTACCTTAAAGTCTTGTTGTTTCTCAATCACCTTCCGAATAGACCGAGACCACCATGGTCCCTCTATAGATTCTGCCGATAATTGAGTTACCGGATACTCACCGGTCACTACGACTAACACAATCTCTTAGTCGCTCCCAGCGACTTCTGAAGAATCTTCGGCTATCTAAACTGCTCTATCTATCCTGCCACTCTGTCGCTACAAGTCTTGGGATCCTCGATCCCCTATATTGACCCTAAGGTCCCTACCAGGCCTCACTTGCGCTGCTATAATCTCACGGGCCTAGCCCACGGGTCTCACTCGACTATATCCTAGAGCGGTCCTCCCCTCTAGTCTCACCTGCTTAGCTACTATCGCACAGGCCTCGCCCACGGGTCTCACCCAAACCATACTACTAAGCAATCCTGCTCCCAGGTCTCACCTATACTGCATACTGGAGTGACCTCACCTATCAAGGGCTATGCAGTCCAACTCCATACTAAACCTCAAAAACTTAGCCTTTCCTGATCTCTATCGCTAACTAGGAGATACGGGCCTCCGCCCACACTCTGCGAACTAGGAGATACAGGCCTCTTCCCACACTCCACGAACTAAACTTCTAATGAATGCTACGGCCTACCCGCGGTCTTACATCACTTCCCTCACTGGCTCGTTGCTAGGGAATGCCGCAGCTATCTTGCTGTCCTGCTACACCCTCCTTGTTGTCTCTACCACTGATTACTATTTCGAGGGCATCCTGACTCACCCGAGTCCTGATATCGATCCTTCAACCAGCCCTCAGTAATCACATGCTACAACCAACTTGTGGTCTTACCTCCTTGCTATACTCGCGTTCTGTCGGGAAACCCTCAACTTGGTTTCCCAAACCAATCGTCTACTAATCCTAAATACATGAATCCGACATTGGGAAGTTTTCCCAAATTCCCAACTCCTGTACTCCTGAACCCAATCAGCCCCTTGGGCTACTTTCGCTTCCTTCTCGGAGGTCACAAATCCTTCTGAGTTTAGCATGCTACCGCTTCTGAATACTTGAAGGGTCCTCCCCCACTTTGATCCGGTTAATCCCTTACAATTCATAGTTTGAAAAGGATTCCCAATCCTTCCTATCATCTGAAGGGTCGATCTGCTGTCACCCAACGTTTACCTCTGTTGGTGCTCTAACTAGCTTTTTACCAGACTTAAACAAATCCCTGTCGCTAACTGAGAACCTCTCCATCCCCAATTGCATTTGCTATAGTGACTGCATCCAGAAAACCTGTCCTAAGGGAAACATCTTCTGACTACTACTTTATCATCTATGGCATGCAGATGGCATATAATTCACTCATAGACAAGCAATATAATACTCCAAAATATCCACTTACTAAATTATCAATGCAGTACCATAATAATTTAAGAATAAAATTTATCAGGAGAGAAAAAGATACGCACCTACAACATCCGGTGTTGCTCGTGGCTCCACTGTAGATAACTGAAAAGCCCTGCTTCCCGCCGCAGGTGCCTCCGCACGGCCCTGACAGCCGTCGGTGATCCTCAAAGTCGTAGGGGCAGGTTCTATCACCCGTCCTGCTGAAAGCAAACTCGGACACTAGGCCTTCTTGTGGCCCCGCTGACTGTAGTGAAAACATAACAGATCTGATCCCTGAGTGGTGGTCGCAGTACAATATCTGCTAAAATGACCAGTCTGACCACACTTGAAGCAGCCAGGATCTCCACCACTACCCCTCCTATACGCTCCCTCATGCGTCCTGCCACACTTCCGACATCGGTTGCGGCTCTGAAAATCCCTCGATCTCGAATCTGACCCCTTGGGCCTTTTGCCCGAACCTGTAGCTACCTGAACTTCATCCGGCTTCCTCTTCCGGATCTGCTCCAAATCGATCTCCCTTTCCCTAGCTCGAGAAATCATGTCTTCCAGCGTCTTACAGCCGGACCTGCTCACGAACTCCCTGATGTCAGCCCTCAACATCTCGTGATATCGGGCCCTTTTCATCTCCTCATCCGCGACATACTGCGGAACAAGAAGATCCCTCTCTCTGAACTTGGCGGTGATCTCCGCCACAGTCTCAGTAGTCTGTGTAAAATCCTGAAACTCCCATGCCAACTGCTGCACCTCAATAATTGGTGAAAACTCAGCCCTGAACCTAGCTGAGAAATCACTCTATGTCATCGCGTCCAACGCAACATCATCACCAATGGAATGTCCAACCTCCTCCCACCAATCCCTCACTCTGTCCTTCAGAAGACAGGAGGCGAGTCTGACCTTGTCCCCCTCGGGACACCGGCTCGTACGAAAAGCGTTGGCCACATCGGCCAACCACCTGCTGCTAGCAATGGGGTCCCTAGCCCCATGATAATCTGGTGCTCCGCAAGCTCTAAACTCTCGGAACGTCTAAGTATGCGCTCCCACCAAAGCCATCATCTCTACCCGGAAGGCTCCCAGACTCTCATCCAAAATCTCTAGAATACCCTCCTTGACCGTGCCAAAGATCACATGAGTCTGGTCTAAGATACTATGCGTGATCTCAGCGGATACAAACTCTCTCATCCGCTCCTCGAGCTACTCGGTCCCTGAACTCGAGCCTGATTCGTCTCCGGCGCCTGATCCGCACACTGGTCTCTCACACAATGCCACCATGCTGAAATCTTGATACAATAACTATCAAAACATACATCACTGCTGAGGGATCACTCATACACACACTACAAGTTTCCCGGTCTCATCTCGACCCTTCTTGAATCGAGTATGGATCCTCTGCATTCAGTAGTACGGGCCCATACTACCTTCCATATCTATCCGTACTTTCCTCAAGAATTACCTCAACTCCACCAAGTCCCTTGTACTACTACCATCACTGCTCCCAGCACTAACCTCATCCTAGGCTTACCCTAGGGAAACCTCTAACTAGATATGGCAATGGGTACGGGTATACTGGGTTTCGTGTTCCCCATCCCCATACCTGAATCCCCATCCCCATCCCCATAACCGACCCCATCCCCATCGGGGATTAAAAATCTATCCCCATCCCCATCCCCAATGGAGATCGGGGATCCCCAATGGGTAATCGGGGATTTTTACCCACTACAAAGTTTTGAACTCTTATGAAAAATAAATCATAATTATATATTAACCAACAAAACAAAAACTAATAGAATTCATATATAGCACTATAATCAATGAATGTCTTCAAAAACGAACAATAACATTCAAGCTTACAAATTAAACCATATTTTTTTGCAATAAAAAGACATAAAAAAGTCTCCCCAAAATTATACTTTTGATTGTTAAAAAACCTTACTTTGTCTACTAAACTTTTGCTTATCCATTATTAAAAATAAAAGCATAAATAATACTATATATATATATATATATATATATATATATATATATATATATATATATATATATATATATATATCGGGTACCCATCGGGACAGGTTTTGGGTACGGGTATGGGTACCCGACAGGTAGAACCATCCCCATATCCATCCCCTCTTTTTGCATTCGGGTAATACCCATCCCCGTACCCGTCCCCGGTGAACTCGGGGATTTACCCGGTCAACTTGGGTTAGGGTTTCGGGTACCCATCGGGTACCGGTTTTTTTGCCATCTCTACCTCTGACCCAACCAGTCATCAGTTGCTGAAGGTTTCCTCGTAATGCCAATCAGCCATTACCTGAATACCATCACATGTGACGAGGCTCAAATAATCCTTCAAGTAAATGACTCATCCCTACAGCGGTTAGACTCAAACGAGAGCTGCGCAGTAGGGTCAAATCCAGAACTCTGAGATTATTCAACCCTGATCACATGTGACTTATCGTATTCATCTAATGACTAACTCCCGTCACTTAGAATCCCACAAGGCACAGAGCAAGCAGCATTCAAACAAAGGAGAAATCTAACCATAACATAATCCAGTCAAACTGTTCTATCCTCTACACAGGAATCTATACTAACATGCAATTCATAAAGCTCATACACATATAAAAGGCACATAAGGCATCCTCCCTAGATCCTTAGCCCTAATCTAGCATGTTGTTCTACTATCTGATAAACATAATATAAACTTGTATGAGTATTTTGGGGTACTTACTTGAGCTCGGCTGATTGCATGCACCACACCCTTTTCTCCTTTCAATGTTCCTTTCTTTCTAATTTCTTTTTGCTTTTTCTAAAACTCTTTTCTCTAATCAAAGCTCTTTTTTAAAAAAATGATTTTCCCTTTTGAAAATTTCTATACCGATTCCCTAGTTTGAGTTCAGACACACCCGAAAGTATGTCTGAATCTCTCAAACCAAGGCTCTGTACCAACTTGTAACGACCTAAGAATCACGACTAAAAATTTCCTTTATAACATCACTAAAACCATATTTATAAATCCATGTTATAAGTCATCACATAAGTTCAGAGTATCAATTCAAAACATGTTCTTATTATCAGAGTAAAAGATCCCAGGCTGACTAACTATGGTGTGTGCCATGCGATCATCCCGAGCTCTTCCCTCCGCTACCGGAAGTACTTGAAACCAAAACTGAAAACTATAAACACGAAGCTTAGTGAGTTCCCCAACCTACCGCATACCTTGCATAATCACATACTGCAAATACTGGGCCACGCCCGCTACTTTGGGCCTCGCCCACTACCTCAGGCCTCGCTTGCTACAAAGGGAAACTCACCTATACAGTTGAACTGGATGATAACCCTCTGGCTGCTATCCAACAACTCTTTGAACCGCTGCTCCACTAGCTCGCCGAGCTACTAATATCAATATAACACTTAGTCCCAAACTGAACTCTAGAAGTCAAACTAAGTCAACTCTGGTCAAAGTCAAAGTCAAAGTCCTGGTCAAAGTTAACCTTCCATTTGACTCGACTCGCCGAGTTGTTCCACCAACTCACCGAGTCCATGCTCCTCAAATTCCAAACAACCCCGACTCCACTCATCGAGTCTAGCGAGAGCTCGACGAGTTCTCCTTCATCAAACACTTTAGGACTATCTTCAACCGACTCGCCGAGTCCATCTTCATCAGCTAAGGAGATTGCCTTGGACTCGCCAAGTTCCTCCTTGAACTCGTTGAGTACCATGATCTTCATGTCCATCACGGACACAGATTGGCTGAGTCCTTCTCTGACCCCACTCACTGATCCGACTCATAACAGAAGGGTTTGGGTTTTGCGACCCGAATCGCCGAGTCCATGAACTGACTCGTCGAGTCCTCCTTGTGACAACTCTATTCTCAGTCTATTCCAACACTTCCAACTCATAGATCTGGACTCCTTATGCTAGCATTGCACGTAAAGTTGCTAACTTTACGTGCATGCAAGGGGTTATGAGGCTAAAAACCCAAATCCAAGCTACAATGCAGGTCTAGTCCATGAAAGGAAACCATAGCTGAGAAAAGCTTCTTCCTCAGAGCTCCTAAGGCTCAAAGATGCTCCGATCTAGTCTTTATTCATCCTTAAAGGCTCAATAGTCGGGTTGGCCTTGGAAATGGTCCCAAAAGTCTCATAAAAGGGACATGAAGAGATCTAAGAAGCCATAGATCAAGGTAAGAGCTTGATTACAAGAAAGTGATGAGGAAGAGGGACTCCTTCTGGATCTACAATCACTCCTTTGCTCTTACAACTCCTTCTTCTTCTTCTTCTTCTTCTTCTTCTTCTTCTTCTTCTTCTTCTTCTTCTTCTTCTTCTTCTTCTTCTTCTTCTAGTCTTCAAATCACTCAAGAACACACAATAATAGCTCACACTTTCATGGAGGGCATTAGGGTTTCGCTCTGGATAGTGGGGGCTGTAAATGAAGCCCTAGAAATGAGAATGAGATGCTTAAATAGGGCGCCAAGTGCCGAAATTAGGGTTTCCCAACCTAGACCAGACTCGCCGAGTACACTAGCCGACTCGCCGAGTCGGTCACTAAACCTTGCACACGGATCCCACTCCGACTCGCTGAGTCATTCCTTCGACTCGACGAGTTGGCTCCTTTGACTTAGGGCTTTTCTTTCCTTTCTTTGTCTTCCTGATTCTGGGTGTTACATATTTGTTGCACTTAGGTGCTTTTGAACATACCAAATGGTGGCATGGTTCGACATACCGGTTATGTTGAGGCTACTGTTGTAACATGCAAGGCTGCTAAAGAAGCTGTTAAGGTAAAAAAAGGATATATTAGAAAATTGTTAATTTGTTTTATGTTTTTGATTGTATATGAAGGAATTTGATTTTGTGAAACAGATGATCTTGTATGTTGTAGATCAAGTGGGTGGAATATTTGTGGTGACTGTAGATCATGATAATGCTGAGGACATGGTGAAAATGAACAAGAAGGGAGAGCATGTTCTTGATAAAGTAGGAAATGTTCAAATTTTAACCTCTCATACTCTTCAACAAGTAACTTAGCAGTAACTCCTATTTAAATGTTAGAACTAAAGAATTGGAATTGAACAGAGTTGTATGTATTGTTTTGTGGCTTGTTTAAACGTTTAACATAATAAGTTAATGGGATAAATGCAAGAAATAACATTAAACTTCCATATATTTGTATGTATTATAGCATTCTACTTTTATTTCTTTCTACTCCAACATTACACTTACGCCTTACCTTTTTATTTTCATATTAGGGCGTTTTACTTTCAAAAAGGTACATATTATACTAAATTACCATATCAACAAAATTCACTTTCTTTAGATTAAATGCTCCATTGCGGTGGTAAAATGGTATCATTCGCATGTTTTCAACGCTATAAGTTGGAGATATTCACATCTGACCCCCAAATAGATTTAAAATTTGATAAATTTGGATGTAATTATCCTAGCTAACGCTAGCAATATCATCCTAATTAATAGTTTAAAAATATCATAAAGACTTAATCAGAGTCGGCACCAACAATTCCTCTTCTATCCCCTTCCTTTTTTTTCCAAACCAAACTACATTCTATAGTTAACACTTTGCTATAAAGTTAATATTTTATACAAAATTCATAGCTAAGCCATCACATTTTATAAACAAATTGTCCATAACAAGAAAGAAACTACCCCACAACGGTATTTAAAATATAAATGTTCTCACATCCGACCCTGCATCCGACCCCCGCAACGCGAGGGTTCCCTACCTACCCACCTAGTTTAATTTAAATTTGAGTGAAATGTTAAATTTATACATTTGTCATCATCTTAAATTAAATAGGTTGGAAAAAAATGTATAAAAATATTTAATTTCATATATATATATATATATATATATATATATATATATATATATATATATATATATAAAGAGAGAGAGAGAGAGAGAGAGAGAGAGAGTTATGGGGGGAAATATTGTACCCGGATTTCCCATTCATATTATCAACTTCATCGTCTTCATGATTTCCCGTTGCCATCCTATGTACCGCAATTAATCCTTCTCAGGACCTTGGTTGCCATCTTTTTTCTACTCAGGTTAGTACACGATCAATGCATCGAATCATAAAGTTCAGTTCATCTTAACAATAGAGGTATATAGCAAATGAAAGAGATGGCAAAAATTATGGGGGGAAATATTGTACCTGGATAAAGTGAAATTGAAGTGAAACAGGGAAAAATATTAATTTTGGCAACTACATATTCGTGTGATTGTTTCAATTTCACCAGATATCACTAATCAAGTAATTGACTAATCTCTCCCTTATTGTATCGTTTTCATCATCGGTGTTTTTTTGACATTCCGATTCTGATTTACAAGGTTCTAAACCAAGTTTATAAATTTTTTTTTTATTTTTCTTGGAGTTTAGGTGTTTCTTGATTTTGAGTTGTGATTTTTCTAAACAGTTTTTTGTTTCATTGTTTTGAGTTGTGATGATTGACCAATTATAGTGTTAGCTATTTGTTGTTGATAGATCGCTAAAATTTTGACATTTTATTTTAACAAAAAAGGCTCAATTCGCATAACATATACAACTAAATGTTATTGTGTATTTGTGTGATGCGGGGCATTTAGGCAGTACCATACTAGACTGTTAGAAAAAGCTAAGGGTGCGTTTGGTTGTGGAAAAATTTTCAGTTTTCTAAGAAAATTTTTCAAGAAAATCGGAAATTTCGCAAACGTGTTTGGTTCGTTCAGTTTTCCAAAGTTTTCTAAGAAAATGAAAATTTTCAGTTTTCCAAATTTTATGTAAATTAGAAAAGTGATTTTTATAGTTTTCCAAAGTTTTCCAAATTTCTAAGATGAAAAATGAAAACTTCACCATTTCCAACCAAACGCGTTTTCATTGAAAATTGAAAATGAAAACTCAACCCTATTTTCTGAAAACATTTTCATAGAAAATGAAAACAGTTTTCTACAACCAAATACACCCTAAGATTTTGGATTTTGTCTTTTTAAGATTTGAGGATACATGGGCAGCGGTGGTATAACGAATCATGAACTAATTTTTGTTGCCTTTTAGGTATATTTCTCACAGTAATCTTACTTTTCGTGGATTAAAACGGCTAAACAATCTGTTTTGGGTGGTTGTTTGCCAATTGTCCAATAAGAATGATACAAGTATAATGATTTATGTCTTATAGTACCGTAAAAATCTAGTCATCTTTATGTATATGATTTGTTATTAACTTTTTGTATATTTATCTAAAATGTTTTATGGATATTGAGGTCCCACATAGAGCAACTCATGCCTTATACTATTTCCTAGAGATTTCAATGTAGGAATTGTAGTATTATTTGAGCTAGTTTGAGTTCTTTTTTTATATACATTTCATCACATCTATTTATAAATACGTATTATAGCTTTTGTTAATTTTTCCTATATTCCTTCTTTAGTTATGTTTTTAAGGTGATGTACACAAATAGAAAGGAGATGAGTTGTAAATAGTAGAGATTATTCTTGGTCGTGTTCTACAAGTGCTACTGTTAATCATCTTCTTCAAGTGATATCATATATCGTCTTTGTATATTCTTTTAGAATGGTTCTTATTTAAAAATTTATTATTTAATCATATTCTTGAAGAAAATGTCATATTGTGTAACATATGAATGTGTAAAAAAATATTACATACTTTTCAAGAACTTCCGGTTGGTACTATAACTTTAGTGAGAATAATTTCAATATTTTGTAGAAAGAGTATTGCATACTCTTTGTGAATACGTTATGCAATATTCATGAATCATTTTTAAAGAATGAAATTTATTTCATGTATGTCACTAGATTTATGGCAGCAATTTAAAAACATTTATCAACTAACACATTCTTATATAATAAATATGATTCTTAAAGAGTGAAATCAGTTATTCTTGATTTTTAAATAATCAAATTGTAGTATTATTTATTTTCTTGCTTTTTGAGTATTTTAAAAACATATTGTTAGCATTATGTAAATCACGAATGAAATAGCATGATTATGAAATAATGAAAAAAGTTTCATGAAATGGATTGATTCTTAAAGAATAAAATATGTTTCATATTTTTGTGAATATTATAGAAAAAATATTACAAGTTCATCAATACGTCATTTTTTAAAAATGAGCTGAATATTAAAAGATCTAATTTGGATTTTATTAATAGACTTGACTTCATTTCAAAAGTATAGTAACTTTCCTTTTCTCTCCCTCTTAATAAATTTCATATTTACTTTTTAATAACCTTATAATTAATTAAATCTAAATTCTATTCCAAGTTAATATGATTCACCCTAAGATCACATCTATTCATTCTTTCAATCTAATAACTACAAATTGGTCATACGTTCATACAATACTTGTAATTCATATTTGATCTTCACCGTGTATATATATATATATATATATATATATATATATATATATATATATATATATATATATATACATACGTAGAAAGTTGTACCTCATATAAATAATGTTACATATTAGATATTTAGAATATTTCATGTTAGAAATATGGATACTTTTCTTTTTGTACACCTTTTTGTGGAGTTAGTTGATATCTTATTCTTCAAACTTATAATTCATTAGTTTATATCATTTTGTGTCCTTAATCTCTATTTATTAATTATTTAGGGTAGATTGTGTTAGTTGTGTTTTTGGACTGCAGAGCAAATCTAGAACTTATCAAGCTGGAACACACGGGTTATATTTGTTTGTAACCGGGTTGACCCGATGTATAAATAAGTGCTTTGTGTGTGTTTTGATTAATTGTTGATAGTTCGTTTTCCTTAAGTGTCCACTCTTCTCCCTCTGAGTCGTTCATATTGAGTCTATAATTGTTCATAACAAGCTAGAGCGGTTATTGTTCTTTTTTATTGTCTCTGTATTCAGTAGATTGATTAGAACATAATCTGAGGGTTGAGTGTTATTTTAGTGAGCTTTCTTTTGTAAGTAGATGAAAACCAACTGATTCTTACTTGAATAATAATTGTTAATGTTGTGATATCTTGAGTCTTCGTATTTCTGTTTACTTTAGATGGTATCAGAGCCTAGTGTGGTGTTTTTTGTTGTTTCCATTTTAGGGTTTCTGATTAGGGTTTGTGTCTCAATATGGCTCTGGTTTGTATCCGTTGTTAGTGATTTTGATTAGGGTTTCAGATTAAGGTTTGTGTCTCTTTCATCGGTCTATTGTTAGATCGTGGAGGTTGTTCGTTGATCTATTTTCAGAACTTGAAGTTGTCTCTCCATCAACTCTAGTGTTATCTTGTCACTTTCTTGAGAGTAAACGTTCAAATCTTGTATGTGTTGGTTTAACCTGAATTAAATTCAACGTATACATTGTCCTGACGGTCAACGTCAAGATTGTGCAAATAGGGTATCATTAACAGAGTTGGCGTCTGGAATTTCAATGCCTTATGGTGATCAGTGGTAGATCTTTTGATCTATCGAAATGACTTAGCTGCTTGTTGTGCATTTTTTAGTGGATCACTGTAAGTGTTCGCACACTTTCGCTTATGTTTCTTTTTTCTTTCCTTGTGGTGTTTTAGATCTATCATCTATCTATTAATCTGGGTTTCTTTACGTCTATATCTCATCCTATTCTGACCTTATATGGTTACGAATCTAGATTAATTTACAGAAACTGTCTGTAAACTTCTGAGGTTAGGATTTGGATTCGTGATTTTTCTTGTGTCTGATTCTTGGTAATCATGACTGGTGAAACACCTAAAGGATATTCTTTGTGAGAGGTTATGAGCATTCTAACACTCATATGGTGTATATGCAACCCTATAAACCTAGGATCTATGTTTTCTCTATTATACATGCAAATATTCTATATTCCAAGGTTTCATCCTAACTAGCATAATAAGAAGTAAGTATACTACAAGAAACTAATAGAATGACATACCTTTAAGATGCAGTAGCTTGATTCCATGGAGCTTAAGAGCCTAGTGCCTCAAGTGTGACACCTCAAATGGTTCACACAACACCACCAACAACTTGGAATAACTTGAGTGAGAAGTTCTTATGCTCAAATCAGCTAGCCCTCATGTGTACACACCATAGGCACGTTTTATAACATCGAGTTACCAATGCGTTTTCGTGCAATCAATGTATGACCAACTCAAAGTCAACAACTCATATTTCTAGGTTTGAAGAATATAAGATATTATCGTCTCATGATAACTTGTGATAAAATCCATGAAGTGAGTCAAATGAGTGTGGGTTTAATCCAATACTCAGAACTTATGAGCACTCATGAATGTTGTAGCAACTCTTTCTATGTCCAATACCTTGGACGTCTACAAACCAACTTCATGATAGTCTTGATTCATATCCACTTCCAACATTAGACCGACTGTGGATAGTTTGAATAACTTAGTCATTCGGGAATAATGACCTAGTTGAACTAGAAGTCAAAACATGCAAAGTGAAACATAAGAAAAATCGAATCCAATAAGGTCTCAGAATTTATGAATATAAATAGAACACCTTTTATTTATCACAATATTGATTATACATCATTCATTACATACTGTTTCAAATTATCAACTTTATACTTGAATTAAAACAATTGATGTTTGTCTATGATCTTTACTTTGTGAAATCGATCCATTGAACATAATTCCAAGGATCTTCATTTCACAAACCCAAATCCTTACCTCAAATGCAAGAATTCCAAATTCTTGCCATTTACCGAAATTTGTTAGATTTTAAACTTATATGCACTGATCCTCTGTGATGATTAGAAACAAAGTCACAAAGACTTGTCAAAAGACATTACAGAGTATTCCAATGGAGATCAACTCCATGGAAACGAAGTCTCATATTCAAGGTACATTGCTTTGAACATCCTTCTTGCATTAAGTTTTCTAATCTTACACAGATTGAATAACTTCCACGTATGGAGACATCTCCATATTCCCATTTTGACTATCGCTTCTGAACAAGAATTGCCTCTTTTTAGAATATGTCAATATGGTCCTTCCAAAATTAACACTATACTTCCAAATGTCCATGAGCAACCAATCTTTGGTAAACCTTACATTGTCCTCGACAATTTCTTAATCATTTTACAATTCTAGACTTTTCCCCTCTTAATGCCCCGAGCATTTGGAAAATTTAGAAATGATGAATATTATAGCACATGCAATCGATCCTATATCTGAAGCATATGGCACACGATTCATGATGTCTCACATAAATACATGATACTAGACTAGTCTTTTTTCTATAATATTTCTATTTCTATTTGCCATGTTATCATAATTCAGATTATGAAAAGGGATGCCGTAATCACGATAGAATTTTAGAACGCAAATAATGTTCCCATATATAGAATTTCCTTAAAATCCATATATATATATATATATATATATATATATATATATATATATATATATATATATATATATATATATATATATCCTTGACTAAACATAGTTAAAACCTCAATCTAAGCTTTTTGAATTAAAATGAAGTACAATTTCCTCTCCCTTAATTATAGCAAAACAACATTTCCCAATTGCAACTTTTGTTTTCTATAATTAACATTGTTAACTTGCAACACTTGTTATAATTATCATGCTCCCACTAACATGATGATTATTAGCATAACACTCATGCTCCCACTAGCTTTGTCATGTACTCAGATATCAGCTGGACTTCTAGAAATCATTACTTTATTGACTTTCTTACCAAAGTTCAGATTTCTGATACGAGATGTTTTGATAAAACTTTATCAAAATCATACACCTTTCCTCAGATAGCTCAGATGTGTTTCTAAACAATTTCCAGAACTATGAAAAGGGATGCCGTAATCATAGTCTCCATTGCTTAGACCTTTGCCATTTCTTACAAGTCGATGTTAGTGTGCCGGTTAACCACACATGCTCCACTAATGACTTTGAGAATGAAAATATCACAATTGCTATCTTCTTAAAATCTACTTAGTGAAAGCATTTCCTCACCATCATTTTCATGAATCGGAGAGAAACCTTATGACACTTAGATTTCTATGGTGTATATGTTCCTATCCATGTAAATTTTTCATAATCACAAGACAAGGTTAGTGACAAATCCAAACTCACATGGACTGAACTTGAGCAGTCTTAACTTCTCGCCACCTGGTAGCACAAGGGCCTACCATTTCTTCCAAGTTGTTATGCAACCAATTGAGAACTCTCAGAACTTATATGCAAAGCCAACTTTAACTAGAATGGGCATAGAAATAGCAATATGTCAACACTATAGGTTATAAAACTCAAGTCGTGAGCTAGTGAGAAACTACAGGTTTTATTCTTGATTAGATCTTGAAATCCTTTCAGGATCTTTTAGACTCCCACTGTCCTCTTGTCATATAAGACTCTTGCTAAGACCCATTCTTTGACAAACAAATATTCAAGAGATAGTGCGGATTCTTATCAAGACAAACACTTCACATAATTGGCCTAAGTTGATCTTTGTTTTATCCAAAACATTACAACTTACCAATTTCAAATGTACAAGAGTAGGACACATTTTACTCTTACATTTGACAAGTGTTAATAAACTTCTTTAAGATGTATCACTAAAATTACAATCTTGGAGTATGACTGTAAGACTTGTTTTGGAACGAAGTATGACTCATCTTCTTGATTTAACCATTTCAACAATTCACGATTCCTCTTCTTAGCCATAGGAATGCACTAAGATTTCTTTAGAGGAACAATTTTGATGTGATTTCTAGATCATTAAGATGATCACCAAACATGAGACTAAAGTACTCTCCCATCTTTTAAGATTTGAAAAACTTTTATCTATCTGCCTAATTTGATTCTTCTTATTCGTTCTGCCATACATCGAAACTTTTCCAATGTTTCAGAATTATACTTAAACTTGAAAGTATAACCATATTTACTAAACTTTAGTAAATCATGACAAATAGTCTTATCGATCTTTTGTGGTGGACTTGACCAGTGCACACGAATGTGTACTCGATCCCTTAGTCCTTCACTTGACTCACATATACATGTAAACAAGGAATTAGTCTTAATTTTCCAAAGATGAAAATTCTCATTCATCATACTATACAACTTGCATGATCCCAAGTTTCGGTCCAATGGAAAACTTGGGTGATGAGAATCTTTCCTTATTTGGTAAATTTAGACATTACCACAAATGAAAGAATCAAATTCATATTTCCATTATTGCTAGAAACATACAAACATCAATTTTCCATAAATGCCATTGTAAGGAGATATAATAAACTAAAACAAAATTTTATTTATTTATAAAATGCGGAAAAAACTTTTTCCTTACAATGCAACTTTAAATGAAAACTATTCTATTACATATTTTCTAGCAATTTATCATAACTCCCAAGTAGTAGCTCAAGAATCCGATCTTCGAACCATGCGATTGAAATCCATCTCCGCGATCAGATTCAGCATACTCTTCCTTTAAGTTTTCTTCTCTTTGCTTGATCCTGCCATACATCAAAATGTATTAAGAATCTTCAAATAGGAACTTAAGAGAGTTAGATAGTGGACTTACTTGAAGCAGAGTCAAACTTTTTGACTTGACCTTATCTCAGATCTTTCAGGTAGTTAGGGCAGCTTGACAACCAATGCCCCTTCCTTTGGCAATAGAAACATATGGACCCTTTGGGAATAGTACACAGGACTATCTAAGACTTATACTTTCTCTTTACCATTTGGTCAACCGAGTTGACTATGGTCGATCCGTTTCCATTGGGAAGAGAAAGTTTTTCTGGATATCCAATGTTACCATTGTCAATGACCATGGTATTTTGGGAAGTTGATCTTCTAGTCAAATTTTCTTTACCAGTGCTCCAAATCATTGCTGATTCAGCAGTACTAAACAAATAGATAAGATCATTAAGGGTTATGTTATAGTATGTTACATAGTAGTCCTTAAGGAACTCACCATGTGACTTAGGAAATAATTAGTCAACATCCGACTTCCTCAAGACTTTGACATATAACACTCCCGGCTTGTCAATATGTGACTTTATCTCCAAGATGTGAGCACACATAGACTTTGCTTGCCAATAGGACTTGAGTGACCTTGAACTTGTAGGTGAGGGGGAATAATTGGAGGAGGTGGAGGAAGAGAAGTATGATTTCCATGAGATTTGGGAAGATCATAGTTGTCTAAACTGTACATTTACACTAGTAGAAATTCAAGTTATTTGATTTAAGTCCTTAATATAACACCCAATATGAAATATTAAGTTTAGGTCCCAACACAATATTTTATAACTTGGAAGAGGGATGCCGTAATCCAAGCTATAGAATATTTGAAGGTAGACGAATGGCGATTCACCAATTTCCACCATGAAAAATGAAATAATTTATTAGGTTTTAGTTGGATTTGAAACTCCTAGATCTTTTGAGATTCATTGAATTTTTCAATGACATGTTTCAATCTTGATTGTGCCCTCTCATGTTTTCTGACTGGGATGCCGAGGATCACAAAACAAGGTGTGAATAACCATGAAAATATACTTGGTAACCTCAATATTTATCACTTAATCAATGTGTCGATTAACCACACACGCTCCACCGATCCTATGATAAACATTAAGTTACCCTTTGCCTACCTTTTTAAATCCAGGTTAGTGTGCCGGTTAACCACACACGCTCCACTAACGACTTAACCAAAGTGCAAAGTGTAATTTCATGGGTTAACACCAAATTCACATTTTCCTAAAGTAACTAAGATTGAGAATTTATAAAAGGTTTAGTTACTTTATATTTATAATTATACTTAAAATGAAGGGATAATTATAGTCCTTGTCCTACCCGTTCGACTAACGACCCTCCACCGATCAAGGAAGCGGTAGGTGAGAGTGGACACCTATTAAACTGCCATTTTATAGGCAGTAACCTTATACCCCCTTATAGACCGGCTTCGTGAATGAGGCCTACTAACGGTAAGACTGACTTTGTTCTTATATATATATATATATATATATATATATATATATATATATATATATATATATATATATATATATATATATAATTAACTTATAATACTATAAAGTATAAGAGTTGAATTTTAACTTTTAAAATTCTAGGGGTAGGAACCAAAGTTTTTAAAGTGACTTTACATGTTCCAAAACTTGAGGGAAAGTTTTGTAACTTTCAAAACTTTTCATCTTTCATAACTTATGAGTTAATGGTTTATTAAAATGAGAGACTTTTTATTTTATGTAACCTATGTGTTTATTAATGGACTTTAAAAGAAAGACTTTTAGTAATCCATAACTTGAGGACAAATTATGGATTCCATTAAACACATCAAGATCAAAAATTAAACTAACAAACAAGTTGTAAATAATTCCTATGATCTTCTAAACTCATAAGTTCATGAACATTCATATCAACAATTTCGAGAATTATAAATAAACCATACAAAACTTGAAATTTTGATAATAGCCATTGAAAAATGGATTAGCATAACCATTACACCATCTAAAACAAGTTTTATAAGACAAAAACAGTTTAGGGTAATGCTTCTAGTCCATTTCCGGCAGCAAACCTCGAAAAACTGTAAACTGGAAGACAAACTCGTCGAGTTCTATAAGGAACTCGTCGAGTTCATGTATAAACTCATGAACTCGGCGAGATTTTGGCCACAACTCGTCGAGTTTTCTAGTTTGGGCAGATTTTGGTTTTGAAAAACAAGTTTGCATCAAGTATAAAAGAAAATAAGCCTAGTCTCTGATACCACTGAAGGGTTATGAGTATTCTAACACTCTTATGGTGTACATGTAAACCTATAAACATTGGATCTATGTTTTCTCTATTATACATGCAAATATTCTATATCCCAAGGTTTCATCCTAACTATCATAATAAGAAGTAACTATACTACAAGAAACTAGAAGAATTACATACATTTAAGATGGAGTAGCTTGATTCCATGGTGATTAAGAGCCTAGTGCCTCAAGTGTGATACCTCAAATGGTTCACAAAACACCACCAACAACTTGGAATAATTGAGTGAGAAGTTCTTATGCTCAAATCGGCTAGCCCTCATGTGTACACACATTAGTGCCGATTTCTTGAGCCATGAGATCCTTATATATTTTGGCTATTAGGGTTACACCATGTAACCATGTCTTTCCATATTCTTCGTGCTCCATGGGTTAAAACCTCCATGGAGTATCCATGTGTTAGTCCATTGGTTTAGGCAAACATGAAGAACTATGGATCATAAGCCCACAGATATAAAAATGAATGATTTACACAATCAATCCCCATATATTTAATTAGTTTCCTTTTGATCACAAAATTAATTCTTGATCGATACTAATTAAATAATATGATTTCTTGTTAATATATTAGAACTTATACTATATTAACAAATGATAAATATCCCTTTCTCACAAAAGTCTATCCAAATTGTTCTGATGCCTTGCAACCTAAATGGACCATGCCAATCGGGTCAAGTATATACCAATTATAGTTATGGACTTAGACACTAATCCAACACTTTGTATCTTCATCCTTTTGATTATGCTAGTAGTACTATCATTAGTTTTAAACTACTACGAACTGAGAATTTCAGAGTTTGGAAAAGCTCTATGACTAGAGCTTTGAAAGCTAGAAATAAAAAAGGATTTATTGAAGGTACTGAAATTCAGGATAAAAAAGATCCTGTTAGATCTCTTAAGTGGGTCAGGGTAAATGCTATTGTTTGCTCTTGGATTCTTAACTCCTTATCTGAGAATATCTATATTGGTCATGTTTGTTTTGAGTTTGCTTTAGATATTTGGAATAATCTATGTGACACTTATTACAAAGCTGATGGATCTGTTGTTTTTAATGTCCATCAAAAAATAAATTCTCTTTCTCAAAATGGTTTGTTTGATCTGATTACTTTAACAAACTTGATGGTTTATGGAAGGAATTTGATATTTTAACTAAGTGTACTGAGTGTGTTTGTGATGCTTTTGTTCAATCTAAAAGTCATTCTAAACTCATGAAACTTATGTAATATTTAAGTGGTTTAGATGAGTCCTTTAGTCAGGTCAAGAGTCACATTTTGTTAATGGAACCTTTACCGTATGTTAAAACTGCCTTTTTTGTTGTGTCTAGAGAAGAGTCTAATAAAAAAAAATGGATCTACTTCTGTTCTGTCTAAGAAGAGTAGTACTTCTTCAGCTTTTGCTGGAAAATTTAATGATAACAGGAAATTTAAAGGTAGAAATCAGAACTTGGTCTGTTAAAATTGTGGTATAAAGGGGCACACAATTGAAAAGTGTTATAAACTTATTGGGTATTCCAAAGATTTCAAATCTAAATCTGATTTTAACAAGGTTTCTTCATTTGGAACTGCTTCACATGTTAGTTAACACGCAAATGAGAATTTTAATTCTTCAGTAACCTCTTCTGATAAGCCTGATCAGCATTTTTAAAAAGTGAACAATTTTCTAAAGTTTTGGCTCTTCTTAATGAGAAACAGTCTTCAGAAGATATTACTGGAAATGCCAACATGGCAGGTATGATGTGTAATAATGTTTCCTTTAAAAATAAAAGTTGGGTTGTTGATCCATGAGCTAGTCAACATATGACTACTTCTGAATCATAACTTTTTGATATGGTTGATGTTTCCAAGCTAAACTTGAAGGTGGATCATCCTAATGGATCCACTGCCAAGATTGACAAAATTGGAAACATGAATCTTTCGAATTCTATCATCATAACTAATGTTTTTGTTGTTCCTGATTTCCATTTGAATCTCTTATCTGTTCATAAGTTGTATAAGGAAAGCAAATGTAAAGTTACTTTTGATGAAAATAATTGCTATGTTCAAGATTCTCTCTCCAAAATGATTGTGAATACTGGTAAAGAGTTTGGAGGTCTTTACTATCTTGAACACAACAATAACTCTCTAGGTAGGTCAAGTGTTGTTAGTTGTTGTAAGTGTTTTGTCTCTAAACTTACTTGGCATAATAGGTTAGGTCATCCTATTGATAAGGCTTTAAATGTGTTAAAACCTGTTCTTAACTTTGAAAATGAAAATGTTATGCCATGTGAAGTTTTCCATAAGGCTAAACAAACTAGAGAACCTTTTCCATTAAGTGAACATAAGACTAGTAAACTTGGTGAACTTATTCATCTGAATGTTTGGGGTCCTTATAAAGTTCTTGTTGTTGGTGGTTTTAGGTTCTTTCTCACTATTGTTGGTGATTTTACTAGAGCTACTTGGGTTTATCTTTTGAAATCTAAAAGTGATGTTTTATTTTGCTTTCAAGATTTTCACGCTTTAATTGAAAATCAATTTAGTGTTAAAATTAAAACAATCAGGTCTGATAATGGGTCTGAGTTTGTGAATTTTAATATGAAAACCTTTCTTGAAGGAAGGGGTATTGTACATCAAACTTCGTGTGTTCATACTGCACAACATAATGGTGTTATGGAGAAAAAAAAGGCATCTTCTAAATGTTTTTAGGTATCTTTTATTTCAGTCTGGTTTACCTAGAAAGTTTTGGGGAGATGCTGTTCTTATAGCTGTTTTTTAATAAATAGAACTCCCTGTTCTGTTTTAAATGGTAAAACTCCCTTTGAGCTTGTTTATAATTGTGTCCCTGTTTTTGATAAAATCAAAGTATTTGAGTGTTTCTGTTTTTCAACTAAACTTGATATTACAGACAAATTTTCTGAAAGATCTGAAAAGTGTGTTTTAATTGGTTATTCTAATGTTAAGAAAGGGTATAAATTGTGATAAGATATAATAACAAACGTGAAGATCGATTAGATCTTTGTAACAGGTATTGCGATGAACACAAAACAATAAATAAGACAAGAGTGGATCAAAATATGTCGAATGATTAGATCAAACAATCCTCAGCAGAGCTCGACTAAGAACTTCCGCTGTAGAGGATTTAGGGTTACAAGAACGATAATAATAAACTTCTGAATAATGCTCTGATTGTTCTATTCTATCGTTAACCTAAGATGCATGCAAGCACCTATATTTATATTCAACACTACTAAAATCACGGATGGACAGGCCCATACCGGAGATACAAAAATGGACTAGCTAACGAGACCAATAGACGCAACATATTATACAAAACGCGACCCAACAATCTCCCCCTTTGCGTCAAATTGGAGCGAGACTACTTCTTCTTCGGGCTAGCAGCGGGAGCCTTCTTTACAGTATCAAACAGACGTTTGATAAGAGCGAGAATAGTCTGTCTGAACCGAATGTACCGTTGAATCATATCATCAAAGTACTTGATATCATCCGCTGTGTTCTGCTTGCATCTGTGGATGATCCCCAAAACATGTTCTAAACAAGCAGTGGTGTAGAGGTGTTTGTCAGCCAAGGCGAAAAGACATTTCTGTCCTTCGTTCCTAGTGAACATGACCGAATTCCTTCTCGAGTCAATTTTACCCATCTGCATTTGGTTGAGATCATTGGCAGAGCCAACAGGAGATATTGTTGGTTTCTTTTTAAATACACTTGCAATCTCCTGATCCATCAGTGCAACTTCCATGATGTAGCACATGAGCATCCTCTTGAAATGGTCGATGATCGGACCGTATTCAACTTCGTTGGTGAGTAGGATGTTGTGCAAGATAATCCAATCATGGGGATTAAGGTTGGGAAGATCTTCAAGGGAAATAGCATGTTCGGTTTTGGCAGATCCCCGAAGTACCTTGAACCGAATGTTGATGAAGTTCCCTTCACTATACGGCTTCAAGACCCGAACGTTGACAATTTTCTGAGCGCTCCAAGTCTGATACTGAGGTTGAGCAACCTTCAAATAAAAATTGATTAAGTCCCGATCAACCTGTGGATGAGGATGAGGGAACTCTGCAACATTGGAGAAGGCATGAAAGATGAACGCCTTTCGGGTCAGTGGCATGTCGAATTGTGAGTCGACAGTGTTAGAACAATCAAGAGAGATTATAGGTTCCAGCCACAAGATACTCGGTGTGTCAATGGCTTCTTTTATCATCCTCTCGAGAGTCCAGGCAGGAAAAAGAGTTTTCCTACTCTCAAGAAGGTCGTGGGCTTCCTTCTGTTTTCGTTCTGCTTCTTCAGCCTCTCTAGCCATACGAGCACTGATATCAGCCTCATCGTTTCGACTTTTTCGCTCCAACAATTCAACGATTGTGTCACACCCCAAAACCGAGAACGGCGGAAACGTTCTGGGGCGGAGGACGTCATGTATAATATCAACAACAATGTAAAGTAGTAAACAAGCAACAACATCATCCATTGCATTAATAAAATAATTATTATACAATTGTATTCTGACAAATTTTGATAAACACTAAAGCATAAATCAAAATGAAAGATAAGTCTTGAATAAGCTCCATCTTCCATTTTCCTTGCATCGGTACCTGTCTATGATGACCTGAGGATACAAGTAATTTTGAAAGCGAGTATCAGCTATAAAGCTGGTGAGATCATAAGTATTAATGTGTCTTAATTTGTGAAAACTTATAATTTCTAAGACTTGACATTGCTTTGAAAGAAAACGAGTATAAGTATGAAAATATTTGTAGCTCAACTGTATATGTTTGAAAATCCCTAGAAATCCCTATGATTTCTATTAGTAACAAAAGGAGTCTTCTACCAAGACTTAACTGTTCTGTGTGTGTGTGTTTCTTGTAAGAGTATGTATATTTTCCAAAGTATAACTATTATTACTCAAAATATAGATTGTATATTTATGTTTAAGTGAGGTTATCACTGAAATATGTACTGGAAAAATTAACGTAGTACTAAATCGTAGCTCTAAAAGGGCTACTATTTATCAACAGATAGCATCTACATTACCGCGCTTCCTATGAAAAATTCGCGAAGTGAATGTAATGGGAAAGAGATGGTACTATGGTGTAGTGTCAAACTACAACCGTACCTATTACCTTAAATCTAGGGTAATACTACCAAGTACCACAGTATTTGGATATATATATGTGTATATATCAATACACCGATACTCAACTTGCCTTATTTGATGGATAAGGTATAATCTGATGTCTAGATCCCAGACTGTTTCGCTCCCCTATCAAAGGGATTTTAGGACCCACACACGACCCCTGCATGAATGCAAGCCGTGAGCACCACATTACCTGTGATCATGTATACTCGATATAACAATCACAACCGTAGTGTGCTTTATCAGTATAGTTAGATCCTAAACTGGTTCTGAGCTATAGCCCCTAGTGACGTCTATCCTATGTACATGAAAGCGTACTCATGTAAGTATGATCACGTAATTGTACTTATGGTGTACTGAAATGTTCTACGTGTGCTAGCGGTAATGTGTGATCTCTTTATCTAGCAAGTATTGTCATGTAAGTGTTCTAGTATAGTTGTATATGTTCTCGTAGTATAGTTGTATATATTCTCTTCCTAGTATAGACTCATGAATGAACTGACTCATTGATCTAGCAGTTGTAATAGTATGATTCTGTGTTACCCCGATGGTAACTTGTTAACAGTGTGTTTAGTACGTATGATTATGGAAGTACTTTTATGTCTATATATGTATATTTGATATATAATTAATATGGAAACGACCTTCGGATGGTCACCCAAAATCCTATCAGACCACATCCAAATCGAGGAAAAGGAAACAAGGTGGATAGCCTTCCTAAGCCCTTTAAACATTATTCATACGTCTATACATATATGGGCATGCAATTTGTAATATAAAAGCATAAATAAGTTTGGTAAAACATTTGAAACATAAATATTAGTTTTAAGGAAAGATCGACTTAATGTCAATCTATAAAACCATTTGAAGGCATAAGTTTGATAAAACAATATAAGTATAAGGAACATTTGTTTGAAACACTGTTGTAAATAAGTTTGAAATATGATAAACAGAGTAAGAGGTACAGTGTAATAAGGAGTTTAAAACATATAAAATGTTTAGAAAAATCATTTGAAGGAAATTGTTTGGTAAAACGGCTAAATGAGTAGCCAAATCTTTTGATTGTTGTAATTTAATCACATGTGATTGATGTAATAAGTAATAAACTCCTACTTACTAATCACATGCAATTGACATAATAAGTAGCATGATTCTACTTGTATCCCCCCCCATAAAGCATTTAAAAGTAGTTTAAAACGTTATTTAAGGGGTATGAACTCACATGAAAGCTTGAAGATAGCGAGATGGAAAACCGGGCAGAGTTTCGTCTCGGGAAACGGATTTTCCTCGGGATTCTCGGGAATCTCGGGAGTAAAATCGACCCTCGGGTCTTGAGCAAAAAGACCAGAGCTTCGGGTTATAACGGGCACGGAAAACGAGGCAAGATCGAGAGAGAAATGAGAGAATTGAGCAACTTTTTCGGAAAGCCTCGCATCCTATTTATAGGAAGGCTGAACCGCCTCCGAACGCGGGGCGTACGCTCGTACGCAGCGCGTACGCGTACGTCATGCGTGACCGAAGCCTCGACTGCCTCGGTTCGGATGGGACGGGTTGCTGGGTACGCGGGTCGGATGGGACGGCGGGTCGGACGGGACAGCGGGTCGGACGGGTCGGAGCTTCGGACGGGTCAGACGGGTCGGATTCCTCGGATATTGGCGACGTGGACGATCCGAAGCCCTTGATCTCAGTACGCGGGGCGTACGAAGGTACGCAGGGCGTACTTCGGACCTATCCGATGACTCCCCTTCGGATAATACCAGGAATTTACAATTTAATTTATATTTATTTTAATTAAACTTCTAAAATTCATATCTCCCTCATACGAACTCCGTTTTTGACGTTCTTTATATCCACGCGAAGGTGAGACCATGATCTACAACTTTCGTTTAGATTCCGTTGGCAAATTCCGAAATTATTTTTATTATTTATTTATTAAAATGACGTGATTAAGGAATTTCCTCTAAAATTCATAACTTTCACATCCGAAGTCAGATTTGGACGTTCTTTTTATGCACGATCATAGATTGAGGTTGTCTATAACTTCCATTTAGATACTTAAGGCTAAAAACTATTGCATCGAAATTTCGCGTTTTACGATTAATCGCTGATGCCGGTTTTTCCGAGAATCTTCGGTTGGTCATAACTTCTTCATTATAACTCGGATTTTAGGGTTCTTTATATGTACGAAAACCTTGATACGGTTCCTACTACTTTAATTAACCCAAATAAGATTTTAGGAAAGTTATATTTTGACCTAAATTTGATTGGTTTTACATTACATTGTCTCGAAATATCGGGTTGTCACATCATCCCCCCGTTAAAGGGAATTTCGTCCCGAAATTAGAATTTAAGCAAGGAAGTATGCACGAATAATCGAGTCGTGAGGAGGAAACTTCCTAATCGATTGGTTCTAACGCACCTAAGTGATAACGGGTTCTCGGTTGGCATTCCAACGAACCTTCACTAACTGGCGATGGCGTTTCTTCGTCCGCTTGACCTCTCGGTCGAGGGTCACTACGGTTCTAATACGAAGTTGAGGATCTCGAAGAGTGGACTTGCAAGAGTCCTAACGGAAAGGTATGGTTTCACGATCGAGATGCGAAGAGTAGAAAGTACGTTACTGAGTTCGCGGAGTAGGTCTTGTTTGTGAGAGGCATAGGGCCGATTCTGATAAGAATCTCGGAGGTCCTGTCTAACTTGGATTTAGATTTCCACGCTTTACGAAGCGTATTAAGCCATTCCCAGAGTGAGTTATCCTACAGAACTTGGTTACTCACTTGGAATCTCAAAGGTTCCTTTTCTTACGTAACTTCCCAGTCAAAGGCCACCCCTTGCTGGGTCAAATTCGTACGAGTTTCTGTAGCTTGCGAGGAGTTCCGAATGAACTAATGCGGTGGGTCGGTAAGACCTAGAATCTGGTGAAAAACTGTCGGCGTCTCTGGTGTCGATAATGCTCAACGGTTTTGTCAAATTGAAAGAGTACCCAAAATTTCACACATTACTATCAGTGTGTCCTAGAAATTTTACTCTTCAATTTCAAAACTCGTGCCTAGAGAACTTTGCTAAAAGTTCCACTGTAGGATTGTTACCATGGGCTTTCTTCTTACTACGAGGGTGGATAAGTAAGTCATCTCATGGGGAAAATGACGAATTGATCCAAGTAAGAAAGACGTAACCCTTCATTGAACTCATGAAAACCATGGGCGTATTGGTCCTATCCGAAAGGTATCACTACGAACTCGAAGTGTCCGTATCGGGCTCAGGAGATAGTCTTCCGGACATCCTCCCCTAACACTCGAACTGGTGATATTCGGATTCCAGATCCATTCCTGGAAGTAGATTCTTTCCTTACGTTTGCTCAACCATTTTTTTTTTAAGTGAGGTAGAGATAACGATTTCTATGAAAATCTTGACGGATTCCTCGATAACCGAGGCACATACGATGCGATCCATCGATCTCTGGAAGAATCTGACCGAGGTTCTCTAGGGTGAGAAACCTAGTCTTCTAATTCTATTACTGTGTGGTTCGCCAAGTTGCTCGTGCTGTTCTTGTATCTCTGTGGGTTTTTAAACTATAGGGTGATCTGTTTTCGGGAGTTGTACTGGGTTCTAAGTCTATGACGATGCGATTACTCGTATACTTAGCCAGTCTCTCCGTCCTGAAGTCCATTTGAGAATTCATACAGGGCTTCACGATCACCATTTCGTGTATACGAGGCGTATATAATTAAGATTGAAAAGGTAGTCGAATAACTGATTCTTCCTTACCCTCACATCCCAAGGAGGAAAAGAGTTAAGGCGAAATCATTAATTCTAAACCTGTAGAACCTTGATTATATAACACTCTTATGTATACCTTCCTCAGTGATAGATCATCCGTATGAATTTTCCTAGATTGCACTTGACGTACTGCACGAGTGGTACATCGAGGATTTCCTTGGAAAGAAACTATCTATGAGGTAATCCTGGAATGAGCACTTCGGCGATCTGATAAGACGGCTTCGCTGAAAAAGTGATCTAGAAGGAAGAGATGTACGCATGAAGCTGTTTTCGCGTCGATCAAATTGAATCTGATTGTATGATAATGTCGGAATCATACAGAAACTTTAAAGACATTAGAATTAAACATAGACGATTACAGACAAAACACAACTGTGCAACCATGAACAGAGTTACAGTACTTTAGATTTACCACTAGACTATCGCTGCGAATAAGATATACTACAAAAGACAAGTATACGCAGCACGAGCATTCCTATACAGACAGGATCTCGCAAAAGGTAAGACTCTAGTTGCACTAGTTCTAGATAGTTTATAAGTCTGTTACAACGAAACGCCTTAAATACATTAACGTGGTTCCTGAGCAGGCTCTCCTGCAGCTGTGATCCTGGGAATCTTCCCGTCTGTGCCAGGGTTTTGCGTTATCGGGCAATCCTTCTTGAAGTGCCCTAACTCACCGCATTGGTGGCATGAATGGCTAGTACTCACATCAGTGGAGGAAGTGAAGTGTAGGGTAGGAGTTATGGGAACACGGGTGCTTTCCTTGTTTTCCTTCTTTGGGCAATCTCTTTTATAGTGCCCAAACTCACCACAGTTATAGCAATTTAGGCTGGCCCTAGTGGTGAAGGTAGCTTTACAGAAACGGGCGATGTGTCCTTTCTTGTTGCAGTTCACGCACTGCAAGACACGGCACATTCCCTCGTGGTGGAAATTGCACCGGTCGCACTTCGGGAGTGTTCCCTTATATGGTCTGCTCGGTACTGGGATGGCAGAGGTTTGTGGCTGCTGTCTGGCAATTTTCTGAAACCGTTTGCGTTCCACTTTGGCTTGACCTTTTCTTTTCTTGTTCTCTGCTTTCTGGCTTTGCGAGCCTGTGGATGTTACTGTTGGATGACTTCCTGGATGGATATTGCGATTGGAAACTTTATTCCCATTAGCAGCATTGACTGTGCTGTTAGCGCTACGGTGCGCCATGACCGCGGTTACGGCCGCCACTACGGCAGCTGTAACTGTCGTTTGAAAGGTGGCGGCGTCCATCAGAAAATTAGAGGTCTCGTTGCTTGGTTGGTTGCTTCCGGACGACGCCATGATTCTGTAACATGAAAGAGTAAAGATTTGTAAGCGATTCTGGTTGACCCTGATGTACTTAGATTGTTCATGAAAAGAGTAAGAGTATGATCTCTAAAGTTTGACCTACATCCCTATGATGCAGTCCTAGTACGGAATGGAAGTATGATCGTAGAATGGTCACAAGACGTTTGTCGTTCGAGCTGAGGTATCGTGGGTTGGTGAATAACAAGATCCAACCACTGAAGGAGACTTGGAAGTGTCTCCTGAATAAATCACCATAGCCAATGGCTTGACTAAAGCATGTTTCAGATAGACTCGAATGAAGGTAAGATAAAAGTACTTGAATGAAGAATGACACAGAAGTTAGCCGGCTGTCAATATCTTTGATATTCACGATGTAAGGGTTTTGGAAAACGGCCTTTTTAAAGGTCTCACATCATATCCCTAGAAGATAGTTCCTGACATTAAAAAGGCCTAACTAAAGCTCGTACTGAACAAGATAATTTCAGGGAAAATACCACATCGGGCATAGACAGAAAAAAAAAAAAAAAAAAAAAAAAAAAAAAAAAAAAACACGGTTTCTTGTTATAAGGAAAATAAAGTAAAGCGTCTACTACGGGCGACGGTCATCCCTCTGGTGCACTCTTAGTTCAACCAATTGACGTTCCATTGTCAAGTAGGTGTCTTTCGCACACCATTTGGCGTACTCGGAGTCCTATGACTTCGGCTTGTGATTCAGCTAGTGCTTGTAGCCGGGTTTCATGGTTTCTCTCTGATCTCTCGTGAGCATCCTCTAGAAGAAGGGTGTGGAGGGTATGCATTCTAGCATAGGCGACTTCTTCTGAAATCTGATGTAGGGCTGTCCTGCCTTGAATCTCATTTATGGCCTCTCTACGGACCAAGATTGGCAAGACTATATCTGCTAAGCCCTCATTGCTCAAGTCGTAAAAGTTTCGGTTGCCAATAAATGGCATGGGCTGATCTTGTTCTTGGCTCCATGTTTCCAAGCATTCCACTTACTCAGGGTCAGGCCATGAAAAGCCGGAAGAGGGTTAGGAATTTGAAACGGGAGCTACTCGGGGTAGGTTCTCAACCTCTGGCTCGGGGTTAGCATCGTACGAAAAGTCTTCATTACGGTGATCATCCAAGGGGATAGGATGATCATTCCCTGGTTCTTCTCCAAACCAACCAGCTATGACTTTTATGCGAGAATTTAGGGTAAGAGGATAATTATTAGACGAACTATCTAGATAATTATGTAGAAAACCTTCATTAGTTACATCGCTAATTGTGAAGTGCATACTAGCTATGTGAAATCTAAACAGGATAGACCTTCGAATAAGTGACCTTATTTCCAAATTCACACAGAATAGGGGTAAGGCAAAATTACCACTGATTCTAAGTCTATAACATCCTAATTACATGTAGCCTTAGTGTATCCACTTAGCAACTATCAACTTAGTAATGAGGATTCCGTTTTAATTCTCAAGTATAAAGTACTTATAGTAACACCAAATACTCCTATAGTATTTTAAATTTTTATGTTATGTTCTATTGTTCTCATTGTGGTAGGGTTGGTAAGATTTTAGCATTGTTGCAACCACACACTTAAACTTAGGCACATGCTAGTCAACCCTCGGATAATATAGGCGATCAGGCTATATCTTCCCAGTTTTGACCATATGTCTCTAAGCACACTTGTGTTGCCCAACAATCGTAATTCTTTTGTACTGTCCTAGTGACATTGATTTTAGTATGAATGCAGGCACGTATACTTACTTACATATTTTATTATTTAAAGTATAAACTCTAAATCAGAGTATTTTTAATCCCATTGTATTTATAGTTAGTATATCTTTTATGGGTTGATATACTCAATTCACTATAAACAATGCTCTGATACCAATCTGTCACACCCCAAAACCGAGAACGGCGGAAACGTTCTGGGGCGGAGGACGTCATGTATAATATCAACAACAATGTAAAGTAGTAAACAAGCAACAACATCATCCATTGCATTAATAAAATAATTATTATACAATTGTATTCTGACAAATTTTGATAAACACTAAAGCATAAATCAAAATGAAAGATAAGTCTTGAATAAGCTCCATCTTCCGTTTTCCTTGCATCGGTACCTGTCTATGATGACCTGAGGATACAAGTAATTTTGAAAGCGAGTATCAGCTATAAAGCTGGTGAGATCATAAGTATTAATGTGTCTTAATTTGTGAAAACTTATAATTTCTAAGACTTGACATTGCTTTGAAAGAAAACGAGTATAAGTATGAAAATATTTGTAGCTCAACTGTATATGTTTGAAAATCCCTAGAAATCCCTATGATTTCTATTAGTAACAAAAGGAGTCTTCTACCAAGACTTAACTGTTCTGTGTGTGTGTGTTTCTTGTAAGAGTATGTATATTTTCCAAAGTATAACTATTATTACTCAAAATATAGATTGTATATTTATGTTTAAGTGAGGTTATCACTGAAATATGTACTGGAAAAATTAACGTAGTACTAAATCGTAGCTCTAAAAGGGCTACTATTTATCAACAGATAGCATCTACATTACCGCGCTTCCTATGAAAAATTCGCGAAGTGAATGTAATGGGAAAGAGATGGTACTATGGTGTAGTGTCAAACTACAACCGTACCTATTACCTTAAATCTAGGGTAATACTACCAAGTACCACAGTATTTGGATATATATATGTGTATATATCAATACACCGATACTCAACTTGCCTTATTTGATGGATAAGGTATAATCTGATGTCTAGATCCCAGACTGTTTCGCTCCCCTATCAAAGGGATTTTAGGACCCACACACGACCCCTGCATGAATGCAAGCCGTGAGCACCACATTACCTGTGATCATGTATACTCGATATAACAATCACAACCGTAGTGTGCTTTATCAGTATAGTTAGATCCTAAACTGGTTCTGAGCTATAGCCCCTAGTGACGTCTATCCTATGTATATGAAAGCGTACTCATGTAAGTATGATCACGTAATTGTACTTATGGTGTACTGAAATGTTCTACGTGTGCTAGCGGTAATGTGTGATCTCTTTATCTAGCAAGTATTGTCATGTAAGTGTTCTAGTATAGTTGTATATGTTCTCGTAGTATAGTTGTATATATTCTCTTCCTAGTATAGACTCATGAATGAACTGACTCATTGATCTAGCAGTTGTAATAGTATGATTCTGTGTTACCCCGATGGTAACTTGTTAACAGTGTGTTTAGTACGTATGATTATGGAAGTACTTTTATGTCTATATATGTATATTTGATATATAATTAATATGGAAACGACCTTCGGATGGTCACCCAAAATCCTATCAGACCACATCCAAATCGAGGAAAAGGAAACAAGGTGGATAGCCTTCCTAAGCCCTTTAAACATTATTCATACGTCTATACATATATGGGCATGCAATTTGTAATATAAAAGCATAAATAAGTTTGGTAAAACATTTGAAACATAAATATTAGTTTTAAGGAAAGATCGACTTAATGTCAATCTATAAAACCATTTGAAGGCATAAGTTTGATAAAACAATATAAGTATAAGGAACATTTGTTTGAAACACTGTTGTAAATAAGTTTGAAATATGATAAACAGAGTAAGAGGTACAGTGTAATAAGGAGTTTAAAACATATAAAATGTTTAGAAAAATCATTTGAAGGAAATTGTTTGGTAAAACGGCTAAATGAGTAGCCAAATCTTTTGATTGTTGTAATTTAATCACATGTGATTGATGTAATAAGTAATAAACTCCTACTTACTAATCACATGCAATTGACATAATAAGTAGCATGATTCTACTTGTATCCCCCCCCATAAAGCATTTAAAAGTAGTTTAAAACGTTATTTAAGGGGTATGAACTCACATGAAAGCTTGAAGATAGCGAGATGGAAAACCGGGCAGAGTTTCGTCTCGGGAAACGGATTTTCCTCGGGATTCTGGGGAATCTCGGGAGTAAAATCGACCCTCGGGTCTTGAGCAAAAAGACCAGAGCTTCGGGTTATAACGGGCACGGAAAACGAGGCAAGATCGAGAGAGAAATGAGAGAATTGAGCAACTTTTTCGGAAAGCCTCGCATCCTATTTATAGGAAGGCTGAACCGCCTCCGAACGCGGGGCGTACGCTCGTACGCAGCGCGTACGCGTACGTCATGCGTGACCGAAGCCTCGACTGCCTCGGTTCGGATGGGACGGGTTGCTGGGTACGCGGGTCGGATGGGACGGCGGGTCGGACGGGACAGCGGGTCGGACGGGTCGGAGCTTCGGACGGGTCAGACGGGTCGGATTCCTCGGATATTGGCGACGTGGACGATCCGAAGCCCTTGATCTCAGTACGCGGGGCGTACGAAGGTACGCAGGGCGTACTTCGGACCTATCCGATGACTCCCCTTCGGATAATACCAGGAATTTACAATTTAATTTATATTTATTTTAATTAAACTTCTAAAATTCATATCTCCCTCATACGAACTCCGTTTTTGACGTTCTTTATATCCACGCGAAGGTGAGACCATGATCTACAACTTTCGTTTAGATTCCGTTGGCAAATTCCGAAATTATTTTTATTATTTATTTATTAAAATGACGTGATTAAGGAATTTCCTCTAAAATTCATAACTTTCACATCCGAAGTCAGATTTGGACGTTCTTTTTATGCACGATCATAGATTGAGGTTGTCTATAACTTCCATTTAGATACTTAAGGCTAAAAACTATTGCATCGAAATTTCGCGTTTTACGATTAATCGCTGATGCCGGTTTTTCCGAGAATCTTCGGTTGGTCATAACTTCTTCATTATAACTCGGATTTTAGGGTTCTTTATATGTACGAAAACCTTGATACGGTTCCTACTACTTTAATTAACCCAAATAAGATTTTAGGAAAGTTATATTTTGACCTAAATTTGATTGGTTTTACATTACATTGTCTCGAAATATCGGGTTGTCACAGATTGTCTCTTTATCTTCATCTTCATCTTCCTCAACAATCTTTTTGCCTTTGTCTTTCACACCAGAACCGGAGGCTTGGCCTACTGGAGAAGGTTCGGTTGTGTGTGTTGCCTTTGAGGTAGGAGGTGGTTGAGACATTGATTCCTTTTCTCCCCCTTGTTTCGGATTGGACACGAAATCAAGTAGCCCTTCGAGTTTGCTAAGCAGGGCAAGGGCGGGAGCGAGCTTCTCTGCAAGGTCACGCCTCACAGCATAGTTAAGAATAGGATCATGTGCTTCGAGGATGTTGGAGATAGCAGAGTGGACATCCGAAACACACGACTTTATCACCTCCCTTTCGGACCGAAGCGATTCAATCTCCTGTTGAGAGTTGGAGAGTTGAATGCTCTTGACTTTCAGAGAAGTAGTCTTCCTCGTGAGAGCATCCATGAGAGTGTTCTCGGCAGCCAAATCTTCTTGAAGCTTGGAGAGACGTTCCTCGATGGTTGTTCGAAAGGCTGAGTTGTCATCAGAAATTGTTTCACGAAGAGAAGCGAATGACTTCAACTCAGTTGCGACTGATGTTGCTATGTAACGCCTGTGTTTCCAGGCTTGCCATTTTTAGCAATGTAATGGTCTAGGTTAACCTTTGTAACCCGTTTTGAAATAATAAGATTGTATTATTTGAGTATTATGTGTTTTGTGCTTAATTGCTTAATTATGTGGTTTGATTAATTAAGAATAAAAATAAGCGTCAAAATTTAAGTGTAAAATAAACTTAATATCTTTGGTTAATGTTGTGGTAGTTGAAACGAGGTTTCCGAATATATATAGAACGCCAAAATCTGACTTCGTATGAGGAAGTTATGATTTATCGAAGTTCCGGCTTAGCGGCATGCAGCCTGAAATACTCGATTTGAGATCGAGCGGTTTTTAGCCGAAGCAATCTAAATGAGAATCGAAGATCTCATTGTTGGTATCGAAACGATATAAAGTTAGGCTAGAACGGACGTCAAACGAAGAAGTTATGAATTTATAACGAAAGTTTTTGTCGCGGCCTATTAAAAATAATTAATAAAAATAAAGTCAAAATTAGCCGACGGAGTCTAAACGAAAGTCGTAGAGCGTGGTCTCACCTTTCCGTGGATATAAAGAACGTCGAAAACGGAGTTCGTATGAAGAAGTTATGAATTTCCGAAGTTTATTAATCATTTTGTAATTAAATTTAATTATAAATTCGGAGGTATTATCCGAAGACGAGTCACCGGTGTGATCCGGAGTACGCCCCGCGTACGAGGTTACGCTACCGCGTACTCCGATAGTGTCGACACTTCGGATGATGCATGCAGTGACGATTTCGGACGCAGTACACGCTGCGTACTGCAGTACGCCCCGCGTACTCTGAGGCTCCAACCTCTATATAAAGGATCCGAAGGCAGCCATATTTCTTGTTCATTTCTTCTCTTCTCTCTAGTCTTTTGCATCATTTTTCGTGCCGAAGATACCCCGAAGCCCCGGTATCATACTCTAGCCCCGAGGCAAGTCCCGAGACCCCGAAGATCCCGAGAAGTGCGGTTCCGGAGTCGAAGCTCTGCCCGCGAGAAGTTCGATTTTCGAGGAGATCTTCCAGATCTGCTGAGGAATACTACTTCTATAAGCCGTAGTGCTGTCGGATCATCTTCTGATCAAGTGAGTGTGTAGTTATTTTCTTTCTAATACAATAATACGAAGTATTTTATATAAAAAATACGTGCTATGTGTATATAATTGGTTGTGTTATGTGTGAATGTATATTCACTCTCTTCTATCTTACAGATCTGCTTATTTCTTTGTGAGATATGTGTTATGTGTGTGTGTGCCTCATCTGTTATGTGATATATGTGTTGATTAAAGCATGCTATACAGGTTTTCTTTAAACTATGTATACAAATGTATATTTTTTATCTACTAATATGTTGGGTAGAACATGGGTAGATAGTTGGTGTGTAATAAATAGATGAGAGGCCTCGTTGTTGTTTGATTGAGTCATCTAGCGGAGTTTAGATGACGACCACTGGCTATTCTAGACAGTCTTGTGGAAACATTAGCAGGTTCGCCACCTGTAGGTGTTAATGAACTTGGGTGTTCATTCGCTGTACTCCATCCCCCTCATGGTTGCCTTATTTGACTTATATTGCTGAGGTACCCCCGAAGCATGTGTTGTCGCCCCGATGAAATATTCTTAGACTAGGTCCCTTATGTTAGTTGAATTAGGGACATTAAAGTGAGAATAACGGTAATGGGTAATTGAGTTATTGTTGGTTGGTGAAAATTAAATATGATATTTATTGTGGGTTGAAAACCTTATATGCTCACCAGGCTCCCAAGCCTGACCCACTCAGTTTTAAATTGTATTACAGGAAGTGGCGGAAGGGCATGAGATGGATGATCCATCAAGTTGTTTTGTTTACAAGTCTGCATATGTTTATATTTGTTATATGACTTGTAATGTATGTGTTTATGCTTATTGGTCTGTATCGGAACATGACACCCCGAGTTTTGATTATAATGAAAATACATTTCTTTTATGAAATGCTTCGGTAAACATTGTTTTATCATGTTTTGTTTTTGGGAACAAATTCCCCAACTCTTTCAAATCAAAAGGATTTACTCTGAAAATATTTAAAAGCATAAATGAAAATCGCTCTTTTCTGGCCGCGATTTTGGGGATGTCACATGCTAGCTGATGGACAATCGGTTCCAGCATAGTCTTGGCGGCATTTGCACTCTCCTGTAAAGACTTTAACAGGGAAAAGGCATCAGAAAATAGTTTATCGACTTTTTCGGTCGCAGCCTGACAGGCTTTTGTTGAGGCATCTATGGCGGAGGTTGTAGAAGAAATGGAATCTTGCTAAGCTTTAGAGAAGGCGTCAACAATCTTCTGAACTGCATCTTCAGAAAGGGATGACTGAGAAGTGGAAGAGGAGGCGATGAGCAAGTCAACCTTGTCATGGAGCTCCTTGAGATGTCTTTTTGTGACAGGAGCGTCGTCATCGTCATCACTCTGTACTTGAAACGGACTATAGTAGACCGAGTCAAACGTCATATCCTCCCCGCCAAGGAGTGGTTCTTCTCCCTCTGATGGTGGTGGTGATGCTGGTGGTGTAGTAGTATGGGTAGGTTCGGGTTGGGTTCTTTCGGGTGTTGGTGTAGGTTCGGGTGCTTTTGTGGTTTCGGGTGCATCAGTTTGAACCCCCGTATCAGATACGTTGGCTCTAACATCTGCAGTGGATGTTGTGGTTGCGTCGGTGAATATTGGTGTTGGTATTGGGATGGAAGTGGGTGGTATTGAAGTAGTGGAAGTTATGGGGGGAATAGAAATAGGAATGGTTTTAGGTGGAGAGGAAATTGGAGAAGTAGATGCATGAACTTCTGGGGTAGGAGATCTGGGTGGAGTGTTGCCACGTGGAGAGTCAACAGAATCTGAACTCTCACCCTCAGACTCGTTTGAGGAGGAAGCGATAATCAGCTTTCGCTTCGGCTGAGTTTTTCTTCTCTTCTGCTGTGGAGACTGAGCAGGCTTGGTGGGTTTCCTCTTCTTTGGAGACGGGCCTTTCGCCCCCTTGGCCACTTCTTTTCCCTTATCAACCTTCTTGCCTCTTGGAGCAGGCTTGTCGGCATCATGAATGGATTGCAGCCTTTCCAGAGTAAGATCCCTCGGACCAGAACGTTTGAACCCTTTGTACGTCTGGATAATCCGGCTGTCAGCAGGAACATCCCCATACATGGTTTCCGGAATAGACCCATTGAACGGAAACTTTGAAGCGTCCGACACAATGATCTTCGTGGTATGGAAGGTACCAATTGAAGACATTGGAGCACCAGCGACAATGGGGACGTGGTACTTGTCCATCACCCATTTCGTGATAAGAGTCCAGAACCTAGCATACGAAATCTCTGAATGTCTGGAGGTAGAGGAGAGACTCTGGATGAGTTGTTGCCATAGAACAGACCCATAATCCATGTTGATGCCATTGTAGATACCATACATTATGGAGAGAAATAGACGGCTGGCACCATCAGATCCAGCACTTCTCTCGGATAACCCCTTGAAGAGAATAGTGAACATCCCATTCCACTGTGGAGGTAGGCACGACTTCTTGAACTTCGTGACCGTAGAAAGCCCCTCCGTATAACCCATGTTATAGAACATGTTGAACAAGTGACCCATTGGAATCGTTTCAGGGTTAACCTTCGAAGAATCAGGTTCAAACCCTAACAGCGAGCAAAAACCTTTGCTTTGAAATTGACGCCTTGTGCTCAAAGACATCAAAAAAGATTCTGTCAACGACCTTGTCGTAGTGAGTGGTCGCAAAGATCTGTGACAAGAACTCCATCGGAACAGTGTCAGCCCTGGTAAGTGCAGGAGCGATCGGAGAAAACTTCAGACACTCGATGATGGGGAACATGAAGGCGTCGTAAGCATGAGGGGTTAAATCGATGATTAGGCTTTGTTGTGGGCAAATGGGCAAAATGTGGGATGTTGCGTGAACGGAAGATGAATCTGCCATTGCTTGAAGAAAGTGGAGAAGATGATGAACAGGGAAGGATTAAGGAATTTTTGCTCTCTAGGAATTTTAATTGCAGTAAAGAAGTAAACGAAGGAATATGTTGCCTTTTATACTGGGGTTAAGGAGAGAGAAAGATCTGCCCAAATCTTCGATTGAAAATCGAAGGGTTTTTCGGAGTTGACTGATGCGTGACAGTTGAGGTTGCCGATGATCACGCATGAGAGAGAATGTCAGGTCCCTAATAACACGCCTTCCCATCAGGCGCCGTTTGGAGACGAGACGGTTCAAATTCACACGCGCCCCTCTTGCGCCGTTTGGAGATGAAACGGTTCCGATTCGCACGCTTTCCCTTTTAGCACCGTTTGAAATCAAATCGATTAGACTCCCGCCTGAGTCAGCATGTCATCATCTTATCTCTTTAAATTGTAACGGCATCTTTTGAAAAATGCTCCCACGCGGATTAAAATCAACCACAGCCTTTAATCAACCGCCAATCCAAGTAAAATGCCTTGTAATTAATAGAACCTGAATTTAGGAAAATCAAAGATTTTCGTGCTTAGGGTGTAAAAGAAAAGAAATAAAGCAATATTTTTGGGAAAATATGTGATGTCAATAAAGACACGAAACAAATGATCCCGGGCACGAATCTCTTCCTTCAAAGTCAAGAGAGACCTTAAAGTGTTTGTGTGGTTTCCCATTGAATAACGATCAAACACTTATTAAGAAGTGTTGAAAGGCTTCTCTTAACTAGGCTTATTAGGGTGGCTTTTGCTTCGATTCAAACTTCCTAATCTTGATATAAGATAGAAAGCGAACGAAGTACTTGTGAGACCGGTGTAGTCTATTGAACAAGTAGGTTGGAGATAATTTAATTTGGCTAGGAAATATGTATATAAAATCTCAATGAAAATTTAAAACTGGATCCCAAGGGAAGAAATGTTATTGGTGTTAACAATTTCATAGGAATCACACAAAAGAAAATTTTGAGATTTCATGGAGGTACGTCCGTCAATGCATTAGTGAAAACTAGAGCAAATTAATTGTTCACCGTCAATTCGTATTGGGTATTGAATTTTGGGTTTCACTTAGATCGTAGTGGCACGAAACTAAGATCATGAATACAGTAATTGTGTAACCATAAACCTTAGTGGTAATTTCTGAGAGTCGCAAGGGTTACGTTTGTAAAACGAATGTGATGGAGAAATGCAATTTAGATGGTGTAAGAAATCAAAGTACCTCTGCTGTGAAAAATAGGACCAAGTAGAAAACTCTTATTTCATGTGAGAAGAGAGTTAGGTAGCTCATGATTAGAATAAATATGATAGCCTAATTGGGAAGACAAGGTTTGTGTATACCAAGTCATTAAGGCTATTATTCAGAATCAGGTGAGGCTTTGGACACATACAACATCATGCTTCTAGGGACACTTAGCTAATTCAACAATTTTCCCATAAACGAACACACAAAAAAAATTAAAGCCAAAAAAAGAAAATAAAGAACGAAATATTTTTGGAGTTTTTGAATTTATAAAAAAATATTTTTGGAATTTTTGATAATAATAAAAATAAAATGAAATAAAAAATAAGACAAAAGAAAAAAAATACAGAGAAAAAAATTTGGAACCGAACCCGAGCGTTCGGTTTATTTCGGTTGTGAAAAACTTTGGAACCGAACCCGAGCGTTCGGTCTATTTCGGGTGAGAAAAATTTTGGAACCGAACCCGAACGTTCGGTATATTTCGGATGCCAAAGAAAATAGGTTTTAAAAAGAGAATAACTTTGACAAGAAGATAAATGCATTTGGAACAATTATACATAAGATCTACAACCAAGAAAACTACCTTTGATTGATGAGCGAAAAGCAGATTATTCAACCGAACCCGAGCGTTCGGTTCATTTCGGTACATTAGTACAAGACCCGAACCCGAACGTTCGGTCTATTTCGCTTCTTACTTTTGAGTTTGAGAGGTAATGTTTGGTACTGTCTCCGATTCCATCATACCTATCCCTTGTAGAATTTTGTTGAACGACGCTTCAGGAAGAGATTTGGTGAAGATGTCAGCCAGTTGATCAGTGGTTCAAACAAAATGAATTTCAACGTTCCCATCTTCCACATGATCCTTAATGAAGTGATACCTCAGTGCTATGTGCTTAGTCTTGGAGTGTTGTACTGGGTTATGACAGATCCTAATTGCACTTTCAGAGTCACAATATAGTGGGATCTTTTTCATATTGAGTCCATAGTCCCGGAGTTGACTTTGGATCCAAATCACTTGAGAAGTACAGGAGGCAGCTGCAATGTATTCTGCTTCAGCTGTAGATAAAGACACACAAGTTTGTTTCTTTTATTGCCAGCTAACTAACTTCCCGTCAAGGAATTGGCAGCCTCCCGTGGTGCTTTTCCTGTCTAGTCCACAACCTCCAAGATCTGCATCTGAGTAGGCTTGAACGAAAAAGCCTGAGTTGGATGGATACCATAGGCCTAAAGAGGTAGTTCGCTTGAGATAACGGAGTATGTTCTTCACTGCAAGCATATGAGGTTCATGTGGATTCGCCTGAAATCTAGCACAGTAACAAACAGAGAACATTATATCAGGCCTGCTAGCAGTAAGATACATCAGAGAACCGATCATCTGGCGATATAGCGTAATATCAACTGCTGGCTTATCCAATGATGGAGTGAGCTTGGTGCGAACGCCATTGGAACTTTAACCTTTGAATCTCCCATCATGCCAAATTTTGCAAGGAGAGTTTTCGTGTAAGCTTCCTGATTAATAAAGATGCCTTCGAGTCCCTGTCTAATATTTAAACCAAGGAAAAAGTTAATTGGACCCATTGAGCTCATTTCAAATTTAGTCTCCATCAGCTTTCTGAATTCAGCCGTTAAGCTAGGATTCGTTGAGCCAAATATGATATCATCGACATAAATTTGAACAATCATAAGGTGGTTACCTTCCTTCTTACGAAAGAAGGTTGGGTCAACCAAACCTTGTTTGAATTTGGACATCTTTAAAAACTTGGTTAGCGTTTCATACCAGGCCCTCGGAGCTTGTTTCAGTCCATATACGGCTTTGTCCAAAATGTAACAGTGATTGGGGTACCTTTCATTGACGAATCCAGGAGGTTGCTCCACGTACACCGTTTCTTCAAGTTCTCCATTTAGAAATGCGCACTTGACATCCATTTGGTAGACCTCAAAGTTTTTGTGTGCAGCATAGGCAAGAAATATTCTAACGGATTCCAGCCTAGCTACAGGAGCAAAAGTTTCTTCATAGTCGATTCCTTCCTCTTGACAGTATCCTTTCACCACCAGACGGGCTTTGTTTCGTATCACGTTGCCTTCCTTGTCCACCTTATTTCTGAAGACCCATTTGAGACCAACAACTGAGGCATCTTGAGGAGTTAGAATGAGGCGCCAAACTTTACTCCTTTCGAATTCATTCAGTTCGTCTTGCATAGCTTGAACCCAATCGGAATGATCAAGAGCAGTGTTAACTGTCTTTGGTTCAACTTTTGAGACGAAGGAGTTAAACATACATAATTCTACTTTTGAAAATAAGGAAGTTTGTTTTGCCTTTAGTTGTGATCGGGTCAGGACCTTTTCAGAGACATTACCGACAACCTGGGAAACAGGATGATCTCTGGTCCATTTGACAAGAGGAGGGTAATTTGGATCATAAGATGGATCCAATTCAGCGTTTACCATCTCTTCTAGTTCAGATTGACTGTCATCGTCATAAAGCATATCGGCATTCTCCCCCTCGACAGATAAGGTTTCAGGTGTGTCTTGAGTTTCCGGAGCTACAGGGGTTTCGGGTGGTGTCGAGCTTTCAGGTGTTGATGCACCTTCAGGTGTTGTAGCACTTTCGGGTGTTGTAGCACTTTCGGGTGTTGTAGCACCTTCGGGTCTTGTAGCACTTTCGAGTATTGTAGCACCTTTGGGTGTTGTAGCACCTTCGGGTACTGCTGTGCGTTTGGGAGCAGCTTGAGAATTGCTCTCCCCCTCAACATGTGAGCTCGGCTGTGATGACGAAGATGGGTCCTCCCCCTCAACTGAAGCATCGTGCTGTGGAGGTTCGTTAGAACTTGATCCTCCTTCATTCATTTGCTTGGCAGCATCTTCGATGAGTTGCTTCAGATGATCTACTTTGTTGTCTGCTGCACTGGCTTCCGAGAGAGTAGCTCTCTCTGGTTCATCGAATAACTTGACAAACTTCTCAAATAGATTTGCGATCGAGGCTGTGACTTGGCCTGTTTGAGAAAAGATTTCTCCAACTGTGTCTTTGTTGGCCTTTAGCTTTTTGACATAGCTATCATCAAAAGTCACATAATAAGTTTCTTCTATTTTCCTCGAGCGCTTGTTTAATACCCTGTAGGCTTTAGAAGTGAGAGAATAGCCCAGAAATATCCCTTCATCGGCTTTGACATCGAACTTGTTACGATGTTCTTTAGAATTGAAGATGAAACATCGTGTGCTGAATACATGGAAAAATTTGACATTTGGCTTCCTGTTGTTGATGATCTCATAAGGAGTGAGAGTGAATCGCTTATTGAGATATGACCTGTTCTGCGTAAAGCATGCTGCAACAATAGCATCAGCCCAAAAATATAAAGGTAAAGAAGCAAAACTTAGCATGGTTCGAGCTGCCTCACCCAAAGATCGGTTTCGTCTTTCGACAATCCCGTTTTGTTGAGGGGTGTAGGGAGCTGAGAAGTTGTGACTGGTTCCTTTTTCGGCCAAGAATTCTTCGAATTCTTTATTTTTGAACTCCAGACCATTGTCGCTCCTGATGTTGCGAACGACTTTCTTCAGCTGTACTTCAACCTGCTTGATAAACATCTTTAGCTTGAGAGTCGCTTCAGATTTGTGCTTCAGAAAGAACACCCATGTAAAACGTGAAAAGTCATCAACAATGACAAGAATATACTTGCTACCGCCAATGCTTTCGATAGATGATGGACCACACAAATCAACGTGAATTAACTCTAGCGGTTCAACAACTTTAGTGTTTACAATTGATGGGTGACTTTGACGACTCTGCTTCCCCATTTCACATGCAACACATAAATGTTCTCGATTGTACTTGAGCAATGGAAGACCTCGAACATGACCTCCAGTGACAAGTTTGTTGATATCCTTAAAGTTGAGATGAGAGAGCCTTTGGTGCCACAGCCAACTTTCGTCAGATTGTGCTTTGGATAACAGGCAGATAGCTGGATTCCCTTTGATGGGTTTGAGGTTCAGGGGAAACATTTCGCCTTTGCGCTCCGATTTGAGAATTACTCTTTTCGTTTTCTTTTCAATTATTTCCGAACCCTCATCATCGAATGAGACATTGAGACCGGTACCTCCAACAAGCTGAGATACACTGATGAGGTTGTGCTGTAGTCCTTCAATGTATGCGACCTTCCTAATCGTAAAATCACCATTTGTTATCATTCCATAGCCTTTTATTGTGCCGAATGAGTTGTTCCCGAACTTGACATTTCCCCCGTTTGAAAGAGACAGAAATTCCCTCAGCTCTTCCTTCCTTCCTTTCATGTGACGCGAGCAGCCACTGTCAATATACCATTCTTCGTCAAACTGCTCGTCACTGATAACCTGCAAAAATTAAGCAGATTTAGGAACCCAAAGTTTCTTGGGTCCACGTGAGCCTTTCACAGGAACAGGAATAGTAAGAGTGATGTCAACAAGATATGTTCTTTTTATTAACGTAGTTTCATCTTTCTTTTTAATGGTGAAAACCTTAATTTTATTGGGATTTGTTGCTTTCGGTTTGGATTCTGGTTTAGGTATTTGGACTTTGGGATGACTTTGATTTGTTTCGACTGAAGAAACCTTCGATTTTCCTTTCAGATCTGTTGAAGATTTAGGTTTTTGAGTGCGAACATAATTGAATATAGAATGTGGTTGAGAGGAATTAGAAGAATTAGAAGAAGTAGAACGAGAGAATTTAGACTGAGATGTTTTCTTGACTTGAGGTTCTAAGTGACCCTTTTGTTTTTGATCATTAGTGGTACCGAACCTAGAACTTTGGTTGCTTTTGCTCTCAGAACCGAACTTATGCTTTCGGTAGCTTGTGTTTTCTGAACCGAACCTTTGCCTTCGGTTATCATAATTTTCAAAACCGAACGTATCCTTTCGGTTGTTATGACCCTCAGAACCGAACCTCTCCCTTCGGTTGTTATTACTTTCTTGCGACCTAACAGTACTTTTCTCTGACTTTGAATTTCTGTCATGATAAGAGAAATCGGCGTTTTGAGATTGCCAAAACTGTTTTCGTTCAGAGAGATTCTTCTTGTATCTCTGATTCCTTTGCTGTTTTTGATTTTTCACCTACTTCGGCTGACGATGGATATTCGTTTTTTGTTTTTGCTTTCTGTCAGCTGGTTCACTTTGAACTGATGATGTTTCGCTTGAAGGAGTGACTTCTTTTGAAGAAATTACTTTTACTTCAGGAACATCTTTTGTACCACTAGTATTTGGCACGTCGAAGCTATCAGGCTTGTTCAAAGGCTCTGGCACATATCTGCCTTTGGTTTTCCATGACGTCCTTTCTGATAGACCAACGGTTTCGTCAGCATTGTCGATAGGGGCGGACCAGAAGAACTCATCACAACCATCAACATTATCTTCGTATACAATGGCTGTGAGTTCGGCTGTCTGATGTTCGGTTACACCTGTGACCTTATACACCTGATTTGGAGTCGTTCTTACCTTTTGGTATACGACAGCCTTTTCTTCAAGGATCGGGGACTTTTGTTGGGATAGACGAGCAAACTCTACAGAATTTTCTAAAATAAGATTTTTGTGGTTTTCAGGTTTGCTCTTGACAAACTCAGAACAGTCAACTTCATCCTCTACAGAAATTTCACTCATATCATCGTCCTCATTAAGCTCAGATTCATTTTCAGCATCAATTTTATTTTCTGAGCTCAAGTTAGCACTCAATGAGTCAAACTTTTGTATGGTTTCGGTCCTTAGTTTTAGTTTATCATTTTCATCCAAAAGATTTTTCAGCATGTCCTTATGGTCCTTGGACTTTATGAAAGATTTGATTTTGTCTAGACCATACATATATGTCGGATTTACATCCTCAGACGAAACTACACTTTCACAATTATATGCTTCAGCGTCGATTTCATCCTCCTTAAACTCAAGGAAGGGCAAAATCATGCGATGAATTTTCTGCCCTATTTCACAGTTCAAATGAAGTTGAGTGATATTAGTGTAAAGACGCTTAGCAATTAAACAAAAGACATTTCTCTGTTTTAAAAGTTTCAAATTGTCTCTTTGTAAATAAATGTTTTCTTCCTTGGATTTGATTAACTCTGACTCCTTCAGCTCGATCCACATCCTCCGTTCCTCACTCTTTGAAGACACCCTGCTTATTTGGTCAGTTAGGTTAGAATTGGTGACCCGTGTTTGAGTTAAACTGCTGTCTAGATGCGAGATTCTTGAATTTACATTTTTTTAATTCTTTTTCATATGAACTTTGTGGGACTTTGAATGAAACCAAAATGGATTGTACCTTCTTGATTAATTCATCAAGCTCGTTAAACTGCATGCTGAGAGGTTTTGCTGTGAAGCACAAGTCCTCTCACTCCTTTGTGTCTTCATTCCCACCGTCTGTGTTGTATCCCCTCATTTGAGATACATCCGACACCATCAAGCACTTTCCACCGCTTCCTTCATCTTTCGCAACATAAGAATTTCCATGAGATGGCTTCCTTACTTCATCATCCTCAGAGTCGGTTGACCAGACCTCCACGCCACCGAACTCATCATCTGCTACCGAACCCTGCACAATTAAAGCATTCATTGAAGGGTTAGTGACAACTTTCTTTTTCTTGATCTCTTCCAGATTTTTCATTAACACAACTTCTTCACCTTTCTCCTCATCCTTTTCTGCTATTTTCTTGAGGACACAATCTTTGGCATAGTGGTTCTTTCCTCCACAATAGTAGCAGTTCACACCCGAATCTCCTTCAGCTTTCGGTTCCTTCTTTGGTTCTTCTACCTTCGGTTCTTCCCTGACCTTTTTAGAACTATAACTTCCCTGCCAATTTCGGTTCTTATTGGTAGGAAATCTTTTCTTGATGAACCTATTCGGGTTTGACACCATCATTGCATAGTCTTCAGAGGTAAGGTCATAGTCCTTTAAGTTAAGGTCTTCATCTTCCATCAAACCTTTGCTTTTGGACAGAAGGGCCAATGATCCCAAGCTTGAAACTACATTTTTCTCCTGCAAGACAATCTTTTCTTGGGATTTCAAAATCCCTACCAGCTTTGCCAATGAGTAAGATTTGAATTGCTCATGTGCTTTAACAGTGGACACAACCGCTCTCCACTCAGATCTAAGACTGTTTAAAAACGTAACCTTTTGTTCAATCAACTTCCTTTCAATATCATGTTTAATCATCTTTCTAAGAAGATGATTGAAGTGATCGAACGTCTGAGTTACAGTTTCTTCAGGACTCTGCTTGAATTCACCAAACTCGGACAAAAGTAAGGTTTGAATGGAATGCTCGAGATCTTCGTCTGTGGAATATAACTCTCGCAGCCTATCCCATATTTCTTTAGCAGTGTTGCACGAACTCACTAGCCTGAAAGTATCAGATTGAAGAGCGAATCTGATTAGTCTCAATGCTTTAATATTGCACTAAACTTTATCTTTTTCGTCTTGGACAATATCTTTTACATCTTTCAACAGATCATTATACTCTTTCTGAGTTTTAATGATTCTTGATGTTGCTGAATGAGCGAATGGTCCAGACACGGTTGCTTCCCAAATAAGATATCCGTTGTCCTCAGATCCAATGACATAATCTTCAAAGTGATGTGCCCAGACTTCGTAATCCTGGGTGTAAAGGATGGGAATCTTCATCGTTGATCCAATGCTGTTTGAGATGTTAATGGGATTTGATTGTGACTCGTCCATGCTAAATCGAATAACCTGTTTAAAAGATCAGACTTGTAAGATATTAAATTAGGGCAAAACGAATAAATGCTGAGCTACGTCAATTATGGGATGACGGCTCAATAAATATTAGTTAATGCGGAATAACCCTAATCGCAACCTTTTTCACAGAAAAGATGTGTATGAATTACACAGCCTCCTGCTCTGATACCAATTGATAAGATATAATAACAAACGTGAATATCGATTAGATCTTTGTAACAGGTATTGCGATGAACACAAAACTATAAATAAGACAAGAGTGGATCAAAATATGTCGAATGATTAGATCAAACAATCCTCAGCAGAGCTCGACTAAGAACTTCCGTTGTAGAGGATTTAGGGTTACAAGAACGATAATAATAAACTTCTGAATAATGCTCTGATCGTTCGATTCTATCATTAACCTAAGATGCATGCAAGCACCTATATTTATATTCAACCCTACTAAAATCACGGATGGACAGGCCCATACCGGAGATACAAAAATGGACTAGCTAACGAGCCCAATAGACGTAACATATTATACAAAACGCGACCCAACAAATTGTTTAGTCTTCGTAGTGGAATTTTTTTTTCTAGGGATGTGAAGTTCTATGAGTCTGTTTTCCTTTTAAAATGACTTCAAAATCTGGTGCTTTTTTTATTCTCTTGAGTCTCCTTCTTTGAGTGATCTTGGTCCATGGGATCCTTTTTCCAATGATGAGATATTGTTGTGTGATAATCTTGATGATAGTCAACATTCTAGGAATTTAGATGATACCTATCGGGAGGGTGATATGAGTGTTGATCAACCGGTAAGTGCAACTGGTTCTCGTTTTGAAGGTAGTTTAAATAGAATTGCAACTCTTCCTAATCAGGAAGGTTCTCTAGGTTGTGAAACACAAGGTTCGCAACCTGATCCAGTTACATTTGAATCTCAAGACAATTCTGAGGAAAATATTGTTTCATCTTCTTCTGATAGTCAATCTTTGAGGAAGTCTCATAGAGAATTTAAATTTCCAAAAAAAAATTAGTGATTTTGTTATTGAAGGAAAATATAAATATGGAATTGAGAAATCTGTTAACTATTCTTTTTTGGATTCTGAAAATAGATTTTTATGGCTAATCTTAATAAGACTATTGAACCTCATTCATATTATGAAGCTTCCTTAGATCCCAATTGGGTTAAAGCTATGAATGATGAAATGGAAGCTTTGTATATAAATGAAACTTGGATTATTTGTGATTTGTATTCTGGCAGGAAACCCATTGGTTGCAAATGGGTTTTTATAAGATTAAATATAAATCAAATGGTCAGGTTGAAAGATATAAAACTAGGTTGGTAGCTAAAGGCTATAATCAGAGAGAATGTTTAGATTATGAGGAAACCTTTTCTCATGTAGCTAAAATGGTTACTGTTAGGACTGTTATTACTATTCTTGTTAATTCTAGATGGAAATTGTTTCACTTGAAATTAATAATACTTTTTATATAGTGAGTTAGATGAAGATGTTTATATGTCCTTGCCTCCAGGATATCATGATAAAAATAATAATCAAGTCTTTATATGGACTTAAGCAGACTCCTAGAAAGTGGAATGAAAAATTATGTGGTGCTTTGTTTGAATTTGGTTTTGTACAAAGTGTAAATGGTTTTTCTCTTTTTGTTAAGTTTGGTAATAATTGTTTCCTTGCTCTTTTAGTTTATGTTGATGGTATTATACTTACTGGTAGTAGTGTTGATGAAATTAATAAAGTAAAGAATTTCTTAAACTCTAAGTTAATTTCTAATTAAAGATTTAGGAAAATTAATTTTTTTGGGTATTGAGGTTGTTGATATTCATAATTGTATTTGTTTATGTCAACGAAAATACTGTATTGAGTTGATACATGAATGTGGTATGTTAGGTTGTAAACCTATTAAAATTCCTTTGGACAATAATGTTGTTATTAGAGGAGATGGATTGGATAAAAATGATAGTTTAATCCTTAATGTTGTTTTGTTTCAAAAATTGGTTGGTAAGCTTGTTTATTCAACTATTACCAGGCTAGATATTTCTTATTATGTGCAAGTTTTAAGTCAATTCATGTACAGTCCAAGAAAATCTCATTTTAATATAGCTATAAGGCTTCTAAGGTATTTAAAAAGTAATCCTGGAAGAGGTTTTTCTATTGTGAAATCAAATGTTTTGTGTCTTAAAAGTTTTGTTGATGCAGACTGAGCAAAATGTTTTGTTTCAAGAAAGTCTGTAACAGATAATGCAGTATTTTTTTGGTAATAATGTTGTTTCATGGAAAAGTAAGAAACATGAAACTATTTCTCGCTCATCTACAGAGTCTCCATATCGAGCCCTTGGTATTGTATCTTGTGAAATAATGTGGATTTTGAAAATTCTTTTTGATCTTGGAATTAAGAAAAAAACTTCTGTTCCTATATTCTGTGATAATGAATCAGCTATAAAGCTTGTTCTTGATCTCATGAGAAAAACAAGCACTTTGATGTTGATTTTCATTTTATTAGAGATCGTGTTTCGAAGGGAATTGTTGAGGTTTTTAAAATTAGTTCTGATAATAATTTGGCTGATATTTTTACTAAAGGCTTGAGTGTTTCTCAACATGAATTGATTTGTCAAAAGTTGGGTCTTGTTGATCCTTTCCAAGGAATTTGCTAATATTTGCTTTGAATTTTATGTTTGAGGAGGGGTGTTGAGTTAGTTGATATCATATTCTTCAAACTTATAATTCATTAGTTTATATCATTTTGTGTCCTTAATCTGTATTTATTAATTATTTAGGGTAGATTGTGCTAGTTGTCTTTCTGGTATTGTTAGATATTTGCAGGAAGGGTGGTTTGTGCAAAGTTGGTGAATTCTCTGGATTACGGAGCAAATTTAGAACTTATCAAGCTGGAACATGCGGGTTATATTTGTTTGTAACCGGGTTGATCCGATGTATAAATAAGTGTTTTGTGTGTGTTTTGATTAATTCTTGATAGTTCGTCTTCCTTAAGTGTTCACTCTTCTCTCTCTGAGTCGTTCATATTGAGTCTGTAATTGTTCATAACAAGCTTGAGCGGTTCTTGTTCTTTTTTATTGTCTCTGTATTCTGTATTCAGTAGATAGATTAGAATATAATCTAAGGGTTGAGTGTTATTGTAGTGAACTTTCATTTGTAAGTACATGAAAACCAACCGGTTGTTTTTAGAATAAGAATTATTGATGTTGTGATATCTTGAATCTTCTTATTTGTGTTTACTTTAGACTTTTGCTATAAATAATAAATCATTGTTTTGGCATTTAGTAAATGTGAATATAATTGTGGAATGTTTTTTTGACTAGTATATAGGTGTAGGTCGAGGAAAATGAGATGCTCATGAGTGTGCTTTTATATATATATATATATATATATATATATATATATATATATATATATATATATATATATATATATATATGGGAGAGTTCAATTGAGAAAAAAAAGATTGAGAATGGGGGAATCATTCTCAGCCAATCATTTATTTTTGCCGCAAAATCCTCCATTGTACCAGCGGAAATGGGAAACGAATATACATGTGTTTTCCAACATAACATATTTCTTAAACTATGCTAATCATTACCTTAATATATACAAAAACATAGTTTTTTCGTTTTTTTTTTTAATTTTTTTAAGCTATTTTTATCAAAAAATGATTTTAAATATACCAAAATTCATGATTTTTTATTCTCTACAAATAGACATCCATATTGATATAGTTTTAAGATAAAATAATTTTTTTTTTATATTTTCAGCTATCGTTATTCATAAGTGAATAAAAATGAATCAAGTTTTTACTACAGTACAATCGTTATTCAGTTATGAATAAAAACTATGATTAATTTTTTTTTTTTACAATTTAAGTATCATTCATATATGAATATAGCATATAATAAACATAGTATATTCATATTTAAATATTAGACGATGCATTCACTTATGAATATTACATAGTATATTCACTTGTGAATATTAGATGGTATATTAACTTATGAATATTAGATAATATTTTCATATCTGAATATTACATAGTATTATATGGTATATCATATGTGAATATTACATAGTATATTCATTTGTGAATATTAGATGATATATTCACTTATGAATATTACACAATATATTCACATATGAATATTACAAGATATTTTCACAAATATATATAATTTTTATATGTTATTCACATATGAATAACATACAGACTTGCATATTTGTTTTTTTTTTGTTTTAATAATCATATACTGAGAAAACATATTCATATATGAATATAACGTGGTAATTTAGTTCATGCATTTCATCAAACAGTTGGAGTGCATACAATTTAACTTTTTTTTTTAAAAATGTTAAAAACATGATATTTTGACCATTTAAATCTAACAAAAGAGTAGATTAATAGAGAATTATATGAAATTTTTCAAAAAAAAAAAAAAAACGATTTGATATTTTTCTAACCTCAATTTTTAAGTTTTATTTGATAATCGATGTTGAATGAATGATATGAAGTAGATTTTTGTTGATTATCGATGATGTTGATCTAATAACGCTGGGAGTATAATTAATCATAGATATTGAAGATTTGATCGTATTCAAATACAATTGAAGGTTGAATTAAAAGAACCAAAAACGAATTTTTATTGTTAACTGTTGAATCGTGTTGATTATTGACGAAGATCGATGATTGATTAGCACTGGATGATGTTGATGATGGTTTAATTGAAGAAATCTGAATGATTGTTGAAAGTTGGAGAAGAAATTTGGATGATGAACGATTAATGGTTTTGAACTAGTATTTGAGATTGAAGGTTGTTCTCATATTTACAAGTTTGCCACCGTGTCTTTTTATGCTTGAATAAAATGAATGGCTGAGAATGATTCCTCCATTCTCAACCTTTTTTATTTTCTCAATTGAACCCACCTCTCTCTCTCTCTCTCTCTATATATATATATATATATATATATATATATATATATATATATATATATATATATATATATATATATATATATATATATATATATATATATATATATATGTGTGTGTGTGTGTGTGTGTTCGTTCTATAAAGAAAAAGAAGTATCAATAGACAGATAGAATGAAAGGTAGTATGACATGTTTAAATCACAGCAACCTGCACTAGATCCCCACTTGAGCCCCTGAATCATTTACAGCCATGAACTGATGCACACCACATCAATTGCACCATTTTGGAAACTCAGTTTCAGATCTAAATTTAGAATTCCACGCTTCCTCTCATTTTTTCTGCCTCATAATTTTTCAAAATATGTCTAGGTTTTTATTTATTTGCATATTAGTTTAAGTTATACTATTATTTAAAACTATTGGCACATATAATTATAATAATTTTTACCTTTAAATAAACAAATAAATAACCTCTTCAATAGTTAATCTCTTTCAATTTTTTATTTTTCTTTATATTTTTTAATTGAACTAATTTATTCATATCTATCTAAAATGTTCTATAAACTCTTTATACATATCGTATTTTAATTTATTATAAATATTACAATACATTGTTTCAAAAAAAAATATATTACAACATAATGTTTGAAAAAATTAATATAAAAAAACGATTATGGAATAATCATAAAAAAGATTGAAAAAAATATATCATCATTATAATTTTATATTTCAAATGTGAAATGTCATTAAATATTTAATACAAATAAATAAATAATAAATATATAAATTAATATTTGAACCATCGCACCATTTGAACCAATTGAAAATGACACCTTTTCTAGCTCTACATTTTATTCAAATGAAAACTATTGATATTTGTTGGTCTAAGAGCTAAAGCTTCCATTATTATTTGAAAGTAATTTGAAAAAATAAAATTGTCAGTTCATATAAATTATGTTTTTTCAAAATTGAAAAAAGGTATATCTCAAACTTTGTAATCTTATACAGAAGAAGGTGAACACTTAAAAACAAAATATTGAAAAGGGATTTACACAGCTTTTAATGATGTCTAACCACGGAATTATCAGTTTATCACCATGCACACACAAACACGTCCATCTGGGTAATATTAATACATTCTCCATGTCTTTTCTTTTCTATTCCCTTTCTCTTTTTGTTCCAAATTTTCCCACTTATTTATTAGATAGCTTTCCTATTGAATTCTTTATTTCTTGGGTCTTTAAATATTATATGTTTGTGAGGTACTCAAATTAAGGACTCAACAAAAAGAATGTTATCAATCAGATGTTAAAATTCTCATTGTTATTTAATTTTTTCTGTGTTTTTCTACACTTTTAATATTAATAATCCATTTTCTCTAATATTATTATATTTAAACAAACTTAACTGAAGGTGTTTTTATTTCTAGGAGTTCGAGAAATGTAGAAACCTTATCCCTGGAAACGCAATAAGTAATTAATTAAAAAAATAAAAAATAAAAAAGAATTAGGAGTACCTTCACAAACATGGAGGCAATGTCATGTGACTATATGTACCCATGCATAGTTTTGGAAGGGGGTCCATAAAAACATTCACATACATCCATGTGATTTGTGCTTCATGTACAACCTTGCAAATTCTCATTTTTCAAGGAATCTATTTATCATATAGTTATATATAAAATTGGAATAGAATACTAATATTATATGTTTTTAAACAAAAATAAATTCCCATGTAACAAATTCTATGATGGATTGGAATTATAACGTGAAGATGTATTATCGTAACAAAAAATAAAATAATATAAGCTGCATTTATTCTGTAACATGAAAGAAAGATCCGATACAAATTTATGCATACGTTATTGGTTCAATATATGTGGGTGAAACTTTGGTGTAGATGAGCGATATAGATTGGGTATAAAAACATGATTGGTTTGATAAGCAACAAGTTTAGGGTATTTGACCATATGTCTAGTTGCATGAAATCTATATTGGTATAAACTACCAAAGAAACTTTTAAGTTCACGCACGAAAAGAAGGAAAGTTACTAGAGATAGTATGAGTGGTCAAAATCTTGAAAGCCAACCAAAATTTGTGTCTTCGTGAATATATACTCCTATAATCGAAAATGGATAAGAGTTACAAAAATTCAGGGTTTTGGCAATTAAAGCAGGTTTTTTATTTTTTGAAAACCATCGGTTCAAGCTTCCTTTGGCTACCAGAGGCAGCTTAGGTTGTTTTGTTTAGGCTAATATGAGAGCTTGTGATATCCTTCAGCTGGGTTGTTTTGTAACGTATTTGCTGGCATTTTGGGCTACTTTGCGAAAATCTTAGTTTTCCATACTGTGATCATGTTCTCTACAAAGGGCTAACCATCAGACCCCTCAAGAGGGGTGGCCTTTGACTTCTTTCTTTTATGGTGACAGGATTCAAATTCACATCTTATACACTCGTATGCACTTCACTATTTAACTAATATTATAGCACAATTTGAGTACAATGTGACACTTATGTTAATCCAATTGCACTTAGTGGATATGTGACACTAAAATCGTCAAAATAAGGTGACAAATAATTGTTTAAACCCTAATCTTTTAGTGTTATTTAATTGACCTAAAACATGTTTGGCACCATATGCTTTTCAAATAATTTATTATCTTATCTCCGCTATATTAATTTTTATATCTAGTAATGTTAAAGTCACAAACTTCTCAGTTTTGATGAATCTACATTAAATTTGGATAATTATAAGGTGGACAAAGCCGATGCTACATAGATTTAAAGGGTGTATGTGGACACACTTTGCTTTAAAAAAAATGCCTAAAATTATATTAAATTTTAGATTGACATCCTTCAATTTTTAGATAGACACGCTTAAAATAAATCTTCTTTATAAATATCAAAATATATCTTTAATTTTTAATCCGCTAAGTTAATAAATTATATGAAAGTAGTAGTGAACATGGTTAATTTGATTCGCTCGGTTTTTTACTAGAACTGAGACTCAACCTATAAGTTTGTTTTTTAATATAGAAAACCCAAACCATCATGTTTTTTCAATTCCGGTTATTTGGGTTTTGGGTTTTTTGTTTTTACTTTTATTTTCTGTGTGTCTTCGTCAGCCAAGTCAATAAAGCTTAACAATAGCAATTAACAAATCATATATTAAAGATAATACAAGACGACATAAACTATTAAATGTTAATTAATTTAAATTTAGCATACCAAATCAATTAAACTTACACGTAACTCGTCGCATTTTATATAGTTCGGTTAAGTAGTTTTTTTTGGCCTTTGATATATACAAAAACAAACCATTGTTTTCAATTTTAGATTTTTCGGTTTTCTTAGTTTTTTGTTTAGAATCGATTAACTTTTCAGTTTAAGATGTATAATACCGAAGGTGAGAAGAAAATCGATAAAGAAATAAAGAAAGTCATAAACATTCGTGATAAAAAATAGTTGGGGTTGATAATATTAGCAATGATCCATTAATGATAAAAAAAATAGTTGGAGTTGATAATAGTAGCAATGATATGTTAATGATTGTCACCGTTTGTGCTCTGACTTTCTCCTAAAGCCCTAGTCGGCGATTTCCGGTGATCACTCCGGTGGTACCAAACGCCAGTCAAAGTGAGTTTCCTTAAGCAAAATCAATGGGGGATTGGAATACAGTGTCAAGAAAGTCAAAAGAGGATCACATGAACCATGTTTCCTACTCATTATTTTATCACGGACTTCCCAAACAGAATTTCTTCTCATGATCACTTGTTCTCAATATAGGAATGTAACTAATGTCTATATCCCATCTCGAAAATCAAAAGAGGGAAAACGCTTTGTATTTATTCGTTTCATCAAGGTTGCTAATTGTGACAATCTGGTTGCAAATCTTAATACCATCTATTTTGGTAGGTTTTGTATGCATGCAAACATGGCTCGGTTCCAGCGTGACTCATATTCGATTGCTAAGTCGATGTCAAAACCTTCTGATATGAGGCAAAATTAACGTCCTGTTGCTTCTTATGCTAAAACTGTAAGAGGTAATCGTCCTCTATCTGCTGGAAAAACGATGGCTCTTGATCTTCTAGCTTTGGTTCTTTATATTGGTTGTCTTGTTAATAAAGATTATTCTTTAACTCTAGTTGGCAAGTTGAAGTAGTTTGGCTCTCTACCAAACTTACGAGTCATTTGTACTACTGAAGGGTTCAAAGATGTTACATTGAGATAGCTGGGAGGTTTCTAGGTGTCATTGGAGTTTCAGTCTATTATTGTCAAAGAGAAGTTTCTTAACCATGAAGGAGTCTCATCATGGCTCGATGTAATTACCCAATGCTCACATTCTTTTTTGATTGATGAGAGGGTTATTTGAGTTGGTGTTGAAGGTCTCCCATGAATTGTGTGGACTCCTAATTCTTTTAAGAAGATTGCTTCAAGGTGGGATGAACTCTGACATACGGAAGATCCAAATGAAAACAATATTTGGAGGAAAAGATTATGTATCAAATCCAAAGTTAATGACTTAATTTTTGAATCGTTTAAGGTGATTGTTCATAGGAAGGTTACGATGGTGAAAGAAAGGGAGATTATTGGTTGGAATCCAAAGTTTATTGATGATGATGATAAAGTTGAGGGTGTGAACCATGAGGATATAAGGACAACCCCCTACAATTGTGTGGAAGTTGAATCTATAGCCGATGAAAGTGAAGGAGTTTCGAAAACTACTTTTACTTAGACGGGTTCTAAACCAAATGAAAATGCAGAGCGTAATGAAAATTTAGAAGATGCTTTCGGTATCTATGATGTTTTACGCAAACAAAATTCTAAGGTTTTAAGAGAGAGTGTATTGCCTTCTCACCTTTCATGCATCACTCTTGTTGTAGCTTCTCCTTAAAGGGGAGATATCATGGATTCTCACTTGGCAGGTGGTATTGGTGGTTCAGTTGCAATGGTTGGTGTCACTAATGCAGTTGATGAATCTTACTATATTCCAAGGGCTATGCAAGATCACTGGAAGACAACCTCAGTTGTTTAGGTGGAGTGTCCTTCAAAATCGTTTTAGGTGGAACATGAAGATGAGTTATATAGTTCAGGTAGAGCTCCTTTAGTTTTGCAAAAAAAAAAAAATACATGTATCTCCATGCTCGGTACCTTTGAAGAGTTTGTATGTGTAGGGAAACCTATGGGTTATAACATGGAAGGGTTTATGAAAAATATGGAGGATCATATTAAGTCTCATGAGAGTGTTTGGTGGCCTTAAATGAATGCTCTCTATTTAAATATTCAAGGTCTAGGCCAAAGGAGAAAAAATGTGTGTGTGAGGTTTATATTTGAAATCTAGAATTAATTTTCTTTTGTTGTAGGAGACTAAAATAGAAAATATTGACCTTTTTTTAGATCAATTTGGGGTAAAATGAATTTTGACTATGGTTATAGTTCTTTGGTGGGGATACCGGGTTGGATTCTTTGTGTTTGGGAAAAAGTGGTTTTTGAAAAAAAGAACATGATCATTTCTGATAGTTTCGTTCTTGTTGACGTTGTATGGTTGTCTATGGGGTGTTCTATTATTTTTATCTTCATTTATGCTACACAAGACCTTTTGGAAAACGGATGTTGTGGGATTTATTATGCCATTTTAGTGATTGATTTCTTATGCCATTTTAGTGATAGGTCGGATTCTTATGTTATTTTGATGGTAATTTTAATGAAGTTTGTGATGCGTCTGAACGTTTTGGTTCGTACATTAATTATCAAGGTTTCTTGGCGTTTAATAACTTTATTGCATCTTAAAGTATGGTTGACGTGCCTTTGGGAGGTAATTCTTTCAGTTGTTCTGATCATATGGCATGTACGACGAGCAAGTTATACATATTTTTAATTTTGGAAGGTGTTTTGGATGCTTTTTATCATATGCCAAGTCTAGTTTTGGATAAACATCCTTTAGACGACATATATATCTTCTTACGGTAAGTTAATTTTGATTATAGCCCTTCTCTGTTTAAGATTTATCATTATTGGTTTCTCATTGATGGTTTTGAAAAGCTTGTTTCGGATTCGAGGGTGAATGACATGGTTGAGCATCCTTGTGCTATGGTGGTGTTTAAGAAAATATTATAATTATTAAAATTTAAAATTCCTGTTTGGGTTAGGTCCTCCAAAATGGATTTGAATTGTGCAAAGATGGAATTTAAATCGTCCTTGGCGGACATAGATGCTAGATTGGATCGTGGTGAGGCTCTTGATTTGGACCTTCAAGATAGGGTGACATTTCTCAAGTCTTTGGTTGATTTAGATGAGATGGAATCTCTAGATTTATCTCAAAAAGCCAGAGCTTAAATGAGTATAAGAGGTGATCAGAATACGAAATATTTTCATGGTATCATAAATAAAAAACACAACCAACTTACTAATCATGGTATCTTTTCAAATGAAGATTGGATAGATGAGCTAGAAGCAGTTAAAAAAGATTTTTATTCTCATTTTAAAAATTGATTATCTACCCCTCCCTCTAATTGGTTAAGTATTGGTCTTCATTTTCTTAGGAAGCTTCATGGAAATCGGAGAAAGTGGTTGGAAGAGGATGTTTTGCTGAAGAAATAAAAAGAGGTGTTTGAGATTGTGGTTCGGATAAATCTCCGAGCTCGGACAAGTTTAGCTTTAATTTTTTCTGGCGGTTTTGGCATATTATTGGATCTTATGTGCTTAGTGATATAACCAAAATTTTTAGTATAGGGGGGTTTTTCCTTATGCTTGCAATCCATATATTATTGCTTTAATTCCTAAGGTGTCCGGTGCTAAATTTATCAGAGACTTTCATCGCATCAGTTTGATCATTTGTCAATACAAGATCGTTGGGAAAAATTATGTCTAATCGTCATTGTACTATGGTAGGAGATTTAGTGAGTGCTGAGAAATTTAAATTTATTCGTGGTCGTTAGATTTTTGATGGACCGATTATCCTTAATGAAGTTATTTCCTGGTGCAACAAGAAGAAGAAACAAACGATGTTTTTTAAAGTTGACTTTGAGAAGGCTTATGACTCTGCTAGATAGGACTTTCTAGATGATTCTCTTGACATGTGTGGTTTTGATTCTCGATGGTGGGGGTGGATTAGTGGGTGTCTTTTTTCGTGTATGGGGTCAGTTTGGTTAATGGCAGTTTGTGACAACTAGAAAATATTGGGTCAAGCCAAGTCTAAGGGGGTCTTGTGTATAAGTGTATCTATAATGTTTATCTATGTAACTTTGATACAATGATGTCTATTGAAAGTCAAGATGACTCCATTTGTATGATTAGAGATGATATACACTTGGAAAATTCATGTTAAAACAAGACTTGAATGTTCAATGCAAATCAAACAAGAATCAAATGGTTATAACATAACAACATGTGTTTATGCCATTCTCGAATTTTTAGGGCCACCATCCTTGTGATGTTTATCCCTCAAAACTGAAATCATCCCTTAGTGGATGATCTAAAAACCGCAAAAAATTTAAGGTGTCACCTAGGACCACAAACCCTTTTGTGGATGTCCCTAAACTGCAAACAAGTAAAACTGAAAACCCTCCTTTGTTAGGTGATTTTGGTCACCTCAAGACCGAGAACTCGATGGGATTTCGGTTGGGTGCATGACCCAAGGATTGACTTGGTGAGATAATTCTCAAACTTTACATCCTATTACCTTACATACCTCCATGGAAGACATGTAAATACCCTCCAAACATCCATACCATGCATCCAAATACACATTAAGTATCCATGAAAGACCCTTAACTAACCAACATGTAACAATAAAGCAATGCCCCTCCTCCTTTTAAGAATCAACCGAGAGTGGGTTATTCCACTCTTCCCATTTCATTTTTGCTCAAACTTTTTTCTTCTCTCTAAAAACAAGGTCATCTTCTTCAAGGATAACCATTCAAGACCGATCTTAGAGTTTTTGGTAAGCTTCTTCGTAAATATCAAGTGTTTTTTTATACATTTTGATGTTAAGTTCATCATGTTTACACACATTTTTGTGTGTTAGGTTACTAGAATACCAACCCTTCCAAGAAGCTTACCAACTCCACACAAGAAGCTAGGCTCGAAACTCTCATCTTTTCCTCCAAGCCACCCACGAAAAATTGCCAAGGTGGGCTCCAAATCCCCATTTTTCAAGTTTTACATGCTTTTAGGGGGAGGGGGGATACAAGTCAAAATATGTTTGTCTTATGGATATTTGCATGCTTCACCTTTATTATTTGAATATGAAGTAATATTTGCATAAGGTGTAGTCATCACCATTATTTTTATATAAAAATCGTGACCTATGAGGCTTAATTTATAAAGATGACAAAACATAACTTATTTTGTGATACAAATACCAACTGGAAAATATGAGTTGTAAAAGCTACAAGATTTTGGTAAGTTTTACAAATAATAGTTTTTCTAGCAACATACATAAACGTTAGACAAGGATTTATGTTTTGGTAACATACAATAATGGAAAATGATTTATTAAGGTAATTAACTTTTCGATATGTTCACATCTAGGTAACTATCTTTTTTTGTACACATCTAGGTAACAAACTTGTTGGAAGTGTTTATATATGACCATTATGACCTGCTATAATAGGTTAAATCCTAGATGTGAACGTTTTCAACAAGTTCGTTACCTACAGGTGTACAAAAAAAATAGTTACTCAAATATGAACAAAACGAAAAGTAAATTACACGAATGGTCCCTGTGGTTTCGGGGAATTTGTGTTTTTGGTCCCTAACTTATTTTTTTTAACTTGGATGGTCCCTACCGTTTATTTTTGTTGTGTGTTTGGTCCCTGTGTTACCTAAACATACTATTTTTCTCTTATTAGTTTATTTTTAATTAATTTTCTTATTTATGTATTTATTTTTTACATATTTAAAAAAGTTAATAGACCTTACATATTTGTATCTCCTCGGATGATCCCTACTCTTCATTTTTTAATTATTTTTTTTTTAACTCGGATGACCCCTAATGTTTAATTTTGTTACGAGTTTCGTCTCTGTCTTACCTAAAAAGACTATTGTGCCCTTATTAATTTATTTTTTTAATTACTTTTCTTATTTATGTCTTTATTCTTTATATATTTAAGAAAAATTAGTAGACCCCACATATCTGTAGGGACCATCCGAATTAAAGTTCTTAAATGTGGTTTGAGGTTCATGGTGAGGAGATACAAATATGTGGGGTCTATTAACTTTTTAAATATATAAGAAATATATACATAAATAAGAAAATTAATTAAAAAATATATTAATAAGGGCACAATAGTCTTTTTAGGTAAGACAGGGACCAAACGTGTAACAAAGGTAAACAGTGGGACCATCCGAGTTAAAAAAATAAGTTAGGGACCAAAAACACGAATTCTCCCAAACCATATGGACCATTTGTGTAATTTATTTTTACTTTTTGTTTTGTTCATATTTGGGTAACTATTTTTTTGTACACATTTAGGTAACGAACGTGTTGAAAATATTCACATCTAGGATTTAACCTGCTATAGCAAGTCATAATGGTCTTATGTGAAAACTTCCAACAAGTTTGTTACCTAGACGTGTACAAAAAAGAGATAGTTACCTAGATGTGAACATACCGAAAAGTTAATTACTTTAATAAGTCATTTTCCCTTAAAATAAATAGTTTACAAAAAAACATACAAGGCAAAGTATAATTGGTATAGTTTGGAAGTCACAAAACCATACTTTTATAACATTTGAATGGTATAATTATTTCATTATACAAGAAAAAGGGAGTCGTAGTTCACGTAAATCTGTTAATGCTCTAGTGAGACATTCTTTTCATCGTACCTACCTAGCGTACACTTTAAGTCCTGCATTATAACCAGAGTCTCCTAGAGGGAGAGCGAAATAGTTGTGTATAGATATATACGAGATTGACAACCCCACACTTGAGCTATTCACTACAGTTATACCGACAAGTCTAGGTTGACGAATATCTACCGATTCCGACGCTTGAAGAATGTCGTACATGCATAACAGTCATATTAAGCATGGTTATAATAACGCACATAGGGATTAACAATACTATCTTGGTTTACGAGAAGCTTACACTTCCTTGGCTTTATAAAAATATAAAACTACATACTACCTTTCAGTACATTATTGCTTACATTTCTAGTTTTAGGGTTTAAGACTACAATGCACATATAAGGAAATATTGGATTTTCTGGAAAGATACATACATTATCATTTTGCAAGGAAAAAGATACAAAAGATATACATACATTTTTAGTCTTGGATATAAGACTAATAACCCATTTTATAGAAAATAACATATTTTCTGGAAGTATACAAAAACTATTTTAAACAAAGAAGTTACAAACCCTTTTCATACAAATTGCTTATGAACTCACCAACATTATTGTTGACTCTTTTCAAAATCACTTGTATTCTCAGGGAACCAGTAAACAGGTATCCAAATCTTTTAAGAATAAGAGTTGCTGCATTATGGAATTCTACTTTTCAGTCATTGTTGTGTAACTTTTGAACAAACACATTATGTAAACTATGTAAACTTGTATTCTTCATGTATGATGTTTGGGTTGCCATGTTTCATTTACATACAACTATTATGATACTATACAATGACATCATCTGCCCACGGACGTTTCCGTCGCTCCGGTTCGGGGTATTCGACAGGGTGATCCTTTATCTCCTTTCATGTTTATTTTGGTTATGGAGACACTTCATATTGCTTTTTCTAGAGCAAAGGATCATCGGTTATTTTATGGTATCTTAGTTGGATCTTCTAATCTTATTCATGTTTTGCATATTTTTTTATGTTGATGATGCCATTTTGTTGGAGAAGTGGATCGATTCTAACCATCGCTACATGGTCTGTATTCTTCAATGTTTCTTCATGGCTTGGGGTTTGAAAATTAATTTATAGAAATGTTGGCTAATAGGGATTAGAGTTATGTTTTAAGAAGTAGAAAATGTAGCTTCTTTGATTGGTTGTTGTGCTTCCAAGACCCCATTTTCTTATTTAGGAGTAATGGTTGGTGGTTCTATGATCAGATTGCAGTCGTGGTCCAGATTTGGTGCAAAATGTGAAAGAGTGGTTTTGCAAATGGAAGGTAAAAACACTTTCAGTTGGTGGTTGCCTTACTTTATTGAAGTGAATTTTGGGCTCTATTCTACTTTTTATATGTCTCTTTATAATGTCCCAGCTAGTATTTTGTCTAGGTTCGAGTTAGTGTGACAAATTTTTTTAAATGGACCTGATTTGGAGGAAAGAAAAATGTGGTGGGTTAGTTGGGAGAAAGTGTATGTGCGAAGGATAAGGAGGTTTAGGAGTTGGTTCCCTCTATGCTCTAAACCGTAATATGTTATTTAAATGGTTCTGGAGGTTTTTGTCTCATAAGGATGTGCCTTGGGTTAAAATGGTTGTTGTTTTCCATGGAAGTCATGTGTATTGTGGATCTTAGTGTCCCGTTTTATAAGAATTCGGTTTGGCCTTCTATTATTAAGACCATTTTAGGTCTTAAAGATAAAGGGGTGGATATTTTGGCTCAATGTAAAAAGAAGGTTAGTAATGTTGATATACGAGGGTTTGGGAAGATGTTTGGCTTGGGGATGTTGCTTTACATTCTATATTTTCGAGGCTTTATCTTCTATAATGTTTTAAAGATGTCACGGTTGCTGAAAAACTGAATTTGCCTTTGGTTTAGTCTTTTCAATGGAGACCTTTGTGTGGAGTCGAGAGTAAACAAGAAGGTGTACTCGGTTCTCTTTTGCTTTCAGTTTCTTTGACACCTATGGAGGATAGATTGATGTGGACTTTGAGTAGCTTAGGTGATTTCTCAATTGGTTCTGTTGGCACCTTAGTAAATAGTTGCACCTTACTTTTGACCGATATTGCTACTCAGTGGGTTTCCTTACTTCCGATCAAAGTTAGTATATTTGCTTGGAAATTGGTGTTGGATAGGTTGCCTACTCGGTTGAATATCTCGAGAGGAGGTCTTGATATCTCATCTTTACTTTGCCCAATTTATAACAGTGGTGTGGATTCTATCAACCATTTATTCTTCTCGTGTCTTGTAGCTCTTATGCTTTTGGAGAAAACTTTGGAATGGTGGGGGTTGAATTGCCTTGTTATTTCTTCGTATGTTGAGTGGGTTCTTTGGTTTATTATTTCTTCGTATGTTGAATGACTTCTTTGGTTTGGTAATCTTCTGTTATTTAAGGTCGCTAAGGATTTTCTGGAGTCAACCCACCCTAAAAAATATGTTTAATTTTATAGTATTCTCACTCAAGGGTATTTTTGGTGTCATGATGTGTGCAAATCTTCGTTTAGTTGGGTTGGATGGTTGCAAAAATCTTCCTTGGTTGTGATGTAATTTTGATTTTGGTTGTGCTAGCTTCGTGCTAATTTAGTTTTTATAAAACTCATGCCATTTAAAAAAAATGTTTTCAAAATATGAAAGCTCGTAAATAATTATAGGACATTGATTAGGATTTTTAAAGTACATATGACTTTTGTCATTAAGGTTAATAATATATTTGCTTTTTGATAGTATTATTGACAATCCGATAATCAATTTTTTCGTGAATTAAATTATTTCTTCAATTAAATCGGACACATAATGGATTGATACTAATGAGCGACTGAACAACATCCAAAACATTATTAAATTAAACCATGCCCCTTTATTACATGCCCCTAATAATAGCAATACATATTTGGTTGTCCATAAATACTTGTTCCCTGAAGATAGGGTATATTCATAATTTTATCATTTTTTCAGATTTCCTTTTTAAATTTCCATGGACAACAACTATTTGGTGATGCAGTCTTGTACTTGACCATTGGGTTCATTCCACACCCCACCTTAATTGACCACTCGACCATGCCACCTCGCATTTATAAGGACAGCACAATCCCTCTTAATTACCATATCCTCCCACTTTTGCAACATTCGACTTGTGGGGGCTACATCAAGATATCGGAATACACATCCCCAATTAGAGTATTGTATATCCACCTCGTATTCACGGTAATAAAATAAGCATGTCAAAAAGTTTTTTTTTCTTCTTATAGTGCTTACCTTCTCAATAATAAAATGAGCATGTCAAGTCCGGCATAGCATAAAGATATTAAACATAGAACGTACACAAGTATGTTGTTTAGTCGTAGGATGAAGTTTGCTAGAAGTATGTTATGAGAAAATTTAGCATTAATATTCCTAGGCTTCAAATTTTACGAAGTTTAACAATACGAATAATAAGAACTATAATAAAAAATAGTGGAGACGAGGACGAGTGCTTGTAATTATACTTTCATTAGGTGAATTTTCGTCTGTTTCGCAGAAACACCTACATAGTTGAAATTTTTAAAAATCTGTGTTTTCTAAAATATAACAATAACATTGTTAAATCTGATATACTAATTCGTATACTTAGTTGATATAATATATTGATTATTTTGAATTATATGATAATATATACATCTATTAAAACTGTATAATCTCAATCGTTTGAATGACATTCACCCGCAGGTTACTCATGAAAAAAATTAATTATAATATATGGTTTAATGCTATTTATAGTTGTTATTGTTAATTAATTTTTAAAATTTATTTTCTTTACATTTTAGTTTCTATCATTGCAATTATTTAAAAATCAAACATTGTTTTTGGTATTTAAATGTAACAATATAATCATTTATATAAAATTCTTTTTAACTATTGTTATTGTAAGTTATTTAAGCTACTTATTTGAAAACTTTTAAAGATTATAAAAATATATTAAGGAAATATTTTAGTTAAATTGAGATTATAATTTTGTTTTTGCATTTTGCACTACAATTTACCACTTTTAATTATTCACAAAATATTCTTTGGGTTTTTAAGTGGCAGTGAAATTTATATTTTTGTTGATCATGTAATGTTTTAAATTAACAATTTAAGTATTTTTTATCCAAACTATTTAAAAGTTGTAGTTTTAAACTGATAATGGTTTACCTATAATAACATATTAAATCTAATAAATTAAATATAATATGTTAAAAGTTAAAAACATAACTTTGTAAATATAAGTAGATATATTGTTTTAATATTGAAATTTAGTTTATTTATGATTACACTTTAGGTTTGATATTTATATAACCTTATTAACTAACTTATAATCATTATTAGAAAGACACCACAATTTATCACTTTTAACTATTTACAAACTATTGTTTAGGTTGTTTAAGTCGAATTAAAATTTATATTTAAGTTGATCCTATATTTAAATTGACAATGTAAATATCTATCTAGAATGATAAAAATTATAGCTTTAAAATGATAATGGTTTATATATAACAACATATTAAAACTAATAAATTATGTATAATATGTTAAAAGTTAAAGACATAACTTTATAAGTAAAGTAAAGATACTATTTTAACCAACTTATAATCATTATTAGAAAGAAATTGAAAAGCCATGGGAGTTTTAAATGAATGTGATGAAAGGAAAAATGCATGAGAGTTTCAATGAATATGATGAAAGAAAAATTGCTTCATTTATAATATAGTACTAAGCGATTGCCCGTGCGTTGCGCAGAAAGACCTATATAGTTGAAAGATTTATAAATATAATGTTTTTCTAAATATAAGAATAACATTGTTGTTAAATTTGATATAAAAATTTGTATAGTAAATTGATATAATATATTGATTATTTTGAATTATATGATAATATATACATATATTATAACCACATAATCTCAATTGCTTGAATGACTTCTACCTGCGAGTTACTCATGAATAAAATTAAATTTAGTATATGGTTTAATGTTATTTATAGTTGTTGTTATTGTTAATTAATTTTTAAAATTTATTTGCTTAACGTTTTAATTTCTATCATTATAATTATTTAAAACATCAAACATTGTTTTTGATTTTAAAGGTAACAATATAATCCTTTATATAGAGTTATTGTTAACTATTGTTATTATAAGTTATTTTAACCTACTTATTTGAAAAACTTCTAACGATTATAAAAATATCTTTAGGAAATATTTTAGTTAAATTGAGATTAAAATTTAGTTTTTGGATTTAGCACTACAATGTATCACTTTTAACTATTCACAAAATATACATTGAATTTTTTAAGTGGAACTGAAATTTATGTTTAAGTTGACTCTGCGATGTTATATTTAAATTAACAATTTAAGTATTTTGTCCAAACTTTTCAAAAGTTGTAGCTTTAAACTGATAATGGTTTACATACAATAAAATATTAAATTTAAAAAATTAAGTATAATATGTTAAAAGTTAAACTCATAACTTTATATGTAAAAGTAAAGATACTACTTTAATATTGAAATTTAATTTATTTATGGTTACATTTTAGGTTTGATATTTGTTTAACCTTATTAACCAAATTATAATTATAATTGGAAAGAAATTACAATTTATCACTTTTAATTATTTACAAAATATTTTTTGGGTTGTTTAAGTTAAACTAAAATTTATATTTAAGCTGACCATGTAATATGATATTTAAATTAATAATTTAAGTATTTTATACAAATTGTTCAAAATTTATAACTTTAAATAACAATGGTTTACATCTAACAATATATTAAAAATTAATAAATTAAGTATAATATATTAAAAGTTAAAAAACATAACTTTATATGTGGAAGTAAATATATTTATAATATTGAAATTTAGTTTATATATTATTACCCTTTCGGTTTGATATTTATTTAACCTTATTAACCAACTTATAATCATTATTAGAAAGAAATTTAAAAGTCATGAGAGTTTCAAATAAATGTGGTGAAAAAAAATACATGGGAGTTTCAAATAAATGCAGTGAAAAAAAATGCATGAGAGTTTCAGCTGAATATGGTGAAAGAAAAAATGTTTCCTTTACAGTATAGTATGATATGCTGATCTGTCAAAAGATATCTTTAATTTTTTTAATCAAATTCTAAATGAAAAGTTTAGCTACAGTGTCGTTCCAAAAAGATTTAAGGCCCTTTGGAAAAAAAATGAGGCCCTTAAAGTCAAAAAATTTATAAAAGAGACTATTTTGTTTTTTTAAATAGACTTTTGTTGTAAATTTTTCATTAGATCTTTTTTGTAATAGTATTAGTTTGTTTTTTCCTTTTCTTATTACCATATAAATATTTTGTAGTCAACATGCTATTATTCTAAATTTATAAAACAACAAGAGAAAAAGCATGTAAAGAAATGAGACATTTAATTATGAATTTGTGATGTTAAACATTTTTAGAATCATTTTCCAACAACAACAATAACGATTTTTTAATTTTTTCCTAGGCCCAATAATAATGATTTCAAAACTTTGATGTTGAAGTTTCTAGTTACAGTATATACAAAAACCCGAAAGAAAACAACTAGATTAATTTTGTTTTTTTTAATCAAAAAACTACCATGAAAGATGTTTAAAACAATAACTAAATCCCACAATTCACATTAATCAGAAATCAGATTAACATGAATAAAAAATAAGATTAATACAAATCATAAATTAGAAATCAAAATCGATGAGGTTGCCTGCTATTAGATTAACACAAATAGAAGATCAATTTTTATGAAGTATCAAAATCACTGTATTAAGAAAGATTAAAATTAGAAATCATACAAAAATTGAAATTGAAATGGAAAATCAAAAGGTGGTGTAAAAAATCAGAATCGATTTATTATGAATAATTTTTTTTTGCTACAATTGAAAAAATTATAATTGATTCATAGAGTCTCTTAATCGATGGTGGTGAGAGGCTCAATATGATGATTATTCAAGAAGAATCACATGTCTTCACTGTTGATTTTGTTTTGAATTAATTTTCTTTCATTTTTCTACTCCAGCCTACATGTAGTCGGATTATTAAAGTCAATGTATTAAGAAAGATTGAAATCAGAAATCATAAACATAAATTGAAATTGAAATAAAAAATCAAAAGGCTAGGTAAAAAATCAGTCAATTTATTATCAATATTTTTTTTGTTAACGTTAAAAAATCATACTTGATTCATAGAGTCTCTCAAGATTGATGGTAGTGAGAGGTTCAATGCGATGATTATTCCAAAAGAATCATATTTGCTTAAGTCTTCACTATTGATTTTGTTTTGAATCCATTTTCTTTCATTTTTCTACTCTGCTATACATGATATGTCAGGTTTTTTTTTTTAATATATTAACATAATAAGATATATAAAATGGGACCATAGAAATTTGTAAGTTTTAGGCCATCGTTCATGCTGCCCTATTTATCGGTACGGATCTGCTTACGTATGAATATTATTACTTTGGATGAATTCTTACTAAAGTGTAAAGACTATAATCACCCATGGTTAATGAATAAAATTCTCTTTCTTTCTTTCTTTCTTTCTTTCTTTGTTTCTTTCTTTCTTTCTCTCTCTCTCTCTCTCTCTCTCAACTTAGCCATTGCTAGGGTTTTCTGACTATTGGACAATCCAATAGTGTATCGTTCTTGGTGATCATGCATTTATTTGGTGATTAGACTCACTGCTTATTGTGATCTCTAATTTATTAGGTTCAAGTTTCTTTATTTTACATGAGTGGTGGCTTTTGACGACACTTTGGGAGTGAAGTAATTAATTCTCGGTCTTTTTGGTTGTCTTTTTGTTCTTCGGGATTAGAATTTTATATGGTATGATGGGAAAGACAATTTTTCGGCAAGAGGAAGAAAGATAGACGCAATACATGGTTGTTCGATTGGTTGGGTCCTTGAGCTATACATTAATCCCAGGTTACTTGGATTTGTAAAGACATGGTCAAACATTTTATATCTCTACTTTTCCTCCTTTCATATATGTTAGGGGTTATGAGATGTTTATGCTAAGTTGGACATGCTAGAAGAATTTTTATAAGTAAATGATGACAAAAGAAACATTGTGAATTTTTGGATTTTGACTACTTCTTTACAGTGAAGAACTTCAATATTCATAAGAATAATATTTGTTTAACGTGGGGTGGAATAAGAAATTATTTTCTTTGGTTTAATGATTTAATTGTAATGATTAACAACAACCTAATCATAACAACATATGCAAAGGGTTAAAACATCTCTAATGGAACCTTAATTGTAAATTAATGGTTGCAACGGCTAGAATATTACACTATTGGACCCAAATTATAAAAGTGGACATTATGTAACATCCGGCTTCGTTAAGGTTCCTATTTCAGGATTTACGGGTATTGAATGGATCAAGTTAGGACCCTACAATTCAAAGGGTTTGGATTTTAGACCTAATTGAATGTGGATTATACAGGTTGTGTGATCCAAGCTTTCGGTTTGTGCTTTGGAGTCCAATGGTAAAATGGTAAAAGTGATGCTTCAGACATGTTCTTAAGTTAAGGATTTTAGTTCGAATGGTTTTAAGTCAAAGGAGATTAGATGAGACTGTAGGTCATTTCAGTACCTTTCCAACAATATAAGGAAACGCCGAAGACAAAGTTGGGACGCAAAAGTTATGGCCTTCGGAAGTTTGAATTGGAAAGGGATTTGGCTAGTACGCTGGTCATATAAGTTATGCAAGCTGGGTGTACTTGGCTTAAGTCATCGCAAAGTCCGCCTCAATACGTTGGGTGTACCTGGAATACACTAGGTGTATGCAGGTCAGAGTCAAACCCTAATTTTTGGGTTTTGGACCCTGCTTAAGCACCTTATGCCCCAACGTTTCTCTTATTACTAACCTTAATTATCCCCAAAGCATTGTCTCGAAACCCGAATCCCTTTTATGAGAAATTTAAGCCTCGTGTGTGTTTTTGTATATGTTTTGTTGCAACATGAACAAGAGGAGCTCATTGGAAGACAATTAGTTTTCTTGGAGCTTAAAGATCCAAAACTCTCTTCACCTTTGCAAGCTTATGGAGGTATTAAGCTTCAAAATGTATGACACCTTAGCTTGGATCTAGATTTGGGACTATGTTTGGTATGTTATGGTCCCTTAGTTTGCTTCTTGTGAGTAGAAGATACTCTAGAAGTTGTATTGGTCATCTCTTGGTATTTTTGGAGTTGCAGAATCATAAAAATGGCTTCTTGATGGGTTAACCTCAACCATGCATGCGTTGATGGTCTTAATTTAGAGTTTGGGTGTTAGAAATGCATGTTACGCCTCTTTGAGCCATGCAAAGGCATCAAGTTGACGATTTTATCGTTTAACATATTCCATAAGAGCTAGATCTGCAAATTGGACGTCTGGACTTAATGAATTAAGTTCTTAATGAAATTTTGGCAATCTGGAGCGTACACAGGGCATACATAAGCGTACACTGAGCATACGTGTCTGAGCCCCCATTTTCCCTTTGTTGGTGTAAGCTGTACACTGGGTGTACTTAGGTGGTATGCTTAGCATACTCATCAGGAACCTTTTGAGCTTTAAGTCTTTTGGGCCATCGTTAGGCCTTTGGTTTTTGGACCATTATTGGGCCATAGGTTTTAGGCCTTGTTGGGAATTAGGACTTTTGGGCGTGGGCTATGTGTTGAATGGTCCAAGTACTTCCAGTTCGAAGGGAAGGGCCCGACTTGATCGCAACGTATCCACCTTGTTGTTCTACACTTTTATTGAAACATCCCAAAAATCATGACCAAAAATTTCATATTTAAGTATTAAATAAACCATAGTTATCAAATCATTTCATCCAAAAACATGAGTCATAGTATCAAATCAGAGTATCATATAAAAACACATGTCAATCTATCAGAGTAAAACATACCAGGCTAAACATAATGTTATGTGCACTATAGTCATCCCGAGCTTTTCTCTTTGCTACCGGAACTACCTGAAACCAAAACTAAAAACTGTAAGCACAAAGCTTAGTGAGTCTCCCCAAACTACCATATACCATACACATAATCATGCTACTAAGAGATACGGGCCCCACCCACACTCAAGGAGATATGGCCCCCGCCCACACTCAAATAACTAGGAGATACAAGCCTCGTGCACACTCCTATGACTATGAGATACGGGCCCCACCCACACTCGACTAACTATGAGATATGGGCCCCACCCACACTTGTCTAACTAGGAGATACGGGCCCCATCCACACTCGGTTAACTATGAGACACGGGCCCCGCCCACACTCAGCTACTAAACATACATACAAGTATCACATAGAAAACAAGTATAGCCAAATCTACCAATCAGTCCTATATCCATACTCAAATAATGGTATGAGATACGTGCCTCGCCCACACTTCACTATCTATAAGATACGGGCCTCGCCCACACTCGGCTACTAATCAATACACATAACATAAATCAAGATGGAAACACATCTCACTGTCGGATGATAGCTGAAACACCTCTGCCCGGAACCAACTCTACTCAATCCTAGCCGGTCTACTAATTGAGTTGAGGCCTATCAACTCCTCGAGCAGGTTACTTAAATCACGCGGTTCTGACAATCTCTACTCGAAAAGTTTGGAGCTTCCAACTTGTCGAGTTGCTCTGTAAATATTAATAAATTATAAACTGCGTACCAGGAACCAGGCGTTACATTTATGATTTAGATATTATACTCTGATCACTATGTAGGAATTATACTCTGATCACTATGTTACTATGACATATTTATGGATGGTCTGATATGAATATTTGATGGTTTGGGTTGAATTAAAAATGAAAAATTTACATATGATTTTTAGGTTGTTTCAAGTTGGTATTAGAGCCTTGGTTTGAGGGATTTTGGCACACTCTCGGGTGTGTCTGAACTCAAACTGATGAATTGGTAATCTTTTCAAAAGAAAATAAGTTTTCTAAGAAAAGAGATGTATCTTACAGAAAAGGGGTGTGATATGTGCAATCAGCCGAGCTCAATTAAGTGATTTCCAGAATACGCATACATGATGTTATGCTATATGTTATGAGAATTACATGCTAGATTAGGGCTAAGGAATTTCTTAAGATTACATGATAGATTGCTAGGGGAGATGCCTTTATGTACATGTTGGTTGTGCTTTTAGAAGTACATGCTAGAATGTATTTATGTTGTTATATAGATTGGCCTGATATGTGATGCCTTGTAGCCTAAGAGGAATTGGATGTTATGTTAGATTTGGAACCTTTAATGGTAGCAAGTGAGCTTGAGATGTTCTCTTTCGGGTTTGTGGCTTAGAGTGTTACTGCACGAATGTTGCTTGCTTTGTGCTTTGTGGGACTCTTGATGATGTGAATTAGCTATTAAGTGGATATGTTAAGTCACATGCTGCATAGGTTAAATAATCTTAAAGTGATTTGTTTGACCCTACTAAACAACTCTCGTCTAAGTCTGAATGTTTTAGGGATGAATCTTTTAGTCAAAGGATTATCTAAGCTTTGTGACATATTATTATGTTCATGAAGTAGTTAGCTGACATTAGTGTGAGTTCTTCAGTATGAGGTCAGGAACCTAGGAGAGCCTAGGAAGTATTTCAGTGGGTATTGATGTGTTGTTGAGCGAGTACATAGAGTACCGATTTGAGAAGGTGACTCTGAGTATTCAGGATAATTCTTGACGAAAGTATGGATAGGTGTTGAAGGTAGTATTGGGCCCGTACTACTGGAAGCACATGATCCATACTTGAATTGAGAAAAGTCACTGAGAATCTAGGAAGCCTAGAGGATGAGGATTATTTGGGTATGTTCTGATCATTTGTGTGGTTGCTGTTTAGTATGGTGATGAGAAATCATGGAGGAGGTTCTAGTTTAGGTTTAGTATTGAGTGCTGAGTCGATTGATGAGTGTCATGTTGGAGATCACTCACGATATTTTGGATGTGATTCCTGTGATATTTGGTACCATCAATGAAGGGATCATGGAGCTCTTGGATGAGCACCTTGGGGATTTTTAGGGCGAGATTGAAGTTGGACAGTTAGGGGCTCGAACTCTCTATCATCTGTAGTTCCAGGCTCTTGGAGTCCCAAAGTTCTTTGGGGAGGAAGATCATATTTCTAGTTCTTGCTCCGAGGGATCGAAAATGGGATATGCATCATGCCTTTATGGGGATTGATTTTGCAATTGGATTGTCGTTGAGGTTTCTCGAACCTTACAAGAGGAATTGGCTGACATTATTGGTCATATCTCTGATAGGTTGGTCGCCATGTTTAAGGATCAGATTTCAACTGTTTAGACTACTGATGGGATTTTCGGGGTGACTTGGGAGTAGGATCCTGGTTTGGAGAGGTAACTGGGAAAGAGGAAGCGAACTAATGGTCCGAATCTGCAAAGAACATCTAAGCAGCCTAATGTTGCCATGCCTTGTGATGGAGGCCATCGAGGCCACAACATTCTTGCTAAGGGTGGAGGGACCCAATCCAATGTGTTGCAAGTTCAAATACGGCATGTGCGGTTGGAAGGGTCATGTTCTCTAAGATTGCTCCCTAGAGGTAGAATTATGTCATTGTTATCATCAACCTAGTCATATTAGGGCAAGTTGCAGACATTCACTGATTGGGGCGGCTCCGACCCCATCTCCTGTTGTGTTCTAGTTGGCAGAGCCAAGACTTCAAGACCTCACGAGTATGTATTCTTTCATGCAATTTAATGATTTTTTCTTATGTTATTGGGTGTTGAGACGTTATGTTAGGTTTAGTTAAGTCCCCACCTAAGGATCGTAGTTTCTTTATGATTCTGTTATTTTTATTATCAGAAGATCATCATTTGCCATTTCGCATGCCGAGAGTCATGATTGAATTGTACCTGGATGATTTGGTCTGAGGGTCTCGTACATTGTTAGTGCGAGTTTCAAAAGGAAACGAACTGAGTGTCATGTCGGGGATCAGCAGCCAGAATGATGTGTTAGGTGTGTCACAGTGGGCAAGAGGGAGTTGTAGTAAAAGCTGATTAGATTATTGAAACTTGAGATGGTTAGGATCTTTCATGGTTGAGAAGTGTAAGGGGTGGTGAGAACGCGAATGGAGGGTGAGTTCTACCAGATTCATGTTTCCAAGAGTGTAAGTGTGGTCCTCGTATTAGAAGCTTGTAGGAAAAGGTCTCATGGTAGCTGGGTGTCCCTTATGGGGAAATGAAGTATGGCTTGAAGGTGCTTTTGTCATTGAAGTTGGTTATCATTTAATGATTGATTGACCCATTGAGAAGATCGCCGCCATTAGTAGGGTAAGAATAGTGATGACCTATCGGTCCTGGGGTGAGTGATGTATTATTTGCACGAAGTTTTTCAACTACTATTAATTGTTAAAGGGATTCAAACTGTATCTGTGGGCGACATTATGAGTGCATTAGTTGTTCATTAAGTGGATCACGGGCGATCCATTCATTCTATTCAAGGGTTTATAGTTAAATGTCATCAGCTAAGGTGGTTTAAGGTTTGAGATCGTATCATGGGATTGTGTTTTGGGAGCAGTGATGTCTTCCTACTTGGGTATCAAGGTGTTTAATCTAGTATGGGGTATGAGTACCCTAGTTTGCATGGTCATGGAAATCCTATTTCATGGAGTATCAGGAGAATAACAACAGAGTAGTAAGGTTATGAAATGGTTCGAAAACCCATCGATTTTAAGGTTGGTAGAGATTAGATGAATCTAAGTGGGAGAGAACCCTTTGGATTAGTTGGAGTAATCCCAGGTGCGGAACAAGGATGAGTTCCATACCCTAGTCAAATGGAGAGGCAATTGCATTTATAGTTTAGAGTAAGTTGCATAAGTATTAGGGACTTAGGACCATTCACAAAAGGGGTGGTGCATCAGTAATGGTGGTTGGTGGATATGTGATTAGGTTCAGGTTGAGGGTTGCATTAGACCCTCTCTGCCTTTTCTTGTCTGATAAAGGCTTTGGGATTCAAAGCATGACCCGATTACCTGATTAAGGTTTAGAAAGATGCAGTTTCAAATCATTATTGATTTTTGTTTGGTTTGGTAAATGGAGGTCAAGACCATGGACTGGGCCCATGGCCATTATAAGAGTATTATAAGACTACATGATATCTGTAGCATTCAATTGCTTGATAGGCTGTCAGGGAGTGTTGTAAGTTTGCGATGTAGTCGTAGTACTCAGCAGGGTGAGATAGACTAGTGTAGGAGTAATTGTTGGGCTATTAAAGGATCACAACGCACACATGGGTCGAGTTTGGCAACATTATTGACCAATCCTTGTTGGAATGAGGATCATTAGATCTGAGGTGATGTTAAGCCAATACAGCACTCGACCGGGTGAGAGTCGTGGGTGAGGCCCGTTCGATTGTGCAGATTGGGTGAGACCCGTAGGTGAGGCTTGTTTGATGATGATAGTATGGGTGAAGCCTGGTAGAAAGTGGCATCATTAAGGAGCTGGATGATGTTCAAAGTAGGATGAATCTATGATTAATAAATGGAATCTGTGTGATAGTTAGGCTAGGGTAGCCTTTACTAGTTACATTCTTAGGTAGAGTCACATGGTATGACTAGACGTGAGGTTGCCAGTCTCAGCTGACAACTGGGGAATTTACATCTCAACTTAGTAGAAGGTCACCATAGAACTAGAAGATCTCAGATAGATTGAACATTTGAGTATCTGGATATTGAAATGAAACTTACGATGGGAGTCACCTTAGTTTTCTATGAAAGATCTTTTCAAAAGAAATGAATGGTCATGGATTGTGTTTTCCAGTGGTATCAGCAAGATAATTCAAAGTCAGAAGGACTTTGTTCAGTTTGGAACGCGGTGTCTAGTACTATTGTATGTGTTTCAAAATGGTTTTATATGTCGAAAATTCAAACATGGTTTTGGATTCATGGATTTTGGGCCGTGTCGCAATGGTTATTATTCATTGTATAAGTGAGTGGGACAAGGATTCATTCATCGTCGGGATATATGAGTCCTGCTAAGTTTGGTTTTTTATTTTAGAATTGGAGGGCCGCCATGTGTATGAGTCGACATTTAGCCCGAGACGGGGTTTAGGAAGAATGGGTAGGCTTGGGTGCTTGGTAGGTAGTAAGGATTGATTTCAAGGATGAAATCCAGTTTATGCGGAGGAGAATTGTAACTTCTGGTTTCGAGAAGATTTCTATTTTTGGATTTACACATATTGAATGGATCGAGTTATGACCATGGAGTTCAAAGGGTTTACATTAGACCCAATTGGGTGTGGCTTATATAGGTTGTGAGATCCAAGCTTTCGGTTTGTGCTTTGGAGTGAAAAGAGGATAATGGTAAACATGATGCTTCAGACCTTTACTTGAATTAAGGATTTTAGTTCCAAAGCTTTTAAATCAAAGGAGATTGGATGTGATTATAGGGATTTACATTACCTTTCTAATCATATAAGGAACCCTGAAGACGGAGTTGGGACGCAAAAATTATGGCCTTCAGAAGTTAGAATGGAAAAGGGATTTGGCATGTACTATGGGCGTACTTGGTGTAAGTGATCTCAAAGTTCACCCCAGTATGCTGGGCGTACCAGGAGTACATTAGGCATACGCAGGTCAGAGTCAAACCCTAATTTTTGGGTTTTGAACACTATTTAAGCACCTTATGCCCCAAGGTTTCTATCATTACCAACCTCCATTGTCCCAAAAGGATTATATCTAAAGCCTAATCCCCTTTTAGAGAAATTTGAGCCTTATGTGTGTTTTGGTGTGTGTTTTGTTGCAACTTGAAGAGGAAGATCTCACTGGAGGAGGATTAGTTTTCTTGGAGCTTGAAGATTCAAAACTCTTTTCATTTAGCAAGCTTCTAGAAGTATGAAGCGTCAACCTTTATGACTCCTTAGCTTGGATCTAGATTTAGGACTATATTTGGTATGTTTTGGAAATGTCCACCCCCAAACTGAAGCGGCGGAATCGTCCGGGGGTGGATGACTTCATGTTAAGTATCACAACACATGCATCATAGTAATCAATATACAACAACCATTGCATTAATAAAGTATATGTTTTAAATATGTATTCAAGTCATTGTATATATGACATTAGAATTTATATAACAAAAGATAGAAGACATGACTCTATACTATTCCGTCTTCTCGAAATCCCGGGGATGTACCTGTCTACTGGTTCCCTGAGAATACAAGTGTTTTGGAAAATAGAGTATCAACATTTAAGTTGGTGAGTGCATAAGTATTTATGTTTAAAAGATTTTTTCTGTTCCTTGAAATACTGAGTATGTTTACTGTTCCAGAAAATCCAATATTTTCTATTTTAAATGATAAGTAGTTTTCATACCACAAAACCATTCTGAATAAGTGTTATTGTACTACAAAATAGTGTAAAATAGTTTTAGTTCAAAATAAAGCTATAAAAAGAATGTTTTCTGTATTTTTTTTTCAAGTTCTGTAATTGTACTCTTTGAAAACCTTGTAAAAGTCAGTATGCTTTCTCTCCACCAGCTGTAATTGTAAATTGTCATGTAATACAGTAAATTGTATTATTGTAAAACTGGTACTTTATATTCGTACTCTTAGGTTTAATCATTTATACACTAATCGTATATTTTCATATCTTTTTGTGAGTCATTATAACCATGCTATGACTAGTAGGCCTGATATGACGCATTGTAGGTGCCAGAACTGTAACGAAATTTGTCACTCATAGGCATACCCACCTAACTGAAGCATGTCTTCTAACGCTTGAATCGTTCTCTGACTCTGTCCGTCAGCGTGTGGATGGTAGGATGTACTCATGTCCAGCCTAGTTCCTAGAGATTTCTAAAGTGATAGCCATAATCGTGAGGTGAATATACTATCTCGGTCAGAGATAAAAAATATTGGTACACCGTGCAATCTAACTATCTCTCTAATGTATGTTCTAGTTAGCTTCTCCATCTTGTCTGTTTCTTTTATTAGTAGGAAGTGTGCGGATTTGGTTAATCTATAGACGATTACCCAAATGGTATCATGATCCTGTTGTCTTGGATAACTTAATTATGAAATCCATTGTAATCTGCTCCCACTTCCATTCGGAGATTTACGGTTGCTGTAGTAGACCTGAAGGTTTTTCGTATTCTACCTTGACTTTAGAACAAGAAAGACACTTGCCCACAAAGGTAGCAATCTCAGGCTTCATGTTAGGCCACCAATAAAGTTTCTTAAGGTCCAGATACATCTTATTTGACTATGACACCCCCAAACCGGAACGACGGAAACGTTCAGGGGCGGAGGACGTCATGCTCAGTATCACAATAAATGTAGAATAGTAAAAGAAGCAACCACAACCATTGTATAAATATTAGAGTGTTTACATGTATTTGATCTAGAAAAGATTTACTCCAAAAGTAAATAACAAAACAAAGACATTAAGCTATATGCTCCATCTTCTTAATCCTTGAGTGCGTACCTGTCTACTAGTTTCCTGAGAATACAAGTTATTTTGAAAGAGTAGATCAACATTTAAGTTGGTGAGTTCATAATTATTTAGTTATAAAATGTATACTATAAGTTCTTTAGAAAAGTTCGCCTGTTCCTCTAGAAAATCCTATATTTTCTTTTATGATGAATGATAAGTAAAAATGACTCTACAATTCCTTCTATGAGTACTTAATGAATACAATTTATATAAAATCCAGATCAAAGAGACAATCGATTGTGTGAATCTGCCCTAAACCCACAACCAATCAAGGAACAGGAAATGAGGCGAAAGTCACACATCCCATTGTTGGTGAGGTCTTCATTGTATATAACCCTGGCATATCCACGAATGAAGTCCCGAGGTACAAACGAGTCCTAAATGAGAAATAATGATACAATTTTGGCATGAAATTAGTATATATAACAACTAACATGAAAGGGAAACCACCTTAAGAACTAGGAAACACTTTCAATGAAGTGTTAGAATCACAAATGATTGGTTGAAAGGTGTTCATGGCCACACAAGGAGTGTTTACGGCCTTAGAAGGGTTCACGGCCAAGAGCACTTGAAGTGTTCACGACCCAAGTGTTGATCCTATGAAGGGTTTACGGCCATGGATGGAGGGTTCACGATCCAATCTTGCACTTATGAAGGGTTCACGGTCGTGAACTCTTGAAATCCTTGCAAATAAGTGTGGTAATATAGGGTGGAATCAAGTGTCTTTAATGGAAAACAAGAAGATGGATGAGATACTTACTTTTTGGAAGCTTTGAGAAGTGTTCACACTTGAAGATAGTTGAGAGTGAATTGATGTTCACGGCTAGAGTTTGAAAGAAATGAAGAAAAATGAGCCAACTCCTTATGTATAAGAGTTGTTCACGGTCGTGAACTCCTTTTTGATGGTGTTTCTGGCTCGATTGTAACTCTAAGAACCGAAGCTAACACTTCGTAACACACAATACTTGAGTGTACTAGGCTTAGAAACTCTCAAACAGACCCTTAACACAACATAAAGGTAACAGAAAAAAGTCTGACTTTTGATTGCATTGTGTCACACCCCAAAACCACGAACGGCAGAAACGTTCAGGGGTGGAGGACGTCATGTACAGTATCACAACAATGTAATATAATAAACAAGAAAGAGCATCATCCATTGCATTATAAGTAAAGTTTTAATACATGTGTGTTCTTTCATTGTAATAAGACACCAAAAATATACAATCAAAATAAAAGACGAGACTTGTCTGCTCCGTCTTCTCAAAACCAGGCCATTGTACCTGTCTACTGTTGACCTGAGAATACAAGTTATTTTGAAAGAGAGTATCAGCTTTAAAGCTGGTGAATTCATAAGTAATTAAGTGTCATTGTCTTGCTTATGAAAATCTGTTATGAAGGCCATGTAAACCTTAAAACGAAAATGTTGATGTAAGTATGAAAACCCTAGAAAATCCCTTATTTTCTATCAGTTTGAGATGTAGTCTTTTACCAAGACCCGAATGTTTTTTTATGACAATGTAGTCTTCTACCAAGACCCGAATGTTTTGTTATGGCAATGTAGTCTTCTACCAAGACCCGAATGTTTTGTTATGACAATGTAGTCTTCTACCAAGACCCGAATGTATTGTAAGTAAAATGATAGTTTTTCCTTTAATTGTTTAGTACTAAAGTACTTAGTCTAACTCATCGTTTATGTGAAAGTATCACAAAATAAAGTAAATAGGAAAATGTACTACTGTAAGTGTTGTCACTGGGTACTAGGACTAACACAACATCGCATTAAGCGAAATATGTAACCTAATGAACATCCGAAGATTGTCCAGAAAAAGTAATAATGTAAGTGTCATCGCTGGGCACTAGGAGTAACACAACATCGAGATAAGCGAAAAGTATAACCTTATGAACAATCGAAGATTGTCCAATTGTCCTCTGTAGCAGCAGCAGGTGGGTGGAGGGGTTAGCCCCGGTTATCGATCTACCTAGTATAAGTAGTAACCTTAGACCTCCGTAGATGGTCATCGACCACTGGTGCTAATCAGTGGGGTTTGGAATGGTAAGTCCCGCTGAGATATCCCATTGAACCGGGATAGGAAAGATAATTTACACAGAAAGTACTAATAAATCATCCTCGTAGTTCTAAGTACAAGTATCCAGGTAAGTGAATACAAGATAATGCACCTAAGTAAAAGTGTTCCTTTATGATATTCATGTAAGTGTGTTCATGTAACAGGTAAGTATATGGAAACATATTCATGTATCAGGTAAGCATATGTATATGTATTCATGTATCAGGTAATGTACTAGTATAGACTCATGAATGAACTGACTCTTGTGTGATTCCTTGTAATAGGAATAATGTTTGATATCTTCAAATTTTCCCTATGATAATTCACTGAAAGGTAATTAGTTGTTCAAGTAGGTTTATACATTCTTATTACTCAAGGGTGTGAGAAACTAACTGAAAGATGTAAACTATAACATCAATACATATATAAGAATATAAGTGTATATGCATAGTTTAGTTCAAGAATGTAAAATGGTTTTGTAAGACATCTTATGGGTTTTGAACAATAATTAACAATGACTTGATGTCATTTTAATAAACATTTCAAAAGTAAAACATTTGATAACAAAGTATTTTTAAGATTTAAAACCATTTCATGCATCACATTTTGTAGTATGTGAAATCTGTTAAATGACAAACACAGTTATAAAATACATATCAATGATTTAATAACATGTTTGTTTCTACTTCTATCCCCCCCCCATTTAACCATTTAAAATCATTTAAAACATTGATTAGGGGTATGAACTCACCTGTAGTTGGTGATTGGGATGAACTGAACGGTATAGGATTGCTAGATGTCAAGCGAGGACTTGCACACACACTACGATCCTAATGAACATATAATCACACATTTATGCACTCAATTAGTCTCTAATTACTAATTGATAATGTTAAGACATCCTAGACATAATAAACACTTTATATAAGTGTTTTAAGCCCTAAGGATTGCATCTAAGCTATTGTGGGACAAGGCACTTGTGTTTAGGGTTCCAAAGGACCCCATATATGAGTTTACTCCTCATATACTAACACACATGGAGTTTACGGTTGTAAACTCTTGAGTTTACGGCCGTAAACTCCCAACCATGGGTGTATTGTGTGTTTTGAAGTTCTAAATGATTCCTAGAATTATTCCAACTTGGTGGTTCAATTCTTGAAAGGGTTTAAGGCCTAGAAACACTCCCTAGAGGAGTTTACGGCCCCAAGTACATTTCCTTTGGATTTTACGGCCGTAAACTCCCTTGGAATGGTGTTTTTGTTGTTTTCAAGTCTCTTGCATATGAAGGATAGGTTCTAGACTTTTACCTAAAGCATATGAAGGCATTAGGCACACTTTGGTGCCCCTTTAATGAGTTTACGGCCCATGAACCATGTCATGGCCGTAAACTCACTTTTCAAGGTGATTCTTATGTGTTTAAGGCCCTTGATTTATTGGGAACAAGTCTAGGTAAAAGTCCAAAGCTTTAGGTGCCTTAAAAGCACCATTTGGAGCTTGAATTTGGAGTTTACGGCCTAAGAAACTCTTGGGCCGTGAACTCCCAAACTTGGGTGGTTCTTGGTTGATTTCATGTCCCTAACACACTCCTATAGCAGTCCAAGGCAGTTGTATATCACGGGGGACAGTCTAGGCTTCGTTTCGGGAGTTTACCGCCCAAGAACACCTTGGGGAGTAAACTCCTAAATCTGGTGATTTAGCCTTCTAAATCATGTTATAACTACATATAAAGGTTTCTAACACTACTAGAAAGAGTTACTCACGTTTTGGTATAAAAACCCGAATATCCGTGAGAGAGAAAATGGCTTTTCTCTAGTTGGAAATGTGAATAATGAATGAATTTGGTTCAGAATTCTATTTATAGTCCTCAGATATTTTTAACAGAAAATATTTTTATTCCTGTAATGATCTCTAATACAATAGAGTGTTGGAATAACAGTGTTGCACAAAACCCTAGTGCACCCACTCTCCTGATATTTCCTGAAGTGTAAACCCTGAATTACTCAAACTTACACGAAAAATTCTGAAAATTAACTGTGATTGCTATAACTTCTATTGAAGTGATATAGTTTGTACAGAATGGAAATTTCGGGTTGTCACACATTGATTGAATTTACAAGATAAAAATTTTGGGTTGACACATCATCCCCCCGTTAGATGGAATTTCGTCCCAAAATTAGCTTTCTCAGCAGTACTCTTGGGGTCATGTTCTTTTGAATGGCAGCATACCCTCTCGTGGACCTGGGAAACTTTGCCCTGAAGTTCATGATAGGATTCATACTTGGTCCATCTATGATTACCTTGCATATACAAGTCATATATAATTAAGATTAGTAAGATGATCGGATGTGCGACTCTGCCCCAGGTCCACAACCAGACAAGGAACAAGAGATAAGGCAGAAGCACACATTCTCAGTTTGCAAAATCTTGATTATATACTACCCTCGTGTATACACATAGTAGTGATAGATTAACCATATTCGTCCTTAGCCTCTATGCTCGAACTTGACCTGTTGGACGAGTGGTAGTTCAGGAAGGTTTGCTGAGTATACATCAGAAGGTTTTCGGAGGGCAAGGTACTCCGCGCATGAGTACTTCGGGGTTGAGAATATGAGAGAGACGATTCTACAGTCTAAGTCGGGTTGCCATTACGAGTGACAAGGGTTTCGTTAGTCGTTCGGTTATGGCGAAAAGTTTTTAGAGCACATGAAATAGGTATGGTGAGGACACACCAATTCATGACGAATGACAACGTCAGAACTCCTTATAGAGACAAATGTTAGGCCGATTTGAAAGAAACGTTTGTTAAACGATGGTGTATCCCTAGTGTGCTCGACAATGAATTCTGTATAGGTTTTCTAGTGCTTACTCGATATTACAATTGTCAGAAAACGTATCGCAAAAAGAAAGTACTAGCAGTGAAAGTGCCTTGATAACAAGTGTCGATACTTTACATTATGATCCTCCTCAGTACCTCTATGATCGCTCAGCATATACCAGTTATGTATAATTAAGATGAATAAGACGGTCGACTGAGTGACTCTGCCTTAAATCCACAACCAAACAAGGAACATGAAGTAAGGTGGAATCATTCACTCTAAGCCTGCAGAATCTTAGTTATGCATAACCCTAATGTACATACTACGCCATCATAGCTCACCTGTACGGATCCTTAGTGTTATTATGAATGTTGTGACTTGTTAGGATGAATTAATAATTTATAATTACTTTTAAATTTTCCCAAATTTTTATTAATATTAATATAAACATAAATCTTTAAAGAAATTTTTATTTAGAAGACATACCAAAAATCTCAAAACAGTGGGTACTCGTTGCTCCTTCATGCCTTGTCGTTAAACTCCTCCTTCTCCTACGTATTTTCTCTCTGCTGGACAGTCTCTCTTGAAATGTCCCATTTCACCACATGCATGGCATAATTGACTCTTCTTGTCCCTTCTTGACTCTTCTGCTGACTGCTAGGATGGAGTGGTTACATCTATATAGGTTTGTCGTGCGAGAAAGGGGAGTGTGTAAAGAGTCTATGAAATTAAGTGAATCATCATGGGGTGATCGTTACCGGGTCCTCCTATAATTGCGCATTGTACACAAGTTGTATATAGTTTAAGATTAAGTAGACTTTCGAATAAGTGACCCTACTCTAAAACCACAATCAAACAAGGAACATGAAGTAGAGCATAGATCACAAATTCTAAGTCTATAAAATCTCAATTAAATAAAACCTTGGAAGTATACACTCCGGAATTATAGACCTACAAGTAAGGATCTTTTAAATTTTCACCTTAGTTATTTATAGTGTCTAAAATACTCCTATAGTGTTTTAACTTTATGTTATGTTCTAGTAATCCTTTGCGTACATAGTTAGGTAAGTTTCAAGACTGTTGCAACATCACATCACTCCCAAACACATATTGGTTATATCTCAAATAAATATAGTTGATCAGGCTATATTGATCACAAATATGAGTACATAACTGTCCAAGTTTGACTGCAGTGTCCAAACATTAAATACTTATGTGTTGTTCTTCTTGTGATACTTGTTCTTGTATGTATATATGTATAAGTAGGTAAGTATACTTTTATAAAAATATTGTTATATTTAAAAATATACTTTTAGCTAGAGTACTTCGGCCCCATTGTATTTATAGTTGTATATCTTTTATAGGTTGATATATTTAGTTCACTATAAACAGTTCTCTGATACAAATCTATCACACCCCCAAACTGGAACAACGGAAACGTTCGGGGATGGAGGACGTCATGCTCAGTATCACAACAAATGTAGAATAGTAAAGCAAGAAGCCACAACCATTGTATAAATATTAAAGTGTTTACAAGTATTTGATCCACAAAAGGTTTACTCCAAAAGTAAATAACAAAACAAAGACATGAAGCTATATGCTCCATCTTCTGAATCACCGAGTGCGTACCTGTCTACTAGTTTCCTGAGAATACAAGTTATTTTGAAAGAGTAGGTCAACATTTAAGCTGGTGAGTTCATAAGTATTTAGTTATAAAATCTATACTATAAGTTCTTTAGAAAAGTTCGCTTGTTCCTCCAGAAAATCCTATATTTTCTGATATGATGAATGATAAGTAAAATGACTCTACAATTCCTTCTATGAGTACTTAATGAATACAAGTTATATAAAATCCAGATCAAGAAGACAATCGATTATGTGAATTTGCTATAAGCCCAAAACCAAACAAGGAACGGGAAATTAGACGGAAGTCACACATCCCATTGTTGGTTAGATCTTCATTCTATATAACCCTGGCGTATTCATTAGGTGCTTACGGAGTTAACTGTAATAGTTCTTTTATAATTGATGAAAACATTCCTTAAGAAAATCATATATTTCCTTTAGTAAAAATGGTAACCATAATAGTTCCTTCTATAATCATACAAGCTATATATAATCTAATATCGAACTGACAGTTAAATGTGTGAATCTGCCTTAAGCGCACAACCAAACAAGGAACAGGAAGTAAGGTGGAACGCACACATTCCACTACCTATAAGATATTAATTATATCTAAACCTAATGTATAAACTAAGGAATTATAGGATTAACCATTCAAGGTCCTTTATGTTATAATGGTTTAATAATACAAATTAAACCTTTTATATATAAGCTTCTAGTTTCACCTACATAATGTTCTATTCAAAAAGTATGTTTTTGTACTAGAAAGTAGTATGCTGTGTTTGTATGTTATGACCTGACCCATACCTATTACTCCCTATGATTACTTGGTGTATACGAGTTATATATATAACTAAGATCGAATAAATAGTAGACTATGTAAATCTACTCTAAGCCCACAACCAAACAAAGAACGGGAAATGAAGCGGAAAGCACACATCCTACTGTCTGTCGGATCCAATTAATATATAACCCTAATGTATCTACTGAGGAATCATAAAGTTAGCATTATAGGCCCCTTTTGAAACTGTATGTTCATGTTACTAGGAAAGTTATGTGGTGTAGATCTATTGTTACGAAAACTGCTAGAAGTTATGAAATCCCGTACTCTAAATGCCTTACTCGATCTATTTTATTTATTATTGTCTGATACTTTGTAGATGTGCCCTATATATATATATATATATATATATATATATATATATATAACCATTTACTAAAAGAATTATCATACCTACTTCTAACATATGACCGACTATGGAGATTCGAATAATATGATATACCAAACAGAATTATTCTGGAAGTTAAAACATGCAAAAGAAATATAGTAAAAGATTGACGAGAGATAGAAACACTTAACTCATAAATAAACACAACTTTTATTCATCATGAAATGTCAATTAAACTTTACAAATTTCAAAACTATCTTGGCTTCAGTACTCGTGCTTTGAGTTTTACTCAGTATGGTGTTACTCTGGGTGGGTGACTCTCCTTTCTTGGAGTCCTGCATGTCGAACCTCTTCAACACCTTATCCAAGTTGGTACTTTGACTAAGCCCAGTTAGTCTTTTACTCCGGTCTCTCATAATCCTTATCCCTAAAATATAGGAAACTTCTCTTACGTCTTTCATAGAGAAACACTTCCCAAGCCAGGACTTCACTTCCTGCAGGGTTGGGATGTCATTTCCTATGAGTAGTATGTCATCCACATACAGTACCAAAAAGCTGACAATACTCCCACTAGCCTTAACATAGACACAAGATTCATCTTCACTCCTCGAAAAGCGAAATTCTTTGACTTTCTCATCAAAGCAAAGATTCCATCTCCGAGGTGCCTGTTTCAATCCATAAATGGATTTCTCGAGCTTACACACTCTATTAGGTTATTATGTACTGACAAAAACCTCTAGCTGACTCATGTAAACATCTTCAACCAAACTTCCATTAAGGAAGGTGGTTTTGACATCCATTTTCCATATTTCATAATCATGAAATGCAACGATGGCTAACAGAACCCTAATGGATTTAATCTTTGCTACTGGTGAAAAGGTCTCATCATGATCAACTCCCGGAGTTTGAGAAAATCCCTTTGCAACCAGTCGCGCCTTATATATGTGTACATTACCATCCATGTCGGTCTTCTTCTTGAAGATCCATTTGCACCCAACTGTCTTACAACCTAGTACATTGCCAACCAACTTCCAAACTTGAATGTCATACATGGATTGTATCTCGCTGTCCATTGCCTCCTTCCATTTGGTAGACTCAGGGCCTGCCATGGCTTCCACGTAACTGTTAGGTTCATCCACACTTACCAATGTCTCATCACTGAAAAGTGTCTCACCTTCCACAGTAATATGGTAACCATAATAATGCTCAGGTGCAGTCCTAACCCTTGTGGAATGCCTCAGAGGTATAGACTTGTCAATTGGCTCAACAAGAGTTTTCTCCTCAGGTTGAGTTCTAGGGTTTGAAGTTCCTTCACCAGTTGAATCTTGAATTTCTTCAAGGTCAATTTGCCTCCCACTATTTCCTTGGCTTATGAATTGTCTCTTTCGAAAGACACCCCTCCTAGCTACAAAGACCACATTGTCACTGGGTCTGCAGAAGAGGTAACCAAAGGATTTATGTGGGTAGCCGATGAAAATACACCTCTCACTTCGAGGTTCGGGCTTATCATGAGTCTCACGTATCACAAAAGCCTTGCAACCTCAAATCTTGATGTGGTCTAATTTGGGAAATTTAGCAGTCAACATCTCATGAGGAGTTTTGGCAACTTTCTTTGTTGGGACCAGACTAAGGATATGGGCGGCAATCTCTAAGGCATACCCCCAAAATGAGATTGGTAGCGAAGCTCGATTCATCATGGAACGAAATATATCCAACAAGGTTCTATTGCGCCTCTCAGCCAAACCATGAAGCTGTGGTGTCTTGGGAGGTGTCAATTGTGAGATAATCCCACATTCCTTAAGATAGTCGAAGAACTCTATACTAAGATACTCACCACCATGATTGGATCAAAGCATCTTAATGTTAATGCCCAATTGATTCTCGACTTCCTGTTTAAACTCTTTAAAGCTTTCAAAAGTCTCTGACTTATGCTCTATTAAATAGACATATCCATATCTACTATAATCATCAGTAAAAGTCAGATAATAACGATTAGCATCCCTTGTGGTAGATTTGATAGGTCCACACACATCCGTGTGTACCAGATCCAACAAACCTTCACCCCTAGCACAAGAACTAGTGAAGGGCGACTTTGTTATTTTTCCAGGTAAGCATGATTCACAACTATCACCTGACTTTAGGTCAAATGACTCCAAGACTCCATCCTTTTGGAGTTGGCCTATACGTTTCTTGCTCACATGTCCAAGATGATAATGCCATAATGATGCTTTATCCAAGTTATTATTACTTGAAGAATCAATACATACCACATTATTTCCTAGATTATCTACAATAGATACAGCTTCATACACACCATCACAAGGTAATGCTTTAAAATAAAGAACATTATTAAAGAAAGCATTTATTCCACCAATTTCATTATCAAAAGAAAAGGTAAAACCTTGTCTGTACAAAGCATGAAAGGAAATAATATTTCTTGCCATTTCTGGCGAATAACAACATTCATTCAAACCTAAAGTAAACCCACTACTTAACAATAAAGAATAAAATCCAATCTTGGTGACTGGGAAGCTTTCCTATTCTCCATGATCAAGTTTATCTTTCCATGCTCCACATTCTCACTTCTTCTTAGTCCCTTCAAATCAGAACAAATATGAATACCGCAACTGGTATCAAAGACCCAAGAGTTAGAATAGGGTGAGTTATTAGATAGAATAGTGTAAATACCTGTGTGGTTGGGTTTAACTTTCCCATCCTTCACATCTTTCTAGTACTTTGGCCAATTCCGCTTCCAATGCGACTTTTCATGGCAATAGAAGCATTCAGTCTCTTTTGGGTCAGACGAAGGAGTGACGAAACCTTTCTTGGTTCCACTTGAAGAAGAGCCATCAAGGGTCCTAGACTTGGTACCCTTCGAAGAGCTATTCCTCTTTTTCCCTTTACCTTTCCCGATTGGCAAGATAGGGGCAGAGTTTGGAGCAGGAGTAGGAGTGTTAACAATCGACTTACCTTTAAGACTTGTTTCTGCGATCTTTAGGAGTCCCAGAAGTTTCCTGAGTGTGACTTCTTCCTTATTCATGTGGTATGTCATGCGGAATTGATCATAACATGAGGGTAAGGAATGAAAAGTGATATCTATTGCAAGCTCCTTAGGGAAGTTCACATTAAGTTTCAACAAACGATCCACATACCTTTTCATTTTTTGCATGTGGCTAGTGATGGATTCTCCGTCCTTCATCTTGGTTGTTATCATGGAGGAGATTATTTCATATCGCTCTTGACGAGCACTCTGATGGTTTCTTTCCATTTTATCTTGGTGCATCTCAAAAGGGTAGTAGTCCTCATAGGACTTTTGGAGTTCAGCTGTCATGGTGGCCATCATGATGCTTGCCAATTTGGTGGCATCTCTTTCATGAGTCCGACAGTTAGCGATCTCCTAGGGAGTATTAGTGGACTCATCGATCTCCTTTAGATCCTTGTCGAGGACATATTCCTTATCCTCGTAGCGAGTTACCGTCCTGATGTTTCGGATCCAATCTATAAAGTCGGAACCATCGAAGATGACCCTCCCACATAGGTTCATGAGGGAGAAGGAGCTAGTAGGGTTTGAGCCAAAAGCAGTGTTGTTGGAAGACATCTGAAAAAGAAGAGAACAAGTTTAGTTTAGACATAAAGATAGTCCTTAATAAAATACCCAGATGTAATATTAAGGCTAGGATCCGATCACAATATATCATAACTTAGAAGAGGTATGCCGTAATCTAAGCTATAACATATTTGAAAGGTAATTGAATGACGATTCACCAATTTCCACCAAAAAACAAAATATAAATTATTTGGTTTTTAAGTGGTTCTTATAAATTCCTATATTCTTTTGAGATTTAATGAACTTTTTTTCAAAGGCATGTTTGAATCTCGAGTGTGCCCTCCAAGTTTTGTGACGGGGATACCGAGGATCACAAAACGAGGTGTGAAGTAACCATGAAAATCACTTAGTACCCTTAAAGTTTATCACTCAATCGATGTGCCGGTTAACCACACACGCTCCACCGACCTATAATAAACTTTAAGTCACCCTTTACCTACCTTGTTAAGTCCAGGTTAGTGTGCATGTTAACCACACACGCTCCACTAACGACTTAAATAAAGTGTAAAGTGTAATTTCATGGATTAACACCTTATTCACATTTTCCTAAAGTAACTAATATTGGGAATTTAATAAAACATTTAGTTACTTCATAATATTCATCATACTTTTAATGAAAATTTATAAGTCCTTGTCCTACCCGTTCGACTAACGACCCTCTACCGATCAAGGAAGCGGTGGGTGAGAGTGGACACCCATTAAGCTGCCATTTTATAGGCAACAACCTTATACCCCCTTATAGACCGGCTTCGTGAATGAGGCCTACTAATGCTAAGAGGACTTGCTCTTATACATACATGTATATTATTAACTTATAATATTACAAAGTATAAGGGTTGATTTTTAACTTTTAAAAATCTAGTGGTTGGAACTAGAGTTTATTAAGTGACTTTACATGTTCCAAAACTTGAGGGCAAGTTTTGTAACTTTACAAAAACTTTTCAAATTCATAACTTATGAGTTATTAAAATGAAGACTCTTCATTTTATAACTTATGTGTTCTTTTAATGGTTTTTAAGACATAAAGATCATGAATTAAACATTTAAACAAGTAATTCCTATGATCTATCAAAAACTCATCAGAATATGAATATTCATATCAAAGTTTCAAGACCATATGAACACATAAGATCATGAAAATTGATATTAGCCATTGTAAATGGATTAGAACAACCATTAAACCATCTTAAACAAGTTATACAACACAAAAACAGTTTAGGGTAATGTTTCTAGTCCATTTCCAGCAGCAAAACTCGAAATTCTACACTTTGCTTGGCCAACTCGTCGAGGGCATGAAATTGTAGCACCTAGTTCTTGGTACATACTTTTGTATTTAATTCTGTTAATGATTTACAATTTTGGCGTTGGACTCAGCGAGTCAAAGGACTGACTCGCCGAGTAGAAGCGGGATGAGACGCGGAGTTTAAGTTGCGGACTCGGCGAGTAGCCGCTGTATGGACAAAAACCCTAATCTAGGGGTTTGCACCCTATTTAAATGATCTTATGCAGCCTCCATCACTCCTTTATGCTCCCAAACACCCCTCACTGAAACCCTATCCATTTTTGAAGCAATCTAAGCCTTGTTGGTGGATTTTGGTGTTGTGATCTTAAGGAAGGAAGTAGAGAAGCTTGAGGAAGTAGGTAGAGATCAAGGGAACCTGAGTTTATGCACCTTCTTTAACTCATCGAAGGTAAAAAGTTTTGATCTTTCTCATTCATTTGTTAGATCCCTCTTTGGGGAGGTTTAGGGCTTTTATAAGCCATTTTTGGTGGCCAACCATGTTTGCAAACATGGTTGGGGGTTTAAGCTTCTGAATCACGTCATGAAAGGAGTCACTAGGCATATTTGGGTTGCTTTTGCACCCATGAAAGGTCCCATGTGCCATATGAGCTTGTTTTATGTCCTTTTGAGCTCAAAGTCCCAGGCAAGCACGCAAAGTTTGTAACTTTATGTGCTAGATCGATTCTAGAAGCTTAGATCTATCTTTTGATCAAAGGATGTTCATCAGAAAGAAAATATTTAGGGAATGGACATGACTAACTCGGCGAGTCCATTCTTGGACTGGGGAGTCTATAGGGTTCTATCCCATTCTGTTGAGGGTCGAAAGGACCTAGTTGAGTGTGGAAAGTTTTAAGGGGGTCTCCGGGGAGTGACCCAAGGTTCTGGACTAAGCCATTGATATGGAAGTTCATGGGACTCGGCGAGTGCATGAAGGTGCTCGGCGAGTACAAGGAAATCTTAATAGAACTTGACGAGTTATTCATACAACTCGGCGAGTCGAGGACAGAACGTGTTCATCGGATGAAGATTAACTCGACGAGTTGTTCATACAACTCAGCGATTCAGATGAAGGACCATTGGGTATCAGTTAGGAAGTGAAGTCGTCGAGTCAATGCCTAACTCGGCGAGTAGAGACGGGAGTAAGGACAATCGACTGGATATGGACTCGACGAGTTAGCGAGCCAACTCGGCGAGTCGGGTCAACTGGAAGTTGACTTTGACTTTGACTTGACTTTGGTTTGGAATCGGTTAGGGGTAAAATAGTCATTTTACCCTGGGAATAGTATCAATGTCTGATTAAGTGTTTTATGGAAATATAGCCGGGGGATCACCGGAGCAGCTGTCAAGCATTTGTAGATCAGCTTTTCAGCAGCCAGCCTTTTGAGGTGATTTATCTTCCATTAAGGGTGGGTCTAACGCCACAATGCCGGCCCACCAAGTAGGAGTATTTTAGAAGATGATTGTCTTTGTGATAATTATCTTGGTATGGATACGTGTTTGGTTATGAGATATATCTGTATGATATGTTACGTGTATGATAGGGATCGTTTCCCCTGAGAGTGGTCCTTAGGACCGAAGGGTAGGTCAGTACTCGGATATGCCTGATTGTATGCTTATACCTTGTTGTTGTGTGCTAGTAGTAGGGGTGGAATAGACCCCAGTTACCGGTTGAAAGATACCGATGATGATTACCGGTTGAAAGATATCGATGATGATTACCGGTTGTAGGATACCGATGAAGACTACCGGTGGAAAGATATCGATGATGATTACCGGTTGGAAGATACCGATGGTATTGTATGGTATATGGTATAATGGGGGAGCTCACTAAGCTTTGTGCTTACGGTTTCAGTTTTTGGTTTCAGGTACCTCTTCTTCTAAGGAAAAGGAGCCGGCGGCGTAGCATGATATCACACACACATTTGATTTTATGCATGAAGTTTTCTGGGATTGTACTCTGATATGATATTTGTTTATGACATGGGTTTCGAACATGATACATTGTTTTATGACATGTCGTGTTGGCACAGTATTTTCTAAAGAATGTTTTTTATGAAATAAATGATTAAAATAAAATTTTTGGGCTCGAATTTTGGGTTGTTACAAGTTGGTATCAGAGCCCTGGTTTGAGGGATTCGGACACACCCTCGGGGGTGTCTGGACTCAAACCGAGGGACTAAAAGATTTTTACAAGGAAAATGGTTTTCTAAAATCTAAAATGGGAATTTTTAAGAAAGACGAAGTGTGTGTTGCATTCGACCGGTCGGGCTCAAGTAAGTTTTCCCCAAGATACCCATATTTGTTATGTTATGTTGTATGATTTTGATTCAGGGGACTACATGCTAGAATAGGACTAAGGGTCTAGGAGGATGCCTTGTGTGCCTGATATATGATTCTGAGAATTGCATGCTAGTTAGGGCTAAGGATCTAAGAAGGATTCCTTATATTCCTGTTGTATGAGCTGCATGCTAGGACTGTTTAGTCAGCTGTAGGATGGCATGTGTAGGTTATGCTTGGTTTGGTTACTCAATGCACGAATGCTGCTTGCTTGTGCTATGGGGGTTCTAGCCAACTTCGACTAACTAGTGAACGGATATGTAACAGTATCCGCACACTAGTTAGGGGGACACGGTAAGGACTCCTAATGCAGCTGATGGCTGGGAGTATGTCAAAGAGTGCTCTAGGGAGACCTAGGATATGATCAGTGGGAAGAGCATCGGTAAAAAAGGACTTGGTGAAGTCAAGGCAATCCTTGAGGAAAGTACGGATAGATGTGCAAGGTAGTATGGGCTCGTACTACTGAAAGTAGAGGATCCGTAGTCGACTCAAGGAGGGCCGAGATGGAACCTGGAAACTTGGAGAGTGTATGAGACCTTTCGGGGGTATATGTGATCCTGAAAATTGTGTTATTATTTTTAGAATGGTGGTCACACGTCATGGAGCGGGGGGATCAGGATCTGGTTCAGGATCAGGTTTGGGAGCGTGATCCGAGCATGTCGATGATGGGTTACGCGAGTTTATCGCGTCTGAGATTATGAGAGGTATCCTTGAGGCGACCCCAGTCAGTTTCGGGTCGATCGAGGAAGGGATTATCGAGCTGATTGAGGATCGCCTTCGGGAATTCAGGAGTGATCTGGCGTCTAGCCAGGTGGGTACACGCACGCTGTCCTTTAAGGACTTCCGTAGGAGTGGTGCGCCGGATTTTCATGGGGTGAAGGACCCCATTGCTGCTAGGAGGTGGATCGCAAACATCGAGTCTGCTCAGCTGATGAGCTTCTGCCCGGACGGGTCGAAGGTCCGTTTCGCTACAGCTTGTCTGAGGGATAGAGCCAAAGACTGGTGGGAGTTGATTGGTGATGCGTTGGGAGCCCCAGTCATTCAGGCTATGTCATGGTTAGATTTCGTGACCCGATTCAGAGCTGAGTTTGCACCAGATGTGGAGCTTCAGCAGCTGGCCAGAGAGTTCTTGGATATGAGACAGAATACGGAGATTGTGGCGGAGATCACCGTCAAGTTCCGGGAGAGGGCCTTGTTGGTACCCCCGTATGCGCGAGATGAGGATATGAGGAGCACCTGATACGATGACATGCTACAGGCTGATATTCGGGAGCATGTTAGTTTCTCTGCTTCCCCTACCCTGGAGTCCATGATTACCAGGGCTAGGGAGAGAGAGATTGATTTGGAGCACATATGGAAGATGAAGGTTGCTGAGGGACAGGCGATGGGGGCTTCGGGGAAGAAGCCAAAGGGATCCGATGGTAGGCCGAAAGGCCAGTCAGGGCGGGACCGCTGAGGGAAATGCGGTCGATCACATGAGGGAGTTTGTCGCACTGGGATAAGTTCAGGCTGCTATAAGTGCGACAAGGTAGGGCATTTTGGCAGAGATTGTACTACCCCTGCTTCCGCGATTTAGATATCAGACCTGATTTGCGTCCATTGCAATCGGAGGGGCCATAAAAAGGTCAATTGTCCCAGGTTGACAGCAGCAACAGCGCTGGCAGTGGCGCTAACGTCAGCGACAGCACAGGTTGTGGATGACCGGAAGGTCAAGTCGGAGGCTCCAGTGGTTCGGAGCCGAGCATTTCAGCTGACAGCCGAGGAGGCACGCGCTGCGCCCGATGTGGTGACGGGTATGATTCGTTTCCTCTGATTTAATTGTATGATGTTGTGATATTGATATGTGCTCTGTGTATATGCGTTTAGGATCGTTCCATGTGAACGGTATTCCATTTCAGGTGTTGTTTGATTCGGGTGCTACCCGATCATTTGTCTCTCTTGCGCTTAGCAAGAAGTTTCCTGAGTCTTCGGGCATGTTGGACTGCCCTCTAGAGGTCGAGATTGCAGACGACTGATTAGTGCAAGCATTGGAGGTCTACCGAGATTGTGTTTTGAAGCTGTTCGAGGAACGTTACTTGGTAGACTTGGTTCCCATACCGTTACGGGGGAACAAGGTTATTATAGGCATGGATTGGTTGAGCCCAATGGGGCAGTGATAGATTGTGCACATCAGCTGGTACGGATCAGGACCCCAAGTGGGGGAGAGTTGGTAGTTCATGGCGAGAGGCCACAACGAGGACCAGCTGTATGTGCAGCAGTGAGAGCTATGCGCTACCTTCAGCAGGGTTGCCCATGGTATATCGTGTATGTTATGGACATCCGGTAGGCGGGTAAGGCGACGGTGGGTGATGTACCCGTGGTGTGGGAGTTTATTGATGTATTCCCCGAGGAGTTGCCTGGGATACCTTCGGAGAGGCAGGTGGAGTTTAGGATCGACCTAGTCCCTGTCGCGGCTCCGATAGCCAAGGCGTCGTATCGGTTGTCTCCTCCTGAGATGCAGGAATTGTGCACACAGCTGCAGGACTTATTAGACAAGGGATTCATTAGGCCGAGCAGTTCACCCTGGGGAGCCCTGATTATGTTTGTGAAGAAGAAGGACGGGTCGCATCGGATGTGTATAGACTATCAGGAGCTGAATAAGGTAACAGTGAAGAATCGTTACCCACTCTCGAGGATCGATGACTTCTTCGACCAGCTGCAGGGAGCATCTTGGTTCTCTAAAATTAATTTGCGATCAGGGTATCATCAGATGAGGGTCAGAGAGGAGGATGTGCAGAAGACTGCTTTTTGGACACGCTATAGTCATTATGAGTTTGTGGTGATGCCTTTCGGGCTCACCAATGCTCCTGCCGCGTTCATGTATATCATGAATCGCGTGTGCTGGCCGATGTTGGATCGGTCCGTGATTGTTTTTATTGACGATATCTTGGTTTATTCCAAGACGCGAGAGCAGCATGAGGAGCACTTGCGTGAGGTTCTGAGTACTTTGAGGAAGGAGAGCATATATGCTAAGTTCTCCAAGTGCGAGTTCTGGTTGCGCGGGGTGCAGTGTCTTGGGCTCCTTGTCAACCAGGACGGGATATCAGTGGATCCGGCCAAGGTAGAGGCCGTGATGAGATGGGAGGTCCCGAGGTCTGCATCCGAGATTCGAAGCCTCCTGGGATTGGCGGGCTACTATCGGAGTCATTCAGGACTTCTCCAATATAGCCATACCCCCGACCAGGCTGATGAGGAAAGTCGTGGTTTTTCGTTGGGGGTCCGAGCAGTAGGCCACATTCGAGACGTTGAGAAAGAGATTGTGCGAGGCACCAATCTTAGCCCTGCCAGAAGGCATGGAGGATTTTGTTGTGTACTGCGATGCGTCCATCTCGGGTTTGGGCGCAGTGTTGATGCAGAGAGGGCACGTTATTGCCTACGCTTCGAGGCAGCTGAAGCCTCACAAGGCGAGCTACCCGACGCATGATTTGGAGCTGGGGGCTATTGTGTTCTCCCTCAAGATTTGGCGTCATTACCTCTATGGGGTTCGTTGTATCATCTACACGGACCACAAGAGCTTGAGGTATCTCATGGACCAGCCGAATCTAAACATGAGGCAGCGTCGGTGGCTAGACGTGGTAAAAGGTTATGATTCTGAGATCCTTTACCATCCGGGGAAAGCCAATGTGGTGGCTGACGTGCTTAGCCGCAAGGCAGCGCCGATCCGAGATATTTGCCTAAGGATGAAAGTGGTGACTCCGCTGCTGGACCAGGTTCGGGAGGCTTAACAGGAGGATATGAAGGAGGAACATCAGAGGAGTGAGTGATTGTGGGGCATGTTTCCTCCTTCGACTACGATAGCCGAGGGTGATTGACTCTTCACCGTAGGGTGTGGGTCCCTTATCATGGACGCGTGCGCCAGGTTCTGATGGAGGATGCGCACAAATACCGGTTCTCCATCATCCCGGGGCGACGAAGATGTATAAGGATCTTCGTCTAGACTATTGGTGTCCCTGCATGAACCGGGACATGACATGGTACGTGGAGCGCTGCTTGACCTGTAGGAAGGTCAAGGCCGAGCATCAAAGACCGCACGGCAAGATGCAGCGATTGGATACTCCGCTATGGAAATGGGAAGACATCACGATGGATTTTATCACCAAGCTTCCCAAGACCGCGCGGGGAGTGGATTTGATCTGGGTCATCCTTGATCGGTTGACCAAGAGCGCCCACTTTATCCCGATTCAGGAAAGCATCTCGGCCGAGAAATTGGCCGATATCTATATCAGGGAGGTGGTGGCGCGGCACGGAGTGCCAGTTTCGGTGATTTCGGATAGGGATGTGAGGTTCACATCCAGGTTTTGGAAGAAATTCCACTACGAGTTGGGTACTCGTCTGCATTTCAACACCGCCTTTCACTCGCAGACAGATGGCCAGAGCGACCGGACCATCCATACTCTGGAGGACATGTTGCGGGCATGTGTTTTAGACTTCGGAGGTAGCTGGGATACATACCTTCCGTTGGCGGAGTTCTTGTATAATAATAGCTATCATGCAAGTATCGACCGTCCTCCATTCGAGATGTTGTATGGGAGAAGGTGTAGGAACCCGATATACAGGGGCGAGGTTGGCTAGAGGGTCATGGGGAGCACCGATGTAGTTCTCAAGAAGACAGAGAAGATTCAGCAGGTCTGGAGCAGGCTTCAGACTGCTCAGAGTCGGTAGAAAAGTTATGCTGATAAGCGTCGATCAGACCTGGAGTTCAAGGTCAGGGATATGGTTCTCCTGAAGGTGTCGCCTTGGAAGGGCGTCATCCGATTCAGGAAGCGGGGCAAGTTGGGTCCCAGGTTTATTGGACCGTTTAGGGTTGTAGCCCGGGTGGGCAAGGTGGTATACTGGCTGGATCTTCCAGCCGAACTCAGTCAAATCCACAACACTTTCCACATCTCTCACCTGCGGAAGTGCCTGGTGGACGACTCGGCGGTGATACCCTTGGAGGACATTCAGGTTGATGACAACCTTAATTACATCGAGCGGCCTGTAGAGATCCTTTACCGAAAATCAAAGGATCTGAGGAAAAAAAGAGTGGAACTCTTGAAGGTGCAATGGCGGCACCGGAAGGGGTCGGATTGGGCTTGGGAGTCGGTGGACGAGATGATGGAGCATTACCCCGAGCTGTTTCAGGATCGAGCAGCAGACTTCGAGGACGAAGTCTAAAATAAGTGGGGGAGATTTGTAGCACCTGGTTCTTGGTACGTACTTTTGTATTTAATTCTGTTAATGATTTACAATTTTGGCCTTGGACTCGGCGAGTCGAAGGACTGACTCGCCGAGTAGAAGCGGGATGAGACGCGGAGTTTAATTTGCGGACTCAGCGAGTCGGGTCCCAGACTCGGCGAGTAGCCGCTGTTTGGACAAAAACCCTAATCCAGGGGTTTTCACCATATTTAAACGACCTTATGCAGCCTCCATCACTCCTTTATGCTCCCAAACACCCCTCACTTAAACCCTATCTGTTTTTGAAGCAATCTAAGCCTTGTTGGTGGATTTTGGTGTTGTGATCTTAAGGAAGGAAGGAGAGAAGCTTGAGGAAGCAGGTAGAGATCAAGGGAACCTGAGTTTGTGCACCTTCTTCGGATCATCAAAGGTAAAAAGCTGTGATCTTGCTCATCCATTTATTAGATCCCTCTTTGGGGAGGTTTAGGGCTTTTATGAGCCATTTTTGGTGGCTAGCCATGTTTGCAAACATGGTTGGGGGTTTACGCTTCTGAATCACGTCATGAAAGGAGTCACTAGGCAGATTTGGGTTGCTTTTGCACCCATGAAAGGTCCTATGTGCCATATGAGCTTGTTTTATGTCCTTTTGAGCTCAAAGTCCCTTGCAATTACGTAAAGTTTGTAACTTTACGTGCTACATTAGATGTAGAAGCTTGGATCTATCTTTTGATCAAAGGATGTTCATTAGAAAGAAAAGATTTAGGTAATGGAAGTGACCAAATCGGCGAGTCTAGGGGGTTCTGTCCCATTATGTTGAGGGTCGAAAGGACCCAGTTGAGTGTGGAAAGTTTTAAGGGGGTCACCGGGGAGTCACCCAACGTTCTGGACTAAGCCATTGATCTGGAAGTTCATGGGACTCGGCGAGTGCATGAAGGTGCTCGGTGATTCCAAGTCAATCTTTATAGAACTCGAGGAGTTGTTCATACAACTCGGAGAGTCGAGGACAGAACGTGTTCATCGGATAAAGATTAACTCGACGAGTTGTTCATACAACTCGGCGGGTCGGATGAAGGACCATTGGGTATCAGTTAGAAAGTGAACTCGTCGAGTCAATGCCTAACTCGACGAGTAGAGACGGGAGTAAGGACAATCGACTGGATATGGACTCGACGAGTTAGCGAGCCAACTCGACGAGTTGGGTCAACTGGAAGTTGACTTTAACTTTGACTTGATTTTGGTTTGGAATCGGTCAGGGGTAAAATAGTCATTTTACCCTAGGAATAGTATCAATGTCTGATTAAGTGTTTTATGGAAATATAGTCGGGGGATATATCTGTATGATATATTACGTGTATGATAGGTTTAAGGCCACAATATCTTCCATTAGGGATGGGTCTAAGGCCACAATATCGATCCAACAAGTAGGAGTATTTTAAAAGATGATTGTCTTTGTGATAATTATCTTGGTATGGATACGTGTTTGGTTTTGGGATATATCTGTATGATATATTACGTGTATGATAGGGATAGTTTCCCCTTACAGTGGTCCTTAGGACCGAAGGGTAGGTCAGTACTCGAATATGCCTAATTATATGCTTATACCTTATTGTTGTATGCTAGTAGTAGGGGTGGAATAGACCCCAGTTACCGGTTGAAAGATACCGATGATGATTACCGGTTGAAAGATACCGATGATGATTACCGGTTGTAAGATACCGATGAAGAGTACCGGTTGAAAGATACCGATGATGATTACCGGTTGGAAGATACCGATGGTATTGTATGGTATGTGGTATGCTGGGGGAGCTCACTAAGCTTTGTACTTATGGTCTCAGTTTTTGGTTTCAGGTACATCTTCATCTAAGGGGAAGGAGCCGGCGGTGTAGCATGACATCACACACACATCTGATTTTCCGCACGAAGTTTTCTGGGAGTGTACTCTGATATGATATTTGTTTATGACATGGGTTTCGAACATGATACATTGTTTTATGAAATGTCGTGTTGGCACAGTTTTTTCTAAAGAATGTTTTTATGAAATAAATGATTAAAATGAAATTTTTGGGCTTGAATTTTGGGTTGTTACAGAACTGACTCGCCGAGTTGATTGCATTTTCACTTGGACTCGTCGAGTTCCCCATGGACTCGTCGAGTCCCCTGTGCAGTCAGTTCAAAATTTGATTTTTGTCACTATTTTGCATCAAGTCACTGTAACAGCCCAGATTCCTAGGTATTATTCATTTATTTATTTTTGGTAATTTGTGAGGAGACTCGGTGAGTTGGAGCCTAGACTGGCCGAGTATGATCGCGGATTTGGACGCGGGTTCGCGTCCGGACTCGGCGAGTCCAAGAGTGGACTCGGCGGGTCCATGCTGTTTAATGAAACCCTAATTTCCCGGCTCTGTGCCCTATTTAAAGGAACTTATAACCCTTCATTGTGGCTACCTTCAACCTTGAGAGCACTAGAGCATCTGAGAGTCCTTGTGAGTGAGAAAAGAGGCCATTATTCACCATCCTTGTGTGTGTTAGCAAGAAGGGAAGAGGAAGGCCAAGCTAGGAGAGTTGGGGAGCTTGGATCTACTTCCATTTCGGCAGAGGAAGCTATTTGAGGTAATATTCAGAGCTTATTCTCGTGTTTTTATTGATATGGTCAAATCTAGCGTTTCTTCATGCCTTGTTTACCTTGTAATTGGAGTGTGAGAGGTCCCATGGGGAATTTGTACGTAGATCTGGACCTTAGTAGGTCCAGAGAGTCCCAAATGCTCTGCTTTATGCCTTTCCTTTTGAGTTGGGGACTTAGGTTACCATTTTAGATGTCATTTCACCAAAAGAAGCCTTATAGGCGTCGCATGGTAGCCAAGATAGTGACTTTACATGATAAATGAACTTGGAAGGACTGGATCTATGAGTCATTGGGACGGATCTGACCTCAGGAGCGAGTTTGAGTTGATGCATGGCATGGACTCGCCGAGTCTGAAGAAGAGACTCGGAGAGTAGCATGAAGATTGTCCTTAACCACGCAGCGAGTGGTCTTGCCGAGTTAAGGGGTTGACTCAATGAGTTAGAGAGGGTTGTCGAGTGGACTGAGTCAAGCTGGAACTCGCCGAGTTGTTCTTGAGACTCGGCGAGTTGAGTCGTGGTGGCCCCGCGATTCATGCCAGGTGGAACTCGTCGAGTCAGGGAAGTACTCGACGTTTCAAGAGAGGATCCTAGGGAGTCAGTGAACACGTATAGACTCGCCGAGTCGCTCTAGTGCACTCGCCGAGTCCGGTCAAAGTTGACCGTTGACCAGAGTTGACCAGTGTTGACTTGATAGGGTAGTCAACCTTAGTTGTGAAAGTGTTAATTAGAGATATATGGTGTTATAGGAGGATTATAGCTCGGAGGATCGAGCGTGAGTGATTTCCGGGATTTGCGAGTTATCGAGATACGTGAGGTGAGTCTTCTCACTATACTTTACCTTGAGTAGGTAACCAGAGTTATGTGACAGAGTATTTGTATGCTATATGTATGTTATGTGCTGTACTGCATTATTTCTATGTGATTTATGCTGTGCATGTTTATAGAGTTGGAACCGGAAGGTTCCCAGAGTTAGGACCAGAGGGTTCACAGAGTAGGGTCCCCGGACCCACAGAGTTATAGCCTCGAGTGGCTAATATGTGTTATGTGTGGTATTTTGGGGAACTCACTAAGCTTTGTGCTTACAGTGTAGGTGTTATTTGTTTCAGGTACTAGTGATGACCGTGGGAAGGTGCCGGCTTGATCAGTACACACATGGGATATTTATGTTATGTGATCTTGGGATTCTTTGTATGACATGGATTGGAGTTTCAAACATTGATGTTTTTATGAAAATTAAATGAATATGTTTTTATATTATGCGAAAAATTATTTTGAAATTCACGGTGTTACTAGTTGGTATCAGAGCCTTGGTTTGAGGGATTCGAGTACACATTCGGGCGTATTTGAACTCAAACTGAGGATTTGAGAAGTATTTTCAAAAAGAATAAAAGATTTTTGGAAGAACGCAGAGCAGAGTTGTGTGTACGATCAGTCCGCGCCCGAACGGTGATTTCCCAAAATACCCTCATGTTATGTGATATTGATATTGATATGGTGTATTCTCATGCTAGAGTATGCTAGGTACTCCTATTAGGACTAGAGTGGCCTGATTTGTGATGCCTTAGCCTAGGGAGAGGTGAGCTGCTATGAGATGCTTGAGAGTGAGTAGGTAGCAGTGAGGGGCTTACGAGAGATTTGTTAGAGAGTGGATTGTGCATGATAGAGTACTTGGAATTTGGGATCCGAAGAGGAGGAATTGGGGTGAATTCTGATACGGTGTGGACAGTAGTATTGGGCCCGTACTACTGAAAGCACCGGAGCGGTGTACACCCCAAGTAGGAATCTTTGGAATACCAAGGATCAAGGAGGTATGAGTTGTCGAGTTTGAGTATGCTCGAATAGATTCTAATTTATCGTGTGTTGTATTTCAGAGGTAGATCATGGTGAGGACACGTCTGATGCCTGAGAGCAGTGAGACCAGTGATGAGGAGATCCACCGGATCATCCATGAGCTGGTGGTTGCGGCCATCAGGGCAGAGATACCAGAGATGTTTGGGTCTATTAAGACTACGTTGATTGAGACCTTCGACGAGCGTTATGCCGCTCTTTCTGAGGCTGCTGTTGCAGCGGCCACTGCAGCTATTGCTGCCGCGAGGCCGCAGGGTGGTGATGCGTTGTTGTTCCGAGAGTTCAGCAACACAAAACCACCATAGTTTGATGGGACCCAGGACCCGGTGGCGGCTATGTGATGGATTTGGTGTTTCTTCACTTGCTCAACTCCTGAGCATTTGAAGGTTCGGTTCGCGCTGAACCAGCTTCGCTTGGGAGCGAAGGACTGGTGGAAGTTTGTGACGGTGCACTTTATGTCTGTTGAGCTTGCGGCAGTGACCTGGGAGAGGTTCACTGCCATGTTCCGAGATGAGTACGTTCCCCAGGTAGAGAACCTCAGGGATCTGCCCCTACCGCCATCAAAGCTACCGAGAGTCGGCCAGTGAAGGCCGAGGCGCCGAGAGCACGAGGGAGAGCTTTTCAGTTGACCGCGGAGGAGGTTCGCGTAGAACCCGATGTCGTGGCTGGTATGTATTATTTCGTGTATTTATTTTGATGTCGAGATATTATGCTTATATTATGTTATGCGTAGGTACTTTTCTTATGAATTCTGTACCTGCCTTGGTGTTATTTAACTCGGGTGCGAGTCGGTCTTTTGTATCTTTGGCTTTTAGTCAGCATATCAGTGTTAGTCGTGAGGCGTTGAGTCGGCCTCTAAGAGTTTCCATAGCTGACGAGAGGGTGATATATGCCATGGAGGTTCTCCAAGGGTGCGTAGTCGAGATTTTCGGTGTTGAGTTCCTGATTGATCTAGTTCCTATTGCGATGGGTGATGTCTGTGTCATTTTGGGCATGGACTGGTTGAGCAGATTCGGTGCGGTTATCGACTGTGAGCGACAGTTGGTGACCATACGAGACCCTAGTGGGGGAGTTCTTACGGTGTACGGCGAGGGTACACGTTCTGGATCAGCGTTTTGTTCGGCCGCTAGGGCAAGGCAGCGTCTACAGTAGGGCTGTAAGGGTTTTGTGGCGTATGTGATGGATACGCGGGTGGATTCCGAGAGACCAATTTCTATTGAGGAGGTTCCGATAGTGCATGAGTTCCCTGTTGTATTTCCCGAGGAGTTGCCGGGTGTGCCTCCTGTGAGGCAAGTGAAGTTCAGTATCGATTTGGTTCCGGGGGACGCGCCTATCGCTAACGTGCCTTATCGCCTTGCACCTCCAGAGATGCAAGAGTTATCCTCGCAGCTTCAGGAGCTGCTGGGGAAGGGGTTTATTCGGCCAAGCAGCTCTCCGTGGGGAGCGCCTATCTTGTTCGTCAAGAAGAAGGATGGTTCACACCGGATGTGCATTGATTACCGGGAGTTGAACAAGCTGACGGTCAAGAACCGTTACCCGTTGCCGAGGATCGACGATTTGTTCGATTAGTTGCAGGGAGCATCTTGGTTCTCCAAGATCGATTTGAGGTTTGGATATCATCAGGTGAGGGTGCGGGATGAGGACGTCCAGAAGACAGCGTTTAGGACGCGTTATGGGCATTACGAGTTTGTGGTGATACCTTTTGGGCTCACCAATGTCCCGGCAGTGTTCATGGATCTCATGAACCGAGTGTGCAGGCCGATGCTGGATCGGTCGATGATTGTATTTATCGACGACATTTTGGTATATTCGAGATCTAGAGAGCATCATGAGGAGCATTTGAGAGAGGTTCTCGGAGTTCTAAGATCGGAGAGGCTTTATGCAAAATTCTCCAAGTGTGATTTCTGGTTGCGGGAGGCCCAGTTCTTAGTTCATCTCGTTAACCAGAAAGGGATATTGGTTGACCCGGCCAAAGTGAAGGCGGTGATGAGTTGGGAGGTGCCGAGGTCACCCTCCTAGGAAAGATCAGGAGTTTCCTAGGGTTGGCAGGGTATTATCAGAGATTTATCAAGGATTTCTCTAAAATCACAGTGCCACTCACCAGGTTGACCCGGAAGGGTGTTGCTTTTTCTTGGGGCCCTGAGCAGCAGGCCTCCTTTGAGACACTTCGCCAAAGGTTATGCGAAGCCCCGGTGTTAGCCCTCCCGGAAGGGATGGAGGACTTTGTGGTATACTGTGACACATCGATTTTGGGGTTGGAGGCGGTGCTGATGCAGAGAGGGCATGTGACAGCATATGCATCGAGGCAGCTGAAGCCTCATGAGATGAGATATCCCACCCATGATCTAGAGTTGGGGGCAGTGGTGTTCGCCCTCAAGATTTGGCGTCACTACCTGTATGGGGTTCGGTATACGATATACATGGACCATAAGAGTTTGAAATATTTGATGGATCAGCCCAACCTAAATATGTGACAGAGAAGGTGGTTGGATGTGGTCAAGGATTATGATTGTGAGATCCTGTACCACCCGGGCAAGGCTAATGTTGTAGCCGATGCACTGAGCCGCAGGGCGGAGAGCACCCCGCTGCGGGATGTATGTTTGAGATTGACCGTGGTAGCTCAAGTGTTGGACGCCATTCGTGGGGCACAGGCCGAGGTTGTGCAACCTGAGATGCAGAGGAAAGAGCGGGTTGTTGGTTTGGTTTCAAAGTTCGTTACCGATGGTCGGGGGCTTATGACATTTCAGGGGCGTATCTGGGTGTCGTACGTGGGAGGAACGCATACAATTTTGATGGAAGAGGCTCATCGGTCGAAATTTTCGATCCATCATGGGGCCACTAAGATGTATTTGGACCTGAGGAAGGAGTATTGGTGGCCCTGTATGAAGAGGGATGTTGCGTGGTTTGTTGAGAGGTGCTTGACCTGTCGTAGGGTTAAGGCCGAGCACCAGAGGCCGCATGGTAAGCTGCAACCGTTGGAGGTTCCTGAATGGAAGTGGGAACAGATCACCATGGATTTTATCACCAAATTGCCAAGGACTGCTAGGGGAGTTGATGCAATTTGGGTGATTATGGACAGGTTGACGAAGAGCACTCACTTTCTTGCTATCAGCGAGAGTTCTTCAGTAGAGAAATTGGCAGAGGTGTACGTGAGGGAAGTGGTATCTCGGCATGGGGTGCCGATCTTGATTGTTTCAAACCGAGATGTGCATTTCACTTCGAGATTCTGGAAGAAGTTTCATGAGGAGTTGGGTACTAGGCTGCATTTTAGTACCACATATCATCCCCAAACAAACGGACAGAGTGAGCGGACGATTCAGACGCTCGAGGACATGCTCCGGGCATGTGTTTTGGATTTCGGGGGGAGTTGGGATACGTACTTGCCCTTGGTAGAGTTTTCCTATAACAACAACCATCATTCGAGCATTGGTATGCCGCCCTTTGATCTGTTGTATGGGAGGAGGTGTCGGACCCCCATTTGTTGGGGAGAGGTTGGACAGCGTGTGATGGGCAGTACAGAGATCGTGCTTCAGACGACAGAGCAGATCCAGCAGGTCAGACAGAGGTTGTTGACCGCTCAGAGTCGTCAGAAGAGCTATGCAGACAGACGCTGGTTCGAGCTTGAGTTTCAGGTCGGCGACCTTGTACTCTTGAAGGTCTCTCCTTGGAAAGGAGTGATTCGATTAAGGAAGAGGGGCAAGTTGGGGCCCCGATATATTGGTCCTTTCCGAGTGATCGCGAGGGTAGGCCGGGTAGCCTATCGTTTAGATTTGCCAGCAGAGTTGGGGCAGATTCACGACACTTTTCATGTGTCGCAGCTGAGGAAGTGTATAGCCGATGAGTCGGCAGTGGTTCCATTAGAGGATATTCAGGTGGATGCGAGCCTGAATTATGCTGAGAGACCAGTGGCAATCAGAGATCGGAAAATCAAGGTTCTGAGGAACAAGGAGGTACCCCTGGTTTTGGTTCAGTGGCAGCATCGGAAGGGGTCCGAGATGACTTGGGAACCTGAGCGTGAGATGCGTGAGCAGCATCCAGAGTTATTTGCAGAGCGAGACTTCGAGGGCGAAGTCTAGTTCTAGTGGGGGAGAATTGTAACAGCCCGGATTCCCAGGTATTATTCATTTATTTATTTTTGGTAATTTGTGAGGAGACTCGGCGAGTTGGAGCCTAGACTCGCCAAGTATGATCGTGGATTTGGACGCGGGTTCGCGTCCGGACTTGGCGAGTCCAAGAGTGGACTCGGCGAGTCCACGCTGTTTAATGAAACTCTAATTTCCCGGCTCTGAGCCCTATTTAAAGGACCTTATAACCCTTCATTGCGGCTACCTTCGACCTTGAGAGCACCAGAGCATCTGAGGGTCCTTGTGAGTGAGAAAAGAGGCCATTATTCACCATCCTTTTGTGTGTTAGAAAGAAGGGAAGAGGAAGGCCAAGCTAGGAGAGTTGGGGAGCTTGGAGCTACTTCCATTTCGGCAGAGGAAGCTATTTGAGGTAATATTCAGAGCTTATTCTCGTGTTTTTATTGATATGGTCAAATCTAGGGTTTCTTCATGCCTTGTTTACCTTGTAATTGGAGTGTGAGAGGTCCCATGGGGAATTGGTACCTAGATCTGGACCTTAGTAGGTCCAGAGAGTCCCAAATGCTCTGCTTTATGCCTTTCCTTTTGAGTTGGGGACTTAGGTTACCATTTTAGATGTCATTTCACCAAAAGAAGCCTTGTAGGCGTCGCATGGTAGCCAAGATAGTGACTTTACGTGATGAATGAACTTGGAAGGACTAGATCTATGAGTCATTGGGACGGATCTGACCTCAGGAGCGAGTTTGAGTTGATGCATGACATGGACTCGCCGAGTCTGAAGAACAGATTCGGCGAGTAGCATGAAGATTGTCCTTAACCACTCAGCGAGTGGTCTTTCCGAGTTAAGGGGTTGACTCAGTGAGTCAGAGAGGGTTGTCGAGTGGACTGAGTCAAGCTGGAACTCGTCGAGTTGTTCTTGATACTCGGCGAGTTAAGTCGTGGTGGCTGCGCGATTCATTCCAGGTGGAACTCGTCGAGTCAGGGAAGTACTCGACGTGTCAAGGGAGGATCCTAGGGAGTTAGTGATCACGTATAGACTCGCCGTGTCGCTCTATTGCACTCGCCAAGTCTGGTCAAAGTTGACCGTTGACCAGAGTTGACCAGTTTTGACTTGATAGGGGTAGTCAACTTTAGTTGCGAAAGTGTTAATTAGAGCTATATGGTGTTATAGGAGGATTATAGCTCGGAGGATCGAGCGCGAGTGATTTCCGGTATTTGCGAGTTATCGAGATACGCGAGGTGAGTCTTCTTACTATACTTTACCTTGAGTAGGTAACCAGAGTTATGTGACAGAGTATTTGTATGCTATATGTATGTTATGTGGTGTACTGCATTATTTCTATGTGATTTATGATGTGCATGTTTATAGAGTTGGAACCCGAAGGTTCCCAGAGTTAGAACCAGAGGGTTCACAGAGTAGGGTCCACAGACCCACAGAGTTCTAGCCTCGAGTGGCTAATATGTGTTATGTGTGGTATTTTGGGGAACTCACTAAGCTTTGTGCTTACAGTGTTGGTGTTATGTGTTTTAGGTACTAGTGATGACCGTAGGAAGGCGCCGGCTTGATCAGTACACACACATGGGATATTTATGTTATGTGATCTTGGGATTCTTTGTATGACATGGATTGGAGTTTCAAACATTGATGTTTTTATGAAAATTAAATGAATATGTTTTCACATTAAAGCGAAAAATTATTTTAAAATTCACGGTGTTACAGTCACTAACAAACAAATCTGCGTCTGATACCACTGATGGGTTTTGAGCATTCTAACACCTTTAAGTGTACATGCAACCCTAGAAAACCTTGGATCTATGTTTGTCTAAAGTACATGAAAAATATGACTTCTAAGGTTCATAATCCTATGTAGCATACATAGGGAACTTTTAATCTAAAATATGGCTTGAATTACATACCTTGTAGTTGATTTGATTCCTTGAAAACCTTGAGAGCCTAGTACCCCAAGTGTGATGCCTCAAATGCTTCACATAACACCAAATGCTTTGGAATAACTTTAAAGTATGTATAACATTTGTATAAATCGGCTTGCCCTCTCTTATTATTAGTGTGTTGCCGATTTTGGTGAATATTGTGTCCTTTATATAGTGTGTCACATCTAGGGTTACATCATGTAAACCCTAATGTGACATGACTCTTCATTTCCATGACCCATGGGTTTGTAACTCCCATGGAGCATCAATGGAGAATCCTATGGGTCTAACCCAACCTGATAATCCATGGAGCCTTTTAGCCCACTATACAATTTATGGATGATTTACATAATCAACTGTAACGACCCAATTTTCACGACCAAAAATTTTGTTTTAAAACATTACTTTAGAAAATATTAATAACTAAAAACATTGTTGATCAAACGATAACACAACGTGAACCATGTCTAAAAGCCAAATCATACAACCAATCAAAATATCAGAGTACAAATCCCAGTGAAGCTCGTAAATGCGGAAACCAGAGAGTGTGTGTGTGTGTGTGACATGTTGTTACCACGCCGGCTCCTTTCCCCTAGCTAAGGAGGTACCTGAAACCAAAACTGAAAACCGTAAGCACAAAGCTTAGTGAGTTCCCCCATCGTACCACATACCATACAAACACATAACATACATACTGCCAGGCCATTATGGGGTGCCTGACTACCCGGTACGGCCATTCTGGGGTGCCGTCCTACCCGTGTCAAGCCATTCTGGGGTGCTGACTACCCGTGTCAAGCCATTCTGGGGTGCTGACTACCCATCGGTCATAACAACCGATCCTCGGGGACTAGTCCCCTCTTACTACCTTTATCGCATATAACATAACAAGCCAGCATGCAAACATATCATCACGTACTGTCAGACATAGCTGGGGTGTCTGACCTACCCTTCGGTCCTAACAACCGAACTCTACAACTATCACATATACATATCATGCCAACATATAACATATCAGGTAGTAGCAAACCTAGATGATATCACAAAGACAATCATCTAACATACAATTCCTACCGGTGGGCCAGCATTGTGGCCGTAGACCCACCGCTACTGGAAGGTAACTCACCTCGAAGTAGCTGCTGATCTGATCGGGAACTGACTGTCTACTGCTGCTGCTGCTGCTGCTCCGGAAATCCTCCGGCTACAATTCCCACAACGTACCCAATCAAACACTGCTAACTGTCCTTTGGGTAAAATGACCATTTTACCCCCGATCATGCCCTAAGTCACAGACAGAGTCAACTTTCAGTTGACCCGACTCGCCGAGTTGGCTTTCCAACTCGCCGAGTCCCTACCCAAACGATTGTCCTGGATCTTGTTTCTACTCGTCGAGTTAGGCAACGACTCGACGAGTTCTCCTTCTAAACTGATATTCAAGTCCTTCATCCTACTCGCCGAGTTGTATGAACAACTCGTTGAGTTCATCTTCATCCGATGAACACTTATGCCAAGACTCGCCGAGTTGTATGAACGACTCGCCGAGTCTGTTCTTGGTCTAAGGAGATTGCTTTGAACTCGCCGAGTCAGGGCATTGACTCGCCGAATACCTCCAAAGATGAGTTCAGCTTCCGATTCACTGAGTCACACCCCATGACTCACTGCTCACTCGACACTACGAAAAGGGGACAAACTCGGAGACTCGCGAACAGACTCGCCGAGTCACATGAACGACTCGCCGAGTCGTTGCCATGCACCCACTAAATACACGGATTTGCTCGATTCCATTCCATGCCATTCACAGATCTGGACTTCTAGGACACGAATCACACGTAAAGTTTCCATCTTTACGTGTAGATATTCACCAATATGGATTTTAGGGCTCAAAATGCCTCAAAAGGGTAGATCTAGGGTGGACAAGCAACATGGGGCCATAAAGCTAACAGATCTGAGCTCCTGGAGCTCAATCTTGCCTAGATCTAGAGGCCAATCGACTTATTGCAAACCCTTAAGCATGCACAATCTTGGAAATGGCTCAAAAAGGACTTTAATGGAGCTATAAGGGACAATAAGCTTAAAAACATAAAGGAAACGAGCTATACCTTAGGGGAAACGTTGGAATGACACAGATATGCTTGGCCTCCTTCTCCTCTTCTTGATTCCCTCTTCTTTTTCCTTCAAAGAAACTTCAAGAACACCACAAAACACTTAAACACTTCAAACTTACAAGGAAGCAAGGCTAGAGAGAGATACAGGGCTCTGAGGGTGAATGGGGGCGAGGTTGGGGCGGATAAGTCGTTTAAATAGGGTGCAAACCCCTGAAACTTAGGGTTTCATCCAACAGCTGTGACTCGCCGAGTCCAGGATATGGACTCGCCGAGTCGCCAACTTAAACGTGTCCCGGTTCCCGCATCTACTCGGCGAGTCGGACCTATGACTCGCCGAGTCCAAGGCTAAAAGAAGTGAAATACTCAAATAAGATTTACGTACCAGGAACCGGGTGCTACAAATCTCCCCCACTTATTTTAGACTTCGTCCTCGAAGTCTGCTGCTCGATCCCGAAATAGCTCGGGATGATGCTCCATCATCTCGTCTACCGGCTCCTAAGTCCATTCCGAACCCTTGCGGTGCTGCCATTGCACATTCACTAATTCCACCCTCTTGTTCCTCAAATCCTTCGACTTCCTGTCGAGGATTGCGACTGGGCGCTCAATGTAATTCAGGCTGTTATCAACCTGAATATCCTCCAAAGGAACTACTGCTGAATCATCCACTAAGCACTTCCGCAACTGGGAAACATGGAAAGTGCTATGGATCTGGCTGAGCTCGGCTGGCAGATCCAGTCTATACGCCACCTTGCCCACCCGGGCTACGACCCTGAATGGTCCGATGAACCTCGGACCTAACTTGCCTCGCTTCCTGAATCGAATGACACCCTTCCAAGGCGACACCTTCAGGAGGACCATATCCTTGACTTGGAATTCCAAGTCGGATCGACGCTTGTCGGCATAGCTTTTCTGCCGACTCTGAGCAGTCTGAAGCCTGCTCTGGACCTGTTGGATCCTCTCAGTCGTCTTAAGCACCACCTCGGTGCTCCCCATGACTCTCTGGCCAACCTCACCCCAACATATCGGGGTTCTGCACCTCCGACCGTACAACATCTCAAATGGGGAATGGTCAATACTCGCGTGGTAGCTGTTGTTGTAGGAGAACTCGGCCAGGGGAAGATAGTTATCCCAGCTACCACCGAAGTCTAGCACGCACGCCCGTAACATATCCTCCAGAGTCTGGATGGTCCGCTCGCTCTGACCATCCGTCTGTGGGTGGAAACCAGTGCTAAAATGCAAACGATTGCCCAAGTCGTCATGAAATTTCTTCCAAAACCTGGAAGTAAAACGCACATCCCTATCCGAGATAACTGAAACTGGCACCCCGTGCCGCGCCACAATCTCCCTGATATAGATGTCGGCCAATTTCTCGGCCGATATGCTCTCCTGAATCGGGATAAAGTGAGCTCTCTTGGTCAATCGATCCACGATGACCCAAATCGAATCCACTCCACGCGCGGTCCTGGGAAGTTTCGTAATAAAGTCCATTGTGATATCCTCCCATTTCCACAGTGGAATATCCAATGGCTGCATCTTGCCATGCGGCCTCTGATGTTCGGCCTTGACCTTTCTGCAGGTCAAGCAGTGCTCAACGTACCATGCCACATCCCACTTCATGCAGGGCCACCAATAATCTAGACGAAGATCCCTATACATCTTCGTCGCCTCGGGATGAATAGAGAATCGGGACTTGTGCTCCTCCTCCATCAAAATCTGGCGCACGCCTCCACGATACGGTACCCACACCCTACGGTGTAGTGTCAAAATTCCTCGGCTATCATAATCAAAGGAGGAAACCTGACCCACAACACGCTCACTCTTCCGATGTTCCTCCTTGATAGCCTCCTGTTGGGCCCCTCGAATCTGCTCCAACAGGGGAGTCACCACGGTCATCCTCATGCAAACGTCCCTGATCGGCGCCGCCTTGCGGCTAAGCGCATCGGCCACCACATTGGCCTTCCCCGGGTGGTAGAGGATCTCGCAATCATAATCCTTTACCACGTCCAACCACCGACGCTGCCTCATATTCAGATTCGGCTGATCCATGAGGTATCTCAAACTCTTGTGGTCCGTGTAGATGGTACACCGAACCCCGTAGAGGTAATGCCGCCTAATCTTTAGGGCAAAAGCCACCGCCCCCAACTCCAAATCATGCGTCGGGTAGTTCGCGTCGTGAGGCTTGAGCTGCCTCGAAGCGTAGGCAATGACATGCCCCCTCTGCATCAGTACCGCGCCCAACCTAGAAATGGACGCGTCACAGTATACCACAAAATCCTCCACGGCCTCTGGCAGGGCTAAGATCGGCGCCTCGCACAGTCTCTGTCTTAGCGTCTCAAACGCAGCTTGCTGCTCAGGTCCCCACCGAAAGACCACGACGTCAGGGGTACGGCTATCTTGGAGAAATCCTGAATAAATCTCCGATAGTAGCCTGCTAATCCCAGAAGACTCCGAATCTCAGATGGAGACTTCGGAACCTCCCATCTCATCACGGCCTCGACCTTGGCCGGATCGACCAGGATTCCGTTCTGTTTGACAAGGTGTCCAAGAAATTGCACCTCGCGCAACCAAAACTCACTCTTGGAGAACTTGGCATACAAGCACTCCCTCCTCAAGGTCTCTAACACCTCTCTCAGATGCTCCTCATGTTCCTCCTGAGTCTTGGAATAAACCAAGATGTCATTGATAAAGACTATCACAGACCGATCCAGCATCGGTCTGCATACGCAGTTCATGAGGTCCATGAACGCGGCAGGAGCATTGGTGAGCCCAAACGGCATCACCACAAACTCATAATAGCCATAGCGCGTCCGAAACGCGGTCTTCTGCATATCCTCCTCCCTGACCCTCATCTGATGATAACCCGAACGCAAATCAATCTTGGAGAACCAAGATGCTCCCTGAAGCTGGTCAAAGAGGTCATCAATCCTCGGGAGCAGGTAACGGTTCTTCACCGTTACCTTGTTCAGCTCCCGATAATCTATACACATCCGATGCGACCCGTCCTTTTTCTTCGCGAACAAAATCGGGCCTCCCCTGGGTGAACTACTCGGTCTAATGAATCCCTTGTCTTGCATCTCCTGCAGCTGCGTAGACAACTCCTGCATCTCGGGAGGAGCCAACCGATACGGCGCCTTGGCTATCAGAGCCGCACCAGGAACAAGGTCAATCCTGAACTCCACCTGTCGCTCCGGAGGTATCCCAGGAAGCTCCTCCGGGAAAACATCTGCAAAGTCTCAAACCACCGGAACCTCGCTCACTGTCGCCTTACCCGCCTCCTGGGTATCCATCACATACGCGACATATCCTGCGCATCCCTGCTGAAGGTAGCGCGTCGCCCTGGCTGCTGAACATATTGCGGGTCCATACTGCGGCCTCTCGCCATGAATTACTAACTCTCCCCCAGCTAGGGTCCTGACCCGCACTAGCTGTTGCACGCAATCTAAAACCGCCCCATTAGGGCTCAGCCAATCCATGCCTATAATCACCGTGTTCCCACGCAACAGAATGGGAACCAAATCTACCAAGTAGCGCTCCTCAAACAAACGCAGCACGCAATCTCAAAATACCATCGATGCTCGCACTGATCGATCATCAGCAATCTCCACCTCCAAAGGGCAATCTAACTCGCCTGATGACTCATGAAACTTCTTGCTAAGCACAAGGGAAACGAATGATCGGGACGCACCCGATTCGAACAACACCTGAACTGGAAGGCCGTTCACATGGAACGATCTTAATGCATACATATTCATACGGAGCACATATCAATAACATAACATCATAAAAATAAGATAGAGGGAAAGAATCATACCCGTCACCACATCGGGTGCGGCGCGTGCCTCCTCGGTAGTCAGCTGAAATGCTCGGCTCCTCACCACTGGAGCCTCTGCCTTGCCTTGTCGGCCATCCGTGATCCGCAGGGTCGCTGGAGCTGGCGCCTTTACCGGCGCTGAAACTGTCAACTGGGGGCAATTGGCCTTCTTGTGGCCCCTCTGGTTGCACTGGAAACACAACAACACTGATGTCTGAATAACTGCTACCGGAGCAGTGCAATCCCTGCTGATGTGCCCAGTCTTGCCGCACTTGTAGCAGCCTGATGATCCCATCCTGCACGCCCCCTCGTGCGGCCTGCCGCATTTCCTGCAGCGGCTCGGTCCTGACTGGCCTTTCGGCCTACCATCTGATCCCTTGGGCTTCTTCCCCGAAGCCCCTCCTGTCTGACCCTCCTCTGATTTCTGTTTCCGGATGTGCTCCAAATATATCTCCCTCTCCCTTGCCCTGGCAATCATAGAGTCCAAGGTAGGGCAAGCCGAAAAGCTAACATGCTCCCGGATGTCAGCTCGTAGCATATCATGATAACGAGTCCTCCTCACCAGCATACTGGGGCACCAACAAAGCCCTTTCCCGGAACTTGGTGGTGATCTCCGCCACAGTCTCCGTCGTCTGTCTCATGTCTAGAAACTCCCTGGCCAGCTGCTGAAGCTCGACAGCCGGCGCAAACTCGGCCCTGAACCTGGTCACAAAGTCCGACCAGGTCATAGCCTCGATAGCTGAGGCTCCCAACGAGTCACCCACTGACTCCCACCAATCCCGGGCTCGGTCCCGTAAACACCCTGCTGCATATCTCACCTTCGACCCCTCGGGGCAGAAGCTACTCAACTATGCAGACTCGATGTCTGCAATCCATCGCCTGGCAGGAATTGGGTCCTTCACCCCATGGAAGTCCGGCGCACCACTGCCCCTGAAGTCCTTGAAGGACAGTGTGCGAGATCCCGACTGGCTAGATGCCATATCACTCTAGAATGCCCAAAGGCGATCCTCCATCAACTCCATGATCCCTTCCTTGATCGACCCAAAGAGGATGGGGGTCGACTCAAGGATGCCTCTGGTGATCTCTGACGCGATGAACTCGCATAGTCCCTCATCAACCGGCTCGGAACCTGATCCCGAACCTGACCCCTCTCCTAAACCGCCATCTACCAGCCTCGATCGAAGTACCACCATTCTGCAATACATCACAACAAACATTAGAAATATTTATACTTCCTGAGGGATCACTGCTACTTACAAGTTCCCTGATCTTATCTTGGCCTTCCTTGGTTCGGGTACGGATCCTCTGCTTTCAGTAGTACGGGCCCATACTACCTTCCACATCTATCCGTACCTTCATCAAGGAATGCCTCGACTCCACCAGATCCCTTTCACTACTGCCGATCACTGCTATACTAATCCTAGGCTCGCCCTAGGGAAATCTCTGATTCCACTCTATCCAGTCCTCAGCTGCTGCAGGCCTCCTTGTAATGCCAATTAGCCATTACCCAAATACCATCACATGTGACGAGGATCAGATAAACCTTCGAGTACCCGACTCGTCCCTACAACGGTTGGACTCAAACAAGAGCTGCGCAGCAGGATCAAACCCGACACTCTAAGATTATTCAACCCTGCACACATGTGACGTGATGCATTCGCCTAATGGCTAACTCCCACTAACCAGAGTTCCACATAGCACGAAGCAAGCAACATTCAGACAAGGGTAACAACCTCAATAAACTCTTTCTGCTTACAGGAACTGAGCTAGCATAAAGTGCTAAACTCATACTATCAGGCATAACCTAATCAGGCTATCCTACTTACTGTCTACTCAATATCTAGCATTCAATTCTCATACAACTGAAACACATAAAGCAGGCACATAAGGCATCACTCCTAGACCCTTAGTCCTATTCTAGCATGCTGTTCTACAACAGCTGATAAACATAACATAAACTTGTATGGGTACTTTGGGGAATACTTACTTGAGCTCGGCCGGTCGCGCGCATCACACACTTCGTTCTTTCTCGAAACTCTTTTCTCAATTTTTAGAAAACATTTTCTTTTAGAAAATCTTTTAACCCCTCGATTTGAGTTCAGACACTCCCGAACGTGTGTCCGAATCCCTCAAACCAGGGCTCTGATACCAACTTGTAACGACCTAATTTTCACGACCAAAAATTTTGTTTTAAAACATTACTTTATAAAATATTAATAACTAAAAACATTGTTGATCAAACCATAACACAACGTGAACCATGTCTAAAAGCCAAATCATACAACCAATCAAAATATCAGAGTACAAATCCCAGTGAAGCTCGTAAATGCGGAAACCAGAGAGTGTGTGTGTGACATGCTGTTACCGCGCCGGCTCCTTTCCCCTAGCTGAGGAGGTACCTGAAACCAAAACTGAAAACCGTAAGCACAAAGCTTAGTGAGTTCCCCCATCGTACCACATACCATACAAACACATAACATACATACTGCCAGGCCATTCTGGGGTGCCTGACTACCCGGTACGGCCATTCTGGGGTGCCGTCCTACCCGTGTCAAGCCATTCTGGGGTGCTGACTACCCATCGGTCCTAACAACCGATCCTCGGGGACTAGTCCCCTCTTACTACCTTTATCGCATATAACATAACAAGCCAGCATGCAAACATATCATCACGTACTGTCAGACATATCTGGGGTGTCTGACCTACCCTTCGGTCCTAACAACCGAACTCTACAACTATCACATATACATATCATGCCAGCATATAACATATCAGGTAGTAGCAAACCTAGATGATATCACAAAGACAATCATCTAACATACAATTCCTACCGGTGGGCCAGCATTGTGGCCGTAGACCCACCGCTACTGGAAGGTAACTCACCTCGAAGTAGTTGCTGATCTGATCGGGAACTGACTGTCTACTGCTGCTGCTGCTGCTGCTCCGGAAATCCTCCGGCTGCAATTCCCACAACGTACCCAATCAAACACTGCTAACTGTCCTTTGGGTAAAATGACCATTTTACCCCCGATCATGCCCTAAGTCACAGACAGAGTCAACTTTCAGTTGACCCGACTCGCCGAGTCCCTACCCAAACGATTGTCCTGGATCTTGTTTCTACTCGTCGAGTTAGGCGACGACTCGACGAGTTCTCCTTCTAAACTGATATTCAAGTCCTTCATCCTACTCGCCAAGTTGTATGAACAACTCGTCGAGTTCATCTTCATCCGATGAACACTTATGCCAAGACTCGCCGAGTTGTATGAACGACTCGCCGAGTCTGTTCTTGGTCTAAGGAGATTGCCTTGAACTCGCCGAGTCAGGGCATTGACTCGCCGAATACCTCCAAAGATGAGTTCAGCTTCCGATTCACTGAGTCACACCCCATGACTCACTGCTCACTCGACACTACGAAAAGGGGACAAACTCGGAGACTCGCGAACAGACTCGCCGAGTCACATGAACGACTCGCCGAGTCGTTGCCATGCACCCACTAAATACACGGATTTGCTCGATTCCATTCCAAGCCATTCACAGATCCGGACTTTTAGGACACGAATCACACGTAAAGTTTCCAACTTTACGTGTAGATATTCACCAATATGGATTTTAGGGCTCAAAATGCCTCAAAAGGGTAGATCTAGGGTGGACAAGCAACATGGGGCCATAAAGCTAACAGATCTGAGCTCCTGGAGCTCAATCTTGCCTAGATCTAGAGGCCAATCGACTTATTGCAAACCCTCAAGCATGCACAATCTTGGAAATGGCTCAAAAAGGACTTTAATGGAGCTATAAGGGACAATAAGCTTAAAAACAGAGGGGAAACGAGCTATACCTTATGGGAAACGTTGGACTGACACAAAGATGCTTGGCCTCCTTCTCCTCTTCTTGATTCCCTCTTCTTTTCCTTCAAAGAAACTTCAAGAACACCACAAAACACTTCAAACTCACAAGGAAGCAAGGCTAGAGAGAGATACAGGGCTCTGAGGGTGAATGGGGGCGAGGTTGGGGCGGATAAGTCGTTTAAATAGGGTGCAAACCCCTGAAACTTAGGGTTTAATCCAACAGCTGTGACTCGCCGAGTCTAGGATATGGACTCGCCGTGTCGCCAACTTAAATGTGTCCCGGGTCCCGCATCCACTCGGCGAGTCGGACCTATGACTCGCCGAGTCCAAGGCTAAAAGAAGGGAAATACTCAAATAAGATTTACGTACCAGGAACCGGGTGCTACATCAACCCATGTATTTAATTAATTATCTTTTGATCACTTAATTAATTCCAAATTAATTCTTGATCAATACTACGTAAATAATACTACTAATATATTAATAAACCACAAGTGTTATTTTTCTCATTAAATGTATCCAAATGCATGATGCCATGCAACCCAAATAGACCATGCCGGGTCGGGTCAAGTACATACCAAATATAGTTATGGACTTAGACACCTTATCCAACTATTATAACCATGCTATGACTAGTAGGTCTCATATGATGCTTTGTAGGCGCCAGAACTGTAATGACATTTGTCACTCATAGGCATACAATCCTAACCGTAGCAAACACTCTAAGTACGGGATTGTCAATTCCGTATAGATCTATAAACATTTGTCTCGCTCTCTTTCAGGAGATTCTGGTTATAATATCAGGCCTTTAATAGTATTGCCTAAATGAATAAGCATCTGAACATTGTCTCACAAAAACCATATTGACAATTACGTATATAATAAATGATGAAAAGTCATTTTGAAATAAATGAACTGATAGTATGATCTTTCTATATTATACTTGAATGTAAATTATTTATACGAGAGTATACCGTTAAACCTTGTATATGTTTGAGAGTTCCATAAATTATACCTATTATAATTTATATGTGTGTTCTGCTTGATATGTAATTTTCATGAAAGTACCCCCTTTGCTCGGCATGTTGCAAAGGGTAATGAATTTGAATGAAATAACTTTTACATTCATATATATATATATATATATATATATATATATATATATATATATATATATATATATGTACATATATATATATATATATATATATATATATCTATATATACATATATATATATATATATATATATATATATATATATATATATATAGGGTTAGGTTATTTTGTTTCTAGTAACTATTGTGTGCTAGAATGCACAAATCTGGACCGCTAAATGAAATAGAATCAAATGTCATGATCTGAGGGTCTCTGATAGTAGAATAGGATAACGTGTACCATATAATCACACAAATTTCAGCATAAGGGCATTTTAGTCAATTAACCTATATTAAAAAAAGAAATTTTTTGGATTTTTAGGGATAATTAATTCCTTTATTTTTAAAAATCTAAATATTTTAAATTAATTCAAAATAAAAAATCCGAATTTATTCTGTCAGAATGACAGAATGCCAACTATAAACTAGTAAATATATTTTTCTCTTTTATTCTATCAGAATGACAGAATGCCATCCATAAACTAGTAAATATATTTTCGATTTTAATTTGTCAGAATGACATAATGCCAATCATAAACTAGTAAATACATTCTGAAAAGAATAAACAAAATCGATTTTTAAACTAATTCTTCAAGCCTTTCCCATCACGTCTTCAAGCCATTCTTCAAGCCATTTTTATCACAAATTCATTGCCAAATATTTTGTAGTTATACATTGTAACAATAGCACATTAAACACATAAATAAGTAAATACAATTCTATTAGAATACAACAATAATATTCTGACGGAGTACACTATTCTTGCAGAATGGTTTTGAATATTCAGTTTCTCTTTATGTATAAAAAATCATGTTACAAGAAAAAAAACCAAATATCCAAACCACATGGAACACAGTAAGGGAACATCAAAGTTTTAGTTTTTCATACCAAATAAAAACAAGGAAGACAAACCTGATAGTTTTTCACTAAAATATCACTAACATACTCATAAGCATCTTGACGTGCTGCTTCATGAATTGGTCTTGCATAATATCAAGGATCATGAGGTTTACCAAGGGTCTTTAAATTGTCGATTCATCACATACCAATTTGAAAACATGTTTTGCTTCTTCGGGTTCCTTATGTTTCTTCTCGATATCCTCAATGTATTTAACTGCAAATTCTGATAGAATAAGGAACTAGCATCAACCTATTTGTTATGATAAGGGCGTCCAACCTAATCTAAATTAAGTTATATAGTTTTGAAAAGAATAAGGAACAAAGTGAAGTAAAAACATTAAAGATCATTAACTATTTTTCATTGAAGCATTTTATCGAACATATGGAGGCCATGACAGAATGTTATTGTTTGTAAACAAAAATTCAACTAACATCCGTAATTAAGTTGTAGATTATTTCTTAGGGCTTTTCTGCGACAAATTCATTTGTATCTAAAATTTTGAAGTTCTAAAACTTAAATATTGGTGTACATCAGAAAAAGAAGGAAAAGGAACATGAAATACCAAAAAAAAAAAAGAATCAGTGTCTTGGGTTATCGGTGTAGAAGTATCAATTCATGAATTTCCGATGTAACCCCCAAATCTAACAGATGTAGCACCTGATGGTAGCAATGAAGCTCCTAAACTGCTACCAATCGATTTCAAAATAATTAATTTAAAACAAAATTAAACAAAACCTATACGTGTATCTTCTTGTGAAGGAAAGAGAGCCAAGTTTCTAATTACCTGCTGCTGGAAGGACGAGCATTGCTTCTTGCTGCCTCTCCCTTCTGTCTACCCATCTTCTTATGACGAACAAACCTAGATTTTTGCGATGGAAGACGGTATCATCGATGTTTGTTGTAGGCAATGATGGAAGTGTGGAACGAAGGGTATAAAAACCTGACTGTGGTCGACGATTTCAAGGCCTTCTGTGGTGATGGTGATGAAAACGATGGTTTTGTAGAGTTTAATTGATATCTTTATTTTAGGAGATATTAATTGAATGATTTCTTTTACCAAAATTATATATGTTAAGAATACCAAAATACCCTTTTTTATATTTATTTATTATTTAATTTTTGCTAATTTCTTATTGGTGCGTTCAGGAACACAATAGTAGAGATGGCAAAAAAACTCGTACCCAACGGGTACCCGAAACCCTAACCCGAGCTGACCAGGTAAATCTCCGAGTTGATCGGGGATGGGGACGGGGATGGGTATTACCCGAATATAAAAAGCGGGGATGGGGATGGGGGTGGTTTTACCTGTCGGGGATGGTCATAAAAGTTCAAAACCTTGTAACGGGGAAAAATCCCCGATTACCCATTGGGGATCCCCGATACCCATTGGGGATGGGGATGGTGATAGATTTTTAATCCCCGATGGGGATGGGGTCAGGTATGGGGATGGGGATGGGGATTTGGGTATGGGGATGGGGAACACGAAACTCGGTATACCCGTACCCATTTCCATCCCTACACAACAGTTGTAAGAAACATTTGAACCTCTCTCTCTCTCTCTCTCTCTCTCTCTATATATATATATATATATATATATATATATATATATATATATATATATATATATATATAATTATAACTGAAACGATATTCGGACAAATAACTCTACCCTAAGCCCACATCCAAACAAAGAAAAGGAAATAATATATATTTTACCAAAATCATATATATATATATATATATATATATATATATATATATATATATATATATATATATATATATATATATATATATATATATATATGATCTTGGCAAAATATAAGTTTAAAAGAGTTTTTAAAATATTTAAAAGAGTTTGATAATATTTAAAATATAAGTTTGACAATATTGTAAACACAATATTCTTGTGTTAGACTTGTATCCCCCCTCCCCTAAAATAGTAAAATTAGTAAACATGCAGGGGTATGAACTCACCATTTGTGAGTTTCTGATTGAAGATACAGTGTAGTCACGTTAATTCCACAAGTTAGAACCCGCGATAAAAACCGAATCCTAATTTATATTAACATTAGATTAAATTTAAATTAGATAATCTAATGAAGTTTAAAGCGTTAAATAACACTTAATTATTGTAAAAGACTTACAATAATCCTTAGAATAGTGTGTGGGCTTTTTTAGTGTTCTTCGTGTGTTTTTGATGAAAACTAGCTAAATTGGGTATTTTCGGCCTGAAACATGAATATTGAATGGTGTTTTTGGGATGATAACAAGATCAATGGATGATACTTGCAAGACCTTCAAGAAAAATCAATGGGTTTTGGCATGGAAATCAAAGAAATGAGAGGCTTCGCATGTTCTTGAGAGGAGATAGGGGCTTTCGGTTGAAGTTTTTGAGAGAAAAGATGAAGATTTCATGCTGAATTGTGTGAGAATGTGAAGTGTTTTCGGTCCTAGACATATATAAGAAGCATAAAGCGTGGCTATTAGTGGTTCTCGGTCGAGAACACAAACCGAGGAAGGGTTCTCGATTGGGAACTCAAACCGAGAAGATAAGGAACTCAAACCGAGAGATAAGGTTGCTGAGTAGGTCTCGCATGTTTGCGGTCCTAAGCTAGCTGTTCCTTCTTGTGAAAGTTTTCGGTCCGAGAGAAGAAAGAAGAAGAAGGCTGCGAGGATTTTCGGTCATGTGAGAATCCTTGATTTTCCTTGGGTTTCAACTTCTTACTTCTACAACATTTTTACTATCTGTTTATATGTATCAAAAAAGCATTAATTTAATTTTACTGAATTAAAAAATCTATATGTTTGACTTTAATTTAATATGTTTCACTTATGATGACTTTTATAAGATAGAGAATAATGGGTTTTCACAGAAGTTGTTAGGAACACTTCGGAAGTTGAGCTTAGTATAGGAACACAACTAAGAAAAAGGAAGCAGAAGCAAGCCCCAACTCTACTAACGATAGCCAAGAAGCTTGATTGTACTCTGCTAGACAGTAGGGGCAGCCGAATGTTGACGCATCCCAGGATCAAGTGTGGGAGGTGTCTAAAAAAGGAGCATAACTCAGACCCCAACACTTGTGGTCCCATAGGAAGAAGAAGAAGTTATGCATTCGATAGAAAAGGAACCCACAACCAATCAAGGAGTTGTGATGTTTCTTATCAAGGAAGAATGAGTGACACCGATAGAATTGTTTGATAGTGTGTTGTTATGTTTGTACATAGGTATTAATATGTAACCCATCAATCGTCTTTATTGCTTGTAAAATCCTATTAATCAATAAAATCCTCTTTTTCCACATGCATATACGTTAGTACATTACTAGAAAATATTGTGTTTATCATGAATCAGTAGTACTAAGATAAGAATGTCGAAGGTCATTGGATATGGAAAACATGAGTTTATTCAAACTAAAAAAGGAGCCGTAAAACCACGTAGGCAAGGCCAGCATAGACTTCTGCTAGTTACGAGCATCAACAAGTGATGGGTCGAAACGATGTGGTGGAGAACCGGACCTTAACAAGAAAGTAAAAAAAGCGGTTCAACTTTTGGATTTAGATGTCATGGTCAGGAGAGTAGCAGCACGAGTAGGCGTAGATAGTTAGTTTTTTTTAATAACGTATGAATAAAAGACTTATGTTGGATTACCCATAGGATATGAGTTCTTGCTTCTTAAGGAAAGGTTAGTCTTTCCTCCTAAGAAACTAATAGGATTTAGGAAGTAATTGAATTCCTAGGTGTAGCTCAGATAGCCTAGAGAACCATTTAGGTTCGTACCTTTATGGATGAGGGACATATCCTCATCGCAGAGGATTAGGAGTTCAACATGTGACATATTTATCTATAAAGAGCTTCAAGTACTCAAGGGATACATCATACTTAGAAAACTTGGTTAAGCTCATAGTAAGAACTTAGCTGCTCTATGCTACAAGATGGAAACCATAAGTTGGATATAGTGTCTAAGTCCATAAGTTTATTTGGTATGTACTTGACCCGACCCGTCATGGTCCATTTGGGTTGCATGGAATTGCAATACTTGGATAGACAAAATGAGAGAAAGTACACTTGTGATTATTCATATATTATAAGTTCTAATATATTAATAATAGTATTATTTAATTAGTATTGATCAAGCATTAATCTAGTATTAATTTGGTGATCAAAGTGAGACTAATTAAATATATAGGGTTGATTATGACAATCATCAATTCTTTTATGGTGGATTAACGATCCATAGTTTATGGGTTTGTTTATAACCATATGGAGCTCCATGGATAGTCCATGGGAGTTACAAACCCATGGGTCATGAGAAATGAAGAGTCATGACAATTAGGGTTTACATTTGTAACTCCTAATTATGACACACTATAAAAGAAGCCCTATAGCATGCAAAATCGGTACTAAGGGTATTCATAAGAGGGCATAACCGATTTTTGAGGCTAAGTGACATTCTCTCAAGTTATTCCAAGTTTGTAGTGTTGTGTGAAACATTTGAGGCACAACATTTGGGGTGCTAGGCTCACAAAGTCTTGAAGGAGTCCAAGCAACAACATGGTATGTATTTCTACTAGTTTTTATGTTTTATGTAATCCCCATGCCATGCTAGTTAGGAAATAACCTTGAAAAAGAAATTTGCATGTACATAGAGAAAACATAGATCCAAGGTTATTAGGGTTGCATGTACACTTAGGAAGTGTTAGAATGCTCAAAACCCATCAGCGGTATCAGAGCCTAGGATTGTTTTCTGTATACTTGATGCAATTTGCAAGAAAAATCGTTTTTTTTTTGGAATCTTCCAGTTTACCACGAGGTGGTGACTGTTCAATGAGTTTTTTTTATTTTGCTTTTGGCCTGTTTTTGATTAGAATCATTACCATAAGGTGTTTTTGTTCTTAAAACTTGATTTTGATGTTATGGTAATGTTTATTCTCATCCAAATAAATGGTTATTACCAAAATTTCAAGTTTTATATGGTTTATTTATGATTCTTGAAATTGTTGATATGAATATTTGTTCTTATGAGTTTTAGAAGATCATAGGAATTGTTTGTAACTTGCATGGTTGATTAATTCATGATCTTAATGGAAATGATGGTGTCCATAACTTGTTCTCAATTTATGGATAACCAAAAGTGACTTCTTTAAATTATTATTAAATAACTAAAGAGGTTTCATAAAATGAAGAGTCTTCATTTTTATGAACCATTAAAACTCATAAGTTACAAATTGAAGAGACTTGGAATAGTTTCAAATCTTGCACTCAAGTTTTGGAATTTGTAAAGTCTTATACTTTAATTCCAAATTAAATCTTTTTTTAAAGTTAAAAAAAAATTCAAACTTTATGGACTTCAGTAAATTAATTAAAGTGTTTAATTAAAAGAGTTAATAATTCCATAAAGACATGATTTAAAATTAATTAAATTAACAGTATAGTTTAATTAATAGATTAAACCACCAAGTATTTTAAAAATTTAAAATACACCCTTATACTATTATTATAATTTTAATTATATAGATATGTATAAGAATAAGTCAATCTTACCATTAGTAGGCCTCATTCACGAAGCCGCTCTATAAGGGGGTTATAAGGTTACTGCCTATAAAATGGCGTTTAATGGGTGTCCACTCTCATCCACCGCTTCATTGATTGGTGGAGGGTCGTTAGCCGAAAAAGGTAGGATAGGACCTTAATCCTCATTAAAAGTATAATGAAATTATAAAGTAACTATACCTTAATAATTCCCAATCTTAGATACTTTAGGAAAATGTGAATTTGGTGCTAACCCATAAAATTACACTTTGTACCTTACCAAGTCGTTAGTGGAGCATGTGTGGTTAACCGACACACTAACAAGAACTAGTAAGTATGGGAAGGGGTAACTTGACCTTATTATAGATCGGTGGAGCTGTGTGGCTAACCGGAACATTGATTAGGTGATAAAGTTAAGGGTACCAAGTCAATTTGTATGGTTACTCACACCTTGTTTGTGATCCTCCGCATCCTAGTCACAAACTTGAGAGGGCACAATCGAGATTCAAACATGCCATTGAAAAGTTCAATGTATCTCAAAAGATTTAGGAGTTTCAAAACCAATAAAACCTAATAATAAAATATATCGTTCTTGTGGTAGAAATTGGTAAATCATCATTTACCTACCTTCAACTATTTTATAACTTGGATTACGAGATCCCTCTTCCAGTTATAAATAGGTTGTTGGATCCTAGCCTTAATATTTCATATTGAGTGTTATATTAAGGACTTTAAATCAACTAACTTGAATTTCTCCCATTATAGATGTCTAGTTTAGACAACTATGGTCTTCCCAAATCTTTAGGAACAAGCTTCCTAATGAAGATGATATCCCAAATGGCAACCAAAGTGAAAGATCAATCCATTTGTTGTGCATTAGTGGGACTGGAAATCATACTTCACTTCCTCCACCTCCTCCAATAAATCTCCCTATCCCACAAGTTTCAAGACCTGATAAGTTCTAAGTCACTCAATTCCTATTGGCAAACAAAGTCTATATGTGCTTAGGTCTTGTAGATTAAGTCCCATATTGACAAGCCGGGAGAGTCGGGTATCGAAGTCTCGATGTAGCTGGCTGTTGACTTGGTTCTTCAGTCACTCCGTGATGATAGATCACGACATGACCTTAATGATCTTACCTATTTGCTTGATGATGTTGTATCAGCAATGATTTGGAGCATTGGTAAAGCAAAATTTAATTGGAAGATCCACTTCCCAAACTTCCATGGACATTGACAATGGTAACATTGGAAGTCCAGAAAACCTTTCTTTTCCCAATTGAAATGGATTGGCCATAGTCAACTCGGTTGACCAAATGGTAAAGAGAAAGGATAAGTCTGTTTCCAAAGAGTCCATATGTTTCTGTTGCGAAAGGAAGGGCGTTGGTTGCGAAGCTGCCAAATTTACCTAAAAGTCCATAAGGATAGTAAAGCCAAACAGTTGACTCTACTTTAGGTAAAGTCCATTAACTAACTTTATTAAGTTTCTATTCTGAGATTCTTATTGCATGATGTGACTGGGTCACATATTGATGTTTTAAGAATCAAATAAGAGTGAAGAAACTTAAAGGAAGTATATGTTGATTCTGATCATGAAGATGGATTTCGATCGCATGGTTCGGTGATCAGAATTTTGAGTTGTTACTTAAGACTTATGATATATTGCTTAGGAATAGATAACAAGTTTTCCATATGTATTCTAAGGATAAGTTTTCCGCAAAGTTTTAAAATAAAAGAAAATGGTTTTGATTCTATTTATTTTAAGTATCCTTACAATGGCATTTGTGAAAAAGGTTGTTGCTTATATGTTTCCATTGATAAGCAATATGGGTAAATGGATTTGATTATTTCATTAGTGGTAGTGTCATAATTTACCAAATAAGGAAAGATTCTCATCACCCAAGTTTCAGTTGGATAGAAACTTGGAATCATGCAAGTTGTATTGTGTGATGAATGATAATTTTCATCTTTGGTAAATTAAGACTAATTCCGTGTTCACATTCACATGTGAGTCAAGTGAAGGACTAAAGGATCGGGTACATTAAGTTGTGCACTAGTCAGGTCCACCACGAAGGTAGATAAGATTATTCATTATGACTTACTAAAGTTTATTAATATGATTATGCTTACAAGTTTTAGTGTAATTCTGAAACATTGGAAAAGTTTCAATGTATGGCAAAATAAATAAGAAGAATCAAATAAGGCAGAAAGATAAAAGTTTCTCCAATCTGAAGAGATGGAAGAGTACTTGTGTATTTTGTTTTATGATTATCTTAGTGATTATGGAACCATATCACAATTGATCCTCTAAGGACACCTTAGTGTGTTTGTTGCATGAGGAGAGGAATCGTGAATTGTTGAAATGGTTAAATCAAAAGATAATTCATACTTCGTTCCAAAAACAAATCCTGGAGTTATACTCCAAGATTGTAACTTGAGTTACATAGTCTTTAGAAAGTTCATAACACTTGTCAAATGTAGAGTAAGATATTTCCTATTCTTGTACATTTGAGATTGGTAAGGTGTGATGTTTTGGATAAAACAAAGACCAGCTAAGACCAATGGTGAGAAGTGTTTAACTTTATTAGAATCCGCACTGGCTCTTGAATATTGATATTTTCAAGGAATGGTTCTTGACAAAGAGAAGTCTTCTATGTCAAGAGGACAGTGGGAGTCTAAACGATTCTGAGATAGTTTCACGAACTAATCAAGAGTTTTGTTAATCAGTAGCCCACGACTTGAGGTTTGTAACCTATCGTGTTGACATATTCTTATTTCTGTGTCTACTCCAGTTAAAAGTTGATTATGCTTGTGAGTTCTATGAGTTCTCAATTGTTTGCATAACAATCCGGAAGCAATGGTGGGCATTGTGCTACCAGGTGGCAATAAATTAAGATTGAACAAGTTCAGTCCATATGAGTTTGGATTTGTTACTAACCTTGTCTTGTGATTATGGTTATGACAAATTCACATGGATAGGAACACATACACCATAAAAATCTAAATGTCATAAGGAAACTCTTTCATTAAGTAGATTTTGAGTAGATAGCAATTGTGAGAATGACAAAAGGTCTAAACATTATGATTACATCATCCCTCTTCATAATTGTTTAGACACACAAGTGAGCAATCTAAGGAAAGGTGTATGGTTTTGATAAAGTCTTATTAAAGAAATTGCATATCAGAAATCTGAACATTGGTGGAAAAGTCAATAAAGTGTTGGTTTCTAAAAGTCCAGCTGATCTATGGATACATGTCAAAGCTAGTGGGAGCATAAGTGTTATGCTAGTAAGATAATAATCATTATGCTAGTGGGAGCATGATTATTATGTTAAGTGTTGCAAGTCAGCAATATTAATTATAGAAAACAAAAGTCTCAATTCGCCTTGAAAATGTTGTTTTGCTATAATTAAGGGAGAGGATTTTATACTTCACTCCAATTCTACAAGCTTAGATTGAGAATTTAATCTACTTTAGTCAAGAATATATATGAATGTTATGCTGGAATGGTTCAACATAAGGAAATTCTATATATGTTGCATTCTCAAAATTCGATTATAATTACGACATCCCTCTTCATAGTTCAAATTATGAAAACATGGCAAATAAAAATTTTTATAGCATAAATCATGTCCCATATGCTTTGGGTATAGGTTTGATTACATGTGCTATAATATTCATCCATTCTAAATTTTCCAAATGCCTAGGGAATTAAGATGGAAAACGAATAGAACTGGAAATGACTAAAATGATTAAGCAAAGTTGTCGAGGACAATCTAAGGTTTACCAAAGATTGGTTGCTCATGGACAATTAGAAGTATAGAGTAAGGACCATGTTGACATATTTTGAAAAGAGGCAACTCCGGTTCATAAGTGATGGTTAAAATGGCAATATGGAATTGTCTTCATAGGTGGAAGTTATTCTTTGAATCTGTGTAAGATTAAAGAGCTTAATGCTAAGAAGGATGTTCAAAGGAATGTACTTTGAATTTGAGACTTCATTTCCATGGAATTGTATTCCATTGGAATACTTTGTAATGTTTGTTGCCAAGTATTTGTGACTTCTGTGCATAGTCATTACAAGGGGATCATTGCATATATGTTTAGAATCTAACAGATTACAGTAAATGGCAAGAGTTTGGTATTCTTGCATTTACAACAAGGATTGAAATTGTGAAATGAGCATCATTGGAATATTTTCAATTGATCTATTTCACAAAAAGAGGACCATATGTAAACATATTATGCATACTTGGAGTATGGCATAATTGTTGTTTGGAAAATCATAGTGTACATGCTTGGAGCATGGGACAACTAATGTTTTAATTCAAGCATAAAGTTGATTAATCAAAACATAAATAATGAGTAATCAATATGGTGCTTATATAAAAGGTGTTTTTATTTACACTCAATGTGTTAGGGCCATATAAGATTAGTATTATTCTTGTGTTTCACATTGCATGTTTTCACTTCTAGAATAATTATGTTATGGTATATATCATATTATTCAAACCATCCACAGTCAGTCATATGTTGGAAGTATATATAAATCAAGACTATCATGAATTTGGCTTGTATGATTTGTCTAAAGTGCTTTAGACAATGCAATGGTTGCTACAACATTCATGAGTACTCATAAGGGCTGAGTATTGGATTCAACCCACACTCACTTGCATCACTTCATGGAATTTATCTCGAGAGATCGTGAGATGGTAATATCATATAAATCTTCATACCTAGAGATATGAGTTGTTGACTAAGATTTGGTTATTCATTGATTGTACGAAAACGCATTGGTAACTCGATGTTATAAAACGTGCCATTGTGAATAATTCAACAAGTAGTTAGTATAAGCATATCAGTCGAAGTTTATATGTTCCTTCTAGAAATAGAAGCGATATCTTGGCCCCTCGATGATTTGGTTTTGACCTATGTATCGGGCCCGGTCAAACCTAATTGATGTGTTCAATTTAGTTCTATGTCGAAACAAATCAGAGATCGAGAAACAAATGCTGGACTATAAGTAAGACCATGTTCCATGTGTTTGTCCGGCTGATATCATGAGAACATAGGATTATATGATCACTTATCTTAAATGGAGTATCATCATCATCTCAGTTCCGAGAGACTTTGAAAGAACTACGAGTGCTAGTCGGAGACTATAGGATATAGTGACTAAGTCCATAACTTTATTTGGTATGTACTTGACTCGACCCGACATGGTCCATTTGGGTTGCATGGCATTGCAATACTTGGATAGACAAAATGAGAGAAAGTACACTTGTGATTATTAATATATTATAAGTTCTAATATATTAATAATAGTATTATTTAATTAGTATTGATCAAGTGTTAATCTATTATTAATTTGGTGATCAAAGTGAGACTACTTAAACATATAGGGTTAATTATGACAATCATCAATTCTTTTATGTTGGATTAATGACCATGGTTTATGGGTTTGGTTATAAACATATGGAGCTCCATGGATAGTCCATGGGAGTTACAAACCCATGGGTCATGAGAAATGAAGAGTCATGACAATTAGGGTTTACATTTGTAACTCCTAATTATGACACGCTATAAAAGAAACCCTATAGCATGCAAAATCGGTACTAAGGGTATTCATAAGAGGGCATAACCGATTTTCGAGGCTAAGTGACATTCTCTCAAGTTATTCCAAGTTTGTAGTGTTGTGTGAAACATTTGAGGCACCACATTTGGGGTGCTAGGCTCACAAAGTCTTGAAGAAATCCAAGCAACAACAATGTATGTATTTCTACTAGTTTTTATATTTTATGTAATCCCCATGCAATGCTAGTTAGGAAATAAACTTGAAAAAGAAATTTGCATGTATATAGAGAAAACATAGATTCAAGGTTATTAGGGTTGCATGCACACTTAGGAAGTGTTAGAATGCTCAAAAGCCATCAAAGATTGAAGACAAAGAGAAAGTGATTTCATAGTATGAACGTTTCAAGTCATCATAACGTAGAGAGACACATAGAAGAGTATCATTTGGGATGGACCATGTCGATTAAGAGAGGTAGTGACACTTCTTAGGGTTGTAGATGTGTCTGTAGTATACATAATAAGGATTAATAGATTAAGTTGTTGATCTAGTTCAACCATGCAGTCTTGATGTCAACATAGTAGTTAAGTTTAACTATGAGTCCCTAGAGTAAAGTAGCAAGAGCTTAATTTACAGAGTGACTTAGTGTGAAAATTATACGAGTAGTAGAAGTTGTTGTGGATTCAATTGTAAAGATGTCTCATCAAATGTCAATAAAAGATAGACCTGCAACGAAAGCATCTAAGGATTTCCCTTGAGGTTCAAAACTTCAGTAAGACAATAGGACATTATCAAGGATCTGTTCAAGCTTTTAGGGTAGAAGGTTTTGGTTGGCGATAGAGAACACAAAAGAATTGTAAGCGAGTAGTATAAATTAATAGAACATGTTCATTAAGTTAAGAGGTACATTAGATAGATCATTGAGTGCAACTGATTATGCACCATTAGAAGCTATGTATTGGTTTAGTTATTCCTTTAGATAATGAATGCAAGAATTAATATAAAACTAGGAGAAAGGTTCAACATCCATAAGATAATTTAGGACGACAAATAGGCTAATGTTTCGACAACATAAATTAAGGACCTCTAATCAATTGTAGTCTTAAAAGTTTAAATATCAAGGATTTGTTATGATAAATAGACATAAAGGGAGGATGAAGAGTGATTTCCATTAAAGAAAGTAGGATAATGATCGTGAGTCTGTAAGACCACCAAAAGGTCGGTCATGACTAATCGCATGATGTCGGTAGCATCCCGACATCATGAATGAATTGCTCAAACAATAGGAGTACCTCTACATAGGTAACGTGGTTAAAGCCTATCGGGAGGGCTATTAGGCGAGCTACTGTTCATTATGATCTAGTAGATAACCAAGCCTTATTATACGTCTGTCGCCAATATTAGAGTATTGGTTCCAGTGTTTTCAAGCCAGTAAACATGTTATACTAATTGTGGTTAAAAATTCAGCATGTTAGAATACCTGCACTAGGCCAAAATAATGTTTGTAAACTAGATTACTATGTGTTTAAAGGATACGCCTTAAGCCTTTATGGAGGCATGTTCCGAAAAGTAAATCCTATTAGTATGTCCGTGATAAATTCCAAAGGTAATCACATTATATCAAATCGACTGTATCGACATTTCAAGTCTAAAAACGATCATCCATTGAAGAACATCAGATTTTAGAATTCAATAGAATTCAATAAACCAAATCGTCCGTAAATTGTCAAAATGAGTGCGCCAATATATATATATATATATATATATATATATATATATATATATATATATATATATATATATATACAGAGAGAGAGAGAGAGAGAGAGCACGTCGTCCCAATCCCGGAAATTTAAATTGTGTAAAATATGAATTCATATGAAGGAGATATGAATTTTATAAGATATATAAAAATCAACTACGTAATTAAAAATTATTAACGTTGAAAGGTACGGAAAGAAAGGTTGATTTTTGGGTAAAGTCACCAAAATGAAAATCTTAGTACTTAAAATAGAAATTTTGGTAAAAGGAACACTAAAATCGGAGTCCATACGAGAGATTTATAATTTTTGAAAAATCATTAAATCATGTAAAAATAATGGTTAGAAATAAATTCAACATTACCCGATAGAGCCTAAAGGAATATTGTAGTACTCGTTGAGAGTTACACGTAAAAAAAGGAACTTCAAAATTGGAGTGCATATGAACGAGTTATGGAATTTACAAAATTTTGTGTTTTGTGTCGTATGCGGTGTGCGTCAGGTGCATGACGCACACTTCTAGAAGGTAAAAACGCGGACCACAGAGAGCCTGACATGTGGCATAAAAATGGCTGGGGGATTCATCACCTTAAAATGCGTGACGTGCACCTTATTTACACATCGTGCACCCTAAAAATCACATATAAAAGGGAATCAAACCTCATTCTCTCCCCAGACCCTCCAATTTTCTCTCTCGAAATTCTGAGTTATAGTTCTGAAATATCCATAGTATTTAGGATAGTTTGGGGAAGCATTGAGGCCCCGAAAGCCCAAAAATTAGTAGCCATCAGGCTGGAGTTCTACCGGTGCAATTTTTGAACTTTTTCTAGGAAATATCTGTAAGTTAAGCAACACTCTTTTCTTTTCAGTGTAACTTATGTTTATAGTCATAAGTGGTTATGATGAACCTTTAAATAAGATTTATCAGTAATTCCAAGTCCATATAATGACTGATCTAACTACAGGAGAGGTGTCTAATATGGTCACACTGGCTTTGTTGTTGGATTTGAGATCGACTATATGCCAAAATGGCCTTGCTTCCCAACTATCGGGCCAGGCCGATCCTTATTTGATAGAGCTCTCAATATTCATTACGATTAGTCAAAGATCTAGTTTTCATTTCCAAATTGTCATAGATATTAATATGTTAAAGTATTATAGGTTATTACTCATTCAGACACTATCCTTTAGTTGAATTGTCAATAAAACTACTTAGATAGCTGTTAATCTTTCGAGTCATTGTCGATGTGAGTTGTCTCACCATATTATGTGCTCCAGTATATATCATCTTTATGTTAGGATATAGTTTCCCAGTAGTACTCTATTAGGGTAGTTCTTTTCGTTTCCAATAGTATTAGATAATTTCCAATTGCACTAAATATATTAGTTGATATAATTATGTGGGCATTTGAGGGCGGTCCAACATCGGGGTGAAGGACAATAGACTCAGGCGGACTAGCATTATGCTAAAGGCCAAATTTTCGGACCAACTATATGTTGTAGAATCCGATAACTCTTTGATAACTTTAATAGTTTCTTCATATAGTTAATATATTGTTAAGAAAGGGTTTTCATGACTTTGAAGTATATATGTGTTGTAAGTGACAGATGTTGGATTAAGGTGTCTAAGCTCATAAGTATATTGATATATTATTTTCATTAAAAACAAATTTCTTTCTGGGTTGTCCTCCTAACCAGTAATAACTAGAAAATGATACTAGGAGAGAGAGAGAGAGAGAGAGAGAGAGAGAGAAACAAATAAATGATTTGTTGAGACATTATGTGATTAACGTATTAATTGGAAATATATAATTGATCTATTGATATATTATGTGATTATTAAATTAATATGAAATCAATAAGTATTAATTAATTATTAAACAAAATTCGTCTAGAATTAATTTGGTATTAACTGGAATTAATTAAGTACACAAAGGGTAAATTTTTATTATTCAATAGTTGAACAAAAGAAGAAATTCTAGAGCCATCCGTGGTATGGACGAAATTGGAGGATTTCCTAAGGTTTCTGGAAGCTTCCTGATTGCAGATAAGGAAAGGATTTGGACAAGGTTTAAACCTATTATTTAATCAATTCATACTTTGCTTTATCTGAAGTTTACATAAACCACAAATAGGACCCTTTGGCTCATTATTTTCGTAGACAACCTTTCTGTGAGGCTTATGAATGAAAATCCATCCTCCCTCCTCTATATCCTCTTCATTTTAGAGTTTCTAGGGCTTAGGTATAAGCTATTAGAGGCATCATATGTAACACCCATTTTCCAGAATAGAACGGTTGAGGTCTTAGGGGATTGAAGGTTAGGTTTTAGGAAAACCTTGTTTCCCATGATGTGGCGATGATAGTGCCTCGACGTGGCTGTTCCTGATGAATACATGCATTTATTAAGGCCCCCTTGATGTGGAAGGAGGTTATCCACGATGTGGTAAGGACTAGGTTGTAAAACCCTAATTCTTCGGGTATTAAGCCCTATTTAAGGGAAGTGAAGTCTAAGGTTTGCACACCCTTAGCATCCAATATTGAGTTTTTCAAGTTTTGTATTGATTTTTGGTGAGATGAAGAAGAAGAATAAGGCATCATTTCTGAAAAGATCTAGCAAGCAAGCCCCTCCTCCACTTCTTAGCTCATCTTCTGGACAACTGTGAATCTTTAAGTTCCAATCTTTATGTTTCATACTTTTATATCAAGGTCTCTTCACATCGTTCTTTAAGTTTGGTATAGTTTGAATGGTTAGACTCCATAAATTTTGCAAATTTATGGAGACTTGGGGCCCGATTGTGGACATATGTTCTAGATTTCAAGTTTAATTGAGCTTAACACTGTGTTTGGAGTTTTGGGTCTCATTTTCTCCATTTTTGACCTAGTTTGAGCTCAAGGCATGAATTGGGCATAGACACCTAAAAATCAATGACTTTAATGATATTTCGTGTGTAATAAGGCCTTTTGGAGAGTACGGATGATTTCCTTAAAGGATTAAGAGCTTAATGCATTAAGCTATCCAGGAGTAGTTCCGATGATGTGGCGATATGCTCACCTCATCGTAGCGAATGAGGTTATTATGACTGTGTTGTTTTGAGTCTTCCACGACGTGGCAGACGCTTGGCCATCACGTGGTCGATTCTTGGCCACGATGTGGTGGCATGTTGAGTTGACTTTTCAGTTGTTGATTTTGACTGTTGACTTTTTACCAAGTTTGACTTTAGGTAAATTTGAGGGTTTTGGGATATAATTTAAGGATTGCTCCTAGAGTTTTGTATAATATTTGAAAAAAAGTTGAACACACAAAGAAATTCTAGAACCATTCATGGTATGGATGGTTTTGGAGGGATTTCTATGGTTTCTAGAAGCCTCTTAGTTGCAAATAAAGATAGGATTTGGATTAGAATTAAATGTATTATTTAATTAATTCAAATATGGCTTTGTCTGCAAGTTACCTAAACTACAAATAGGACCCCTTGGCTCATTATTTTCTTAAAAAACTTTTCTAAAAGGCTTATGAATGAAAACACTTCATCCTTCCTATCTCTCTTTTTCATTCTAGAGTTTCTATGGTTTTCGGTGTGAGCCATTAGAGGCATCATACTTTTGGTGCTTGCTTTTTAAAGTTCAAGGAAAGACTCAAAGAATTGTTTACAATAACAATTCAAAAGGTACATAAGTCTAATCTATGAATTTTGATAATAGTTAGGGTTCATTAGGTTCATAGTACGTTGCTATTAATTGTAAACACATAGATCCTTAGGTTGCATGTACCTATAAGTATTAAGAGAATTTCCGCAATTACATAGATTTTTCTAACCTATACAACCCATCAATATAATCATAATGGAAGAGGTTTATCATCATACCAAGCTTAGTTTCACCTTAATAGAGTATAATTCGGGTTAGGTTTTGAAATAAACCCTAATACCCTAAATTGACAAGAGGTAAGAGGATGACATAATAAATCGTGTAATGCATATCTTGTTTATTTCCTATATATAAAAGATGTTGAAAGTGTAATTCACTCGGAAAGCTGAAAGTAAGGAAAATGTAGTAGTAAGCCATCCTAATTAACTGACGGTGAGTGCATTATGAATTTTATGAGTACATTTGAATCTATACTTTTGTATACTATTAAACTAATTATATGTGTAAATATATGTAATGTGAATGAAACTAGATGTTTATGCCTATTTGTGAAGCTTTATCTAAAACTAATTGTGAAAGGCTTAGATTGCATTGTTTATGTTATGTAACGACACTAATTTTAACTTTAATTATTCTATGGATTTATCAGAGTCTTATATATAAATGTGCACTTATGTATCTAAAAATCACTTTACTTCCGAATCTATACTAGGGTTGACAATAAAATTCGATCTTTATTCTAATGCAACAAGGAAATATGAAATAAATTCTACTTCTAGTCGAAGTTCTTGTACGCATACCTCCTCTTGTATAACGGCTACCACCTGAACCTAAAATACATGAAAAAAAAGATATATAACATTAGACCACAAGCTTGGTTAGTTATATCATACTCTATTTTCATGCAATCATACTATTTAACTTCAATTTCTTTTTCTCATCTCTTCTAGTTTGCATCTCATACTATTATCCTATCTCACCTCATGCCTTCACAATTATTGTCCTAGTCATTTGATACTTTAACTTCACCTATTCACAAATTGTTCCCTCTCTCATCATACTCTTTTCTCATACAATTTATCTCTCAAACATAAACTCCTTTTGTTATTCTTACCTTATCCTCATCTCATCTCTTCTCGCCTCCTGTCTCTTTAGTTTCACATTATTAAGATGGCCCTTCTATTCTTAATTAGACGGAAATAGTTTAATCATATATGCTATCATCACATATCATATAAGGGGAAAACATAATTCTAACTTACCGTAGTACAACATTCCAAAAAAACTAAATTTCTTTTCTTCAATCCCTCATGGATTAGAATGATCCTACACAGAACCTTTAACAAATTTTCTTTTATTGAATCCCTCATGGATTACAATGATCCATTACAGAACCTCCACCGTTAATATCTCACGGATTATACGAAGTTTTTGTAAAAAAAAATTCTTATGTTGTCCAACTCATGGATCCCATTCTCAATATTCTTTAACCATATATCATCTTATTCCTACATGAGTCATCTGTCTACATTCCCGAAGGAATCATCATCTCATTCCCGAAGGAATCGTCAAACTCCATTCCACAAGGAATCATAATCTCATCCTTGAATGAATCATATATCTCTATTCCCGAAGGAATAATAATCTCATTCCAGAAGCAATCATGTTTCTACATTCTAATAATCTTTCATGTGAATGCTATTATCTCACCATACTCTTACACATCACCTGTCTTATATCATTTTATGTTATCATCTCCTTAATTAAGAGATCTTCTACTACCACTCTAGCTCTTAACTCGTTAAGTACTTAATCTAATATTCATCTACTAACATATAAGTATTAACACAATACCCTTGGCATCTAGCTTCACATCTATACTTTATCTCCATCTAGTACATGATGGGTATTTAACACAATACCATAAACATCTAAGCATACATACATACCTTTTCTTCATTTATTACTTTTTAGCTATTTTACATAATAACATTATTATATAACATACATACATACATACTAGTTTACATGATTATAAATATATAATCATAATCTAGCTCCATTCAACATCTTGTAGGTATTCAACATAATAACATTTACACCTAATCACAGTATAATACTCTCTGTTTCATGTAATACATTATGAGTATTTAACATAATACCACTACCATCTACTTATACACACATACATCATCTATCTTCATCAATTGAGTTATGGGTATTTATAAAATACCACTAGCATTTAAACATGCCTACATAATAACATTATTATATAACATACATACATACATACTAGTTTACATGATTATAAATATATAATCATAATCTAGCTCCATTCAACATCTTGTAGGTATTCAACATAATACCATTTACACATAATCACAGTTTAATACTCTTTGTTTCATGTAATACATTATGAGTATTTAACATAATACCACTACCATCTACTTATACACACATACATCCTCTATCTTCATCAATTGAGTTATGGGTATTTATAAAATACCACTAGCATTTAAACATGCCTACATAATAAATTAAACACATATAAACATGAATGATAAACACAAATACATAAACTAGTAAGAGAGTGAATTGTAACTCATTATGTTAGCTAGTGAAGGCCAACTCCCTTGGCTTTTATTCTTCAATTAATGCACTCAAGGCTTATTTATACAACATATCAAGCTCCTTAAAACTTGCCTTGGCTTGTTAACAGCTTAATTAGTATCTATCGTAAAATGATCATTCAGTTGATCATATATCTAACATCTCATATTCACCTCTAAATCCATTACACCCAATTAATTAAGCAACCCATACTACCTAATCCATTACATTGTAATCTACTGCATCATTTCACCTCTGTTTATTTAAGGTTTCAAACCCTAACTAACCATGGATGGATTAGACTATGATAATCTCTTCCAAAGCTTGATTAAAACTTCTAAACACTCTTATTAACATCATAACCAAGACATATGTTGGCCAATTCTATCATTCTATTCAATCTAATATTTTAACCATTAAAGCTCAAAGCTTTATTTAAGGGAGAAATCATTGCATCAATCGGGAAAGGATGATAATTCTTTCAATCTACCATCTATAGCTCTTCTTGGCACCTTCTTGCGGTTTAAAATCGCCAATAATCTACTCTCTCTCAAACTAGTATGAAAAATGACCGATGGTGAACCCTTAATAGGTTTAAACTTGTTTATTGAACAGTGAAACCGTGTCGCGGTAATGACGGGATGTCTAGGTTACATTAAAATGTATTTGCATGGTGGAATTCACATAAGATAATTTATTGGTACATGAAACCTAAGGATCTACGTCGTTTTCCCATTATACCAATATTCTATAAAAAAAACTAATCTAATATAGGTATAATCGAAATTACAAGATTAGAAAACATACCTTCTAGTATATTCAAATAGCTCATGGAAAGCAATCATCCAAAAGTGTGAATGTATCTAATGGCTCACATCCAATACCCTAGACCCCTATAAATATAAAGGAGAGAGTAGAAAAGATGAAATTCAGATTTCGTCTTCCTCGTAAAGCTATGAACAAAATTTTGTAGCTTAAGGGGGCATTTATAGTTGAGGTAGCTTGTAGATAAATCTAGATGTGAACAATTAAATAATCATATTTAATATCAGTTTAAATCATTTCCATTTGAACTATCAGGACAAATCTAAAATCGTTCTACACTTCCATAAAATTTGCTTCTGTGAATAAGGATCTAGAATTGTCATCCTTGTTCAATTATGAACAATTAAAAATTTATCTCTTGCACCTTTAATTAATTCCAATTAATCTGAAACTAATTTCATATTAATTTTGATTAATAATGAATTAATTAAATCCAACTCTTTCTAATTAATTATTAATCATACAATAAATTAACAAATCATTTCATTTTTCTCTTAAAGTCATTTCTAGCCATTTCTAGTTGTTGAGGGCAACCTAAAAGTGACTTTACTTTTATTCCATAAAGTTATACCAATTTAGTTATAACCACGACCAGTTTATTTATGACCTTGTACACCTTTTCCAACAGTATCCTACTTTGTCAAGTCATAAACTACGATTGCAAATACAAACTTTGAATAACTAGAAAATAATGCATTCCATAGTCACTGCCAAAATCTGATTCAATTAAACATTGGCACTTAGATAAATGATCAACTATTCCGTCATTCAACAAGATATCATTTGGACATGAGACTGTTGGATTAAATGTCTAAGTTCTTAACTAAATAGGTATAATCTTAGTAAATAAAAGTAAAATCATTTTTGGGTTTCCCTCATAACCAGGAAATGGCTTGAATTAATATTAAGAAATAAATAAAATGATTTATTAATATATTATAGGATTAATATGTTAATTATAAATATTTAATAATTAGTTAAGAATTAATCATGATTAATTAATTTTCGGTTAATTAGAATTGATTAAGGATACAAGAGTTGAATTCCAAGTGTCCAATAGTTGAGCAAGGAAGGAAATTCTATATCCTACCTTACTATGGATAGTTTCAAGGAGTGTCTACAAGGATTCCGGAACCCTCCAAAATTAGATAAGGAAATTGTATTTGAATTTGATTAAAATACCATTAGTTTTATATTAAAATCAAGGGTTTCAGGGTTATTTGGCAGCTATATAAAGGGTCATAACCGTTGCAAAAATTGATCCCTCAACCCTACACAATCAGATAATAAATTTCTTGCTCTCCCCCTCTCCTAAATATCGATCCTAGGGTTGATAGGTTATGATCATAACAACAATTCCTAAGTATTCATGCAACACTAATGCTTTGGATCTAAGTTTTCTCTAATTGAATATGCAAACTTGAACACAAAAGGAGAAACCCTACGAGAGGTATACTATATTTAAAATTCATATAAAACTAGGGTTAGGTTACATACCCTTATTGTTATATTGTAATAATAATGAATCTCTTGTAGATCTTGAAGCTTGAGAACTTAGGGTCACAAATGTAACACCTCTAATTGCATATAGACACACAATGCAAGAGAATGATATAAGAGAGAAGGAGATCAAATTTTCGGCTATTGCTTCTTCTCAAGAGTAGCTGAAAATCATATCCCTAAGGGTTCTTCATATAGTACACCAAGGATGTTATGGATTAACCCTAATTTCAAATATGGTAATTATCCACCTTATTTAATTATCCATATATGATAAGATATTCTAGAAACTCTAGAATAATCTTACATATATCATCACAAAACCTTCCACCCTTCCCTAGAAAGGTTTTGGTCCTTTTACTTAACTATTAAACAATTGCACTTTTAGTCCTTATACTATTAATTAATTCCTTTAATCTCATAATAAATTCCAAATTAATTTCTGATTAAATATTACCTAATAACATGATTACTAATTAATATATTATTTCCATAACATATTAAGAAATCATTAATTCCATTTTATTCTTTTAATTAATAAATTCTTCCCCTTCCTCAATTAATTATCCTCTCTAGTTGCATGTGTGAAGGTAACCTAAAAGGACGACGCCACTATAAGTCAAGTACATTCCAATTATAGTTATGGGCTTAGACACATAATCCAATAGTCTCCCACTTGGATAAGTCTAATAACTATAGTTTCAAATATTACTTTAAAAACTGATAAGCAATCATAGCTCTCATAGCTTTTATCAAACTCTGACCTAGTCCGTTAAGTGTCCTAAGATAAAGGATCATATAATCCTCCATTCTACAAGATACTATTTGAACAAATGACATGGAACAAAATCATTTTCATTGTCCAGTAGAACTTAATCGAACACATAAATTCAGTTTTTACCGTGCCCGACACATAAGTCAACACAAATCATCGTGGGGCCCATGATATCGCTTTTCCCCCTTAGGGAAAAAGGAACAGATAAGCTTTGACTCATATTCTTCTACTATTTACTCATCAAATCATGCACAACAATACGATTTATAAAACAAAGTTACTTATGTATTTACGCATTATCAATGCACAACCAACTTGTAAAAAACAACTCATATATCTCAGTTTAAAGATTATACGATATTATCATCTCAGAATTAGTCGTGATAAATTTCATGAAGTAATTCACTAAGTGTGGGTTTAATCCAATACTTAAATCCCTATTTCAAAAGTACTCATGAATATTGCAACAAACCATTGATATGACTAAACACTTAGACAATCTACAATCCAATTCATGACAGTCTTAATTCAGTACTTACTTATAAAGTATGATTGACTACGGATGTTTGAATAATCCAATTATTCGAGAAGTAAGACATGCGAAAGAAACACAAAGTTAAAGAATCGACAAAAGATAGTAAATGATACTCATAAATAAATCTCTATTATTTAATCATCAAATGTTAATTACATTTATTTGTTACAAGTTTATAAATACCTATGTAATCGCAAACTAATATCATCCTTCAGACCAATGCTCCTCGCGTGCTGAACATGCGTAATCCTACTAAAACCCTTTGTGTGGGGATCGGTTGAATTGTCTTCTGATGATACCCTCTTAACCACAAGGCTTCCATCTTCTTCATGATGTATGATAAAATGATCTTTTCAGTCGATATGCCTACATCTACCATGATCTCTTGGTTCCTTGGTCAAGGCAACCACTCCTTCATTATCGCAGAAAATTCCCATTGGCTCCTTAATGGCTGGTAGCATTATACTCTGATTCACAAGTAGAATCAACTATGGTCTCCTGCTTGGAAGTTGTCTCTATCTGTCTGAAAGCTGGCATCACTATACCCAGTAACTCTTAAGTCATCACTACCACCAAGCACAAGGACCAGTCCTTAGTTCTTCGCAGATACTTAAGTATGTTCTTAACTGCTATCCAATGAGCTTTATATGGATTTCCCTATTATAGATTAACCATGCTCAAAGTAAAAGCCACGTCAGGGCGAGTACATGTCATAACATAATTGATCGATCCAACGGCGGAAGCATATGGGACTCGACACATTTTCACTATCTTAGTATCGGTATTCGGACTCTGAGTCTTGCTCAGCTTGGTATTACTTTGGATAGGTAACTACTCTTTCTTTGAATTCTCAAATGCTAAAATGCTTTAGTACGTTATGTACTTTAACTAAGTCCAGTTAGTCTTCTACTCCTATTTCTCAAAATTCATATTCCTAGAACATGAGCAACCTCTCTCAGATCCTTCATTGCAAGGTACCTTACGTACTTTGACTAAGTCCAGGACTTAAATTCCTACAAGGTTGGAATGTCGTTTCCTATAAGTAGTATGTCATCAATATATAACACCAGGAAAGTGACTATACTCCATCTAGCTTTGCCATACACACAAGATTAATCCTGACTTCTAGAGAAACCAAAGTCTTTGACTTTCTCATCAAAGAAAATATTCTATCTATGAGAAGCTTGTTTCAATCCATATCTTTATTTCTCAAGCTTACACACTCTATTGGGGTATTTAGCATCCACAAAACCCTATGGATGATTCATGCAAACATCCTCAACCAACTTTCCATTAAGGAAGGCGGTTTTGACATCCATCTACCAAATTTCATAGTCATGAATTGCCATTATGGCTAACATAAACCTGATAGATCCAATTTTGGCCACCGGTGAGAAGGTTTCATCATAGTCAACCCCTGGGGTTTGACTAAAGCCCTTCGCAACCAGTCGAGCCTTGAAAGTGTGCAACTTTCCTGCTATGTTGGTCTTCTTCTTGAAGATCCATTTGCACCTAACTGTCTTTCGACCCGGTACATTGTCAAACAAGTCCAAAATTGATTGTTATATATGGACTAGATCTTGTTGTCCATTTCCACTTTCGATTTAGCAAACTTTGGGCCCGCCATGGCAGACTCATCCAAATTTACTAGTGTACTATCATTGATAAACATATCACTATTTATAGTAATATGGAAACCATAAAACTCTAGTGTCATTCTAAATCTATTTGAACATAAAAGAGGTAATGACTCGTTAATCGGTTCAACATGAATTTCTTCCTCAGGTTAAGTGCTAGTGTTAGTGGTTCCTTCATCACATGGCTCTTGAACTTCCTCAAGATCAATTGCACTCCCACTGTACTTTTTGTATATAAGCTCTCTCTCTCTCTCTCTCTCTCTCAAGACTCATCTTCTTGCTACAAAGACCATGTTCTCAATAGGTGTGTAAAACAAGTATCCAAAGGACTTCTGTGGATAGCCAATGAAAATACATCACTCACTTCGAGGTTCAAGCTTGTCATGAGTCTCTCTTCTAACGAAAGCTTCAGAACCCCAAACCATGATATGTGCTAACTAAGGAACCTTCCCTGTTGTAACGCCTGTGTTTCTGGGCTTGTCATTAATGTTTATATAATAATCTAGATTAACCTTTGTAACCCGTTTTGAAATAATAGAAGTGTATTATTTGAGTGTTATGTGTTTTGTGCTTAATTGTCTATGTTAGTTTAATTAAGAATAAAAATAATCATCAAAATGAAATATTATATAAAGCCGATATCTATGGATAATGTCGTAGTAGTTGAAACGAGGTTTCCAAATATATAAAGAATGTCGAAATCCGAGTTAAAACGAAGAAGTTATGACCTGTCGAAGTTTCGGGACAGAACTGACACGACGTTGAATGACGTAAAAAGTGAATTTACGTTAGAGCGATATTTATCCCTAGTGATCTAAATAAAAGTCATAGAGTTCGTTAAACCGAGAGCGTGCATAAAAAGAATGCCCAAATCTGACTTCGTATGAGGAAGTTATGATTTTTCTAAGTTTCAGCTTAGCAGTATGCAGCCCGAATCTCGAATTTGAGATCGAGTGATTGTTGGTCTAAACAATCTAAACGAGAATCGAAGATCTTGTTGGTAGTAGTGCATTGGTGAAATGACAGACGAAAACGGACACCGGATGAAGAAGTTATCAATCTATAATCGAGTTTTCCTGTCCCGGCCTACTAAAAATAAATAAAAAAAAAAATAAATTCACAATTAGCCGACAAAGTCTAAATGAAAGTTGTGGTGTATAGTCTCACCTACGTGTGGATATAAAGCACGTTAAAAACGGAGTTCGTATGAGGAAGATATGAATTTTTGAATTTTATTAAATAATGAAGGTATTAAATTTAATTATTAATCCCGATATTATCCGAGGCCGAGGAGTCACCGATCTGATCCGAAGGGTACACCCCGCATAACCTTCAAATACGCCCAGCATACTTCAGTTTTGTGCGGTCCAAAGAAGAGACGCGTAGCACCACCGAAACGTCGCCACCTGGAGGTCCGATCCGGAGTATGCCCCGCGTACCGGAGCATTACGCCCAGCGTAATGCGAGGACTCAGCCTCTATAAAAGGCATGTGAGGGCAGCCAACTTCTTTTGCCAAAATCTCTTCCCTCTTTCTCATTTTGCATTGTTTTACATGCAACTTATACCCCAAAGCCCCAGTATTAATCCTGAGCCCCGAAGCAAGTCCCGAAGCCCCGAAGATCTCGAGAAGTAAAATTCCCGAGCCAAACCTCTGCCCGTGAAAAGCCCGGTTTTTGTGAAGATCTTCGAAATCTACTGAAGAATACTACTTCTACAAGCCGTAGTGTTGTCTGATCAACTTTTGATCAAGTGAGTGTGTAGTTACATTCTTCTAATGCATAATTATGAAGTATTTTATACGAAATATGTGTTATGTGGATATTTTGTTGTTATATGTGTGAATGTCTATTCACTTTCTTCTATCTCATAGATATGATTTATTCTCTATGAAATACATGTTATGTGTATATGTCTCATCTGTTGTTTGGAATATGTATCGAATGAGAATGCTAAACAGGTTTTAAACTATGTATAAAATATATATTTTTATCTACTAATATGTTGGGTAGAACATGGGTAGATAGTTGATGTGTGATAAACAGATGAGAGGCTTCGATGTTATTGTTGTTGATCTAGTTATTCAGCGGAGTATGGATAACGACCACAAACTCTTTCTAGACAGTCTTGTGAAACGTTGGCAGGCTCATAACCTGTAGGTGTTGTGAACGATGTGTTCCGGTGTACTCTATCGCCCTCTTGGTTGCCTTTAGGACATCTACTATTGAGGAAACCCCTTTGTAGTAATGTCCGTCCCGATGAAAATCCTAGATTAGGTCCCTTGAGATAGATGTTATTTTAGGGACGTAAAGTGAGGATAACGGGAATGGGTAATCGGGTTATTGTTGGTTGGTGAAATTAAATATAATTATTTATTATGGGCTAAAAACCCTATATGCTCACCAGGCTCCCAAGCCTGACCTACTTAGTTTATTTGTATTACAGGCTATGCAGTCAATATCAGTGGGATAGCGGTGAGATAGCGGTGGGATAGTGGTTATCGGTAGCTGGTATAGCGGTACTAAATAGCGGTACCACAAATATCGGCGATAGTGACCGATATTGACCGATATTTGACTGCTATTTGACGGATATTTGACAAATATCGGTGGGATAGCGGTGAAATAGCGTTTATAGCTAAATTTTTTATTAAGTCACTTTATTTATTATTAAAATGTAGATAGATGGTGGGGGTTTTATGAGATTGATAAACAGTTGCTTTAAACATTTTTTTAATTTACTATATGTTTTACTTAATGACCATGTATTCATCCAATTAAACACAAGGTTACAAAGGCCCTACATACCATAAAAATACCGATATCCCACCACGATAACCCATATAGCGAATATTGGTCCTTGACTGATATTTGATTTTGAACCGCTATAACTGCATAGATTACAGGTAGTGACGCGAGGGCATAAGATAGATGAATCATCAAGTTATTTTGTTTATCAGACCAGTTGTTATATGTAACAGTTGTATGGTCTTTCTTTTGTTGTTTTTGCTTTTGGTCTGTTTATCGGAACATGACATCCCGAATATTGTTATATAATGAAAAGGCATCTCTTGATGAAATTCTTTGATAAACTTTGTTTTATCATATGTTGTTTTGGGAACAAATTCTGCAACTCTTTTAAATCAATGCATTTACTCTGAAACTATTTTTAAAGCATAAATGAAACCGGTCTTTTCTGGACGTGATTTTGGGAATGTCACAGTTGGTATCATAGCATTAGTTTAAGCGAGCTAGGAATTTGTAGGATTTCTAGACTTAAACTTAGAATGCTAAGTGGAGATTGTGATATGTTTGTCTGTTATATTATAGACACGAGCACTAGTATATTTTAAGAAGCTGCGTAAAATGCTTTTATGTGCTAAATGTTATATGTTGCCATATACATGTTAGTTCTAATACCGTCATCATACACTTAGAATCCTAAACACATAAGGTTTCCAGATCCGGTCGGCAACAGACCATAGATTTGAACAAATAATATCATGGATGAGGATCTAATTTCACCTTATTTGGTGTATAGATCAAAAATGGTAAGAACCAAGAGTGGCGTTGGAAACGCGGATGAAAACCGGAATCAACCACCAGTGATTGAGAAAATATCTGTCGTAGCTGCTACACCAGAGCCAATAAAAAGGGCTGGAGTGCAAGCCATGATTCGGGCTATGTTAGCCAAACAAAGGGAAGAAATGCGACAGATGTTACATGAAAATAGGGATGCACCAATCATACCTATTGAGGAAGCCAAATTGATTCCCAAACAATCGGAGGAAGGAAACAATAGTCGTGTTGTGAGTCAAGTTGGGACTCAAAGAGAACGAAGGAACGACCCGAAAAGGGGAAACAACAAGGATGGGCGAATGTACAAGAATTTCTTGGGCGCCAAGTTGCCAAGTCTTTCTGGGAGACCAAAGCCCGTTGAGATTATGGATTGGATCTACGAAATGGAGATGGTATTTGAAAGTTGCGACTGTAGCAACAAACAGAAGACTGTATTTGTAGTTAGACAACTGAAGATCGAAGTCTTGAGCTGGTGGGAGTTGTTGGAAGATACTATGCCACGAGGAGAAGCCCTGAAATGTCATGGGAGGAGTTCTTGGAACAACTAAGGGTGCAGTACTGTTCAGAGATAGATCTGATTGTCTGAACAATGAGTTCCAAAACATGAAGAAGGGGAGGATGAGCATAGATGACTATGTTAGCGCATTAACTGAGAAAATGAAGTTATTTTCATACCTAGTGCCAACAGACCTCTCCAAGAACGAGAGGTTCGCTAATGGACTGCCTGCCGACTTTGGCCCGACAGTCAAGATGGCAACTTCTCATAAAACAGCTATTTGAGCGGCTAAGAATGGGGAGGCCCAGCAGAAGGAAAAGGGTATGGAAAGAACAGAGGTTGGTGAGAAAAGGAAGTTCGATGGACCTTCCGGGTCCAACAAGAAAAACAAGTTCTCGAAGTTTAGTTTGAGAGGAGGAGGAGGCGAAGCGAAATGGTGCGACAAATGTAAGAAAAGCATCATGGAAAATGTGAGGTAGTGGCCAGATGTTTTAAATGTGGAAAGCTGGGGCATTATGCCAATGAATGCACTCTCACCAAAGTTTGCTATGCTTGTGCTGAGGAGGGACACATGTCTAGGGATTGCCCGAAAAAGAAAGAGGCAGCAAGACCCAAAATTCTGCCAAAGCCGAAGGCGAGAGCCTTTCAGTTGACAATGGAAGCTGCTAAAGATGAAGCTGATGTCACTTTAGGTACCTTTCTCGTTAACGAATTGCCTGCCCAAATTTTATTTGATTCTAGAGTCAACTACTCCTTTATTTTGCATGAATTTGGTAGAAAACTAGCTTTGCCTGTCGATAGACTAGATAATGCTTTATTAATCAAAGTAGCTAGTGGCAAGTTTGTACCTGTTAGCCATCGTATGAAAAACATCTTAATTGACTTGAATGGCAATAAGTTTCACTAGGAATTATTGCCTATCGAACTTAATGGTTTCGACATCCTGCTTGGAATGGATTGGCTTAGTGCCAATGACACCGAGATATTGTGCATGAAGAAGATAGTCAAAGTAAACCCGCCTGGGAAAGAGTCATTTAAGGTGTATGGAGATAAACGCAGAGTAAATTATGGAATCATTTCATTAATGAATTCCATAAAGTGTTGTTGGGTTTTGAGCATTCTAACACTCCTATGTGCAACCCTATAAACCTTGGGTCTATGTTTTCTGTATTATACATGCAAATAAGAACTTTCCAAGGCTTTAATCCTAACTAGCATATTATGAAGCTCTTATACTACAAAGTACTAGTTAGATTACATACCTTTTGATGTAGCTTGATGTCTTCAAGCTTTAAGAGCTTAGCCCCAATAGTGTGGAAGCCTCAAGTGGAATCACAAATCACCAAAACACCTTGGAAGACTTTAGAGAATATGGATACTTGGTTCTCTCTAGTGAAATTGGCTAGCCCTCTTTGTGTAACCACACTAGTGCCAATTTCACCAACCAATGACATCTTTATATAGTATGGAGACTAGGGTTAAACCCATGACCTTTCATTTCATATTATCCATGGGTTAAACACTCAATGGACTATCCATGAAAGCTTAGCCCAACCTAAATGAACTTGGCCCATTCCATATATATAAGAGTCCATATTTAATTAGTTCATTTTGATCACTTAATTAATTATAAATTAATTCTTGATCAATACTAATTAAATAATATGATTATATATTAATATAATAGAACTTATAATATATTAATATAAATCATAAATATACTATTCTTAAAAGACTATCCATATAAATTGTGCCTGTGAAGTGCAACCCAAATGGACCATGTCGGGTCGGGTCAAGTACATACCAAATATAGTTATGGACTTAGACATTAATCCAATAGTCTCCCACTTGGATAAGTCTAAAACTATTATTGAGTATGACTTCAAAACCTAACTGGCAATCGTAGCTCTTAAAGCCGCTTGGAACGCTCTAAAAATTCTAAACAATTTAAACTTTTCAAAAACAACCCCAATTCATTAAGTTATTACAAAAAGGTTTCCAATACAATTATTATCAGAGTCTTCCCAGAACCACATCATAAAACATAATCATGAGGAGCAGTACGATCATGCCTTTGCCTTGCCACGGTCTCCTGAAGAACCTGAAAAACATTAAACCACAACTGTAAGCCCGAAAGCTTAGTGAGATACCTCCAAAATACCAACCACATATACCATACACGTACAACATGCCATATCATAACAGAACACAGAACAGCCATGCACTTTGGGTCTACTGTGTGACTGGTCCGCCGCACCGGCCTTCAGTCCACCTGGTCCACCCTCCGAGTCTAACCATATACACCGAGTCTGCAGTGTGAATGGTCCGCCCACATCGGGCCTTCAATCCACCTGGTCCACTCTCTGAGTCTACAGTGTGACTGGTCCGCCCGCACTAGGCCTTCCGTCGGCCTGGTCCACTTACCGAGCCTCGGCACGTCTGGTCCGCTCTCTTGGGGCCTACAGCCTAACTGGAGCGCTCACTAGGCCTTCGGGACAACCGGTCCGCCCCTGGGTATGTTGGCCTACAACACAAAGCAGGACCCGCCTCAACCCAACCCCAGTCCAACAACAATGTGCACATAAAAATTCAATCATATAACAATTCACATTCAATCAAGCCGATCTAGCAGATCACATAACATAACATTATCCTAACCAGGATACCGACCTAACTGGTCACTAGCATAGCATCATCCTATATACCAGGATACCGACCTTAACCAGGTCCCTAACATAATACCATCCTAAGTACCAAGATGCAAACATATCAAAGCAATAACATAACAACGATACCCGGATCACAATCCGATAAAGGGCCGGCCTTGGTGCCTTAGACCTTATTGATATAGTGAGGGTAACTCACCTCACAACTGCCGACTGAACCGATAAACCCAAGCTGCTCCGACCACTGATGCGATCTCCACCATTGATCAACACCAAAACACTGAACTCAAAACAAAAGCCAACAATTACCAAAATGCCCCTGGAAATCAACTGGTCAACCCTTGGTCAAAGTCAAAGTCAAAGTCAAAGTCAAAGTTATCCCCTGACTGACTCTACTCGCCGGTTCAACCTGATGACTTGCCGAGTCCCCATGCATAGAACTTCCCCAATCCGCGACTCAACTCGCCGAGTTCCATAACCCTGAGTCCTATCATACTTGACTCACCGAGTCATCCCTTGACTCACCGATTCACAGCTCAACCAGAAGAAAGGTTTGGGCCTCACGACCAGACTCGCCGAGTCCAAGAACAGACTCGCCGAGTCTAAAGCTATCTTCAACAGGCTCGCCGAGTAGTTCTTCCAACTCATCTAGTCCCTGCTTATCTTCATCCAACTCACCGAGTTGTTGTTCCAACTCATCGAGTTCCAGCCTATCATCAAGCAACTCGTCGAGTACACCCTTGTGACTCGTCGAGTACCCTTATATCTGAAACCATACAGAGGCTTTCCAAGCCATGCAGAAGCTCTAAACCGTAGATCTACCCTTCTACAAGCCCTCCATCACGTAAAGTGGCAAACTTTACGTGAATCCAAGTAGATCTAAGCATGTTACACTCTAGGGTTTGGGTTTGGGACAAAAGAACTTCACCAACAACTCTTGAGCATAGACTTTATGGCTTTCTGGATCATTAGCAACCTAGATCTGAGGTAGCAACCTCAGATCTTACACCAAACTTGAGAAGGACCTCATTTATGCCCCCAAAACCACCCACAAATGATAAATCTAGATGCACAAAAGCTCAAACAGAGGATTATTACCTCAAATGAAGGCTCTCACTGATGAATGAACTAATTCTTTGCAAAGCCCCTTGCTCCAATCTTCTTGCTCTTCAATTTCCTTCCAAGGTTACCTCCTCCAAGGCTCTAATCTCTCACCAAGGAAAGCTCACACGAATTTAGGGTTCCTGGAACTCAAAGGGAAGGTAAAGAGGCTGGGGAAGAAGTGTTATGTTCTTTATATAGGGCTCAACCCCCGGAATTAGGGTTTTCTCCACTCAGCACCAACTCGTCGAGTCCACCCATGCTACTCGCCGAGTTGGTCACTTAACATGTGACCAGAGTCGCGACCCTACTCGCCAAGTCCATCCACGGACTCACCGAGTTTCCCTTCCACATTTACACCTTGAACCCTGAACTTGCACTCCTGAACTCAGGATGTTACACCGTTGTCGAACTCTGATCTTGTAAATGACTTGTCCATTAGATAAGGGGTCATATATTCCTCCATTCTAGATATCATATGGACTGAGACATGGATTATAATCATTCTCTCTGTCCATTTGTTTTTCCCGATTTCTGATTCATGAAGACTGACTGATTGAACAAATCAAATCAGTCCTGGCTTGGCCAAGCACTCACATGTGTCATCGCTAAATCATCGAGGGGCCTACAGATATCGCTTTTATCCCGAAGGTAAAAGAATGGATAAACTTCGACTCATATGGCTTGCTATGCTACTTGTTGAATCATACACAAAGGCACGTTTTATAACATCAAGTTACCAATGCGTTTTCGAGCAATCAATGTACTATCAACTCATAGTAACAACGCATATCTCTAGGTTTGAAGAATATAACATATTATCGTCTCATGATCACTCGTGATAAAATCCATGAAGTGATTCAAATGAGCGCGGGTTGAATCCAATACATAGAACTTATGAGCACTCATGAGTTTTGTAGCACAACCTTTTCCACCAACTTGGACCTCTACAAGCCAACCCATGACAGTCTTGATTCATATCTACTTCCAACATATGACCGACTGTGGATGGTTTGAATAACTTAGTCATTCCGGAAGAATAACCTAGTTTATTCTGGAAGTCAAAACATGCAAAGTGAAACACAAGAATAAATGAATCAAATATGGTATCAAACCCTATGAATATAAATAAACACTTTTATTTATCACCATACTGATTACTAATTATTCATTGTTTCGGTTTTATCAACTTTATACTTGAATTAAAAACACTAGTTGTCCCATGCTCCAAGCATGTACACTATGTTTTTCTTATACAATAGCTTTGCCATACACCAAGTACGCACTACATGTTTGTCTATGATCCTTACTTTGTGAACTCGATCGATTGAACATAACTCCAATGATTCTCATTTCACAGTCCCAATTCATTACTGCAAATGCAAGAATTCCAAATTTATGCCATTTACTGAAATCTGTTAGATTCTAAACTTGTATGCATTGATCCTCTTGTAATGATTATGCACAAATTCACAAAGACTTAGCAACAATCATTACGGAGTATTTCAAAGGAGATCAACTCCTTGGAAACATCCTTCTTGCATTAATTTTCCTAATCATACAGATTGAATACTTTCTAACTTTGAAGCATTTCCATATTCCATTTTGACTATCAGTTCTGAACAAGAGTTGCCTCCTTACAGATTATGTCAATATGGTCCTTCCAGAATTAATACTATACTTCCAACGGTCCCTGAGCAACCATTATTTGGTAAACCATAGATTGTCCTCAACAATTGCTTAATAATTTTAGTCATATCCAATTCTAGACCTTTTCCCTTCTTAATGCCCCAAACATTTGGAAAATTTTAGAAAGGATGAATATAGCACATGTAATAGATCCTATATCCGAAGCATATGGGACACGATTCACGATGTCTCACATAAAGACTAAACCAGTCTTTTGCTATAATATTTCCATTTCTATTTGCCAAGTTCTGATAATTCAGATTATGAAAAGGGATGCCGTAATCATAATCGAATTTTAGAACGCAAATAATGAACCCATATATAGAATTTCCTTATGTTGAGCCATTCCAACATGAAATTTATATATGGGACACGATTCATGATGTCTCACATAAAGACTAAAGCAGTCTTTTGCTATAATATTTCCATTTCCATTTCCATTTTCCAAGTTCTCATAATTCATATTATGAAAAGGGATGCCGTAATCATAATCGAATTTTAGAGCACAAATAATGAACCCATATATAGACTTTCCTTCTGTTGAGCCATTCCAACATGAAATTCATATATATTCTTGACTAAATACGATTAAGACCTCAATCTAAGCTTTTAGATTTGAGATGAAGTATAATTTCCTCTCCTTTAATTATAGCAAAACAACTTTTTCCCAATTGAGACCTTTTGTTTTCTATAATTAACATTGCTAACTTGCAACCTTTATCATAATTATCATGCTCCTACTAACATGATGATTAATAGCATAACACTTATGCTCCCACTAGCTTTGACATGTACCTAGAAATCAACTGGACTTCTAGAAATCAATACTTTATTGACTTTCTTACCAAAGTTCAGATTTCTGATACTAGATTGCCTTGACAAAACTATATCAGAATCATACACCTCTCTTAGATAGCTCACAAGTGTGTCGAAACAATTTCAGAACTATGAAAAGCGATGCCATAATCATAGTCTTAATTGTTCAGACTTTTTTTCATTTCCACAATTGCTATCTACTCAAAATCTACTTAGTGAAAGAGTTTCCTTACCATCATTTTCATGAATCGAAGAGAAACCTTATGACACTTAGATTTTATGGTGTAAGTGTTCCTATCCATGTGAATTTGTCAAAACCACCTAGCAGCTCAAGGGCCTGCCATTGCTTCCAAGTAGCTATCAAAACAATTGAGAACATGTAGAACTCAAATGTATAGCCAACTTAACTAGAATGGGCACCGAAATGTCAGCACGATAGGTTATAAACCTCTAGTTGTGTGCTAGCGATGAAATACATGTTTTATTCTTGATTACATCTTGAAACCCTTTCAGGATCTTTTAGACTCCCACTGTCTCCTTGACCTATAAGACTTTCTTGCCAAATATTCAAGAGATAGTGTGGATTCTAATCAAGACAGGCACTAAACACAATTAGCCTTAGTTGGTCTTTGTTTTATCCAAAACATCACAACTTACCAATTTCAAATGTACAAGAGTAGAAAACTTTTGCTCTTACATTTGAAAAGTGTTTTAAACCCTATTTAAGACATGTCACTCAAGTTACAATCTTAGAGTATAACTCTATGAATTGTTTTGGAATGAAGTATGAATCATCTTCTTGATTTAACCACTTCAACAATTCATAACTCCTCTTCTTAACTATCAGAATGTACTTAGAGGATGAATTGTGATAAGGTCTCAATATCATTAAGATGATCTTATAACATGATACTAAAGTACTCTCCCATCTTTTCATATTTCAGAAACTTTTATACTTCTTCCTAATTTGATTCTTCTTATTCGTTCTATCATACGTTGAAAATTTTCCAATGCTTCAGAATTATACTTAAGCTTGTAAGTATAATCATATTTACTAAACCTTAATAAATCATGACGAATAGTCTTATCCATATTTTGTGGTGGACTTTGACAAGTGCACAAGAAATTGTACTTGATCCCTTATTCCTTCTCTTGACTCACACATCCATGTGAACAAGCAGTTAGTCTTAATTTTCCAATGCCCGAAAGTTCTCATTCATCATACTATACAACTTGCATGATTCCAAGTTTCTATCCAACACGAAACTTGGGTGATGCGAATCTTTCCTTATTTGGTAAATTTAGACACTACCACAAATGAAAGAATCAAATTCATATTTCCAATATTGCTATCAATGGAATCATCTAAGCAAGATCTTTTTTTCCCAAATGCCATTGTAAGGATATTTTAAAATAAATAAAATTAAAAATTTTCTTTTATTTTAAAACTTTGCAGAAAAACTAATCCTTACAATGCAAATGTATATGAAAACTTGTTGTCATCTATTCCTAAGCAATCTATCATAACTCTTAAGCACTTGCTCAAAATTCTGATCATCGACCCATTTGATTGAAATCCATCTTCGCGATCAGAATTAGCATATACTTCCTTTAAGTTTATTTACTTTTCTTTGATTCTTAAAAAATCAACATGTGACCCAGCCACATCATGTAATAAGAATCTCTAAGTAGGAACTTAATAGAGTTAGACAATGGACTTTACCTAAAATAAAGTCAAACTTATTGACTTTACCATCCTTAGGTAAGTTTGGCAGCTTCGTAACCAAATCCCCTTCCTTTGGAAATAGAAACATATGGACCCTTAGGTAATAGTACATGGGACTATCTCAGACTTAGTGTTTCTCTTTACCATTTGGTCAACCAAGTTGACTATGGCCAATCCCTTTCCATTGGGAAGAGAATACATTTCTGGATTTCATGTGTCACTATTGTCCCTGTCCATAAAGTTTTGGGAAGTTGATCTCCTAATTAAATTTGCTTTACTAGTACACTAAATCATTTCTGAGTTAGCAGCACCAAGCAAATAGATAAGATCATTAAGGGTCTTGTCATAGTCTATTTCATAGGAGTCCCAAAGGAACTCACTATGTGACTTAGAAAGTGACTGAACCACTCACTTTCTCAAGACTTTGACACCTAACTCTCCCGGCTTGTCAGTATGTGACTTCATCTCCAAGATGTGATCACACCTAGACCTTGCCTTGCCAATAGGGCTTGAGTGACCTTGAACTTGTGGGTTAGGGAGAATAATTGGAGGAGGTGGAAGAAGTGAAGTTCCAAGATATTTGGGAAGATCATACATGTCTGAACTAGACATCTTTTGGGAGATATTCAAGATAGTTGATTTAAAGTCCTTAATATAACACCCAATATGAAATATTAAGGCTAGGACCCAACAAACTATTTTATGACTTGGAAGAGGGATGACATAATCCAAGTTATAAAATACTTGAAGGTAGGTGAATGACAATTCACCAATTTCCACCATGAAAAACGAAATTATTTATTAGGTTTTAATTGGATTTGAAACTCCTAGATCTTTGAGATTCATTGAACTTTCAATGGCATGTTTCAATCTCGAGTGTGCCCTAGATTTAAAATCTGCAAATATAGATAAAACCTTATCTTTTATACATCACTTTGAAAGAAGTGACCTTATGAGACCAGGTGATAAACCATTCACCATAACATATCTCATAGGATATGCCATGATCAACAATCACCATAGCATAGACTATAAGAAAGACGAGTACATCGAACTTGATGATGTCTTTTCAGAAATAGGCCATGTCAAAGATAAACAATTCTGCGACATAAATTCTCAAGAAAACTCTTGGGTTTTAAATATAGCTAGAAAAAAAAAGCTCTAGGAGAAACTCTTAGACCAAGAATTTCTATGGATTCACTCCACATAGGAGAAAGCATGGAAAGAAAAGATAATAACTTAATAAGAAACATGTCTTTAAAAATTGATAGTCTATGCCAGAATATCAAACAAATCACTTACATTATAAATGAATAATAAAATTGATTTTCCTCATTTCTATAAAAAAGGTAAAACAGTCAAAATTAAAACTCTTGACGATAAGACTGAAAAGAAAGAATACGTTTTCTCTACTTCTAGAAAAGCTGGTATTCAAACAATTGTAAATCATTGCAATAATCTCAACCAGATCATTGCAAGATGTCTCTTAAAAACTTCAAAAATAAGCCTTTATCTTGGTATTTCAAAAAATAAAATACCTTTTAACCAATTTAAAAACGATTTAGCCTTTATGGTTAAAAATAATCTTGATAAAAATGATTTTGAAAAATTCTTCGAAGTTATTGAAAGACAAAATAAATTAACTATCAAGTTAACCCTGTCTATTGACAAACATACTATTCTTTTAGAAAACTCTTTAAAAAACAACCAATTTGTTGAAGAAGTCGCCAAAAAGGCAAATATTGAGGGCACTCTTAAGGAAACCAACCTTAAGATCACTAATATACATGATCAGTTAAAAGATGAGCATCTGTCGGTGTTCATACTGACTGGGGAATTACAGAAACCTTCTGTAAAGTTGATAAAGTTACTTGAAAAAAATTCATATGCACTAAGGGATTAATAAAGAAAACCATGAAGGTTTCTGTAATTCCCCAGTCAGTATGAACACCGACATGGGGTCTTAAGGAAACCATGAAGGGATTAATAAAGAAAGGATTATTTCTATTCAAACTACCAGGTTCAAACAGATCGAGGATCTTCTTGAAAAGTTTGTTCTGAAAATCCTATTGATCCAAATAAAACCAAAGGATGGATGAAAGCTTCAATTAAGCTTATTGATCCCAAAACGGTTACTAGAGAAAAACCTATGGTTTACTCTTTACAAGATAGAGAAGAATTATCCAAACAAATCAAGTAATTACTTGATATGAAACTAATTATAGAATCAAAATCCCCTCATATGTCTCCTACCTTTCTTGTCAATAAAGAAGCAGAGAAAAGAAGAGGAAAGAAGCGCATGGTTGTCAACTACAAAGCAATCAATGATGCAACTATTGGAGACTCACATAATCTTCCCAATATGCATGAACTCTTGACTCTTCTACGAGGAAAGAACATTTATTCAAGTTTTGACTGGAAGTCAGGTTTCTGGCAAGTTCTACTTGATGAAAAATCGCAACTTCTCACTGCCTTCACATGTCCTGATGGACTCTTTCAATGGAAAGTACTACCCTTTGGGCTTAAACAAGCTCCTAGTATTTTTCAAAGACACATGCAGAACGCTCTTCGAGGCCTTTAAGGTTTTTGCACTGTATATGTTGATGACATCATGATCTTCATCCAAAATGAACAAGAACACTATGTTCATGTCACACAGGTTCTCAAAACTATTTTAAAATAAGCAACAATACTTTCAAAAAAGAAAGCTCATCTTTTCAAAACAAAAATCAATTTTTTGGGTTTCGAAATAAATGAGGGTACTCATTGTCCTCAAAAGCATATTCTTGAACATTTACATGACTTTCCAAATGTTTTAGATACTAGGATTCTAAATTTTAAAATTTTCAATAGTAATCTATTTAATTTAAATTTTAAATTTTAAAACCAACGGTGTATTTTTAAATCCTTTCAAAAATACTAGGTTAAATTTTTAAAAATTAAGCTAGCAAATTAATTTTATCTTTATCGAAAACTTTAACCCAATCATGAATTCATGATAAGGATACAAAATTGCTGATTAAAATATCCAATTTTAAACAATTAAAATGAATTTAAGATAATTATCCTAATCAGTCAATGAGATAATTATCAAAACCAAAATTTTTGGATTTGTCAGTGCAACTCGTTGAGTTGATGTCAACTCATCGAGTTCCAAGATGAACTCGTCTAGTTCGATGACCAGAATGACGATTCTGCTCTCTTCTCCTTTGAAAAATTCACAATTGCATCATATTCAATAAAAAAACAATCCTAGGCTCTGATACAACTAATAGGTTATGAGCTAATAACAATTCCTAAGTGTGCATGCAACCCAACTGCTTTGGATCCAGGTTTTCTCTAATTGAACATTCAAACTTGAACACAAAAGAAGAATCCCTAAGAAAGGTATAGTATTTTCGAAATTCATATAAAACTAGGGTTAGGTTAATACCTTGGTTGTTATATTGTAATATCAATGAATCCCTTGTAGATCTTGAAGCTTGAGAACTTAGTGTCACAAATGTAACACCTCTAATGGCTCACAAACATACAATACAAGAGAATGATATGAGAGAGGAGGAGATCAAATTTTTGGCTATTGCATCCTCTCAAGAGTGGCCAAAAATCATAGCCCTAAGGGTTCCTTATATAGTGCACCTAGGATGCAATGGATTAACCCTAATTTAAAATATGGTAATTATCCACCTCCTTTAATTATCCATATATGCTAACATATTCTAGAAACTCTAGAATAATCTTACATATATCATCACAAAACCGTCCATCCTTCCTAGGAAGGTTCTGGACCCTTTTGCTCAACTATTGAACAATTACACTTTTAGTCCCTACACTATTAATTAATTCCTTTAATCCCAAAATCATTTCCAAATTAATTTCAATTCATTCTTCAAATTAATAAATTCTTCATCTTCCTCAATTAATCATCGTGTCTAGTTGTACGTGTGAAGGCAACCCAAAAGGACAATGGCTCTATCAATTCAAGTACATACCAATTATAGTTATGGGCTTAGACACCTAATCCAACAAGGGTTTCCTAGGGTTCTGGGATTGACACGTTAGAGGCTACCACATCCTTAGAGCTAATCATTCCAAGGAGATCTACACAAAAGTTTCTTGAATCAATTGTTTGTTGCTAAACGTATGATTCTAACCCATGTAAATTTTGGTTTTAATTGGATAAACAATGTTTCATAAAGTATGTTGTTATAATTGAGAAAAATCCATAGAGTTCTAGGTTGTATTTGCTCATAATTGTTTATGATTAAAATCCGTTATCCAATTATATTTTGTTGTAACCTAGAAAACCCATCAGAGATATAGATACAAACCAATCTCATGGTCCAAATTTTTTTCCGATTTTCGATCTATGATGACAAAATTCATACTACTAGTTGAACACATCAATTTAGTCTGGTCTAGGCCCAGCTCATGAATATCAACATCAAATCATTGAGGGGACCAAATATCTCTTTTACTTAATAGGGAAAAAGAACGAATAAACTTCGTCTATATAATCTCAACCTTTACTCATCATGCCATACATGGTATCACGTTTTATAACATCTAGTTACAGATGCGTTGATGTAAAACCAATGCATAAGAGACATGAAAACTATAACTAATATACCTCTGTTTGAAGGATAGACCATAATATTGTCTTATAATTAGACTTGATTAAACCCATATAGCAATCTATAAGCGTGATTTTAACAAATACTTAAAGTCTCCATTTAAGCACTTGTGAGTATGAAAACAATCTCGATGCTATGTCCAATAACTATGAACAATCTACTAATACACCATGAAATTATTTAATCATTACTTACATGAAGTATTGTTAGTGAAAATTTATCTCTAGTGATTGTTTTGGCCCAAGGATAATTTGGGAACATGGAATAGAATTGAGGATTCCATAGTTACATTAGGTACTTACAATAATATTAGTTTTGGTTTTATTTACTTGACAACACCCAATTGTTGGATTAGGTGTCTAAGCCTATAACTATAATTGGTATGTAGTTGACCCGAGAGTAGCATGGTCCATTTAGGTTGCATATCATCAAGAAAATTTGTTAGGATGGACTTTTGAGAGAAGATGTTATTTATGATCTATTAATATATTATATGTTATAATAGATTAAGATGAAATCATATGTTTTAATTATTATTGATCAAGAATTAATTTAATGATCAAAAGAGACTAATTAAATCTATGGGGACTAATTATGATAATCAATTATATTTAAATGTGTTGGGCTTATGATCCATGTTGGACCAAGTTTATGTATGGACAGATAAAGAGTTGGCCACATGAACCATGGATCATAGAACCCATGGGTATGGATTTTGGTTATACCCATGACCCTTGGAATCCTACATATAAATATGTGCTTTATAGCTAAAAAACGCCGACACTAGTTCTTGGAGTTCATGGAGGTGTTTTTGGTGCATGAAGATTCTCTCTCAAGAGCCACCCTAGTCCATGGTGTGTTGTGATTCCAGTTAAGGCATCCACACTACTGGTGCTAAGCTCTTTAAGCCAAATACAACAAGGCTTTAAGCTATATAAAAGGTATGTCACCCTAACTAGCATTTCATATTGTTTAGGTCATTTGCATGCTAGTTGTACGCTTAATGCTTTGGAAACACCATTACATGTATTATTAGAAAAAATATAGATCCAAGATATTTAGGGTTGTATGTGCACCATAAGATGTTGTAGTATACAAACCTAACAGTGTTATAAGAGCCAGGGGTTGTTTTCTATTAAATTTGATGTTATTATTGGTTGTCGAAGCAAACAAATCGAATTTTCTGCCTTCTGCCCAGTGAACTCACCAAATCCAATGGGTAACTCGCCGAGTTGCTTGAAGATTGCCTTGGACTCGTCGAGTGCACCAAGGGGCTCGACGAGTTGGCAGTCCTGAATGCAGATTTTTGAGTTTTTTTGGCTTGTTTTGGATTAGGATCGTTACCACAAAAAGTTTTTGTTCATAAAATTTGATTTTGATACTATGGTAATGATTATCCTCATCCAAATAAAGGATAATTGTGAAAGTTTCAAGATTTATATTAGTTTATGTGATTAGCTATTTTCTTGAAAATTGTTGATGTGAATTATCTTTACTCATGAGTTTGATCTAGAACATAGAAAAAATTATTTGATTATTGTGTTAATTGGAATAATTAATCTTAATGGTTTTTATGAACTCCATAACTTGTCCTCAAGTTGTGGAAAATGATGAGTTTTTCTTTTAAAAAATTCATTAAAGTTCATAGGTTATGAAAAAATGAAAGGTCTTATTTTAAATATCATCATAAAATAGTTTTATGTCTTCCATAACTTGTCCTCAAGTTATGGAACTTGAAAATTCTTCTATAAAAAACCATATTAAACTCATATGTTAGGAAACCAAAAGTTTTTAAATTGTTCAAAACTTGCGCTCAAATTTAAAATTTTGAAAAGTTACCCCCCCCCCCCCCCCATGTATGGTTTAATTCCAACCCTTAGAATTTTAAAAATTAAAATTCAACTCTTATACTATTATAAGTTTAAAAGCTAATATATATATATATATATATATATATATATATATATATATATATATATATATACATATATATATATATATATATATATATATATGTATATATATATATATATATATATATATATATATATATATGTATGGATAAGTAAGTCTTACCGTTAGTAATGGCGGAATAAGGTTATTGCCTATAAAATGGCAGTTTAATGGGTGTCCACTCTCACCCCACCGCTTCCTTAACTGGTGGAGGGTCGTTAACTGAACGGGTAGGATAGGAGATTAATTTCTCCCTTCATTAAAAGTATGATGATAAATATAAAGTAACTAAACTTTATTAAATACCTAATCTTAGTTGCTTTAGGAAAATGTGAATTTGGTGCTAACCCATGAAATTGCGCTTTGCACCTTGTTAAGTCGTTAGTGGAGCATGTGTAGTTAATCAGCACACTAATCTAGGACAGACAATGCGTGGCAAAGGGTATCTTGATGTTAATCATAGATCAATGGAGCGTGTGTAGTTAACCGGCACATTGATTAGGTGGTTGTAACATTAATTGTACCAAGCTAATTTGCATGGTTATTTACTCATTGTTTGTGATCCTCGGCATCCCATTCACAAACTAGAAGGGTACAATCGAGATTTATACATGCCATTAAATTGTTCAATGAATCTTAAAAGATCTAGGAATTTCAATTCATTTGAAACCTAAAGTTTATTTTCATTTTTCATGGTGGAAATTGGTAAATCATCATTTACCTAGCTTCAAATATTTTGTAGCTTGGATTACGACATCGCTCTTCCAAGTTATAAAATATTATGTTGGATCCTAGCCTTAATATTTCATATTGGGTGTTATATTAATGACTTAAATCAAATTTCTTTAATTTCTCCCTCATAGATGTCTAGTTATAACAATTATGGAGAATGATTAATCCCTTTATTGTGCATTAATGGGAATGGAAATCATACTTCACTTCCTTCACCTCCTCCAATTATTCTCCGTAACCCACAAGTTGAAAGACTTGAAAAGTTCAAGGACACTCAATCCCTATTGTTAAGCAAAGTCTATATGCGCTCACATCTTGGAGATAAAGTCACATATTGACAATCTGGGAGAGTTAGGTGTCGAAGTCTTGAGGAAGTTGGCTGTTGACTGGGTTCTTTAGTCACTCCTTGATGACAGATCACGACATGACCCGTATTGACCTTACTTATTTGCTTTTTGTTGTTGGATCAATAATGATTTGGAGCACTAGTAAAGCAAATTTTATTGGAATATCTACTACCTAAACTTCCATGGACATCGACAATGGTAACATTAGAAGTCCAGAAAAGCTTTATGTTCCCAATGGGAAGGGATCGGTCATGGTTAAGTCATTTAACCCAATGGTAAAGAGAAAACCTATGTCTGAGATAGTCTCGTATACCATTACTAAAGAGTCCATATGTTTCTATTGCCAAAAGAAGGGGCATTGGTTGTGAAGCTGCCCTATTTACCTGAAAGTTCACTAGGATGGTTAAAGTAAAAAAAATGACTATGCATCAGGTAACGTCCATTATCTAACTCTATTAAGTTCCTATTTGGAGATTCTTATTACATGATGTGACTAGGTCGCATTTTGATGTTTTGTAAAATTGAAGAAAAGAAAGGAAGCTTAAAAGAAGAGTAAGCCGATTCTAATCGCGAAGAGATGAATTTCGATCGCATGGTTCGATGACCAGAATTTTAAGCTGCTGCTTAAGAGTCATGATAGATTTCTTAGGAATAGATAACAACATGTTTTTCATTTGTAATTGTATTAAAAGGAAAAATTTTCCGCATATTTTTAAATAAAGGAAAAGTTTTTTTTTTTATTTTAAGTTTCCTTACAATGGTATTTGTGAAAATTTGTTGTTTATATGATTTTGTTGATAGCAATATTGGAAAATGGATTTGATTCTTTCATTTGTGGTAATTTTATAATTTACCAAATCAGGAAAGATTCTCATCACCCAAGTTTCAGTTGGATAGACACATGGAAACATGCAACTTGTGTGATGAATCAAAATTTTCATCTTCGGGAAATTAAGACTAATTCCTTGCTCACATGTATATGTGAGTCAAGTGAAGGACTAGGGGATCGGGTACACTTGGTTGTGCGTTGGTCAGGTCCACCATAAAGAACGATAATACTATTCGTTATGATTTACTAAAGTTTAGTAACTATGGTTATACTTACAAGATTAAGTATAATTCTGAATTGTTGAAAAGGTTTCAATGCGTAACAGAAAGAATAAGAATAATAGAATTAGGCAGAAAGATAAAAATTTCTCGAATCTGAAAAGATGGGAGAGTACTTACAGTATCATGTTTTATGATTATCTTGGTGATTAACAAACCATATCACAATTGAAACTCCAAGGACATCTTAGTGCATTTGTTTGGCTAAGAATAGGAATCGTGAATTATCGAAATGGTTAAATCAAAAGATGAATCATACTTCGTTCCAAAATTGAGTCTTAGAGTAACAATCCAAGTTTGAGCCTTGAGTGACATAATGTTAAGAGGGTTTAATACACTTATCAAATGTAGAGTAAAATGTTTTCTACTCTTGTACATTAAAAATTGGTAAGTGGTGATGTTTTTGATAAAAGAAAAAGACCAACTAAGACCTAATGTGTGAAGTGTTTATCTTGATAAGAATCCGCACTAATTCTTGAATGTTTGTTTGTCAAGTAATGTTCCTTGACAAAGTGAACCTTATATGTCAAGAGGTCAGTGGGAGTCTTAAAGATCTTGAAAAAGTTTCAAGAACTAATCAAGAATAAAACCTATTGTTAATCACTAGCACCTGACTTGAGGTTTATAACCTATCGTGTTGACATAGTTTTGTGCCCTTTCCAGTTAAAGTTGACTATGCTTGGGAGTTCTAGGAGTTCTCAATTGTTTGCATGACAACTTGGAAGACATAGTAGGCCCTTGTGCTACCAAGTGACAAGAAGTTAAGATTGAAAAATTTTAGTCCATATGAGTTTGGATTTGTCACTAACCTTGTCTTATGATTATGGTTTGACAAATTCATATGGATAGGAACACATACACTATAAAAATCTAAGTGTCATAAGTCTTCTCTCCGAATCATGAAAATAATGGTGAGGAAACACTTTCACTAAGTAGATTTTAAAGGATTTGAGTTAACAGTTGTGTATTTGCATTCTCAAATTCAATTATGATTACGACATCCCTTTTCATAATTCGAATTGTAGGAAATGGAAAATAATTTGAACATTTGGGGCTTATTAGTTTAAGTTCTGAAAGGTTTAAACATACACATGTCCTATTTAATCTGAAAAAGTATATGGGCTTGAGAAGTCTTGTAAAGACTTATCGGAGAATCAAGTATCAAAAATCTGAACTTTGGAAAGAAAGTCAATAAATATTGATTTCTAGAAGTCCAACTGATTTCTGGATACATGTCAAAGCTAGTTAGACCATAAATGTTATGCTAATAAGGATATAATCATCATGTTAGTGGCAGCATGATTAATATGCTAAGTAATGAAAGTTAGCAATGTTAATGATAGAAAACAAAAGTTTTCTTTGTTAAGTTGCAGGGTTTGAAAAGCTGTTATGCTATAATTAAGGGAGAGGAAATTATACTTCATCCCAATTCTAAAATCTTAGATTGAGATGTTAATCAAATTTAGTCAAGAATATATATATGAATGTTATGTTGGAATGGTTCAATATAAGGAAATTCTATATATGGAAATGTTAATTGCGTTCTCAAAATTTGATTATGATTACGACATCCCTCTTCATAGTCCGAATTATGAGAACATGGAAAAAAAAGTATAGAAAAAGACTGGTGTAGTATCACGTCTTTATGTGATACATTATGAATCGTATCCCATATGCTTCGGGTATAGGATCGATTGCATATGCTACAATATTTCTATTTGTTCTAAATTTTCCAAATGCCTAGGGCATTAAGAGGGAAAAAGGACTAGAACTGGATATGACTAAAATGATTAAGCAATTGTCGACGACAATCTGAGGTTTACAAAAGATTGGTTGCTCGTGGACAGTTAGAAGTATGGTCAAAATTTTTGGAAGGACCATATTGATATATTTTGAAAATAGGCAACTGTTGTTCAGAAGTGATAGTCAAAATGGGAATATGAAAATGTTTCTATAGGTGGAAGTTATTCATTAAATCTGTGAAAAAATTAGAAAACTAAATGCTAGAAAGATATTCAAAGGAATGTACTTTGAATGTGAGACTTCGTTTCCATGGAATGACTCTCCATTGGAATACTTTGAAATGGCTGTTGACAAGTCTCTGTGACTTTCATGCATAGTCATTACAAGAGGTTAATTGCATATAAGTTTAGAATCTAACAAATTTTAGTAAAAGGGAAAGAATCTTGTATTCTTACATTTACGATAAGGATTTGGAACTGTGAAATGAGCATCATTGAAATGTTTTCAATTGATCTATTGCACAAGGAAAGGACCATAGGTAAACATAGTGTGCATGCTTGGAGCATGGCATCACTATTGTTTTAATTCAAGTATAAGGTTAATTATTCGAAACATTATACAATGAATAATGAGTAATTAATATGGCAATCAAAAGTTTTGGGGCCATATAGGATTATTACTAGTCTTGTGTTTCACTTTGCATGTTTTGACTTCCCGAATAACTAGGTTATTCAAACCATCCAGAATCGATCATAATTTGGAGGTAGGTACTAAGGCAAGACTGTCATGAATGGGTCTGTAGTTTGGCTAGGTGTTTTAGACATAGCTGCAGTATTCATGAGTGATCCTTGAATAAGATTCGAGTATTGGACTAAACCCACGCTCAATTGAATCACTTCATGGATTTTATAACGAGTGATCATGAGAAGATAATATCTTATATTATTGAAATGGAGAGATATGAGTTGTAGTCTATAAGTCATTTTCACATTGATAATGTGAAAACGCAGCAGTAACTTGGTGTTATAAAAGACATTATTGTGTGTGATTTGATGAGTACATAGATCAAGCATATGAGTCGAAGTTTATCCATTCCTTTTACCCTTGGAGGGATAAAAGTTATATCTTTGGGTCCGTCGATGATTTAGTGATGACAAATCTAAGTGCTCGTCCGGGCCTAGACTGATTTGATTTGTTTAATTAGTCGGTCATCATAAATCGGAAATCGGAAAACAACAGAGAGAATGATTATAATCCATGTCTCAGTCCATAAGATATCTAGAATGGAGGAATATATGATCTCTTATCTAATGGACATGTCATTGACAAGGTCAGAGTTCGACAACGGCTTTAAGAGCTACGATTGCTAGTCATGTTTTGGAGTCGTACTTGAAATAATAGTTATTAAACTTATCGAAGTGGGAGACTGTTGTATTAGGTGTCTAAGCCCATAACTATAATTGGTATGTACTTGACCCGAGAGTAGCATGGTCCACTTGGGTTGCATGTCATCAGGACAATTTTTTAGGATGGACTTTTGAGAGAGGAGGTTATTTATGATTTATTAATATGTTATAAGTTATAATATATTAATATGAAATCATATGTTTTAATTAGTATTGATCTAGAATTAATTTGGAAATAATTTAGCGATCAAAAGAGTCTAATTAAATCTTTGGGGACTAATTATGATAATTAGTTATATTTATATATGTCGGGCTTATGATCAATGTTGGACCAAGTTTATGTATGGACACACAAAGAGTTGGGCCACATGAACCATTGATCATAGAATCCATGGGTATGGATTTCAGTTATACCCATGACCCTAGGAATCCTACATATAAATATGTGCTCTATAACTAAAAAACGCCGACACTAGTTCTTGGTGTTCATGGATCTGTTTTTGGTGCATGGAGATTCTCTCTCAAGAGCCACCTTTGTCCAAGGTATATTGTGATTCCATTGAGGCATGCTAGTTTTATGCTTAATGCTTTGGAAACACCATTACATGTATAATTAGAGAAAACATAGATCTAAGGCGTTTAGGGTTGTATGTGCACCATAGGATGTTGTAGTATACAAACCCAACACCAGCGACATATTAAATGATCTGGGAATAATTCGTATTTGTTAAAGAGTGTTTTTGAGAAACTTGATCTCTTAACCCTTTCATTTGAGTGTCTATAAGCATAATGAACATAGCATTTTGAATGAGGACTTAATAAATTAAGTTAAAATATATTGACATGATAAAAGATCCTCTAGTAGTGGTTCAAAACCTTTAAAAGAGTTACAAATGGTTACCTAAAAGACTAAAAGCATCCAAGCAAGTGTAAGCCTTAATAGGTGAGTTTTTGGGTGTGTTTGGGCTATTTCAGGACGTGACCCGCATGGTGAGGTACGCAGCCCGCATGCAAGGATCCAAGTGCCTAACTCGACCAAAATCTAGTCTTTAGTATTTTCGTCATAATTTTTTCGTACGGAGTCAAATTTACGCACGGTTTTCACTTACATTCATATTTTTACAGAATGAATAGTTTGAAGCAATAACATTTAGTAAAGGAACCCTTGAGGGGTATTTTGGTCAGTTTATTGACTTCGCATACTTGTTATATAGGTGGTGTTTGAGAGTGTTGCCCTAAGGAAAGGAACTAGAAGAGGACTACATAGTCTTGTGATCGAGATGAGTACATGTTGGAAATTTTCCTAGTTTGTGGTACATGGCAAAATGATTTTATGATAATGAAATACTAATAGTTTGATATATGAATTTTTTTGAAATGAAAGTGTGCTTTTGGAAAGAATGTTTTGACAAATTTCCTTGAAGGCAAGAATGTTTTTTGAAAGCAAAGAACGTTTTTGAAGAAAAAATGTTTTGATAACGTGTTTGAAATGAGTATCTTGATACTAACATATGAAATGTGCTAAGAATGGAAAATAATGACAGGAAATGGAAAATAGTGAAAAAAAATTGGAAATTAATGAAATGAATATAGTGTTTGAGCCATGATGTCCTCGTAACGAGATCTAGAGGAATCTACCGGGGTGGACCCCCCCCCCCCCCCTTTGTGAGATAGATGTCCCTAATGGAAATGATATCTTGATGAATTGATTTGTTATTTCCAACTTGGTCCAGACTTGGGAGTGGTTCCTTTATTGAGCGTAGATCCTAAGTATAAAAATCAAAACGATTTAATACCAAAATTAGCCTTAATGAAAGAATGGAATGTAATGTGAAATGAAATGCCTTTTGAATCATGTTAAACCCAATAAAATGTTTTAATATGGAATGCAATGTGGAAAAATGTCTTAAGAAATGATATGATGAGATGTTATGTTATGTGTGAAATGATTTTTACGAAAATGATATGAGATGTTTTTGATAAAAATATGATAAATGTTTTGGGTCGCAAACCCACGTATCTCAAGACACATTATTCTTTAACATATCTTTTTTTTTAATGTCATGTATCCTATGTTATACGTAAAGAGAGAATATAATAGATGGGAGTTAGAAGTTATGAGATAAAGAATGAAGTGGAATCTGTCAAGTTCCTTATTCATGTTATTGATGTAATTCGTATTTGCTTGCTATGGTTGTATTAATGCTTAATAGTAACACCCAATGCGTTATATGTAAATAGTTTTTGTTAAATGCAAGTTTATTCCTGAATATATATTTTTTTTAAAACCATAACATTTTAAAGTTTGAAAATTTTGGGGTGTTACAATTGCTGATTCATCGAAGGAAGGTTGGATCGAAAATAGGTTACCGATTTTTGTTTTTTCAGTGTGATGGTGATGAAGGTTAGTCTTGTTGCTGGTTTACTTCGTGAAGGTTTGGAGAAGGGTGAATGATTATTTGGATGCATTGATTTTCAAAGCAGATGAATTGATTTTCTATTTTTCGATGGATGATTAATCTGCATCTCTTCAAAGATAGTGTAGGATCTGGATTTTCTATCTCAAATGGTTGAATTGGTTTTCAATTGAAAAATACGAGTATCGATTTTCGTTTCAATGATATTTCAAAAAGGGGTTTAAGTTGAAAGAAATGATATTGGTTTTTAAAGACAATGTAAATTTTTGATTTTGATCTGAGGTGAATGGTGGTGGTTGCCTGAAGTTAATCGTGGTGGTGTCGATGATGAGCGGTGCTGGCGAGGGACCAACAACGAAAGATGGTATTGAGATCTTGATTCGTCGAGGATGTATGCATGTTGATGGAGTCGATTTGGTTGAGCAATTGACTAGAAAGATGGTACTAGCATCTTGATTCGTCAGCTTTTTTTAGGGTGGGATCATCTATGAGATTCATTGATGTGGTGGTCGGGAGGAAGCTAATACTTGGAACAAGTGGTTCTAATTAAAGTTCACTTTGGATGGATACATTTTTTACGGAACGTCTACCTAATCCTACCGAAAAAAGAGGCGTTGATATGGATTTTTTTTACTGTGTCCGAACTATGATTTTCGTCTTTAGTCGCAAAACCACTTGTTTATTACATGCCCCA